>NC_053393.1:476187304-476865687 GCF_905171765.1 Bufo bufo | reverse complement strand
TTGTGCAAATGGACTGTTTGCGGTTGTTTGTGGTGCGTTAAACAGGGAGTTTGGTCTGTCGTAGTTTGGTCTGTCACTGTGAAGCAGGCTTAACCCTTACACTACCTGATCGGTACAACATCATACCTGATGTTTTAAAGCACGTTATTCCAAACAATTTAGGAATGTTAGGAGATTTATGCCCTTTATGGATTAAAACCAGACTCTGCGTCAACTATTTAATTTTCCATGGGAGTTTTGCCATGGATCCCCCTCCGGCATGCCACAGTCAAGGTGTTAGTCCCCTTGAAACAACTTTTCCATCACTATTGTGGCCAGAAAGAGTCCCTGTGGGTTTTAAAATTCACCTGCCTATTGAAGTCTATGGCGGTTCGCCCCCCGGTTTGCCCGTTTGCGAACATTTGCGGAAATTCGCGTTCGCCGTTCGCGAACTGAAAATTTTATGTTCGCGACATCTCTATTCTTTAATGAAGATTAGTTGAAAATTGGTTCACGACATTGGAACGTGAATGAAGAAAATTTTAGCAAAGCAATTCTTAGAAAACTTTCCTAGACATATATTTTTTTTAGAAACTGAGGTCTTTTTTTTTTACGTGCAGCTATTGTAGCCCAACAAATAAGCACTTCAGTTTTTTAGAAACATCACAGTATTTTCCCTGTGTAGGTAACCAAGAAGAGCTTCATATTTTATAGCCTATTTTGTCAATCTACTATATTAAAACGGACCTACAGTTAGTAGGCTGTGAAAGACAAAACATGAGATATACACATGAACAAAAATGAATGTCAAATATAAATAAAAGCCAAATGTCTAGTTTAGATTTTTTAAAAATATTTAGGCACTGTATGTAATCTGTGATATTGTATAAAGGAAAGAGAAAATGTCTTCATGTTCCTCCAGATCACACAGCTGGTGTTTCACATATCAGCCTGGCAGGTTTGACTCATGAGTTCAACTACCGCCTTATGCGGTCAACCACAACATGGTGGCTCAGAGGTTAACACTTTTCTTGCAGAACCAAGATTCTCGGTTCAAATCTGAACAAGGGCAACATTTGAACAGATCTTCATGTACTTCCTGCATTTCTTCTCACACTCAACAACATATACAGGTCCTTCTAAAAAAAATTGCATATCGTGATAAAGTTCATTATTTTCTGTAATGTACTGATAAACATTAGACTTTCATATATTTTAGATTCATTACACACAACTGAAGTAGTTCAAGCCTTTTCTTGTTTTAATATTGATGATTTTGGCATACAGCTCATGAAAACCCAAAATTCCTATCTCAAAAAATTAGCATATTTCCTCCGACCAATAAAAGAAAAGTGTTTTTAATACAAAAAAAGTCAACCTTCAAATAATTAAGTTCAGTTATGCACTCAATACTTGGTCGGGAATCCTTTTGCAGAAATGACTGCTTCAATGCGGCGTGGCATGGAGGCAATCAGCCTGTGGCACTGCTGAGGTGTTATGGAGGCCCAGGATGCTTCGATAGCGGCCTTAAGCTCATCCAGAGTGTTGGGTCTTGCGTCTCTCAACTTTCTCTTCCCAATATCCCACAGATTCTCTATGGGGTTCAGGTCAGGAGAGTTGGCAGGCCAATTGAGCACAGTAATACCATGGTCAGTAAACCATTTACCAGTGGTTTTGGCACTGTGAGCAGGTGCCAGGTCGTGCTGAAAAATGAAATCTTCATCTCCATAAAGCTTTTGAGCAGATGGAAGCATGAAGTGCTCCAAAATCTCCTGATAGATAGCTGCATTGACCCTGCCCTTGATAAAACACAGTGGACCAACACCAGCAGCTGACATGGCACCCCAGACCATCACTGACTGTGGGTACTTGACACTGGACTTCAGGCATTTTGGCATTTCCCTCTCCACAGTCTTCCTCCAGACTCTGGCACCTTGATTTCCGAATGACATGCAAAATTTGCTTTCATCTGAAAAAAGCTTCTCTGTAGCCCAGGTCAGGTGCTTCTGCCGCTGTTTCTGGTTCAAAAGTGGCTTGACCTGGGGAATGCGGCACCTGTAGCCCATTTCCTGCACACGCCTGTACACGGTGGCTCTGGATGTTTCTACTCCAGACTCAGTCTACTGCTTCCGCAGGTCCCCCAAGGTCTGGAATCGGTCCTTCTCCACAATCTTCCTCAGGGTCTGGTCACCTCTTCTCGTTGTGCAGCGTTTTCTGCCACACTTTTTCCTTCCCACAGACTTCCCACTGAGGTGCCTTGATACAGCACTCTGGGAACAGCGTATTCATTCAGAAATTTCTTTCTGTGTCTTACCCTCTTGCTTGAGGGTGTCAATGATGGCCTTCTGGACAGCAGTCAGGTCGGCAGTCTTACCCATGATTGTGGTTTTGAGTAATGAACCAGGCTGGGAGTTTTTAAAAGCCTCAGGAATCTTTTGCAGGTGTTTAGAGTTAATTAGTTGATTCAGATGATTAGGTTAATAGCTCGTTTAGAGAACCTTTTCATGATATGCTAATTTTTTGAGATAGAAATTTTGGGTTTTCATGAGCTGTATGCCAAAATCATCAATATTAAAACAAGAAAACTACTTGAACTACTTCAGTTGTGTGTAATGAATCTAAAATATATGAAAGTCTAATGTTTATCAGTACATTACAGAAAATAATGAACTTTATCACAATATGCTAATTTTTTGAGAAGGACCTGTATACACATTTTGTTTCAGATTATAAGACCCATTTGGGACAGGGGCTGATGTGAGTGATAATAATCTCTGTTGAGCACCTTGGAATATGTGAGCACTGTATAAAACAATTCAAGATAATTCTTCAGGGGGTTCCTTCCATGCTTGCTTGGTCATACACAAAGTATCCCTTTGATATTTCATTAAAAAATACTAAGCAAAATAATGAAAGTGACCCTCTGGTTCAAGACATTGACTGTGAAATGAGCAGAATATTTACACAGTGACCTCATTTTCATCTTTTCAGCTACAGATCCATCAGTTTCTGGATTCCTCTTCTGTCATCCAAGATGCATCAGTAAACCAAGACACTTACTGCTTGTCCAGACCTGCTCTTGGATTGTCCAGCATGCTCACGATCTGTCTTGGGCTACCAAATACAACAGTATGTATAAGGTAGTGTGAGATGTGTTGAGGCCATCTTGGATGGCAGATGAGGAGACTGGGAATGATGGATCTATAGCTGAAAAGGTGAAATGAAGGTCACCAGGTAAGTATTCTTTTCAATCTCCAGTTTATGTGATTCTTTTTCTTCTTGATCCACAGGGTTGCTTTAATACGAGGGACATACACAGATAGATGTCCATAGCAAAATTTTGTATGGTTCCCCATCCTCATTAGATTTCTGGCAAATGTGTAATGTTATACTCTCCCTCACCAATTTTACCAGACTCCCTTGGAACAAATGCTTCATAGATAGTGTGCTATATGCAGCTATACATCTTCTGATTCATTTTACAAAGTAAATGATAAAACTGTTTGTCTGCACTCAACACTAGGGGGAGCTCATTGCGTAAAAATGTATACAGTTATGGTTCAAATTAATGTAAGCTATCAACAGAGTCTTACTCCCCAGCTCCCCCTGGTAGTGGTTGAATTTTTCCATTTACTGAAGGCAATGCCTTGTTTTAGAACAGTGTATTAGAACAGTGTATGAGATTTTATTTTTCAAATGGCTTTGCTTACTTAAAACAAGAAAATTCCTTTACTCTTTGACTATAGGACATTTCAATAGTATGAAAAATAAGGGCATTCGGGCAGGACTTGCCTAGAGAACTATAGTTTGGAAAGAGCAACGTCTGACTTTATGATACTAAATAACAGATCATTATTCATGTCTCTGTTTTTGTCTGCTCCTGACTTTGTGATATCTTGCCCCCAGGGCCTGTAGATTTCACGGAGAAGAGTTGAATGAAGGCTCACAAGATTGACTGAGCCGGCTGTCTTGGCACCTGCTAAATACTTGAGCACAGTGGCCTGTAGCATTTATTAACCTACACCCTTGGCCACATGTCCATCTACCATCAAGCTGTCTTTATTCCTCATAAATATATAGATACTGAGTTATACTCCAAACGCTTCCTTCTGCATTAATTAAGAAAATGTGAGACAAAGTCTGGAAGATGTTCAAATCCAAAAAAATGCTTGAGGCTAGTAGGAAACTTTTTCAACAACTACATACTCAGCTTTCTTGCATAATTTAGAACTGTCGAAGTTGGAGTTTAAAGAGCGGAGCATGGCAAAATGTCATAGCTGAAATATTTTTTCTTCATAATATCTACATTTCATTTTCAATTCATCCAGGATGATTAACTTTTCCACGTTCCCAGCTCGCCATGGTTCAGGTACTAGCAGCATTTTTATACTTTGCAATAATTAATTTCTTCAGTTAAAATGTTAGATGAACTTCTACTAGAAATAGCTGTGGTTATAATTTTTTTAATTGTATATATTTTTTTTTAATGCCGTGTGCCAAATTTGTAATATGCTTGATACAATTGGTGCAGTTTGCTCCATCTTTGCCAAGCTGTGAATTTATGTATCATGCAACACTCTTGATAAATTTTCGCCATTCCACTTAGTTTTGCTCAGGGTAACGGCTTCATGAGAACTACTTTATTGATCTACTGTGTATAGACCTCCAGGTAGAAACCAAGGCTAGTATTTTTGTAATCTAAATAGGTTTAGAATTATAAGAAAACTTTATAGGTATCAAAGTTCTATTTTTCTGATATAGAGCTCCAAATCCTCTACATAGCCTTAGAATTAAATATGAAAATCCTGTCTTTATTACTAGGAAAATCAATAAATGTACCAAGAGGAATATGTTGGGCCATTACTTTGTGAAAGGTTACAAATCGCTTTGCTGCCATATTAATTCCTGTTAAACCATCACGTTGGATTAGTCAGACATGTTGAGATTAGATTTTCTGACATTTAGACAATCTCAAATTTTGAAACCAAATTTATTAAAAGGTGTGTATGCGTTAACAAATATGATTCAAAACACTCCAATTTACCCTTAGGATACTAGAGGTTTTCTCATTTTTGTGTTTTCATTTTTCTTCTCTGTCTTCCTAGAGCCATAACTTTTTTTAATTTTTACGTTTACATATCCGTTTGTGGGACAAGTTGTACTTTCTGATGCCACCGTTTAATATGGCATATGTATTTGTAATTCGGGTGTAATTGAGAAAAATTTTTTTTGTCCCTACGGCGTTCCCCTTTGCAGCAAAACTGACCTGTGCCCTTCATTGGGTCAGTAAGATCACAATGTTACCACATATATATATAGGTTTTATATGTTTAAATATTGAAAAAATGTATTAAAACTTTGAAAAAATAATATTTTTTTTACATCACCATATACTTTTTTATAGTTATGTCTACTGAGCTGTGTGGGAGATAATATTTTATTTTGTAGTTTTGGACTTTGACTTTTTGATCACATTTTATCACATTTTTGGGGGGTAAGAGATGAAGAGATAAAAAAAATTGCAAATTGGCCATTTTGATACTTTCTTCAGTTATGTAATTTGCCATATTGGAGAAATATTTTTTACATTTTAAGGCTAGTTTCACACTTGCGGCAGGACGGATCAGACATGCTGTTCACCATGTCGGATCCGTCCTACGGCTATTTCGCCGTGCCCCCGGGCCGCCGCTCCGTCCCCATTGACTATATTGGGGACGGGGGCGGAGCTCCGGCGCAGCACGGCGGTGCACGGCGAAAGCCGCCTGACTAAAATTACTGCATGTCAGGTTTTTTAGTCCGGCGGCTTTGTTCGTGCACCGCCGTGCTGCGCCGGAGCTCCGCCACCGTCCCTATTATAGTCAATGGGGACGGAGCGGCGGCCCGGGGGTACGGCGAAATAGCCGCAGGACAGATCCGACATGGTGAACAGCATGTCGGATCCGTCCTGCCGCAAGTGTGAAACTAGCCTAATAGTATGGGCGTTTTCGGAAACGTCGACGCCCTTGATGTTTATATTTTTTATTATTTATGTATTCATTATTTTTTTTATTCTAAGGAAAGGGGGTGATTAAAATTTTTATATATATTTGTTTTATATATTTTATTTTTACTTTTTTTTTTTACCACGTAGGAGGCTACAATGTCCACTACTTTGTTTGGAGTATAGTAATACATGGATTGCTGATCTCCTATGTTGGCCTGCCACCTGCTGCGTCTCTAATACACTGGGTTTCTTCAGAGAGACCCAGCCTATTAGAGGAATGACCGGCATTACCCGATTGCAACACAGGAATGCCAGTTTTTCATCCTTTAGATGCCATGATCACACTGCACATGCAAGTGGGCACCATGTTTAAAGACCGCACCAGCTCCATACATGTACAGCACCGGTAGCGAAAGGGTTAAATTGGTGTAACATTTGTCAGTATCCATAAATGTGCACTTCTCAAGAGTACCCTATTTTGTCAAGCCCCACCACCACATATATGAGGACAGCTAAGAAGAAAATCTTGGGAGGATCATAGATGACATACAAGTAGGGATTGGGAGATTAGGTCAGATATACATAAAGGGGTTAAGGTTGTATACAGACTTTCATTGTTAAAGGGGTTTGCCAAGATTTTCACATTGATGGCCTAGTCTGTCTCCCGTCTTCCTCGCTAAATCAGTTTAGAAAGCCATTGATGTTCCAGTGAGCTGTGTGGCCTCTTACTGGGCCTATGAATGGGGCTGAGCTCCAATACCAAGCACAGCCGCTATCATGGATGGCACTGTGCTTGGTAAGCTGCGAGGAGGACACAGTATCCCTGAAGCTCCTCAGAAAAATGATTGGCAGAAGTACCAGGTGTCAGACCCCGCCGATCTGATATTGATGACTTATCCTCAAGATAGGTCATCAGTATTAAGCACCTGGACAACTTCTTTAATAATTTGAAATGAATTGTTTGGGCAATGGAGAGCCAGCAAGTGGGTTGGCAGAGGGGAGAGATGGAGGTTCAACTAGGAGAGAAGTAGTTTCATCATGCAGCAGAGTTGAGGGTCAAATGTAGGTGTCTTACCGAGACAGTGAAGTATCTGTATTTTTCCTATGATTTTCTCTTAAGTAATGAATCACACATAGCACTATCCATGACATGATTTATTACAGAACTTTGCCTACACTGCAAAAGTTAAATAAGGTAGATTAAATTGAATTAAACAGTTTCTACTTAACACAGTAAAACTACTAATCTTCTCCCAGATATTCATAAGCACCAAACAGGCTGCAAGTAATAATTCAAAAAAGCCAAGCTAAGCTTTAAAAGTTAAAAACATCTCAAATTCAGTCGCATTTGACTAATGCAAAACTCTCCCCTAATGTTATTTTATATACACTTTGCCAATTCATTCAGTAATTGTGCCTGCTTGCTATGCAGCTGAAGTCATTTGGTGCCTTGTTCCCTGATAGCATTGTGGCAGCTGCAATTCATGATTTACTGGAGAACACCTGCAGAATACCCTCAATCTGCGCAGTGTAATTCCGTAAGCATTATTCATGCATCATAAATGTATGTAAAAACTATTACACCGTGATTTACTGCCACAACAAATATCGCCTTGACGTGATTCAGCTAATAATGGTCAAAGTAGAGCAATACCATGCTGATAGGAAAACATAATGAGATTGACTTTGCATTAAATTAATTGTATTTTTTTCCTGCTGGAGATTGCTGTATAACACATAGGCACTGATTAATTTGAGCATACATAGAGGCTCAGTGTTATTAAATAACACAGAATAGGTAGAAAATAATTTAGACTTTCAGCTATTTTCACAAAGGGAACCGGACAAAAAACAAGTGAATGGTATGTTTCCTAATTTTGCACTGCTTAAATGTCCTTAGAAAGTCTATTTGTTACAAATCAGATGCAAGAAAATGAATTACAAGAATCCAAAGCGAGGTCTATTAGCATATTTAAAGAAGCCTCATGCACATGGCTCTAGAACATTGCCATAAGAAATCTATGCACCAATGTTGTATTTCTTTGTGACTTAGCTATATGTGGATTTTTTTTCCTTATAGATTTATATGGAAAAGATATTCCTTACGATGGGATTCTCCCTTAACAAATGCTTCTATAGAAGAAACAGCAGCAAAAAATACCATATGGTGGCATCTATGGATCGGTAATAAGAACACTTAAGGACTTTGCGGGCAGAGATTAACACTCCATAATGTTTCAAATTTATGTGTAAGAGAATCATATTTAATCTTATTATTAGGACAGTTTCTATTATATTTGGGGAACATGTTTCTTTGCCACACTGAATAAAAATATTGGGACTGAATGTGAATGAATAACATATATACCTATGCCCTTCCTTACCTTTCCACTTGGCTTGACATATCCTAAGGTGTGGTGTGATATCACCAGTTTTGAAGAAAATATGATTTTGACTCTGTTAGGATATGCCTTATTTGTGTTTTGTGTCGCCACCTAGTGGTTATGATGTGAGCTGCAGCTTTTTTGAGGTTTTTGTTAGCATGCTGCAATAACGCATTGAGGTTTTGTAATTCTTAACAAAATTTACTGAAAGTTAAAGGCGGCCACATCTATATACATAATCCATGAAACACACATATACCCAATGCTTGCATCTAATTAGACTAACCAGAATACGCCATAGCTCATGAGGCTCAAAAGGGTTGCCCCATGAAAAATACAGTATACTGCAGTTTTCAAATCAGCACATAGATCTAAATACTTTTGTAATTGCATTTAATTAAAAATTTAGTTTAACCGCTGAGTTTTTCAATAAAATGTGTCTGTATAGCGCCACCTGCTGTTTTTTCATTTTTATTATTTCTCTGTTCACCTCGCTGAAGTGGTTGTGCATGCTCAGTTCCATCCTTCAACTGCCTGCTGAGATGTTATAGGAAGAGAGCTGCAGCAGAAGGAACATGCCTCTGAACTGCCAGCTGAATATAAATTTAGCAGAACAACTGGATCCATGTGAAGTACAGGGCTGGTTCTAGCTTTGTTAGTAAGAAATTGTCATGTACTATATGATGGCTGATTTATTTTTTTTTTATTTTTTTCCATTACTAATGGGATAATCCCTTTGAGAGTATAACCACACATGCAAGTTTTTGGATTTAGTTTTTAAAGACAAAATCAGAAGTGCATCCTAAAAGGAGAGAAACTGTTAGTCTCCAACTTATGGGTCTCCATCTGTTGGGATACTGAAATTTCCATTGTTCTATAAAGTAGTTATTGGAGGGAATTAGGATATATTCCGTATAATCAATGGAGTAGTGAGTCTTTCATGTCCCGAATAGCCATAGAAATCCTTCCAAGTGTATGTGCCAATGTCTACTGAGCTTTATATTGTAGCTATAATGTAATACAATTGGTTCCTACAAGAAATAACTGACAAAGGCATTTTGATTTCTTGAGAAATGTGTGTTCAAAAAAGATTGGTATTTGTGTATTTTTAAAAGTATTTCAAATTATTTTGGTTCTCTGATCGAGGAAAATGTAAGATAAGCTCCCAATGAGCCTTAAGGTATCCAATTCAATATGTAATTAATTTCAAGAGTGACAAAAGAAGTCAAGTATCTACTTTTAGCAGAGCAAAATTAAATTAAAAAAGCTAATTAGATTCCAAAAAGAACTTTTAAAATGTGAGCCATATTTTGGAAGCAAAGTCGACAGTATTTCTGTTTATATCTCAACTGGTATTATTCATGAAATGCTATCTAGAAACACAGAAGGCATACGGTATGTTGTGGTGAGGATATTTAGTCACAGACAATAGGCAGGAAAAGGAAAAGTTGTCATTAATAAATGCTAAGCTTACGCCACATCTGACTTTTACACTCCTATACCATTTACAAAAAGTATCTGTAGATTTTAAAGAAAGGCAAATAGTCTAACAGCAAGGAGATTACAGATAGGTGCAGGACTAAAGTAGAAATGTGTCTCAATGGTAAACACTTGGGTCCTTGGTTTAAATCTCTTGAGGAAAATATGTGCATTAACCCCCTAACATTGTATGACATAACTATACTTCATAAGTGCTAAGAGGAAGTATGGAGTGGGGTCTATACATAGCGTGCACCAGCCATATAATATAGCTGACACCTGCAGACTGGAAATGGGGAAGACTCCATTCAACCCCTCAGATGCTGCAGTCAATAGCAACTTAGACGTCTCTGGGTTTGGACAGGGGGCTCCTTCTGCTCTCCGATTATGGCAATGCAAAGAGAAAAAAAAAATTTGAAGTAGTAAACCATGACAGAAAGTATATAAATTTGTTATTGCCATAATCATATCATCCCACAGAATAAGAGTGTAATTTTTGTCATTTTTATTTCACAGTTAATCCCCTAAAAAACAAACAGAAAAACTCCACCCCACCAAAAAAAATCTAAATAGTTTTTTTTTTTACATTTCACCTCACAAATAATTTTTCCCCCCATTTTCCAATTCAAACTATGGTAAATGAAATAATACAATTAAAAAACACTAATATGGCTATGTGAATTGGAAATTTAAAAAGTTATGGCTCTTGGAAGATGGGGAATAAAAAATGAAAACATAAAAAACAAAATTTGCCCAGTTATCAAGGGGTTAAGCCTTAGCTCTCTGTACATGGCAACCCAAAACTTAACAGGGTCCAAACCTATGTGCACCAATGTCACCACAGATGTTGTAGCATCACGTAAACAATGCCATCTGATTGGTTCAGGATAGGATAACAGACTTTAATGGCTCTTTCACACAAGTGTGTCCCTTTCGGGAATCAAGCCCCATGTGAGAGAGGGATCATGTGTTCTGGACTAAGGAAGCGCACAGCATTATCATGATTGATAATGCTGTGTGCCTCTGCCTGACCTTTCTGTAGCAGAATCATAGTGACAGCTTTATGTCAGTATGATTCTTTTATAGAAAGGTCAGACAGAGGCACGCAGCATTATCAGTGTAGCAGAAGTAGCAGTTAACGCTCATATATTTTTAGAACTCCGATATTGGTGAATGGAGGGTGACCATGCTCTCTGTTTACTTTGCAGGCTCATTCTGGAGATAAGAGTGGGTCGGAAGAGGTGGGACCTGCACCTACAGTTGCAAGAAAAAGTATGTGAACCCTTTGGAATGATATGGATTTCTGCACAAATTGGTCATAAAATGTGATCTGATCTTCATCTAAGTCACAACAATAGACAATCACATTTTGCTTAAACTAATAACACACAAAGAATTAAATGTTACCATGTTTTTATTGAACACACCATGTAAACATTCACAGTGCAGGTGGAAAAAGTATGTGAACCCCTAGACACATGCGGCTCTTTTGATCCTTCACTGCGGCTCTTTGGTTCGGGCTGGCGGGTGGGCGGCCGCGCAGCCATATCGCACCGCTCAAGCTGCTTGTAAATTGTCCGTCATGCGCCTTCTGCCCCGTCTGTCTGCTCCTTCCACTTTATGAATGAAGCAGGCAGGCGGGGCAGGAGGCGCATGACAGAGGGAGAGATGTCACGCTGCGCACAGCAGCAGAAGGGCGGGCAGAGCGGCTCTAGTTCAGCTGCCCACTGTGAGGAGGGGTGTAGTGGTGAAGAGGCCGCCTCTCAGGAGGAACAAAATGTCCTGCAGCAGAAAGGTAGGAACTGCCCCCGGTGTGTGCACTGCACCGGCCCCGCCGCAAGTGTCCCTGCCCCCTTCCTTCCCCCCACTAATACATTACTTACTGGAAGGCACTTATGGGGGATATCTGTGGATGGCTCACTTATGGGGGATATCTGTGGATGGCTCACTTATGGGGGATATCTGTGGATGGCTCACTTATGGGGGATATCTGTGGAGGGCACTTATGGGGGATATCTGTGGAGGGCACTTATGGGGGATATCTGTGGAGGGCACTTATGGGGGATATCTGTGGATGACACATATATAGCATCTTATGCTATATATGTGTCATCCACAGATATCCCCCATAAGTGCGTCATCCACAGATATCCCCCATAAGTGCGTCATCCACAGATATCCCCCATAAGTGCGTCATCCACAGATATCCCCCATAAGTGCGTCATCCACAGATATCCCCCATAAGTGCGTCATCCACAGATATCCCCCATAAGTGCGTCATCCACAGATATCCCCCATAAGTGCGTCATCCACAGATATCCCCCATAAGTGCGTCATCCACAGATATCCCCCATAAGTGCGTCATCCACAGATATCCCCCATAAGTGCGTCATCCACAGATATCCCCCATAAGTGCGTCAACCACATATATCCCCCATAAGTGCGTCATCCACAGATATCCCCCATAAGTGCGTCATCCACAGATATCCCCCATAAGTGCGTCATCCACATTACATCCACATCTGCAGACAAGTTTAAGAAAAGTAAAAAATGATAAAGATAAAATAAAATAATAATCAAGATCCAAATAAAAGAAAGTACATATAAAAGTATTCAAAAACACACTCTAGGCTCATGCCCACGAATGTAAGGGCGCCGTGCCTGTGCTGCGGACCGCAAATAGCGGTCCGCAATGCACGGACACAGACCATGGGGCAGCTGCATGAGGATCGCGGACCCATTCACTTGAATGGGGTTCGCAATCCGCATCCAACTGCCCGCACCGCAAAAAAGTAGCACATGCTGAAGTGAATGGGTCCATGATGCGGGCTGCACACGGTCGTGTGCAGCCCGCATCATGGACCCATTCACTTTAATGGGTCCAGGATCCGGGATATGAGTGCTACAGTGTGCTTCCATGGTGCTTCTGGCTGTGCCTCCGCACCGCAAAAAAGTAGTGCATGCGCCCGGATTCTGGACCCATTGAAGTGAATGGGTCCTTGATGCGGGCTGCACACGGCCGTGTGCAGCACGCATCATGGACCCATTCACTTCAGCATGCGCTACTTTTTTGCGGGCACACGGTCGTGTGCATGAGCCTAATAGTCCTCACTGGTACTGTTGATGCAATATTTTAGGTTTTAAAAATGTGGCTCTCGAAAGAAATTCCAATCATGGTTTTGGAGATATTTGGCTCAGTTGACAAAAAAGGTTGCCCACCACTGCCCTAGACTAATGACATCTCCAAGAGCTAATTGGAGTGAGGTGTCAGCCAACTGGAGTCTAATCAATGAGATGAGATTGGAGGTGTTGGTTACAGCTGCCCTGCCCTATAAAAAACACACACCAGTTCTGGGTTTGCTTTTCACAAGAAGCATTGCCTGATGTGAATGATGCCTCGCACAAAAGAGCTCTCAGAAGACCTACTATTAAGAATTGTTGACTTGCATAAAGCTGGAAAGGGTTATAAAAGTATCTCCAAAAGCCTTGCTGTTCATCAGTCCACGGTAAGACAAATTGTCTATAAATGGAGAAAGTTCAGCACTGCTGCTACTCTCCCTAGGAGTGGCCGTCCTGTAAAGATGACTGCAAGAGCACAGCACAGACTGCCAAATGAGGTGAAGAAGAATCCTAGAGTGTCAGCTAAAGACTTACAAAAGTCTCTGGCATATGCTAACATCCCTGTTAGCGAATCTACGATACATAAAAAACACTAAACAAGAATGGATTTCATGGGAGGATACCACAGAGGAAGCCACTGCTGTCCAAAAAAAACATTGCTGCACGTTTACAGTTTGCACAAGAGCACCTGGATGTTCCACAGCAGTACTGGCAAAATATTCTGTGGACAGATGAAACCAAAGTTGAGTTGTTTGGAAGAAACACACAACACTATGTGTGGAGAAAAAGAGGCACAGCACACCAACATCAAAACCTCATCGCAACTGTGAAGTATGGTGGTGGGGACATCATGGTTTGGGGCTGCTTTGCTGCGTCCGGGCCTCTATGGATTGCTATCATTGAAGGAAAAATGAATTCCCAAGTTTATCAAGACATTTTGCAGGAGAACTTAAGGTCATCTGTCCACCAGATGAAGCTCAACAGAAGATGGGTGTTGCAACAGGACAACGACCCAAAGCATAGAAGTAAATCAACAACAGAATGGCTTAAACAGAAGAAAATATGCCTTCTGGAGTGGCCCAGTCAGAGTCCTGACCTCAACCCGATTGAGATGCTGTGGCATGACCTCAAGAAAGCGATTCACACCAGACATCTCAAGAATATTGCTGAACTGAAAGCGTTCTGTAAAGAGGAATGGTCAAGAATTACTCCTGACCGTTGTGCACGTCTGATCTGCAACTACAGGAAACGTTTGGTTGAAGTTATTGCTGCCAAAGGAGGTTCAACCAGTTATTAAATCCAAGGGTTCACATACTTTTTCCACCTGCACTGTGAATGTTTACATGGTGTGTTCAATAAAAACATGGTAACATTTAACTCTTCGTGTGTTATTAGTTTAAGCAGACTGTGATTGTCTATTGTTGTGACTTAGATGAAGATCAGATCACATTTTAGGACCAATTTGTGCAGAAATCCATATCATTCCAAAGGGTTCACATACTTTTTCTTGCAACTGTATCTGACATTGGTGGTATATCCTAATGATATGTCATCAATGTCTGAGATGATCCAACCTCTACTCTACAGGGATGGTCCATTACAGCCCATGCCATAAATGTACATATGTATATGAGCAGATCTGAGGAATTCCTGGGTGGGATACCTCTTATATGTTTGTATTAGGAATTTTTTCTATTGAATAAAGAGGATTACTGGTTGGTGGGTGCCATGCCTTTATTGCTTTTCTCTATTGGATTGATTTTTATATGCTACATTATCCTGCTTGCTGTGGCCAATGTAGTGTCATTATTCAGGCAGGATTAAGTGAGACTATGTGGGAGGTTTGGCTAAGTATAACATGTACTAAAGTGACAATAGCTACATGATGTGTACTATAAAAAGATATATATCACTCCAAACTCAGCTTAGGTGAAAGTGTACTTCTTCTCCCATGCCAATGTGTGAGAGTCACATTTACGGTAATGTAGATATGTTATTATGTTAATTAATAAAATGCTTCACTAAATTCACATTACAAAGACTAATGAAAAAATAAATCAGACTATAAAAACCTTATTGGTCTAATAAAATGTGTAATTATTTGAAGAAAATGAAGTAATGACTTAACACATGTATTGATTTTATTTTAGCCATGGAAATGGCATGAAGGGCATGGAGAGTCCAATAATGCATTGATTGAAGGGATTATGGACAATTTCTTGGCCTTTTTTTCATAAATTTATGAATTTTATACATATACTAGAGTTGTTCTTTAGTTTAAAACATTATATCTGCATTGTAGATTTGGCAGAATCACCTCCTGATAATGTATAGTCATAAAAGTCCTAAAAGTCCAAAAATGATCAGAATCTCTCACCTTCAAACTCATTTAAAGAGGATTTCTGAAACTATAATATTTATGTGCTTCCCTTAAGAAATGTTGTCAATATCAGATCAGGGGGACCTACTACTAGCACCCCCACAACATGATGATATGCTGCTTAGCAGGAATTGGAAAAGCAAACTCCATACACTGGATAATGGCAATGAGTGGTATTACAGTGCTGCTCCCATTAATTTTAGTTTTCTTTTTTCCCATTAATAGAAAATGAATCAGGTTTGTAGTAACATTCATGACCACTGCCTAATTTATTGAGCTGTGATGCCCTGGTAAAACTTTCCAATCATTTTGTTGTGCCAGCTGACAATGACAGCTAACTTGTTAACTGACCTAGATTTACAGTATTAAAATAGCTCCTCTGCTTTCAAATAATTATATTTGTTATCATTTGCATGGAGGATACAAAAAATGTATTGTATGCCTTGCCTGAAATGATATAGTAGGACCCCTCCCCCAAACTTACCTCTTTATATACTGTAATTTATTTTGTTGTTCAGTGGAAACCTTTCACTAGTTTCATGTTGCCAAAACCTAGGCAACTTAAAATCCCAACTATTTCTATCATTTCAGAATGCTAACTTTTACTCTGAAACAACATAAAATCATCCACAGGGTAGCTTCCCTCTCACTTCTCTCTACCTTGTGTTATGGCAGCTGGTGTGGAACAATCTTAAGGGCAGAGACACGGATGTAGGGCACTGAAGGGTCAGGCAAAATTGTAGTCAAGGAGAGACCGTGGTCAAGGCTTGTGGAGTGCATGCGATGCAGTATAAGGTCCAAGGTCAGGACAGGTAGAGAAGGGTTAATACAGAGGTCAGTCAGAGGTCAGGAAGCAGAGGATCAGAGGAACAGGCAAAGGTCAGTAGACGGGCAGACAACAGGATACAGTTCACCTAGCAGGAACTTAACAAGCTAAGGAACTTAATTTCTCAGGCACTCTCACATAGGTGAAAGAACCTGAAGTATCCCAGGGTTTTAGCCATGAGCTGGTGAAGATTAGAGTGTGTGCTCCAGCCCTTTAGAAGCCAGAGCTAGTGCACAATCAGGCTTCAGCCTCCATGGAATTCCAGAACAAACCTGACAGCCAGACCCACTGGGGAATGGCAGCAGGAGGGCATCTAGGCCACTGTGCAAGGTGACCCACCACAGTAACACCTAACTAAGCTTGATTCACAGGCCTCTCCCAATATGCAAGTAGGGAGAGGCTTGTCAATCATTGCAGACAGGGAAGAGTTGACGGGGATCTGCCCAGAGAATATTACACCATGTCAATGGTGTAGGTGGCTAAAATATCCATCAAAGTGGCCTTGTGTGAAAATAGCTGCATAAAAATAAGCGTCCATGTGCACTAGGGTGCGCATTTCCCATTGAAATTATTGGAATGATACTAATGGCTTTTTGGGCATGTATTATGTAGCGTATAATTTCGCATACTCAGCATTTTTTGGCTGTGTGAACTAAACCTGAGACCTAGTGTAAGGGGGCGTGTTGGAAGTTCATGCTGTCCATGGTTCAGGCAGACTGAATCTGCTAACAGGTTCCCTTTAACATGCAACTGTACACACCTTTCATGTATCTTTCATGCTGTTTTACCAATGGGATCTGCTATTTGTACTTGCTTCATTTGTAAAACTTTACTAAATAGTATATGTACAAAAAACAAAATAACATTTATACTGACTTTTGAATCAAAGTAAGTCCCAATAGCTTTTTGGACTGTCAAGTACATCCAGAAAATACACTTCAGCTTTGTCATAAATGATCCCCTGGCATTACACTGTGTAGTTATAGTGTATCTTAGAGCTTGTTTGTAATTTAACATCTATCCATGTACCAATAACCGTAAGTCACCTCAACTCTTTAAACCTCACAGATGCATTAACAATGAAAGTCAAGAGCAGATTTAGCAAAAGATAGCAATCCTTTGTTGTGGCGGATTCAGAAGTGCTCTCCATTGTCATTTTACACTGAAAACCAGGCCTTATTAATCAGCAAGGCGTATCTGAAGGATGAGGCTTAGAAGAGTATTATAACTTGGGCAGTGTAGAAGACTTTGACAGAGAACAAAAGGAACAGGTCATTAGTTGCCTAATGCCATAAATCACAAATGTCCAATTTCTTAAGCACGGACAAATTATCTTCAGGATAAAAAGAATTCAGTATGAAATATGTAAGCGTAAAAATAATTCTTCATAAAAATGGTAAAGTACGATCCTTTTTTTATTTTTATTATAAGTTGCAAGTAGTGTGCGCGGTTGATAATCTGGCACCTGATATGTAGTTAACAACCCCTTTCAAATATCCTATTGTAGTACTCCAGAGCCAGGGGTACTATGAATTTTTTATTTTTATTTTTTTTATGGCAAAGGTTGGCAAGAACAGGGTTAACCTCCCTGTTCCTCCCCTCTTGGTAGGGGTGGGCTGGTCCTGCTTCCTGCCAAGAGGGGAAGGTTCTTGTGTAGTTAAAGAGTGGAGAGGATGCAGACTGCAGTGCTTTTGCTCAGTCTCCAGGGAGAACCATCACTAAATTGCCTCAAGTAAAGCCTTGAGAGGATAAAGACAACAGAGTGAACTGCAATATTCAGCTTTTATAGACACTGCTATGAAATGAGAGAACAAAGCTAAGCCATCCTTCTCCAAAAAACACTAGGCCAGTATCAACTAAGTGCTGAATTGCTATGAACCAACTTGCCTCCGTATCCTTGCTGGTGCCAGAGAAGAATTGCGCTAAAGCCTGCTACTACTGTATGTATTTCAAGTGCTACGTTGCACTTACTAAAATGAATTTGTTACGTTTCACTCTGGCCTTATTGTTCACTACTATATTTCCCCTACACGGATCCCCAGGGAGCAACGGACTGAGGCAGGACACTGTGATTCTTCTACAACCCTACAACAGGGCCACTACCACTCCTATCCTCTACAACAGCTCCCATAGAAGCTTGCTGCACTATTACGTAGTTCGTAGAGCTCCTAAAAAAAGAACATCTCTCACCCTGGTGGAACCAGCCTGTGTATGTATTACATGGTTAGTTATTAAAGGGGTTGACTGCCACTTAATTTTTAAGAAAAAAAACTCTAAATGGTGTAAATTAAAAAGAAGTAAGACTTTAAACACAGATACAGTATATGATATTAAAGCCAATCACTGACTGAAGAGGTGACCCGAAACTGGCAGTGATTGGCTGTAGTACCACATGTCCATATCAAGAAGGGCACGGAAGTACAGAGACAGGAGTTGAAAAGGTAAAAATTCCTTTTTCTATCACTACACACCATTTTCATTTTCATTTTATTTTATATTTTTATGCAAGTGGCCTTTCAAGCCCAGTGGGGTGTATTGCAGAGGATATGTAAGCCAGTAGAATTACCACCTGGTACCCCCACAATAATAATCGATGGCCGATGGGGGGATTTTTGAATTCAGATCCCAATAATTCAGCATTAATTAATCCACAAAATGACATGATCTTCTCTGAACTTGGAATTGCAGGAAATCCTATAAATATGGGGCAAAGGAAATGATAAGAGACTATGTGGACTGCACAATCAGAGCTCAGAACAGGACATGTACCAGCACTGTAGGTGCAGTTCCTAACTTATCCGTAGTCTTCTAGTGAATGCTAGTGTTGTTGTAATAGTAGCAGTGGGTACTATTAAACATATCTTTTAGGATTGCGAAGTTCTTCAACTGTTTTGGATGCAGTTTCAGATCTTCTTAAGTGAAATATTCATGCTTCCTGTGGCCTGGTCACAAGCTTTTGCTTTATTTTATATAGGGATAACTGATTTTCTCCCAACACATCATTTCTTATCCTCTCTGAGAAGGTTTTTAATAGCAAAGAACTGGAAGAGTGTTGCCATCCCAACATGTACTCAGTTTAAACATTACATTAATAGAATCTACATTATGGAACGCACTGTTGCCTCCATGCAAGGTCCTTTCCTTCTAAATGGTAAAAATGGACCTCATCGAGATAGTACCAGTATACTCTCCTCATAAATAATGGATTTATTGTATTTCTCCCTTTTTGATTCTCAGGATTAAGTGGATAAATCATATCAGATTGGCTGATTTCTGTTCTGTTTTGTATTATATTAAAATATTGACCCTCTTCAGTATTGTTTGGTTCTGCTCTCGTTGGCTCATGCACTTAAGGATTGCTGAATATGCCCATTTGCTAACTGATGTTCATCTATGTATTCCTCAGTATACCCGGATGCATATATTCATGTGCAAATGCTAAAATGTATGATCAATAAATGTTGTGCCCAGAAGCGTCAAAACCTCTTTACTGTAAGAACTGTGAAGCTGTGGAATAGACTTCCTCAGGACGTGGTCACAGCAGGAACAGTGGACAGTTTTAAAAAGGGTTTAGATGAATTCTTAAAAGAAAACAACATTAATGCTTATGAAAACGTGTAGAAATCTGAGTCTCACTTCCTTCAGGGATTCGCGTCAGGGATTCGAGTCTCACTTCCTTCAGGGATTCGCGTTTGTCTTTTTTCAACCGTATTAACTAAGTAACTATGTAACTGTGTAACTACTCTAAGTGATTAAAAAAAAAAAAAAAAAACATTTGTTTATTCTTCTTTTGTTTTTGGGCATTTTATTAGGTCAGGCCTCTGGCATTGTCTAATAGAAGAACTAATATGTCAGTCATAATAGGACCATTGTCATAATCCCCCCCCCCCCCAGCTGCCATCGCTACTGCAAGTGAAATCAACCTTGGCTTCTAAGGCCGCAGAGTTTACTCCGATATGGGCAATAGCAGTTCTATATTTCGGCAGGCTCCTGCTGCACATTGCATAGATCCTGCCCATCCCATGAACATAACTGTATGTCCATTTGTGGGGACACATCTCAAAAATAGACATACAGATACATCCATTTGTCATAATATGCTAAATACTAAAGTCATATACCATGTTGACACCAATGTCTGCCTAACTCATCAATAAAGTAGATCAAGCCTACTTTCAACTATTTTCTTTATCCATAATATAATTTTGGTAACCATTTTCAAAAAGTTCCTCCAGGCAACAACAAAAAATTGAGATGCACAAATCCCTTGTTTTCTGTGCTGGATTTGCTTATAATGAATTTCTTTCTAAGTACTAGCTTTACATTTTTCCCACCCTGGGAGGAGCATAGTTCTCTTCCCACCCACTGACATCTATATAGGGGTTGACAGCTCAAATATGGTACATGTCACTGGCTGGAACAATATTTCAGTCATGGATATACTATGTAGAAATTATGTAGCAATGGCAAATAACATTGAATTTTCATTGAAGCATTGTTATAAACACTATTGTCCAGATCTACTAATCTTAAAGATGCTGTAAGCTTAGACCGGCTGTCTAGACCTTCATTAGATCTACTACAGGGGCTCAGGCTGGATGATAAATATGGTGTTGTCTCTGTGCTAGCTATTGGTTTGCTTACTTTGAGACAGAGTCTCTGTGCTAGCTATTGGTTTGCTTACTTTGAGACAGACTTTTACTGCAGAATTGTGGCTCAAAATGACACATCTTATCTCTACCGCTTTTCTAGTGAAGCTCCAACCATTACCCAGTAAGCCTATCCCTTGACCAGTATGTCAATACAAAAGGGTATGAACCCTAGATGGTCCAAATTGAGTCATTTTGCTCCACATTTTAGACAGCTTTGTTGTGCAGACAAATTTGTAAGGCCAGTGTCCTGGCTGGTTATTTATTTGTCTGTCCAGAGCGTTCTTTTAAGAAGTCATTTACCGTAGGTATCCCTTTGGACGCTTTCGGTAAAAGCCAAGTGATGTTATAATCGTAGTACATGAATCTTCAGCATGTTCCTATATTTAATCCAAGTAGGATTAAGAATTGTGCAAGCATTATCCATTTTATATGTGTAAGGTTGCTTTAGCCTTAATGGTTTTCTTCACAAACACAAAATTATACAGACTGTAATCTAGCCTAGCTCCTAAAGGTTCTCTAATGTATTTTAAAATGTATCAATAATTCACAAGTTTACATTATTAATGAGGCTACAGTATCCATTAATTTACCTGGTGTGTACTTTCAAAATACCAATCTTCTATGAATTATGGCGGTTCCTTCCAGAGATATTATTATCATTCATAATTCTAGAGCCGAGAGCTTTTAACCATTAATGCCTTAAAAGGAAATATGACAGAAGCTATTAGGGGAGCCTGGGCATGTCAGCCTTGGACAATATAATGCTGTATGGTACATATGTGGTTTATAACTATATAAGATAGATAGATAGATAGACAGATAGATAGATAGATAGATAGATAGATAGATAGATAGATAGATAGATAGATAGATAGATAGATAGATAGATAGAAAAATAGATAGATAGATAGATAGATAGATAGATAGATAGATAGATAATAGATAGATAGATAGATAGATAGAAAAATAGATAGAGATATACACTGAACAAAAATATAACTGCAACACTTTCAGTTTTGCTCCCACTTTGCATGAGCTTAACTCAAAGATCTGAAACATTTTCTACATACACAAAGGACGCATTACTCTCAAATATTGTTTCACAAATCTGTCTAAATCTGTGTTAGTGAGCACTTCTCCTTTGCTGAGATAATCCATCCCACCTCACAGGTGTGGCATATCAAGGTGCTGATTAGACAGCATGAAAATTGCACACCTGCGCAATATTCATGCTGTCTAAGCAACACCTTTATATGCCACACCTGTGAGGTGGGATGGATTATCTCAGCAAAGGAGAAGTGCTCACTAACACAGATTAAGGCCTCATGCACACGACAGTATTGTTTCCCGGTCCGCAAAACGGGGTTCCGTTGTTCCGTGATCCGTTTCCGTTTTTGTTTCCGTGTGTCTTCCTTGATTTTTGGAGGATCACCAGACATGAAAAGTGAAAAAAAAATCTAAGTCAAGTTTGCCTTGAAAATGATAGGATAAAAACGGACACGGATCACGGACGCGGATGGCAATCTTGTGTGCCTCCGTGTTTTTTCACGGACCCATTGACTTGAATGGGTCCGCGAACCGTTGTCCGTGAAAAAAATAGGACAGGTTATATTTTTTTGACGGACTGGAAACACGGATCACGGACGCGGATGACAAACGATGCATTTTCGAAGTTTTCAACGGACCCATTGAAAGTCAATGGGTCCGCAGAAAATCACAGAAAACCGAACAACGGACATGGAACACAACAACGGTCGTGTGCATGAGGCCTTAGACAGATTTGTGAACAATATTTGAGAGTAATGGGTCTTTTGTGTATGTAGAAAATGTTTCAGATCTTTGAGTTCATCTCATGCAAAATGGGAGCAAAACCAAAAGTGTTACATTTATATTTTTGTTCAGTGTAGATAGATAATAACTAGATGATAGATAGATAGATAGATAGATAGATAGATAGATAGATAGATAGATAGATAGATATGAGATCGATAGATAGATAGATAGATAGATAGATAGATAGATAGATAGATAGATATGAGAGATAGATAGATATGAGATAGATAGATATGAGATAGATATGAGATAGATAGATATGAGATAGATAGATAGATAGATAGATAGATAGATAGATAGATAGATAGATAGATATGAGAGATAGATAGATATGAGATAGATAGATATGAGATAGATATGAGATAGATAGATATGAGATAGATATGAGATAGATATGAGATAGATAGATAGATAGATAGATAGATAGATAGATATTAAGCTATTAGTTCTCGTGCTGTGCTCTTACAGCGACAGTGAAGCATTACATGATTTAGAGGTGAACTTATTAACATATAAAAATATATGTGTGCTCAACATAAAAAATAACTGGCACATAATTTATTCATTCCAAGAGCAGTAAAAGGGAAAAGGGGACATTCTTTATCGGTGGAGGAAAGGTGATTCGGACATGGCGGATACGACAACATTTACAGAAGGGCTAGTTTCAATGGCATTGAGGTTTATGATTCATTTACCAATTATTTATATCCTGTATAATTGATGTCAGAAAGGTTTAACCTGATGGACTTATGTATTCTAAGTAACTACACCACAGTTGACATTGAAATTATTGGGCTGTCCATGTAGTGTCCTCCAGAGAGAATGAGATGCTCCTTGTAGCGACTGTGTTCTCTGGATAATTGGAAGCCTATCAGAAATTCTGCAACCTGCAATTAGTTTGAAAGAACTATTATATATCTGATTGAAGTGCATTGTTTGATTAAAATGAAAAAAGTAAAAGCTTGTTAAGCAGTTTCTGTCACTTCCACAGACTTGAGTGAGTTTCAATCTATACATTCTCTACCTGGAAGTGTCATCCAATAACTGCCTCTCCTAGTGGAATGGGGGTCTGCCAATTGATTGGTTGGTGCCCCAGAGGTAAAGTGTCTCCTTAGCAGATAGTCATGGAACTTCCACACGATAAGATGGAAAGCCCTTTTAAGGTTTTCACTAGACATAATGCATTGGAATACACAATTCCTAATCCTTCAATTCCTGAATGTTTATAAATAGGTTTTCATGCAGAGTTACTCCATAATGGTTAGGTTTCCATCTATGGCAGAGGTTCCATGAGAGGGGCCTTCATCACAGATTCTGGCTATTATCATGGATAAAACACCAAAACATGCTGCACTGTTTTGTCCAGCAGAACGGTAGACAACATTATTAGAGATAAGCGAAGTTATGAAAACTTTGATTCTTCTGCTTCGCCAAATTTCACAAAGAAATTCGCTTTGTGACAAATTATTTTGTCACAAAGCGCATTTCTTTGTAAGTAGCGGGTGTAATGATGGGGAATGGTGATTGCGCCACCCACCATCTTTGAACCCATTAGATGCCTTGTTCATGCCTTGTTCATTGCTGATCGAGGCATGAGATTTCATGCACGAGATGGCTGTGGCAGTCTCTTCATGCTCAGAGGAGGTATGCTTTTTTTTGTTTGCTTTTTTTGCACCATTTCAGGGAAAATTGAATCGTTACATGAAGCACGGGGAAGTTCAGCTTTGCAGCGAATCAAATTTTCCCTGAAATTTGGATCGAAGTCCACTTCAGATACTTCGATTCACTCAACACTAAACATTATAGTTAATGTCATATGACAAATCCGGCACCCCTATGATTTTTTTTTCCAGTTTTTCACTTCCTAGACAGGAATAAAAAAAATTATGAAAATATGCCAGAGATATGAACCTTTCCTTAGTACAACTCAAAAAAACGGCTCAGAGCACCCGGCTCAGATCCCAATCCAGCGATTGCCAGAGCTCCTCTGTCAGAGAGAGAGGTAATCACACCCAGCTGACACTGCCAGCTGGATTTTTTATAGGCCAGTCAAGACCCGGCCTGAAACATGGGGAGTAGTCACCCACCCAGCACTTTGACTACTCCCAGTAAGAGCCGTCCTGGATCAGCTATACAGCTATTCTAAATAGCAAAGTGTCAAACAGCAACTGCTGCTGACACATGAAAACTGTCTCTTATTCCACTGAGGCCAGGAACCTCGGTGATACATATCTTCCATCAACGACGGACCCCTGTGCCTTCCTATAATATATATATATATATATATATATATATATATATATATACAGTACAGACCAAAAGTTTGGACACACCTTCTTATTCAAAGAGTTTTCTTTATTTTCATGACTATGAAGGCATCAAAACAATGAATTAACACATGTGGAATTATATACATGTCATGGTCTTACCTTCCTGCTGTTCTCTTTCGTTTGACATGTGCTGGCGGCCATCTTGGTTTCTGGGTTTCTTGTAGCCTTCCACCCTGCGGCTCCTCCTTCCCACTGGGAGGAGCTGGATGCCTAGCTCATATATATAGGAGGTCTGTGGCTTCAGTTCCTTGCTTGGTCCTCTTGTGTTCACATGCTTCTAAGACTGCTGCTGCTTCTGGTTTCTGATCCTGGCTTCGTCTGACTACCCTGCTGGTTCCTGATCCTGGCTTCGTCTGACTACCCTGCTGGTTCCTGATCCTGGCTTCGTCTGACTACCCTTCTGGTTCCTGACCTCTGGCTTCGCAAAGACTCTGCTCGGTTTCACCATCCGTAGGGACTTTTGCTTTACAGCTTTATTTTCAATAAAGCCTTCTTATTTTCACTTATCTCTTGTTGTACGTCTGGTTCATGGTTCCGTGACATTAGGACCAAGCCATGAATTCTGACGGTACAGGGCCATCCTCGCTACCCACGCTGGTTGCCAGACTTGATCAGCAGGATCACCTGTTGGGTCGGTTCGCTGTGGCGTTGCAAACCCTGCTTGAACGCACGGCTCATTTTGCTCCCGTTGCCGATGGGTCGGTTGTCGCTCCTGGGCTCGCTCCTACTGCCGCTCCGGTTGTTGCGCCAGAGTCTACCCCGACACCTATTGTTGCGCCTGCGGTGTTTCGGGGTATGACCGGTTCTGCCCCTCTTCCACAGCGCTTTGGGGGAGAGCCAACTCAGTGCCGAGGTTTCCTTAACCAGGTGGGCATTTATTTCGAGTTGCTGCCACATGCCTTTCCTACTGAGAGATCAAAGGTGGGCTTCTTGATCTCGCTGCTCTCGGACAAGGCCTTGGCCTGGGCCAGCCCTTTATGGGAGAACAACAATCCGGTGGTTGCCGAGTTTTCCGGTTTTGTTGCTTCTCTTCGGAAGGTATTCGATGTGCCGGCTCGTGCTGCCTCTGCTGCGAAGCTCCTTATGTCCATCAGACAGGGTTCACGATCCGTAGCTGAATACGCCATTGAGCTTCGTACCCTGGCAGCAGAGGTGGGCTGGAATAATGAGGCTCTGGTCGCTGCTTTCTCTCATGGTCTCTCGGATGCCTTGAAGGATGAGGTTGCAGCTAAGGACCTACCAGTTGAGCTCGAGTCTCTTATTTCTTTCCTGATTTTGATTGACACCAGACTCAGGGAGAGACCTTCCTTTAAGGAGAACCTGCGGAGGTCTTCTAACAGATTGGTGCCTACGTTTGCTGTCCCACCCGTGCCTCCCTCTCCTCCCACGCCTCCTGGGGATGACTTGTCTGGGGGTGAACCCATGCAGCTGGGGTTTGCTCGCCTGTCCGAGGGGGAGAGGGCACTCCGGAGACGCGAGGGCCGATGCATGTACTGTGGTCTCGGTGGGCATTTTCGGTTGGCATGTCCGAACCGTCCGGGAAAACGCTCGTACCTGAGATCCTGTCGGGGGCAGATCTTGGGTGGAGTCTCCTCGTCCCCGGTTTCCCGTGTTGACAAACCACTGATCACTGTTGTCCTCTCCTGGGTCGGGGGCTCGGTGACGACCCAGGCGTTGGTGGACTCTGGTGCTGGTGGTTTGTTCATTGATAGTGTGTTCGCTGCCGCCAATTCCATTCCTCTGCAGGCTCGAGGTTCCCCACTGGCCCTTGAGGCGATAGACGGCAGACCCCTTCTGCCGCCACACGTGACTCATGAGACCCTTCCAGTGGGGATAGCCATTGGTGCCGTTCACAGAGAGTCGGTCTGCCTCCAGGTTATTTCGTCTCCACACTACTCGGTGGTCTTGGGGTACCCCTGGCTCCAGAAGCATAATCCGACTTTCGATTGGAGATCGGTCGAGATCCTCTCGTGGTCACCGCAGTGTGGGGCTAGTTGCATCCATGGGTCTGTCAAGTTGCTGTGTACTTCCTCGGACTCTCTGTTGCCTCCTGAATACGAGGAGTACCGGGATGTATTCGATAAGGTGCGCGCGGTTGCCCTACCTCCGCACCGCCCATACGATTGTGCCATAGAGTTACAATCTGGTGCCGTTCCTCCTCGTGGCAAAGTCTATCCACTGTCGGTAGCGGAGAATGAGGCCATGGAGGAGTACGTGAGGGAGGCGCTTTCACGCGGACACATTCGCAAATCTTCGTCCCCGGCAGGGGCTGGATTTTTCTTTGTGAAAAAGAAGGGCGGTGAGTTGAGGCCTTGCATCGATTACAGGGGTCTCAATCGCATCACGATCAAGAACGCCAAGGCCTCTTTCACACTTGCGTTGTCCGGATCCGGCGTGTACTCCACTTGCCGGAATTACACTCCGGATCCGGAAAAACGCAAGCGTACTGAAAGCATTTGAAGACGGAACCGTCTTCCAAAGGCGTTCAGTGTTACTATGGCACCCAGGACGCTATTAAAGTCCTGGTTGCCATAGTAGGAGCGGGGAGCGGGGGAGCAGTATACTTACAGTCCGTGCGGCTCCCCGGGCGCTCCAGAATGACGTCAGAGCGCCCCATGCGCATGGATGACGTGATCCATGTGATCACATGATCCATGCGCTTGGGGCGCCCTGACGTCACTCTGGAGCGCCCGGGGAGCCGCACGGACGGTAAGTACACTGCTCCCCGCTCCCCACTACACTTTACCATGGCTGCCAGGACTTTAGCGTCCCGGCAGCCATGGTAACCACTCTGAAAAAGCTAAATGTCGGATGCGGCAATGCGCCGAAACGACGTTTAGCTTAAGGCCGGATCCGGATCAATGCCTTTCAATGGGCATTAATTCCGGATCCGGCCTTGCGGCAAGTGTTCCGGATTTTTGGCCGGAGCAAAAAGCGCAGCATGCTGCTGTATTTTCTCCGGCCAAAAAACGTTCCGTTCCGGAACTGAAGACATCCTGATGCATCCTGAACGGATTTCTCTCCATTCAGAATGCATTAGGATAATCCTGATCAGGATTCTTCCGGCATAGAGCCCCGACAACGGAACTCTATGCCGGAACACAACAACGCAGGTGTGAAAGAGCCCTTACCCGATACCCTTGATTTCCGAGCTGTTCGATCGCCTTAAAGGGGCCACGGTCTTTACCAAACTCGACCTGAGGGCGGCATATAACCTGGTAAGGATCAAGGCGGGCGATGAGTGGAAGACCGCGTTTAACACCAGGACCGGTCATTATGAATCCTTGGTTATGCCCTTTGGGTTGTGCAATGCGCCCGCAGTCTTTCAGGAATTCATCAACGATGTTTTCCGTGACCTGTTGCAGCAGTGTGTGGTGGTCTATTTGGATGACATCTTGGTATATTCTGAATCCATGGAGGCCCACATTCTGGATGTCAGACGAGTGTTGCAACGGTTACGAGAGAACAAGCTGTTCGGTAAGCTTGAGAAATGCGAATTTCACCGATCCCAGGTAACCTTCTTAGGTTACATCATTTCCGCTGAGGGGTTCTCCATGGATCCTGAGAAGGTTTCGGCTGTCTTACAGTGGCCCCAGCCCAGTGGTCTTCGTTCCCTGCAGCGCTTTTTGGGCTTCGCCAATTATTATCGGAAGTTCATCAGGGACTTTTCCATGCTGGCCAAGCCTCTCACGGATCTGACCAGGAAGGGCAGTAATTCCCAGGTCTGGCCGCTCGAGGTCATCCGAGCTTTTGAGGCCCTAAAGTCCGCCTTTGTGTCGGCTCCGATTCTGTCGCATCCCAACCCTGGGTTGCCCTTTGTCCTCGAGGTGGACGCGTCTGAGACGGGAGTAGGCGCCCTTCTGTCTCAGCGTAGAACACCAGAGGGTCCTCTGCTTCCCTGTGGGTTTTACTCCCGGAAACTGTCTTCCGCGGAGTGCAACTATCAGATTGGTGACAGGGAGTTATTGGCCATCGTGCAGGCCCTTAAAGAATGGAGGCACTTGCTCGAGGGTTCGGTGGTTCCGGTTCTCATCCTAACGGACCACAAGAATCTGACCTACCTTTCTGAGGCCAAGAGATTGACACCACGTCAGGCCAGATGGGCTCTGTTCTTGTCACGTTTTAATTACGTTGTCTCCTACCTACCCGGTTCCAAGAACATCAGGGCGGATGCCTTATCACGGCAGTACTCCGAGCTGTCCAGGGAGGAGTCGATTCCGACTTCGGTCATACCTCCGAATCAGATCCTGGCCGCCATTCGCACCAGCCTGACCTCTCCCCTGGGTGAGCAGATTTTGGCGGCTCAATCTGGTGCTCCCTCTGGGAGACCCAACGGCAGATGTTTTGTGCCTGAGGAGTTGCGCACTCGGTTGTTGCGAACCTACCATAACTCCAAGACCGCGGGGCATCCTGGAAAGAATCAGCTGTCCTGGGCTGTTTCACGTCTGTTCTGGTGGCCTTCCCTACGTTCCGACATCGCCGCATATGTAGCGGCATGCTCCGTTTGTGCCCAGAGTAAGTCCCCTCGGCACCTTCCGTTGGGCCTTCTGCAACCCATAGCCACCGGGGAGCGCCCATGGTTACACCTGGGGATGGATTTCATTGTGGACCTCCCTGCATCCCGAGGCCATACGGTCATTCTCATGATTGTGGATCGGTTTTCCAAAATGTGCCACTGTGTTCCTCTCAAGAAGTTACCCTCTGCACAAGAGTTGGCCACGATTTTTGCCAGGGAGGTCTTCCGGTTGCACGGTTTGCCCAAGGAGATTGTGTCGGATCGGGGGAGTCAGTTTGTGTCCAGGTTCTGGCGCGCCTTTTGCTCCCAGTTGGGGATTCATCTCTCCTTCTCCTCGGCCTACCACCCTCAGTCCAATGGGGCCGCAGAACGATCCAATCAGGCCTTGGAGCAATTCCTTCGTTGCTATGTCTCCGATCACCAAGACAATTGGGTTGACCTCCTGCCTTGGGCTGAGTTTGCCAGGAACACGGCGGTGAACTCTTCCTCTGGGACGTCTCCCTTCATGGCCAATTATGGGTTCCAACCTGCCGTGTTACCGGAGGTATTCTCTCCCCAGGATATTCCGGCTGTGGAGGATCACCTTTCCGTCCTACGTGCTTCTTGGGTACAGATCCAGAAGTCCCTTGAGGTCTCTGCGCAGCGCCAGAGACTCCAGGCTGATCGCAGACGAGCGCCTGCTCCTTCCTACCAGGTCGGAGACCGTGTATGGTTGTCCACCCGCAACCTCAACCTTCGAGTGCCCACTCCCAAGCTGGCGCCTCGCTTTGTTGGTCCCTTCCGAGTGCTTCGCAGGGTAAACCCGGTAGCCTATGCCCTTGCGCTTCCTCCTGGCATGCGGATCTCCAACGTGTTTCATGTCTACCTGTTGAAGCCACTGGTGTGTAATCGTTTCACTTCCTCGGTTCCTCGGCCTCGTCCGGTCCAAGTGGGCAATCGTGAGGAATATGAGGTGAGCAATATCCTGGACTCACGCCTGGTCCGCGGTCGGTTGCAGTTTTTGGTCCATTGGCGTGGTTATGGTCCAGAGGAGCGTTCCTGGGTTCCCTCCGCAGATGTCCATGCTCCTGCCTTGCTCCGAGCCTTCCACGCACGCTTCCCTCAGAAACCGTTTTGTGCTCCGCGGAGGAGGGGCCCTTGAGGGGGAGGTACTGTCATGGTCTTACCTTCCTGCTGTTCTCCTTCGTTTGACATGTGCTGGCGGCCATCTTGGTTTCTGGGTTTCTTGTAGCCTTCCACCCTGCGGCTCCTCCTTCCCACTGGGAGGAGCTGGATGCCTAGCTCATATATATAGGAGGTCTGTGGCTTCAGTTCCTTGCTTGGTCCTCTTGTGTTCACATGCTTCTAAGACTGCTGCTGCTTCTGGTTCCTGATCCTGGCTTCATCTGACTACCCTGCTGGTTCCTGATCCTGGCTTCGTCTGACTACCCTGCTGGTTCCTGATCCTGGCTTCGTCTGACTACCCTTCTGGTTCCTGACCTCTGGCTTCGCAAAGACTCTGCTCGGTTTCACCATCCGTAGGGACTTTTGCTTTACAGCTTTATTTTCAATAAAGCCTTCTTATTTTCACTTATCTCTTGTTGTACGTCTGGTTCATGGTTCCGTGACAATACATAACAAACAAGTGTGAAACAACTGAAAATATGTCATATTCTAGGTTCTTCAAAGTAGCCACCTTTTGCTTTGATTACTGCTTTGCACACTCTTGGCATTCTCTTGATGAGCTTCAAGAGGTAGTCCCCTGAAATGGTCTTCCAACAGTCTTGAAGGAGTTCCCAGAGATGCTTAGCACTTGTTGGCCCTTTTGCCTTCACTCTGTGGTCCAGCTCACCCCAAACCATCTCGATTGGGTTCAGGTCCGGTGACTGTGGAGGCCAGGTCATCTGGCGCAGCACCCCATCACTCTCCTTCATGGTCAAATAGTCCTTACTTTCAAAGTTTTCCAATTTTTCGGCTGACTGACTGACCTTCATTTCTTAAAGTAATGATGGCCACTCGTTTTTCTTTGGCCACTCGTTTTTCATTACTTAGCTGCTTTTTTCTTGCCATAATACAAATTCTAACAGTCTATTCAATAGGACTATCAGCTGTGTATCCACCTGACTTTTCCTCAACGCAACTGATGGTCCCAACCCCATTTATAAGGCAAGAAATCCCACTTATTAAACCTGACAGGGCACACCTGTGAAGTGAAAACCATTTCAGGGGACTACCTCTTGAAGATCATCAAGAGAATGCCAAGAGTGTGCAAAGCAGTAATCCAAGCAAAAGGTGGCTACTTTGAAGAACCTAGAATATGACATATTTTCTGTTGTTTCACACTTGTTTGTTATGTATATAATTCCACATGTGTTAATTGATAGTTTTGATGCCTTCAGTGTGAATCTACAATTTTCATAGTCATGAAAATAAAGAAAACTCTTTGAATGAGAAGGTGTGTCCAAACTTTTGGTCTGTACTGTATATACATACATATGGGGTCATTTATCAAACTGTTGTAAAGTAGAACTGACTTAGTTGCCCATAGCAACCAATCAGATTCCACCTTTCATTTTCCAAAGGAGCTGTCAAAAATGAAAGGTGTAATCTGATTGGCTGCTATGGGCAACTAAGCCAGTTCTACTTTACACCAGTTTGATAAATGACCATATATATATTGCTTGAGGAAGGCTCATGTCTAGAGCCGAAACGTCGCATGTCCTACTGGGGTAAATAAAGTTTTTTGCAATTTTTACTTTTTGGAGTGCTGCCCTTCTTTTTTCTACTATATATATATATATATATATATATATATATATATATATATATATATATATACTGTATATAGCAGGTGATATACATATACTAGATAAATATATAGATGAATATATATGAGAAAGATTGATAGCTAGATATCACATAGATACATGAGAGATTTAGATAGATAGAGCTATGTCATTGTACAGCAAGTCCATATGTAGACATGATATTACTTGACATGGTGTACTCTGAATGACTGGGTCGTTCATATCTTGGAAATCATTATTTAGCTAGACTCATTCCATTGAGCAGACAACAAAGTTTCTTGCTTATTTAAGTAACCAGACATGTGGCATTGGTGTCTGCACATTTACATTGTTCAGTACAGCGTGACATGATAGGTAGGTGTCTCTGCTGAATTCTTGAGAACATCATTATTGCTGTAAAGCACCTCCATATTTCACAGTGGAGGGAAGAGACGACAGTGCAATGCTGTACAGCTAGAATATAAATCTAAAATCAAGTGAGCATAAATAACGGACAGACAGCGTTCTGCTCATGGGAGCAAGTAACCCAAGTGTTGGTAAGCACTGAGAAATTATACGATATACAGCATGCTATCTCAAGCTTCATAGACTGTATCAATGTTCCCAGCAAACACTACATAATTGCCTTGCTTATTACCAATAGATTCTAAATGCATCTCCACAAAAGGAGAGAAAATAGGCACAGCATGCTAAAAGGAGATAGCTGCTAAGTCTTGATCACATTTCCCAATTGACAATAAAATAAGTTTCAAATATTGTTATTTGTTTCTTTCATCTGTATTGGCTGAAAAATAACATTTTAGATATACAACTTCCAAGCTCTAATATTACACTTCCAAGCTCTAATATTAATATTACATTAAGCAAGTCACTTGTTATTTCCTTTTCTGGTGTCTGGATTGATACATTTAAAAGTAACTTTGAGATATGAATGCAGGGGGCATTCATATCTCAAAGTTACTTTTAAATTTATCAATCAAGACACCAGAAAAGGAAATAACAAGTGACTTGCTTAATGTTTCCTCTATCTTTACCAAAGTTAGTGAGTGAGGTTATCCTCTTTGGGTGATTATTCCATACTCTAGGGTCAGTGGTAGAAAGAAAAGCTACTTTTCCCATCTATCAGAAGTTAACATTATGTAGATCACTCCAAATTCTAGAGGGTCACAAATAAATGTCTAAGGCAGGGGGAAATGCAGCAGCACATATGCAGCAGCATGCATGTCCCGGGCATTGTGAAAAGTCCAGGCCAATGTAGGGGTAAAGAGATGATTAGATGGCAATAGCCTTATGTCATCTAAAGGAAACAGCCTGAAGGAAATTGAGTGACAAAAATGGAGTGTATGGGACTATGCAGATTTGAAGTTGTCACCCAGTATATTCTTTGACTTGTATCGTGCTTCTTTGTTTTTCACCAGAGGTTTCCTTTTTGGTTTTCTGATCTGCAACTTGTGCTGTACACACATTGCAGGATATTGTCATTACTCCCACATACATTTTTAAACATTGCTGCTGCCTTAGTCCATATTTATAGATGTGTATACTGCCACAGTTCTATGCAGGGTAAAAAAAAAACATAAATATCACCATACTTTGTCTGGATAAATAGTATGCAAATTATATCTCTTCCAGAAGGAATAATGTTCTCTCTAATGCCACTTATAAGCAGCTTGGCTATAAGGCTAGTTCCTCACTAGCGGTAAAATCTTCTGGCAGGCCATTCTGGCAGAGGAACAGCCTGTCGGAGTTCTACATATCAGACACATTCAATTCATATCTGCACTGCAAGAGTCCATTGACTATAATGGGCCCTGGGGGAATCCAGCCTTTTTCCGGCATTAGTACTGGAATTCGGTCAGACAAAAACTTTTCTGCAAGTACCGTTTTTTCTGGCTGATGCCAGAAACAGGCCAGATCCCCGCTAGGTACCATTACAGTCAAAGCGGCCTGGCGGTGCTCCGATCCTTTCTGGCTAGAAAGACTTTAACGCTACTGTGAAAAAAGCATAAGTCAATAAATATCACTAACAGGTCGCTAGGCTAGTCAATATTTGACCCATAGAAAAAGCCTTAAAGTAAAATTAGGCAGTAAAGATAGTTATGCCTGCAAGGCTACTTTCACATCTGCAGTAAAGGTATCCGGCAGGTCTAGCCGGATCCTGCTATTCACCACCGGAGCCCCTTTGACTATAATGGGATCTGGTGGGAATCCAGACTGTTTTCGGCCAGACAAAAACTGATGCAGAATATTTTTACCCCAGATGTGAAAAATTGTTGAAAGCTCCAGCAGCAGCTCTTTAATGAGAACCAGTACCCCCAAGATAGGTTATGAAAATCTGATTGACGGGGGTCCGATGGGTGTGTCGGGAGTCGGAACACCACCATTCAGATATTGATGACCTATCCTGATGATAGGTCATTAATATATATGGCTGCACTATCCCTTACACATTGTTCAAAGAGTAGCATTCAGTACCTATGTGGTACTATACAGGAAAACCCTCTGTGGGTCCATGTGGATGCCCCCATACTTCCACACAGAAAGTAGCTAGGGAAGGTGTCGCAAGAATACTTGTCAGCCATACCATTTGTCTAGCTACTATCCTCTTGGTCAACCTCTTTATGGGACATCAAGTGGAAAAATTGGAAGGAGACAATACAACTCCTTCCAATAACACATTTCCATTGTGTCACGTAACAGTGTGAGACCTCTACAAACTACAGGAACCTAATGAAAAATAATTTCCAGGCTAATCCTCGGCTGCTCTAATGGTGGTGCAATTCCTATTACATCAGCTGACGTCCATGGTGTTGCTTTTAGATATGTGGTTTAGGTCTGCAAAATAGTTTGCATTTCCATTAGCCACCTTAGTAAATCACCGCCTAATCTTTATGTCTTTAGATGTTCTCATCTACATTCGAGGCATCTCTTCAACACCATATGATTTAGCAGATAAAATAATGGCACATAACCTTGACGCATTAACACGAAGATATTCCAAATACCTTCAACTGCAGGATTAATGCTAAAACGGTAGTTTATTGCACCATGATTTGTGCTCCCTGAGTGGTACCAGGCAAGGAGATAAACATTAGTATGACAAAATGGCTTGTACAAACAGCGATTGCTAAAGCTTTTCTAAAACACATTTACCATATATTATAATTGCAGGAGAATACATTACACCGCAGTATGCCCGCATTACTGAATATTTCTTTGAATACACAAACAAAGTCCCTTTGCTCCAGTTAATCTTCTATCCGACTAACCGTTTTCTAAAATGATCCTTTGGGAGAGGAGTGTATTTGACTAATTGGAAACAGCTAAATGCACCTAGTTTAAGGATAAAATAAGTTAGAATTATGTAGGAATACAGATAATGGCGTATCGGAGGCTTTTTCAGACCTTTGAATAAAACTCACAAAATAATTAGATGGAACAAATGTGAAAGGGAAGAAAAGTTTCATACATTTGTTACAGTACGCAGAATTAGCAGAGCTCATTATGATATCTGTAATATCTTTAAGACTGCAGGGAAGATTCTTTTAGTCTAGTTTTATATAATTACAAAGTATGATAATCAGTTATTAGAAATGAGTGAGTCGATTCTAATCTAAACATATTCAACACAGATTTAGCAAAAAATTTGAGTTGCATCCAAAGCAGAATTTTTGCTGATTTCAATTTGGCCAACTTTTGTGGAGAAAGAGAGAGAGACTTGAGAAAAACTCCTAATAGAGTCCAAGTAGACCTCAGAGTGTCAAACAGACCTATTCAAGCACCTTCAAATCAGGTAGAATTGCTTCAGACTTTATTTGAACCAGTTGACTAACCACATTTTGAGAATAACAAAAGGAGGAACGTTTAAAACCAGTAAGTTAAAGGGGTTGTCCACTTTTTACTATCGATGATCTATCTTCAGAATAGGTCATCAATATCAGATCAGCAGGGGTCCCATACCAGTACCCCCACTGATCAGCTGTTTGAAGAGAAAGCAACTCAAGTACAAGCACTGCTTTCTCTTCTCTGTTTACCTGCTCACCGACGAAATTGCAGTGGCAAGCAGTGCAATTACAGCTATGGCATCCCCATTCTCTTCTATGGAATGGCTTCTGTCTGTTCAAGTGAATAGGATGGAGCCATCCCATGGAAGTGGATGGGGAAACCATAGTTGCAATTACACTGCTCTCAGCTGCAGTTAAGACTGTGAGCAGAAAAACAATGAAGAGAAGCCAGCACTTGTACGAGCACTGCTTGCTCTTCAAATATATGATGTGATATTGATGAGCTATCCTGAGGATAGGTCATCAATAGTAAAAAGTGAACAACTCCTTTAAAAAGCTAATCCATCAATGCACTTACCTTTTTGGGTTGTGCAAAGGGTCCATGGTTCAGTAATAGACAAAAAAAGGTTGGATAATTTTCAGTGAAGCTATTCTCAGGAATGGAGGAATATATTCTATTGAATAAATGCTTGATTTGGTGAATCATAGCTAGGCACGTCAGGACATGGTCTCTTCATCAGGTCAGTTCATTATCATGATCTGATGAGCTGACCTGATAAAGGGACTGGTTCAGTTCTAAAATATGTAGTTATTGAGCAAAATAACATAGCCCTTTGATCCCTGATGATGGAATCACTGAAAAGGAAACAGCGGTTTTCCTTGGAAACCAGCTTTAACTATATAGATCAAAAGAAGATTGAGCAGAGCAACTACTAACCAGGACCTTCCTCTGATAGCTCCTTAACCCTGATCTGATCACATCACAGGGTCTCCTGCTGTTAGGACCAGCTGTGATAGGCTTTAATCTGCATAGGAATCTGGTAGCAAGTTTAGAACCATCAAATGATGGTTGTTTAGGCTATTTTTTTTGCTTTCAAGCAGGTCACAAAAAAAGTAATACCTTACTGATCCCCATCAGTCCCATTCCAGCCACCCCAAATGTTCTATGCTTTCTGGTCCTTCCCAACAAGCATACAATCACTGCTCAGACAATGACTGGATGATGCGTGTCACCGGTGTGGCCAGAGGTTGGTAGAGCAGTTATTTCCTGAATGTTGAGTAGGATCAGGAAGCAGAGCTGTCGAGAGACTTAGGAATCATTGGTATTAAATTTTATTAGTTTTTTTACATCATTCTGAGGCTGCTGAAAACAATCAATATCGGTCAGACAACCAATTAAATACTGAGCTTAATAGGCTGTTGACATTAACAGTGCACTGAAATGTTTGGCTCTCTGAGCCTGTCTAATAGCAAGTGTAAACCTAGACCATAAACTTCGAGCATTTTAAGACTTTTTTTGTCTGAGTTTACGGTACTTATTGCTTGGATTACTTTGCACCCAATTTTTAACCAAAGTTTTGATGTACTTTTGGCACATTGTATGCCATTTATTTTCCCTTTGAAGAGGGAGACACAACAAGCACCTAAAGCAAATAATAAATGAAGTACAAAGCATGTATGCTCATTTTTTGGTGGAAATGATGGCAGAATTCTATTGGGTTTAACTTGTGACTTTCCCAACTGTAAAGAGGGAACATCTATAAATATGGACTAAGCCAGTAGCAGTGTTTAAAAATGTATGTGGGAGTAATGACTAGAGATGAGCGAATCAAAGTTGATTCGCACCGAATCTGAATTTCCTCACGCTTCATGGTAACGAATTACATTATTTCCTAAAATGACTGCTGCACATATTGGGGTGGGTTCACACTAGCGTAAAATAACGGAATCCATAAGACGGAAGGACGGATCCGTGCTTCTGACAATAGACTTGTATTATGACGGAATGCAAAACGGAAGCCTTTAAAAGGCATTTCGTTTGCTCTCCGTCCTAATAGAAGTCTATGGGAATCAAAACGGATCTGTCTGGGTCCCGTTATGCAAGACGGAAAACAATGTCCTGTCGACAGGACTTTGCTTTCCGTCTTGCATAACGGGACCCAGACGGATCCGTTATGCTTTCCCATAGACTTCTATTAGGACGGAAAGCAAACGGAATGCCTTTTAAAGGCTTCCATTTTGCATTCTGTCTGGGCATTCTGTTATTTTCCATTATAACCATGTTATAATGGAAAGTTATAATGGAACCCCTAACGCTAGTGTGAATCCACCCTAAGCACATGAAGCAAGGAACTCTGGGGACGAGGGATCACCCACAATGCTATGCATGCAGCCATTCAGCAACCAGCCAGCCCTGTGATGTCACAGCTCTATAAATAGCCTCAGCCATCTTGGATTCAGCCATTTTCCAGTGTGCTTAGTGCAGGGAGAGATGTCAGCAGGCGCTATAGACAGTGTTAGAAAAGACTTTAAAACTTTTATTTAGCTGTATAGAAGTTCAGAGAAAGGATAGGGAGGAATCATTCCACAGTATTGAAGCAGAACAGGGTTCAGTAGGGGAGGTTACAGCCTGGGTAATAGGAACAATCCTATTACACCTTGCTGCACTGACTGCGGATCCAAATTTCCATTATACAGCTCTGTAATTCCAGCAAACCTTTCTTGTTATTGAGGTGCAAGGTCTGTTTGATACAGCCATTAACAGGGGTTATTACAAGGAAATACAAGGAAATATTTCTACGTCTTATTTGGCTTGTATTAGTGGGAAAAAAGGGCTTTTACAGCCCTTTTTGGCATGTATTAGTGGCATAAAAATATTATTTGCCATTCGGCGGTGCAGTTTTACGTTCTAAAGCCCTTTTTGGTGTGTATTAGTGGCAAAAAAACATATATTATTTGCCGTTCAGCAGTGCAGTTATATGTTCTAAAGCCTTTTGTGGCGTATATAAGTGGAAAAAAATAAGTGCCTATTTGCTGTTCAGCGGTGCAGTTATATGTTCTAAAGCCTTTTTTGGCGTGTAATAGTGGCAAAAAATATATATATTTGCCATTCAGGGGTGCAGTTATATGTTCTAAAGCCCTTTTTGGCATGTATTAGTGGCAAAAAAATATATATTATTTGCCGTTCAGAGGTGTAGTTATATGTTCTAAAGCCTTTTGTGGCATGTATAAGTGGAAAAAATAAGGGCCTATTTGCAGTTCAGCAGGGCAGTTATATGTTCTAATGCCCTTTTTGTATTAGTGCACAAAAAAAAGATTTTGCCGTTCAGTGGTGCAGTTATATGTTTTAAAGACCTTTTGGGCCTTTTATTAGTGGCAAAAAATATATATATTTGCCGTTCAGCTGTGCAGTTATATGTTTTAAAGCCTTTTGTGGCGTGTATAAGTGGAAAAATATAAGGGCTTATTTGCCGTTTAGCGGTGCAGTTATACAGTCCTGATCAAAAGTTTAAGACCACTTGAAAAATGGCAAAAAATCTTAGTTTACTTTGTTGGATCTTAACAAGGTTCCAAGTAGAGCTTCAACATGCAACAAGAAGAAATGAGAGTGAGACAAAACATTTTTTGAGCATTCAATTAATTGAAAATAACAATTAAACTGAAACAGGCTGTTTTTCAGCTGATCCAAATTTTAGGACCACATGCCATTAAAATGCCAAATCTGTGCAAATATGTGGATTCATTGTCATTTTCTGTCAGGTAGTCCTCGTCCTCCTATTCCTTGTCAGTCATTTCGCTCCTCCTCCTATTCCTTGTCAGTCATTCCGTAAAAAATCTATCACAGCATGCGTGCACTCATCCAACGCCGCAGAAGCTGAATGTGCTCCTGGCCAAGTTGCTGGTGCTTTAGTCCCTCCCTTTCCAAGTGGTGGACTCTGCACCTTTCAGAGAACTGATGGCTTGTGCCGAGCCAAGGTAGAGAGTCCCAAGCCGTCATTTCTTTGCCAAAAAGGCAGTACCAGCCCTGCACATGTATGTAAAACAGAAGGTGGGCCAGTCCTTGAGCCTGTCGGTGTCTGCCAAGGTGCACTGCAACACCGAATTGTGGAGCTGTAACTACAGTCAGGGACAATACATGTTGTATTGTATACCTGCACAGCCACACCTGCAACTTGGCCAGTTGATGCTGCTTCCGCCTCCACGTTCTCACGCCATTGGTACTGCGACAATGTCTGCCTCTGCCTCCTCATCCTCCACCGTGTTCTCAGCCTCCACTGCAGGGACAATTCACAGTGTGACGCTGTTCTGAACCTCATTTGCCTGGGTGAATAGAGTCACACAAGGGAGGTACTGCTCCGTGTCCTTCAGCAAGAAATCAAATCCTCGCTTTCTCTGCGACAACTCAAAATCGGAACCATGGTGACTGACAACTGGAAGAACATGGTGTTGGTGCAGCGTCAAGGAGGGCTGAGCCATGCGCCCTGCATGACACACGTGTTCAATCTGGTTGTCAAGCGGTTCCTGAAGTCTTCCACCCATCTGCAAGACATCCTAAAAATGGCCAGGAAACTTTGCATGCACTTCAGCCACTCCTACACCGCAAAGCACACCCTCCTTGAGCTCCAGTGGCAGAACGGCATCCCCCAATATAGGCTGATATGAGACGTTTCCACCCATTTGAATCCCACTCTTCATATGTTGGACCGACTGTACGAACAGAAAAAGGCCATAAACAATTTCTGATGAGCCAGAGGACCTACAGGGCGATGAGTAAAATGAGGCAGAGGACCCAGACACACCATGGCAGTATGCAGTGGAGATGGAGGCAGGGAGTCCCTCCAAGTCACTTGCACAAATGGCCCGATGCTCACTTGCTTGCGTAGTGACAGCCAAATTGTCAGCAGGGATGACTTCTGGCTCTCCACCTTGTTGGACCCTCACTATTGGTCCAAAATGGGGGCCTTTTTTACACCCGCTGAGAGGGAGTACAAACTGAACTACTATAGAGACATTCTATGTAGTCAGTTGGCGGCTGCCTATCTGTGCTATCGTCGATCCTCTCACAGGTCTGACCGGGGGGCCCTCTGCACTCACGTTCCTTTGCCATGGCTGCTGTGGCAGGGTGGGAGGGGTAGGAGCAGTTCCAGCTCCATCAGCAGCAACTTGAGTCTAGAGTCGCTGATGAGCAGCTTTCTTCACCCGCCTACTGGAACAACTACTCACCAGCAGCCGCAGCAGCTAGACCTGGAGCAGGACCTGAACCAGCTGGTGGTGACATACATGGACAGCACCCTGCCACCCCACATTGAAGATCCGCTGGACTACTGGGCAGCCAAACTGGATTTGTGGCCGCAACTGGCAGAGTTTGGCCTGAAAAAGCTGTCCTGCCCAGCCAATAGTATTGCATCAGAGTGGGTGTTTAGTGCAGCAGGGGCCATAGTTACCCCAAGGAGAACTCACCTGTCCACCCAAAATATGGAGAGACTGACCTTTGTCAAGATGAATCAGGCATGGATAAGCCAAGATTTCCACCCACCAATGCCTGATACGGTACATCAGACTAGATCATCCATGGTGCCACACCAACACTGACAAAAGAGACCAGTTTATTCTGGCTACTTGCCTCAGCTACTGTTTTGATGCTGCCACCCGCCTGATGCCATGCATCTGATGCAAAGTGCTCCTTCTTTCACCCACCATCTTCAGCTGGTACTGGTATTTCCACCCACCTCCCCACTCTGCCACCGGGTCACTCTGTGGTCCCCTGATTCTGCTGCCACCTCCACACTATGTCACTTGCCATTCTGTGGTCTCCTGATGCTGCTGTTACCTCCACACTATGTCACCTTGCCACTATGTGGTCTCCTGATGCTGCTGCTGCTACCTCAACACTATGTCACCTTGCCACTCTGTGGCCTCCTGATGCTGCTGCCGCAACCTCTACACTCTCTTATTGTGCCACTCTATGGCCTTCTTATGCTGCTGCCACCTCCACACTGTCATTGTGCCACTCTGTGGCCTCCTGATGCTGCTGCTGCCACCTCCACATTGTCATTGTGCCACTCTGTGGCCTCCTCCTGATGCTGCTGCCACTCCAGACTCTGTCATTGGGCCACTCTGTGGTCTCTTCATGCTGTTCCCACCTTCCCCACTTCATGACTGGGCCACTATTTTGCCTTTCGGCCTGGCTTACATCATCATTTATTTGACCCATCTTCTGATCTGTCAGAAGGAAGGAAAAATAAGACGCACAACGGATCCTGTCTATGTAACAGCAGTAAGGCCTGTATGACATGGTCCCTATTTTCCATCAGAATTGGTTTATGATTTGGTAGCCAAAAGAAGAAGTGGGTACAAAACTGATGGATTATTGAAGAAATGCTGACCGAGTGTAGGCGGATGCTTCACAGACAGGATCCATTTTTTGGGGATTATTGTTCTGACAGATCAGAGGAAGGGTAAAATAATCAGTGATGTCAACACAAACTTACTGCTGACACCCTCTCCACTCTGTCGGGGGGGGGGCTCTACTTGTATTAGCGTTTAATAGAACAGGTTCTGTAGACATCTATGTGTAATCAGCTGCCGAAGGTGTAAAAGGAGTGCGCTTCTTCTTGGTGCTAACATTGACCTGTAAGGCTGAGAGTTCACACTTGAGTTATTTAGTCAGTTTTGGCCCTATAACTGCCCAAACAAGTGAAGTGTGAAGTGATTCTAAGAGCGACGCCTGTCATCTGCATGTCATACTGACTCACAGTATTGTTTTACTACTGCAGCAGACTCCCTATGCGTGTTACTGCGAGGCATAGTGTTCTACACCACTATAAAGGCTCTCAGCAGCCGTTTTTAATGCGATTCACCATGAATAAATTCGGATCTAACCCAAATTTTTGAAAAATTCAGCAAATTTGCTCATCTCTTGTAATGACAATATCCTGCAATGTGTGTTCAGCACAAGTTGCAGATCAGAAAACGTTAAAGGAAACCTCTGGTGAAAAACCTAGAAACACTGAACAAGTCAAAGAATATACTGGGTGACAACTTCAAATCTGCATAGTCCTATACACTCCATTTTTGTCACTCAATTTCCTTCAGGCTGTTTCCTTTAGATGACATAAAGTTATTGCCATCTAATCATCTTCTCTTTAACTTGACAATAACCTGGTAAATACCCAGTTGCAGTAAACGTTAACTTGACTATCAATCGCTTTTGTTGCATTAAGTGCCCTTTTGAAGTTTGCGGCAACTAAGAATGGTTACGTTCATATACATTTTTGGCAGCACTGTTTAAAGTTTTCCTCTAAAGTTTACTTCATGTATACACATTCGCTAACAGCCCGATTGTGTGCCTCCTTCCTAATTCCCACTTTAATCCATGATCTCATTTGGAACGTCCAGCGACATATTTCATATCTTTTAATTTTCAGTTTATTACAAACACAGCCGAGACGCCGGAGGAATGAATCGCCGATTTAGTCATTGTAAAGGACATTTCATGTAAACAGGGAGCGGTATCTGTCTGCTGCGCGACGTGAGATATCATGCTAATATTTGCTCCATATATTACTCTGCTTACACAGCTACATTAAAACAATAATTTCACGCCATTATATTGGCAGCCAAAGAGATGTTTGTCTAGCTGCAAAACAATTCCGTTATACGAGGCTCTGGTCCTTTGAAGCAAATAATATATTTTGATTCTAGAATAGAAACGCTGCCATTTGATTGTATTGCCATTATTTCCTATGGAGTTCTCCAGATTCCCACCAGGGAAATATGCTTAGAGCGATACACAGCACTCAACAAATGAAGATCCTGCTCCAGCAGACTGCTCCAGGAAATAAAGTTTTATTTTATTGCAATATTCCTGTTCCCATAAAAATATGATTACAAGAAGATAGTTCTGTAACTTCAGCCGCACAGGTCCAAATGAGGGCAAAAACTTCACGCTGTTTAATACATTACAATGCAGCAGTCACTGTTTTGTTCCTTGGTATATATTTAGAGAGGTTCTGTCCCGCATCCTAAAATGTCTGTTTTAGTAAATAATTGTATTCCACATTGTATTCCACATGAATTGAAAAATCTATTTCATGTTGTGCCGCTCTATTATTTCTTCGAAACGTTTATGACAAAAGGTACTACTGGGTATTACCAGTTGTGGTGTATGTGCCCCTGATCAGTCTAAGGGCTCATGCACACAACTGTATGTATTTTGCGGTCCGCAAAACACAGACCCGCAAAAAAAAAGGATGGCATCATTTTTTTTTTTTTTTTTTTGCGAATCGATTGTAACAATGCCTGTCCTTGTCCACAAAATGGACAAGAATAGGACATGTTCTATTTTTTTTTTTACGAAACGGACATGTGGACATACGGACACGGAATTCAAAGTCATTTCCGCTTTTTCAAGTCCAATTGAAATGAATGGTTCCAAATATGGACCTGTAAAAAAATAGAATGGAAACAGAAGAAAAATACGTTTGTGTGCATGATCAAATCAGTGCTGTCAGCGTCACACTCTACAGAGACGCACCTCTAACTGGTAATATCCAGTTGTACCTTTATTTTTGAACTTATAGAAGGAATAATAGAGGGATGACACAGCATAGGGTCAAAAGAATAGATACTGAAAAATTGTTATTGCACGGGAAATGCAAGTAGTTACTAAAACAGACATTTCAGGAGTGGTGATAGGTCCTCCTGAAATAAGTTCTGAATTCAGCCAACACTCTCTTAATTGTAATTAATCAATTATTCAATTAGAAAGCAGAGATGTCTGCTTTCTAATTTCTGAACTTTTGTCTAAACTTTTGCAGCTCATTGGCACCTCAAGTTATTTATTTTAAAAACTGAGCCCTCTAATGAATTAAGCCCCCGCTCTTGGCTAATAGAAGTCACTTCTACCAGTTCCACTGGAGAAGGACACTGCCTTTTGGTAAATCATGGGTGGGTTACCCATCTATCACTTCAGAGGAAATTTGAAAACATTTCATTGGCCAAATTGCAAAATTGCAAATCTGAGACATCTAGAAATCAAAATATGATTTTGTTCTTATGATCTTAATAGGTTCAAAAGCTTTAGATCAGTTGCATAGACATAGCAAGACAGTTACCAAAGTGTTTGTATTCATATTGTGGCGTAAAAAAGGCACCTACAGTATTATGACACATTCCATATTTGCACAATAATTTGTGACTTTTTGTAATAAGAAAAGAGGGCGAGGTTTGGTACAAGTGGAAGGGGCTTTGCGCCACCCGCCGGATTTACTATAACTTTTGCCAGAAATTGGCCTAAGTTATAACTGAAGTGCCATAGCTAGTGTAGACTTCAGTTTCTGGCGCCTCTTACGCCAGAGCAGGGAGATCAAGACTGGTGTACGGGTATGCCAGGCTTGATAAATGTCCCTCCTAGGTTTAAAAATAAATCATGCTGCCTACCCAAAACTGCCACTAGAGGGAGGCACTTGCAGCATATATTATACTTTGAATATAAAAGTAAAGCTATACAGTAAACTCCAAAGTGCCCTCTAGTGGCTGCTGGAATATTATGTAGGTAATGTTTTTTAATTAAAAGTTTAAACATTGTTAATAGAGCAAGTTAGTGAGAGACAGCAGGAAATCTCTCTGTCCTAACCTGTTGCAGAATTTAGTCTAGAAAGGTGGGATAGTGGGATATGCCAAATAGTTAAGTAAGCGCTAGCACTACGGAATAAACCATGATGATGATGGTTCAGATTATGATAGAATATAATAAATAATAATAATAATAAAAGGACATTGTAATACCATTGTAATAACTGACTTAGAATAATGATTAGCAAATTCTATTATAATTAAGCTCAATGGGTATGATGCAGTAAATAGTGGATGTAATGGGATAGAATAAAAATGGCAACCTAATCTCGATATGACATGTGCATGTGATCTTGTACTATTGTTATGTTTGAAAACTCAATGAAAATAATTTAAAAAGAAAGCAGAATTGATATCCTGTCCATCTAATGTGAAAAAATGATTATTTCGGTCACCCATGCACTGGGCCGTCTGGCCACAAGATCCACTTGCGGGTCTCCGCTAATTACGGGGCCGCTCCCTTACTTACAGAAAGTATCACTGCATTTCCTGCAATTAGCAGTACTTTGGAACCGGATCCCGCAGCCAGCGGCATCGTGTACGAGCACTCTAACAATGATTTACTAAACAACTTGCCTATAGAAATAGTTATCAGTTAACCAAACGATCACCTGTAAGACTATTAATTAAACTACATGGCTATAATTCTTCTCATTGACCTGATTTAATCTTGCTGGAGTTGTAAGAGAAACCAGAATGCAAATATAATATTTATAGACAATTCTTGAGCTTCATATGTGCCTAATGTCTTTAGGTTGTAAAACCCTGCATTATAGCAATAGGCACACTGAGCTTGGCCTAGCAGCTGTGACGCAAAATGATGATATTGAAAAGCAATAGAGCTGCTTTCTGCCATTAGACGGCCATGCAGAGGTGGAACTTAAAGTTCTCGGACCCTAATGCAAAATGTGTAAATGGCTCACTCATCTACAATGCACCATTTATAACACTGATGCATTCTTATGAGGCAAAAGGGTCTTGGTTCCCTTTAGACACCAGAACCTAGGCTTGACCACTATTGGTGCACCTCCTACAGTCACTTCTGTTTATGGCTAAGACCTCTGATTCCCTTAGTGAGGCTTCTGCTGGTATATGACAGGCCATGTCTCATTGTTAGTGATGAGGAAATCAAAATATCCAAAGTGGACTTTGATCTTAATTTCAGGGAAAGTTCGATTTGCCTTGCAGCCGAATTTACCTGTGCTTTTTGGTAAAAAATAAATTTTCCCTGAGATGGCGTAAAAATAAATAAAATCATACGCAACTCATCCATTTGATTGTGAAGAGGCTGCCGTGGCCATCTTGATTGAAGATCTGGCATAAAATCTTGTGTGTAGTGATATATGACATCACCATGTCAGCCAGTGTGATGACGTCATCAAGCGCCGCACAACATTTTTGCGCTGGATCTTTGATCAAGATGGCTGTGGTGGCCTCTTTGTGCTCAAATTGATAAGGTGAGTATTATTTATTTATTTTTCACCAATTAAGCCCTGAAAGCCCTAAATTTTTATCTCAGATGCCGCGATCAGGGATGAACACAGCATCTGAGGGGTTCAATGATGGGGGGGGGGCGGCACAATCGCTGTTCACCATCATTGCGCCCGCTACTCACAAAGAAATGCGCTTCGTGATGAAGTAATTCAAAAGTGAATTTCTTTCTTTGTGAAATTTGGCGAAGCAGCTGAATCAAAGTTTTCTAAACTTTGCTCATCCCTACTCATTGAACATGTTGATTTTACACCTGACAGTCCACATGCAATATATATTTTGCTGCCTTTTGTAGAATACCAATAAAAGACAATAATTATATCTACTTATTCACCAAAATTGAGCCTCAGATCTTGCCCACCTTCACCCAAGACCACCCTCTAGACTGCCAGAGATGTATTTTCAAATGCAAATTTACATGAACTCAATCCCAAAGAAGAGGCAGTCCCTTAAGACTGTTATCATGTATATAATTGATTAAATTAATACAATGAATCCTATTTGTACATCATGCAGAATGTCTAATGCTATGTAATCCTAAAATTGGATTAACTTCCAGTGCAAACTATACACTGTCTAAGCCTTTAAAGATAGATGTTACCTTGTTTCTGGCAAGAAGCCACATTAGGGTATAAATATATACTTGTATCTAACAACTAGAAGCTTAAAGATGGAGCTTTTTTGGCCTACATTGACTTGTGAAGTGGAAATCCAGTTCCTTAATAAATGAACCCTGACAATTGGTAAATCGAAAAACCATCCATAACTGAGCTCAAAGACAGTATAAATTTAAGAAATGCAAAGAAGATAGAAGTTGCATTGACCAGAATATGATGTAAATGATGCCACCTCACACCATAAACCTGGGATTAGGACAAGTGTGATGTTACCTTCATGGTGTTGAGCACGTGGTCTCCAGACAAATTTCAGGCTATCATTGTATAAAAGACAAGACTCATTACTGAACAGGATAGACCTCCATTCCAGCCTCCAATGTTGTAAATTAGAGCATTACACATTAAACTAATCAATTTAATTGCTGTGACAGGCAGGTAAACAGAGCAGAGAGGGCAGTGCTCGTATAAGTGCTGTCTTATCTTCAGACAGCTGATTGGCTATGGTGCCGGGAGTCAGACCCCCGCCGATCTGATATTGATGACTTATCTTATCCACACTGTATAATCATGTTTAAATGGGCTCCACAGTGTGTGCGGTTGGCAAATCAGATTGGGAGCCCCACAAATATTAAGTGTAAGAAAATTCTGTGAATGGTACTGTAAATTATGCTGGCATTATTAAAATAGTTTTCCGGGACTTAAGTATTGATTATCTATGCTTAAAAGTATACAACTTTGTACAAGTTACAAGAAATGAGTCCCTCTATACCTCTATATGCCTTTGACTTAAAACAACCCTCTGTATTCAAGAGAAAAAAAATACTGGGGAATAAACATAAAACTTATCTGGTGACCTTCCTTTCCTCCTTTCAGCTGCACATCCAACACATTCCTGGGCTCAAAGATGACAGTATGATGGCAATATGGCAGTATGAGAAGGGGTGCAGCCATCATGGATGACAGAAGAGAAGCTTGGGACTCTATGGATCTGCAGCTAAAAATATGAAAGATGAGGTCACCATGTAAGTATTCTGTTTGTTCCCCAGTAAATGTATTCTGTTCTCTTGAACTGGAGGTTCTCTTTAATACCGCAACATACAGAGATTTTTTCCTAATGGAGCCCATATGACTTAGAAACAATTGTGACAAATGCTTTGTTAGAGAGTCAGTCTTCCCTAGAATCAAAAAATAGAGACTAAGGGAACCAAAAGGGGTCTGTACTACAGAGTTGTATGGACTAGAATAGAGTATTTAAGCACTATTTTAATGATTGTGAGTGCCTATATACTGATCCGTTACAAAAGGAATGAGAAATGGCTTACAAGGCATACCATAGATTTGCATAAATGTTGCCATTTGAGTCAGAGCACACCGACTGCTTTCTGTTATCTTAACTTACATGAAAATTATAAAAAATCATAACTAACAAAAAAAAGAAAAGAAAGAACATCTTCCCCGCTTTTAACCTTGAGATTTGTGGACACAGATCCTGCCGGAGAGGGTGATGGCTGGTTTAATTGCTGACACTTGAACATGTCAAACTGTGTAACAACCTCAGATACACAAACAATAAAAATACCATCAATTAGGATGTGACATGATTGGAGATTTGGAAGAAGTCTCATAGAGAAATTCTGAAAATTGATTAGCTTTCTGTAACCTTTAAAGAATGCAGTACACAGCTAGTCGCGTAAACCCTAAAAGATAAACATGGAATTAATAAAGGCAGATAGATTGACAGCTTCCAGGGGAATACTGTTTTAGAACAGACATAAAATGTAGCTCTCCTGACCCATACAGGTATGTAGAGAAAGGATGGAGTAAACTAAGGAAGCGATAAAAGAGTTGATGCCAGAGAGCAGAGAGAAAAGCAAGAAGATGGGGGCAGTGATGAGAAATAAAAAGGACAAAGAAGAAATAAAACTGTTGACATAATAAATAAATAAAGATGTAAGTAAAAGAAAGGAGGCGAGAGTTAAGGAGCAGGAGAGATAAGGGAGGTTGTGTTCAAGAGAAAATACAGTATAACATATCAGGGGAAATATGAGAGGAAATGTGAGGGGTAGTTCGGATATAGGAGAGGAAATATGAAAGATATCAGAGAGGAACTATGAGAAATATTTTATAAAAGGAATATGAGAGGAAGCTTGAGAAATATGAAAGATACTGTATGAAAAAAAAAAGAAGAGAAATAAGATAAGAAATCATAGAAGTAAGTGTTTGGGAAATGCAAGAGAAAATATTAGAAATTAAAAAGGAAATATGAGAGATATCATAAACATAGGTTAGGAAATATGAAATATAAAAGAGGAATTATGAAAAATATTGTATAAAAAACATATAAGAAGAAATATGAGAAATATGAGAGGAAATATGAGAAGCAAGAATAAGAGAAATGCAAGGGGAAATATGAGAAGTAAGAAAGGAAATGTGAGAGATATCAAATACATAGTTGAGGGAATATGAAAGATATTGGAGAGGAACTATGAGAAATCTTGTATAAAAGAGAAAGGAATTATCAGAAATATAAGAGAAATATGAGAATATGACAAATATTATAAAGATACTGTATGATAACTAATCTGAGAAATAGGAGAAGAAATGTGAGAGGTAAGAATAAGGGAAGTATGAAAGGAAATATGAGGAGTAAGAAAGGAAATATGAAAGATATCATAAACATAGGTGAGCAAATATGAAAGAGAATTATGAGAAATGTAACAGAGATATGAGAAAATATGAAAAATGTAAGAGAAATACTAGAAGAAATATATGAGAGATATAAAAGGAAATGAGACATGAGAGGAAATGTGACAAACATGGATATGGTAGACAAAATATGACAGATTTCAGAAGAACGATGAGAATGTAAGAGAATACTGTACAATAAGGCATTGACTCTACTAGACCTCTGAAGGCATCTAGGAATAGCTTTTTCAGCAGTTTGTGCTACAGTAGATCCTTTGTGGAATCAAATAAGATGGACTACCTTTTCACTCCCCACACACATAAATGAGTCTTGAGCACCCGAGCGAGATTCAGTCACCAATTCACCAGTAGTGATGTCGCGAACATAAAATTTTCCGTTCGCGAACGCCGAACGCGAATTTCTGAAAGTGTTTGCGAACGGGCGAACCGGGCAAACCGCCATAGACTTCAATAGGCAGGCGAATTTTAAAACCCACAGGGACTCTTTCTAGCCACAGTAGTGATGGAAAAGTTGTTTCAAGGGGACTAACACCTGGACTGTGGCATGCCGGAGGGGGATCCATGGCAAAACTCCCATGGAAAATTACATAGTTGACGCAGAGTTGGATTTTAATCCATAAAAGGCATAAATCACCTAACAATCCAATTTTTTTTTGAACAATGTGGTTTAAAACATCCAGTGTGTGTATACGATCAGGTATGATGTTGTATCGATCAGGTAGTGTAAGGGTTACGCCCGCTTCACAGACATTGACAGACCAAACTCCCCTTTTAATGCACCGCAAACAACCGCAAACAGTCCATTTGCCCAACCGCAAACTCCCCATTTGTTCAAGGTTGGATACCAAGCTAGCCATGTCCCGTTGATGTCATTGAAGGTTTCTTCCTCCACCCAGCCACGTACAACACCAAGGGTCCCGGAAAGGTGAATTGAATAGATTTTTCGAACGGGGAGATGGTTAAAAAAACGCTGGCTCCCTCCCCTTTGTTTGAATCCACGGTCACTGCGTCTGTGCCGTGCAATTTACTGCCCCACCCGATATGAGTGGTATTTTCTGTAGTTCTCTCTTCTCATCAGTTTAATCCCTGTTACGTCCCCAATCTGGAGTCAAATTATTAAATAGATTTTTCGAACGGGGAGATGGTTAAAAAAAATGCTGGCTCCCTCCCCTTTGTTTGAATCCACGCCACGGTCACTGCGTCTGCACCGTGCAATTTACTGCCCTACCGGATATGAGTGGTATTTTCTGTAGTACTATTCTCATCAGTTTAATCCCTGTTACGTCCCCAATCCGGGGTCAAATTATTAAATTGATTTTTCAAATATAATTTTTTTTTATCTGCGAGGTATTTGTGAGTAAATGACACCCTGTAACGGTATAAGTGGAGGTCTAGCCACTAGCCAGTGGCCACAATACAGTCTCTGTGGGCCTGACACACGCTGGCTTGCAAATGGGATTAGATCACAGAAAAATATTAAATAGAATTTTTTTTATCTGCAAGGTATTTTCTGTCACACCCTGTATGAATGGTGTGCACACAGTGCTGTCTGTGACTGAGCCTGCAGCCTCTCACACACGGGCAGGCAACTGCAATATATGTATATATAAAAAAAAAGCAGACTGATGTACCAGCCCTGAAAAGGGCTTTTTGGGGTGCTGTCAGGACGCTGTCCTTACAACAGATGAGTCTGTGGACACAGAACACTGCCCTAGCTAACGCTTTCCCTATTGAATCAGCAGCAGCAGCACTGTCCCTCCTCTCACACACGGGCAGGCAACTGCAATATATGTATATATAAAAATAAAATAAAAGCAGACTGATGTACCAGCCCTGAAAAGGGCTTTTTGGGATGCTGTCAGGACGTTGTCCTTACAGCAGATGAGTCTGTGGACACAGAACAATGCTCTAGCTAACGCTTTCCCTATTGAATCAGCAGCAGCAGCACTTTCCCTCCTCTCACTGAGAATGCAGATTCAGAATTAATCTAAAATGGATGCTGTCCGGGAGGTGGGAGGGTCTGGGAGGGAGAGTCTGCTGCTGATTGGCTGGAATGTGTCTGCTGACTGTGAGGTACAGGGTCAAAGTTTACTCAATGATGATGTATAGGGGGCGGAACGAACATCGCATATGTTCGCCCGCCGCGGCGAACGCAAACAAGCTATGTTCACCGGGAACTATTCGCCGGCGAACTATTCGGGCCATCTCTATTCACCAGTTGTCCTTCCTTGAGACAATTTTGGTAGGTACTACTGAACACTGTATACCAGGAATACCCCAAAAGACCTGTGATTTTGGAAATGTTTTCATCTAGTTGTGTGCCTATTTAATTTTTGTTATTGTTGCTCCTTAAAGAGGTTGACCACTTTCTGGCAACTCTTCATCATTGTGTTTGAATTGTAACATGCCTATATGGCACTTACTAACATAGTCTTTGTTGATACTGAGCATCATTTTCTATATTTCATGAGGTATTCTCTCTTGTTGGACAAGTCTTTTATGCTGTCCACGCAGAGGCCCTGTCCATAAAATGACTGTTGATGGATGGTCATGTGATCAGGACTATCATTCATTCTCCTCCACTCAAATACACTGCACCTGCACTAATCGCTCAGTATTGCAAATGCAGTTAGCAGATGTGGTGTATTTAAGTTGGAAAGGTTGAGGTGATGTGTTTGGAGTTATTTTTGCCTGGTCATCAGAAGCCATCTTATTGACAGGACCTCTATGGGAACAACACAGAAGATTTGCCTAAGGGGACTTCTGAAATATAGCAAATGGCACAGAACATCAACAAGAGCTACATTCATACATGTCATATAGTCAACTTACATATTGGTCAACAGTAGCCAGAAATTGGCCAACCCCTTTAAATCTGTGTATTTTCCTACTTCAAGCTTCAAGAACTGATTGGTCACTTGTACATACCTATATATACTTTATATAGCCTACCCCTTGTTCTGTTGTAACAAAATATGCTTTATGTATCAGTGATTTCAATGTTTTTTTTAGAGTCTAGCGGACACCTGGATGTTCGGGTTCGACGCGTTCGGACGAACTTCACAAAAAGTTCGAGTTCGGGACCCAAACTTGACCCGAACTTGACCCGAAACCCCATTGAAGTCAATAGGTACCCAAATTTCTGAGCACTAAAATGGCTGTAAAAATGTAATGGAAAGGGCTAGAGGGCTGCAAATGGCATCAAAATGTGGTTAAGAGCATGACAAGTGCTCTGCACACAAATGTGGATAGGGAAATGACTTTAAATAACATAAAATACGAAAAAATAAAATAAAATCTTGATCTAGGAGGACAAGGTCCATATGGAATAGGAGGTTGAGGAGGCGGTGGATGTGGCGGTGTAGTGAAGGAGGAGGAGGTAGCCTACTCTGCTTTTTGGTTTAAAATTTATTTTTATTTTTTTAAATTAGGGTACACCCCAAAACATTGGGAAATATAACCTGTGATAACCCCCTCCAGTCATGCTAAACACACGTCCAGACAATACAATGGCTGCAGGGCAGGCCAGCACCTCCAAGGCATAAAGGTCAAGCTCATACCATGTACCCAATTTGGAGACCCAGAAGTTGCAGGGGGCAGACCCATCAGTCAGTTCGTGTAGGCGTGTGCAAACATACTGCCCCACCATGTCGCACGTCCCTGTGATGTTCACGATCCAATTGGATATCTGCTCTATTAACTTTCGATGTTCTATTCTGCGCCTTCCATGTTGATCACGGTTAGCAGCAAATCAGGGTTCGGAGAGGGAGCGTGAGAAAGAGAGACCACATCCAAGGGAGATCAATGGATGAAATTTAATTGTGATCGAGCGGAAATGTGGGAGAAGCTATTATAATTGAAGAATTGAAGGAAAGGAGGGGGCGCGCGGCAATTTCCCACTCCCGACTTGGGGAGGTAGTAACGATAAATAACAAACAATACAGGACTTTTAAGATGCCCTGTTATTGGAATGATTAATAAAAATTATAGGGAATTTTACTGGGGTATTTTGGATTTGGAAACGTTAGACAGGAGAGGCCCTGCTGCCGGTTTGTTGACGCTAGATAACTTCTGCCTGATCGCATGTCCTCGTGACGTCCACGATCCATTTGAATATCTTCTCTATCAACTTTCGATGTTCTTTTCTGAGCCTACCATGTTGATCACAGTTATCGGCGAATCAGGGTTCCACGCCGGAGAGGGAGCATGAGAAAGGGAGACCACATCCAAGGGAGCTCAATTGCTGCAATGTGATCAAGCTGAAATGTGGGACAAATTATTAAAGCAGAAGGATCGAATAAAAAGGGCCACTTAAAGACGAATTTTACAAAATTAAGTCCCTGTCACCTATGCAGAGCAGGGTTTTTCATTGCCAGAAATGGGTTAATGTCACCCACCAATGGAACAGATGATTTTAAAAAAAATATTGGTCCCTGTCACCTATGCAGAGCAGGGCTTTATTCACGGCAAAAATGGTAAAATGTCACCCAAGAATGCAACAGAAAAAATAATGTTTTTTTCTTTTTTTACCTGTCTACTAGGTAGAGCAGGGGTATATCTGTCATGACGGGGAGTGGGGAAAACCCCCCCACCGTGCAATATCTGAGGCTGCAACGCCAGATAGCAAGGAACAGGGAGCAGGTCACCTCCTAATGTAACCCTGTGCTCTCCCTAGACTCCTAGCGCATGAGCCGCCTCAGATGGTAAGGGGGCTCATGCTCACCAACCTAGGACCCTGCTATCCCTACTATGCCCTAGGCCTGATGACAGGGCAGAGACCACCCATTAATCCTTCACCACGGATGAATGGTGTCTCCAGATGCCCAGTAGCAGACAGGATGCAAGACCATGGGATAAACAGTACGGCAGGTAAGTTACACAGCAACATATAAATGCTATCCACACTTACCTGTCGCAGCCGTGATGGAAGGAGGCTCCAGGCTGGGAAGCCCACAGTCTTGCCTTCGCTTAACCCCTCCGGGAAAGCACGCCCCTTCCGGAGCCGTCACACACTACAATCAAACCTCCAAGCAAAACCCACACCATAACTACATACACCAGGTGGGGGGAGGAATGACAGAAACACACCGGAGGGGACAACAGACACAGAAAAGGAAACAGAATAATAAATAAGGGTGACTCACACCGACATAATCACAAACAGTCCAGGAGCAGAGCTCCACACAAAGCTGACAACCACAATCAAACTGACCTTTAGGCTCCACCACACCAACATATAAGGAGGCCTGAGGTCACACCCACCACACCTACCAGACACACCTTAACCCCATGAAAACCAAAACGGGGAAACACCACATTCAAGGAAAAGTGCCTCACATGCAAACCATGTTGCCAAAGGCAACCGCATGTGAAGACACAGAGTCACGACCTAACCAAGGGTCGTGACAATATCACACCCAAAAATTGGTGAATTTCACCCGAATATGTAACAGACAAATTAATGATTTTTTTTTAACCTGTTTACTAGGTATAGCAGTGGTATATCACAGCCAAAAATTGGTGAATTTCACCCAAAAATGTAACAGACAAATTAGTGAAATGTTTTACCTGTCTACTAGGTACAGCTGGGGTATATCACACCCAAAAAGTGGTGAATTTCACCCGAATATGTAACAGACAAATTAGTAAAATGTTACCTGTCTACTAGGTAGAGCAGGGGTATATCACACCCAAAAATTTGTGAATTTCACCAGAAAATGTAACAGACAAATTAGTGAAATGTTTTTACCTGTCTACTAGGTTCAGCCGGGGTATATCACACCCAAAAATTGGTGAATTTCACAGGAATATAATAAATTCAAAGACTCCAGCCAAGTTTGTATAAAGTGCAATTCTGTTTTATTTAGCAAACAATTGGTGGTTGCTACGGCAAAGTAAGTTGTGACGTTTCGGCACATTCGTGCCTTCATCAGACTGTAGCAAAAGAGATAAATAAATAAACGTACAGTGAATATATCAGGTATTTCCATCAGCATACATGATAGCGACTGTATTCTATGCGCATCTGTTTCTCTTAGATTCACAAACACATAAATGTAGAGATAAAAATAATAATACTATGAAAATAACAAAAAAGCAAAAAAGCATGGAAAGATTATGTTGCTGAAGTTCAAGGTTGAAAACAAGGTCTTTGTTGGCAAGGACACAGTCAGTCATAGTCATCCTCTTATGAAAGAATAAGCATATTTGTAGTGCATTAAGTAAATAATCACAATAGGGATTAATACTAATATTGTAAAGCCAGGTGGCAGTACTTGCATATATATCACCAGGTAGTAGGTTGAGATGATGTAACAGAAGTCGCTAGCAGATTCTGTCTCTGTCTATGTGCCAGCAAGTAGGTTAGAAAATAATGGTCCAGATACTCAGGAGTGACTTACCCAGTGCCGCTTGAAGTGCAGAAGATCTCAGGTGTGGACCGCGCTTCCCGAACCGGGAAGCGCGGTCCACACCTGAGATCTTCTGCACTTCAAGCGGCACTGGGTAAGTCACTCCTGAGTATCTGGACCATTATTTTCTAACCTACTTGCTGGCACATAGACAGAGACAGAATCTGCTAGCGACTTCTGTTACATCATCTCAACCTACTACCTGGTGATATATATGCAAGTACTGCCACCTGGCTTTACAATATTAGTATTAATCCCTATTGTGATTATTTACTTAATGCACTACAGATATGCTTATTCTTTCATAAGAGGATGACTATGACTGACTGTGTCCTTGCCAACATAGACCTTGTTTTCAACCTTGAACTTCAGCAACATAATCTTTCCATGCTTTTTTGCTTTTTTGTTATTTTCATAGTATTATTATTTTTATCTCTACATTTATGTTTTTGTAAATCTAAGAGAAACAGATGCGCATAGAATACAGTCGCTATCATGTATGCTGATAGAAATACCTAATATATTCACTGTACGTTTATTTATTTATCTCTTTTGCTACAGTCTGATGAAGGCACGGATGTGCCGAAACGTCACAACTTACTTTGCCGTAGCAACCACCAATTGTTTGCTAAATAAAACAGAATTGCACTTTATATAAACTTGGCTGGAGTCTTTGAATTTATTATTGATAGGGGTGGGAACCCTACTCCAGCAGAAAATCCACTGTGTGCTACAAGGGCTCTGCTTGAAATTATTTCACAGGAATATGTAACAGACAAATTAGTGAAATTTTACCTGTCTACTAGGTATAGCAGGGGTATATCACACCCAAAAATTTGTGAATTTCACTTAAAAAAAATGTAACAGAAAAATTAGTGAAATGTTTTTACCTGTCTACTAGATACAGCCAGGGTATATAACACCCAAAAAGTGGTGAATTTCACCCGAATATAAAACAGACAAATTAGTGAAATGTTACCTGTCTACTAGGTAGAGCAGGGATATATCACACCCAAAAATTGGTGAATTTCACCAGAAAATGTAACAGCCAAATGAGTGAAATGTTTTTACCTGTCTACTAGGTACAGCCGGGGTATATCACACCCAAAAATTGGTGAATTTCACCGAATATGTAACAGACAAATTAGTGAAATGTTACCTGTCTACTAGGTAGAGCAGGGGTATATTACGCCCAAAAAATGGTGAATTTCAACCGAATATGTAACAGACAAATTATTGATTTTTTTACCTGTCTACTAGGTATAGCAGTGGTATATCACACCCAAAAATTGGTGAATGTCAACCGAAAATGTAACAGACAAATTCATGATTTTTTTTTACCTGCCTACTAGGTATAGCAGTGGTATATCACACCCAAAAATTGATGAATTTCACCCGAATATGTAACAGACAAATTAGTGAAATTACATAAAATAAAATACATACAAATAAAAAAAAAAGAAACTTGATATATGAGGTGGAGGTCCATTTGGAATAGGAGTTTGAGGAGGCGGTGGACGTAGCGGTGTAGGTGAAAGTGGCTGAGGAGAAGGACGAGGTAGCTAACACTGGTTTTTGTGTTTAATTTAAAAAATTTTAATTAGGGTACACTCCAAAAGAGTTTGAAATATCCAAAATACAACAATGAGCAATTGCGCTGTAGTGTTACAATGGCTGGTGAAGTCCGGTATACATGTCTATTCTGCACAAGGTACGGACAAGTCCTGTGGGATCCATGCCTGGTTCATATTAATGAACGTGAGCTTGTCCACATTGGCTGTGGACAGGCGGCTGCGCTTGTCTGTGATAACACCCCCAGCCATGCTAAACACACGTTCAGACAATACACTGGCTGCAGGGCAGGCCATTACGTCCGAGGCGTAAAGGAGAAGCTCAGGCCATGTGCCAAATTTGGAGACCCAGAAGTTGAAGGGTGCAGACCCGTCATTCAGTACGTGTAGGCGTGTGCACACATACTGCTCCACCATGTTGGTGAAATGCTGCCTCCTGCTAAGACCTTCCATATCAGCTGGTGGTGCTAGTTGTTGTGGTGTGCTGACAAAGCTTTTCCACATTTCGGCCATGCTAACCCTGCCTTCTGAGTTGCTGATGGTGCCCAGCTGTGATGGCGACCTCTTCCTCCTCATTTGCCTTCACCTTTTGCTTCCACTGTGCCCCCGCTGTCAGGTGGGAATGCCTCCAGCAGCGCGTCTACCAGCGTGCACTTGAACTCGTGCATCTTACGATCACGCTCCAGTAAGGGAATTGGGGATCCAGCAGCATGGCCATCCAGTAATCAACACAAGTTAGAATGTGGGCAACTCGGCGGTCGTTGCGGAGACACTGCAGCATGTAATCGCTCATGTGTGCCAGGCTGCCCAGAAGCAACGAAAAGCTGTCCCCTGTGGGAGGTGTATCGTCGGTGTCCTCTATATCCCCCCAGCCACGCACCAGTGATGGCCATGAGCTTGTTTTGGTGCCACCCTGTTGTGAACATGGTTCCTCATCCTCCATCTCCTCCTCATCCTCCACCTTGTCATCCTCCAGAACTGTGCCCTGGCTGGACAATTGTGTACCTGGCATTTGTGGGTGCAGGAACCCACCCTCGGAGCCACTTGTGAATGACTGGCTGGAAACCCTATGAAATAATCCCTCTTCCTCCTCCTCCTGTGCCACATCCTCTTCCAACATCGCCAGCAGCGTTTTTTTTGAGGAGGCATAGAAGTGGGATAGTAACGCTGAGAACGGCGTTATCGGCACTGGCCATGTTGGGGGAGTACTCGAATCAGTATAAATAGGAACACAGGTCTCGTATGGAGGCCCAGTCATTGGTAGTGAAGTGGTGCTGTTTAGCAGAGCGACTCACCCGTGCGTGCTGCAGCTGAAACTCCACTCCACTGGCCAGCATGTGCAAGGTGGAGTTCCACCTTGTGGGCACATCGCATATGAGGCGGTGAGCGGGAAGCCAAAGTTACGCTGCAGCGCTTACAGGCGAGTGAGAATGCCGAAAGCACGCACAGACGGCCCGCACTTTATGCAGCAGCTCTGACATATCGAGGTAATTTTTAAGGAATCTCTGCACCACCAAATTCAGCACATGCGCCAGGCAAGGGATGTGCGTCAGACCGGCTAGTCCCAGAGCTGCTACGAGATTTCGCCCATAATCACACACCACCAGGCCGGGCTTGAGGCTCACTGGCACCAACCACTCATCGGTCTGTTGTTCAAGGCCCGTCCACAGCTCCTGTGCGGTGTGGTGTTTGTCCCCCCAAAGTTTTAAAACTACCTGCTGTCGTTTACCCCTGGCTGTGCTGAAGTTGGTGGTGAAGGTGTTACGCTGACCGGATGAGGAGTCGGTAAAGGATGAGGAAGTGGAGTAGGAGAAGCAAAAGGAGGCAAACTGAAGTGCCCTGCAATCCTCGGTGGTGGAAGGACATGCGCCAAACTGCTCTCCGCCTCAGGCCCATTGGCCACTGCATTTACCCAGTGTGCTGTTATGGAGATATAACGGCCCTGACCGTGCTTACTGGTCCATGTATCCGTAGTCAGGTGCACCTTGCCACAGATGGCGTTGCTCAGTGCACACCTGATTTTGTCCCCCACTTGGTTGTGCAGGGAAGGGATGGCACGCCTGGAAAAGTAGTGACGGCTGGGCACGACGTACTGTGGGACAGCCATAAGGCTTTTAAAACTCTCCATCTCCACCAGACGGAATGACAGCATTTCAAAGGACAGTAATTTTGAAATGCTGGCATTCAGGGCCAGGGATCGTGTTTGCGTAGGGAGGTACTTCCTCTTGCTCTCCAGTGTTTGGGAGATGGAGAGCTGAACGCTTCCGTGGGACATTGTGGAGATGCCTGGTGACCCAGGTGGTGGTCTTGCTGGCAGATCCTCTGTTTGCGGGGTGGCAGGTGCCACTGTCACTCCAGAGGTAGATGAAGAGGCCAAGACTGCAGCAGAAGAGGAAGCAGGAGGAGCCAGAGACCTTTCTTGCTTTGTGAGATGTCTACTCTACTGCAGCTTGTGCTTTGCACTTAGATGCATGGTCATGCAGGTTGTGCTCAGGTTGAGAAAGTTTATGCCTCGCTTTAGACTCTAATTGCACAGTGTGAAAACCACTCGTGTCTTGTCGTCAGCACATTGTCTGAAGAACTGCCATGCCAGGGAACTCCTTGGAGCTAACTTTGGTGTGCTTGGTCCCCTGCTGCAGTGGGCAGTAGGAGGCGTACTGTCTAGGGGACGGCCGCTCCGGTTTTGCACCCTGCTCCCTCTTCTGCTGTGCTGGTGGCTCTGTGCGACCACCACCTCTTCCTCTGAACTACATAGGTCACTTGCATGACCTTGATTCCATGTGGGGTCGAGGACCTCATCATCCTCCACATCATCTTCCACCCAGTCTTCACCCCTGCCCTCCTTTTCGGTCTGCACACTTTCGAAAGCCACAGCAGTCATCATCCGAGATGTGCTGCGATGGTCCTCCCATGTACTCATCTTGAAACATAAGTGGCTGGGCATCAGTGCACTCAATCTCTTCCACTTCTGAGGCAGGTCTAGGTGGATGGCCCTGGGAAACCCTGCTAGCAGAGTCATGAAAAAGCAGAAGAGACTGCTGCATGACTTGGGGCTCAGACTGCTTGGCTGATTTGCAAGGGGGTGAGGTAAAAGACTGATGGACATCGGATGCAGGTGCCAACTCTGATCTTTCAGCAGGAGACTGGGTGGGAGAAAATGTAAAGGAACTGGAGGCACTGTCAGCAACCCAATCTACTATCGCCAATACTTGTTCTGGCCTCACCATTCGTAGAACCACATTAGGCCCACTTGCACCCGAGGAAGGTGTTTCACTTGTGCGTGTAGCTGGCACAGATCGACCATGTCCTCTCCCTGCAACAGGAGCTCCACCAGCAGCACCACGACCGGGGCCATGTCCCTTTTTTGACGCTCACCTCATATTTCTCAAATGGAGATCTTGTCCAAAATGGTTGTTTTTCTTAATAACAGAATAGAACAGCAGTATCTAACGCGTGTATCTCACAATGACAGATGCAGCAAAGGCTGCAAAATTAAGATTTTTGCCCTAAATGGGTGTTTTATTAATAGCAGAATAGCACAGCACTATCTAAAGCGTGTATCTCACACGTACAGATGCAGACAAGGCCGCAAATTAAGATTTTTGCCTAAAATGGGTGTTTATTTAATACCAGAATAGCACAGCAGTATGTAAAGGGTGTATCTCACAATGACATATGCAGCAAAGGCTGCAAAATTAAGATTTTTGCCCTAAATGTTTTTTTTTTATATATACTAGAATATAACAACAGTATCTAAAGGGTGTATCTCACAATGACATATGCAGCAAAGGCTGCAAAATTAAGATTTTTGCCCTAAATGGGTGTTTTTTTAATACCCGAATAGCACAGCAGTATCTAAAGCGTGTATCTCACGCGTACAGATGCAGACAAGGCCGCAAATTAAGATTTTTGCCCAAAATGGGTGTTTTTTAAAACCCAGAAAATTATAGCTGTATTTCTAGCTTAAATTGCAAACTGACTAATGCAGCAGATGCCCCAGATGGAGGGTATGGCAAAAAATGGGTGTTTTTCAAAACCCAGAAAATTATTGAAGTATTTAAAGCTTGTTTTAACAACAACAGATGCAGCAAAGGCTGCAATATTAAGTACTTTGCCCAAAAAGGGTGTTTTTTTAATAACAGGATATGACAGCAGTATATAACGCTTGAATTTCACACGTACAGATGCAGCAAGGGCTGTCAAATTTTGTTTTTGGCCCAAAAAGGGTGTTTTTTAAAACCTAGAAAATTATATCTGTAGTTCTAGCTTAAATTGCACACTAACTAATTCGGCAGAGGCCCCAGATGGAGGGTATTGCAAAAAATGGGTGTTTTTTAAAACCCATAAAATTATTGAAGTATTTAAAGCTTGTTTTAACAACAACAGATTCAGCAAAGACTGCAATATTAAGTACTTTGCCCAAAACGGGTGTTTTTTTTATAACAGAATATGACAGTAGTATATAACGCTTGAATTTCACACGTACAGATGCAGACAAGGCCGCAAATTAAGTATTTTGCCCAAAATGGGTGCTTTTTTAATACCAGAATAGCACAGCAGTATCTAAAGCGTGTATCTCACACTGGCAGATGCAGACAAGGCCGCAAATTAAGTATTTTGCCCTAAATGGGTGTTTTTTAAAACCCAGAAAATTATAGCTGTATTTCTAGCCTAAATTGCACACTGACTAATCCAGCAGAGGCCCCAGATGGAGGGTATTGCCATAAATGGGTGTTTTTTAAAACCCAGAAAATTATTGAAGTATTTCAAGCTTGTTTTTAACAATCACAGATGCTCCAATATTAAGTACTTTGCCCAAAATGGATGTTTTATTTACTAACAGAATATGACAGCAGTATCTAAAGCAGGTATCTCACACTGACAGATGCAGCCAGGGCTGTAAAATTGAGTATTTTGCCCAAAAAGATTGTTTTTTAAACACACTGACAAATCCTGCAAAGGCACCAGATGTAGGATATTGTCCAAAATTTGTGTTTTTTTAAACCCAGAATATTATTGCAGTATTTCAAGCTTGGATTTGAATGTCACAAAAGCACATATGCTGTGCTGGTGCACTGAGCTTGCCTAAAATGTGTCACTGGGCTCAGGGCAGGGTAAAAAGATTGTGCACTGCACCCACAAAACTAAATCTATGTAGATCGCTGAGTTAACAAGCACTTCAGATTAAAGATTATTTCCTATTCTCTCCCTCACAGCAGCATCCTCCTCTCCCTACACTAGTAACAGCAGAGTGACGTGCAGCGCTACGTGACTCCAGATTATATAGAGGCTGGGTCACATGCTGCACTGGCCAATCACGGCCATGCCATTAGTAGGAATGGCTGTGATGGCTTCTAAGGTCAGACAGTTAACCTCTTGTTCTTTGGCTGCTCTGCAGCCTTTAAAAAAGCGCCAAGAAATCGCCGAACACCGAACCCAAACTTTTACTGAAATGTTCGGGTCCGGGGTCCAAAAATCCTAAAGTTCGGTACGAACCCGAACTTTACAGTTCGAGTTCGCTCAACCCTATATATAATCGAGATGTGAGAGGGAATATCAGATATATAACAGATGCCGGAAAGGAAATATGGAATCAAAGGAAGTGAATATGAGAAATATATAAAATATGAGAGGAATTATGAGATATAAAGTATAGTAGGTATAGTAGAGGAAATATAAGATATAAGAGAAAAATTATACGAATGTGAATATGAGAACTATAAGAAAGATGCAAAAGGCAACATGAGATACCTGAAAAGGAAATATGAAAGACATAAGAGGGAAATATGAGATATACTGTATAATATAGACTACAAGAAGCAAAATATAAAAAAATAAGAAGTAAAAAATACATGAAAATGATAGGCCAGCATTTATAATGTCACGGAAAATAATGCACTATAGCAATAGATGCAAACATAAAATATGGACTAAGCCCACATCTGTGCCCACCTATCCAGCGCCATAGGGGTCTCAGTCAGGAGGTAGGTTTAGAGTAGGGAGGTAGGTTTAGAATAGGACCTGCCTAACTGAGACCAGCTTGGCGGGGGTAGGTGGGCAGAGATGTGTTTTGATCAAAATATATTGGCTGAAAGTCTTAGATTTTATTATTAGAATGAGGGCTTAGTCCATATGTTATGTTTGCATCTATTACTATAGTGCATTATTTATGACGTTATAAATGTAGCCATGCACATCCGCATATCTACCATCATATTGTGCAGGATGTTTTGTATATTTTTTTCTGTGATTTTTATGATAGGCCAGCAGCCAAAGGGCAATGTCTAACATGACTCGCAGAATTGGATGACTCTGCTTTACCTACTCCACTAGAAATAAACTGACTATAGAGGGATCCTACAGCAAAGCCCCAAATATTAGCTTCTTATTAGATGAGTGGCAAAATGAAAAAAAAAAAAAACTGTTTAAAATGGACAGCCCCTTTAAAGAAGAGCTGTAATATTATTTGGCTGTGTAAGGTGAGGGAATTATCAGTTATTAATCTCAAGTCTGTATAATTTAAAGAGTTGATTAAAGCCATGTATAGTACAAAGCTCGAATATGGCACCAATAGAAGTATATGGAGCATATCATTTTGTTTTTATACAAAGGCATACAGTACATAGGTTTTTATCTGTTTGATTCATTTTGAATACAACCATAAAAACTGTGCATGTTTCAGCTGAGATTATATTACCGACATATTCTTCTCTAGAAGCACTGTACCATGGAGCCATAGAGACTCTGCATTCCTGTATTAGCTCTATGTACTGGTTCTATGTTATTTCCTGTGCATCGGATCTAATGGATAGATCCTGTAGAAAGATGATAGATAGATAGATAAATAGATAGATAGATAGATAGATAGATAGATAGATAGATAGATAGATAGATAGATAGATACTGAAGATAGATAGATAGATAGATAGATAGATAGATAGATAGATAGATAGATAGATAGATAGATAGATAGATAGATAGATAGATAGATAGATAGCAGATAGATAGATAGATAGATAGATAGATAGATAGATAGCTAGATAGATAGATAGATAGATACTGAAGATAGATAGATAGATAGATACAATACTGAAGATAGATAGATAGATACGATACTGAAGATAGATAGATAGATAGATAGATAGATACATAGATAGATAGATAGATAGATAGATAGATAGATAGATAGATAGATAGATAGATAGCAGAAAAAAATGGCAGGACTATCAAGGAAATGAATATAGGGTGCAATCCCTTCAAGATCACAAACTATAGGTCCAATGGCTAATCCAAAACAGAAAGCATGACAAAGGCCTCATTGTCCTGGGCTGAACTGTTCCATGGAATGAATAAAGTGCTACCACCTATTTCCACTTGACTTTGGAGTGCTGCCTCTACTTTTCGTGCTATACTTTTTTGTGTTTTAGATAGATAGATTTTTACATTTATTGGGGACCCAATGTATATTATTATATGATTAAGACGCAACACAAAACCACAATTTATTCATCTCTATAAATTCTGTTTTTTAACCGCTTCATTACCATAGTGTTTAGACCCCCCCTCCTTCCTTACCAGACCAATTGTTCATTTTTAGCAATGGGCCTATCTAACAGCAAATAACTAATTTTTTAGCCAACCTACATGTATTTAATATAGTTTTTCACGGGGCATCTTAGATCTTTCTTTTGTGCCATTATATGACAGATATAATATAAATAATATATATATTTAAGAAAAACTGAAAATTATGAAAATTTTTATTTTTTCCTTTCTTATAATTTTTTTCCAACTATTACAAAAGGTTTCAAGACAAAACATTTTTAAAAACCATTACTGTATGTTTCTACTGTGAAAATAGACACTATTTGTATAATTTTTCTACTGGTTGGGCCCAAGACTTCATAGCTCATTTTGGGGGCCAATTTTTTTTTGTTCGTTCTATGGCACTGTATAACTAGTACAGATGTTGGACAGCGCTAAAATATTACAAGCCCATTCAAAGAGAATGAATTTTATGTTGTCCCCCTAAGGTACTCCTTACTGTGACCGCAGCTGTGTAATGACAGCATGGTCACAGCGATATGCAGCGCCACGGGGCGCCAGCAGATTGCGATATAACCTATCGCTTTTATACGTCTGGTTACAGATAAGAAAAAAACACCATGACATATAAATTCATGTGGCAGTAGGCAAAAGGTTATATTTTATAGAACTCTGAAAACATTTCTAAAATGAAGTCAGGTTCAGATGATGTGTTTTTGCAGGGTTCCTTGATATTTTTTGGGGGGAAAATGCATCTTATTGAGCCTCGCAAATTATTAGTTTTTTTTAATGCTTTTGTCATATAGAGTGCAAAAAACCTCTGTATAAACACAAGACATCACCATGATATATGGAAGCTTCCATTTTCTTAAATGAGTTTTGGGTTAAAAATAATCCAATTTGACCAAGAAATGTGATTTTGGTATGAACCAGTCTTCAACCCGAACCAAAAATTGCTTTAAATGACTAGAAAAATATCTCTCTTTTTCACTCTCTCTCTCTCTGTCTTTCTGTCTCAGTCTGTCTTTCTATTTTTTTTTATTCCAATAAATTTTGATTCTAACATATTGATTTCTACTCCACAGGAGTAAACAGAATGGGACTATGGTACCTTAGGCCATCAGAAGAAATGGTTCTGAGAGTGTGCCCTTTGCAGAAAGCATGCTCATTGGCTACAAATTAGGTTAGCCTCTGTTAGACTTTTGGGGCCCATAAGTGTCTGAGCCTAGTCTATCCTGAGGATCCTTTGTTACTCCGATGGATAAGATTACCCTGATAGGATAGTATAGCCTCTGTATTATGGCTCTGTACAACTTGGAACTTGTATGAAGTTATAATACAGTCAGAGAAACACAGAATTTTCATGCAGCCGCCAATATAGGGAGCACATTGCAAAGAGATTATTGCAGCTTACATTACAGTCAATAGTAGCTGTATAAATTTCTATACACCTAGCTCTCCCTAGTGGTGGCTTTAGGCAGCCAGTTGTCTAGCCTTTTTTATCTAAATGGTGTCAATACACTGTGAAAAATGTTTCAGAATGAAATATTTTTGAAGGGTCTGTCCTATCTGTAATTTTTCTGGCATTGCCAAGCACAAATTTTTTATTACAATTTTTTAAGTAATATTTAATTTTCTTAAAAAATGTAAATTCATCAGAAATCTGAGGCATTGCCTTTGCGTTCTCCATTGCATGACATTGATTGACACACACATACTAGGAAACTGGGACAGAGGATTTGTTATTGGGATCTGTGAGATCTGTGTATGCCCCTAGTTATACACATGAGCCATAAGACAGCATTTTAGAAGTTGAATCAAATCTGTCATCTCTAAATGCTCAGGCGTTAGACAGCAAAAACTGGGAGCCATATAGAAGTCTGAATCGTACTACACAATGATAATTTTTTAGAGAAGCATACAGAATTGAAGGCATGGGCAGGGAAAGTGCTATGTTTCTTATTTATGCTTCCCACTAAAAACTTTGGCTGAAAGCTATCTTGTCAACCGCCGGGATGAAAATATATCACCTTCATGTCCGTTCTCAAACACCATAAGGCATTTCTATAAAACCTTTGTCAAAACTCTGCATATTTCTCGTATACAAGATATTTCATCCCAAAGGCTCAGTTAAACACAAGTCATATAACTTTGGGTTTCAAGGATATTAATTTAAATCCACTTGCCCCAAGTATTATATCCTAAAATGTAACTAGACTTCAGGCTTCAAACGACAAGCAGCCTACAGTAAATTCTCATTGTAGGTGGCTTAAAACACTGGAATAAGGTTGTAATTTAAAAACGGAAGTCACAGATGTGTTCGCTTTATTACCTTCCATATGTGGTTCCTTCTATCAGCGAGGTGTAGAAATTGAATCATAAGGCAAGGTAAGGCTAAAAAATGCACAGTATTGCAGAGAAAGCAATTTGCCAACAAAAAGATAATCCCTGCAACATATGTAGCAAAATCTGAATGGTTTAACAGATTGAGTGGTGCCTGTTGGATTAGTGTGAATAATTATGTCTCCAGTAAAATCGGAAAGCTCTTGCTTTTAGGACACTGAAGCAATTCCATCAAAATGGAAACCTCAAGTTATGAGTGGTGGTCTCCAGTGACCTGCCAGATTTACTGTAATTTATGCCGGAAACTGATATAAATTAAAGCTGAAATCCACACTCCTAACTGGCGTAGATTTCAGTTTCTGGCACATAGAAAGCCAGTAGATGAGCCAAATTCATTAAGAGGGTTGGCACATCTTAGGGTGTAGGAAATGTTAGTCCTTGCAAATTTGATCCTAGGAGCACATTACACGGCTATCGTCATCAGATCAGTTCCATCGACCTTGAATGGAGCAGTAGCAGTAGACATGCAGACCATTACTCCATTGAAATGGAGGACTGCTGTTCTCACGAACAGTAGGAGCCCTAGTTCTCAGTCACCTATCACCTTTCCTTTGGAGAGAGTCATTCTTGGGACAATCACTTCAAATGATAAAATTATGACTGGATGTCACCACTAGACAAAACATTGATACTGTGTTATCAATGAGCTCACTGTAAAAACAGTATGCGCTAAGCTCCAAAGCTCTCTCTAGAGGTTTCTGCGGATAGCTAGAGTTTATCATTGAACTATTTGCCTACTCAGGTGGTTTGGAGCTCTGTATGAGAAAAAAAGAAGCTCAAATCATCATTAGCAAATAGAGATGAGCGAATCAATTCTAAACAAATTGAAATTTACCTGAATTTTGTAAAAAATTTGAGTTGCATCCAAATCTGAATTTTTGGTGAGTTGTTTAGGGCAAATTTTGAGAGAGAGAGAGAAAAAAAAATAATAAAACATTTTAAAAGATAAGAGATTAGAGAGGAGATTATCATATACACATTTTCTGGCAAGTTGGAGTACTTCCAGTAAAGGTATAAGTGATTCGGACCTGGAACAAATCTTGAGCTATTTGCTCATCCCTTAAATAATAATAATAATAATAATAATAATAATAATAATAATAAATCAGCACAGAATTTTGGATCTTAACGGGGTTCTTCAGGAACTATGCAAAATGGCTACCAGCAAACTGTCCTAGAATGTGACCAGGACCAGTTGACTTGACTGCAGAACTGCCTAAGGGGGTGAGAAGACAGGGCCTCACTACACACTACTCTGCTCTAGAGGGTTATGATTCGTTGCTGCCTACGATATGTCATCACAGCTGAGCAGCCTGACAGGAACACTTATCAATATGTAGTACATGCAAATGCCGTAGTATGGTGTGTAGTAAGGCCCCGCCCCCTCAAACACCTGGGCACCTCTGCAAATGGAGGCAACTAGTTCTGCTCATATTCTAGGACGGGTTGCTGGAAGCCATTTTAAATAATTCCCAGAGAACTATTTTAATATAACCCTGTGGGCATCGGTGCGATATGCTTTTGCTATGTATTTCTGGTTTAGCCAATAATCTTGAGATTAGATTGTTTTCATACTAAGCATAAAACTCAGTCTCTTTCAGTTTTTTTTTTGCAAAAGATTGAATATTTTTGAATAAATGTTCATTCAGAAGTAGCCACCTGTGAAGGAGAGAATTTTATAATGGAAATTGTGTTTTTGTGGTTCTCGTACTTCTATAGCGTAAGCAGTAGTTACACAGTATGCCCACAATAAAATTGCATGTTTTGAACTCAACCACTATTGGCATAAATGGCATAAAAAAGTTGCTAATTATGATTTCTCACTTCTCATGCTACTTTTAAAAAAATGGGGAGAAAAAGTGGGTGGGGCTTAGAGAAATGGGTGGGAGTCTCCTGCAGTTCAGTAGATTTACTATAATGCCATAAATGAAAATTCAAATCTACACCATCTATGAGATTAATTTTGTTGTTCATGGAGTGTCAGAAATGTGGGAAATATAAGTAAGCAAGTATAAGTAACGGTTCAGCAAATAGAGACACGATAGAATATAGATACAAAGAACATAGCAAGGGGCATGCACGTAGGGTGAAATATGTCCAGGGTGGTACGCCTATCCAATCTAAAGAATACCCTGAGTCCCACAATAATACCTAATCACATATTTCCTAACAGCTAACCTGTAATATTTCTATTGGGACATGTACAAAGGGGGTTCCGCAATATAGTAGGATGTCTCCCATATGTGTGAAATACACCATAACCAAGTGTGCTGCATCATACACTCAGTTTCACTAATCTCATAAACGGTAAAGCAAAAATTATAATGTTAAGGTACAGTTACTAATACATAGCTATACCGTGACATTGTATGGAGGTCAGCACACTTGTTCAGAGGCAAACCTAAACATGGACAATTATACCCAGTATGAGATTACATATATCCAAACAACATACCCTGCATCGAGATGCACCACTACTAAGATCCTGCCCTGAGCTCTGGCACCTCAACGCGCTTTCACCTCTCACAAGGCTTCGCCAGGAGGTGACTGTCATTTGCAATGCCAGTATTAGTATATCTGCCCTAGTGCCTTTTTGCACTAAATTACACTGTCCCTAATCTCCAAGCCAAAGTAGATTATTTACCATATATGTTTCCCAGTGTGTCCACTCGGCTGCAAAACATTCTGCAGATTACTGATTAAAGGGACCTTATCATCAGAAAGTCATGAATTTTACAGGTACCAGTCGGAATCAAAGCCGAGTTCAGATCCAAGTTTTAAAAGGTTTTTCAGTTTAAAAATCAAATACCGAAGTTATTCACCGAAGTCTAACGAGACTTCGAGAATAACTTACATTGCCTTCGAGAATAACTTACATTGGCTGTACATTTTAATGCTGTACTGATGCCGTTCAGCATTTAACCAAAGTTTTAAACAAAGTGACTTCGGATTTAGGATCTGAAGCTCGCTTCACTCATCACTAGTTACTTTCATTCTTTAAGTCATAAGAATTACAACAATACTAGATTTGTGTATTTGTTTTGATTGAAATTGTCCGTTTTGATCAACTTAAGACTAATGTGCATGGCCACCTTTAGGCTGAGTAAGTGTCTCACACCAGACACAACTGCTTCTTACAAAAGAAAGGGGTGGATCCAGCTTACACCTAGTGACTATAACCAAAGGGATGGCCAGCCAGTTAAATGCCTTCTCCCCACACACATCCACTGAGATACATTGACATTACAATAAAACCTGTTACACAGCTGACGGCACACTGTACATGTTGTAGATGGAAAACCGAAAATCATTATATCTTCAGTCATAAGGTCAGGAGGACATAAAGAACTATTTTCCCTTCCACCACCTTATATTTCTACCTGTATCGCTCTCTACTTTGTGTCAACCCCTTTCTAAGATGTTTGGAAATGTTCCTGCTCTCTCTAGTGCTCACCAATGTCTCACCCGGATTGATTAAAACTTCTAATACCTCTTGCTCAGTCACCTTAACTCTTGTTTGACTTTTCACTCCAGGTAATCCTTTGTGTGCTTCATCCATCTTGCAATATTTGATCCCGTGTTCTCCAGAAGTTTATCTCCAATTACCTTCTGTGCTTTCCACTTATCTGTCCCTCTCTGCATAATTCCACTTCTCATCAGGCTAAACTATCCAGTTTGGTGAGTGTGACATTTATGTATTTGAAAAGGTAGAAACTGAAGCAATGGTTTGTGGCTATTTACAAGTAGTAACTGAAATAATAACGTTTTGTACATTTTAATTATTTTTTAAGTAATTTTTTTCCGATTTATTTTATGCTATATTTTGAGCGAACCCAGTTTGTACCGAACTTTGCGAGTTCGGGTACCTGGACCCGAATCCGGACTTTTTTTTTTACTAAAGTTCGGGTTTGGTGTTCGGGGGATTTTATTATTTTTCGTTATAACATGGTTTTAACTGAAAATAATAGCATTCTTAAAACAGAATGCTAAATATAATGGCCATTGAGGGGTTAAAAATAAAAAAAACTCACCTCATCCACTTGATTGCGCAGCTGGTATCTTCTTTTCTTCAGGACCTGGAAAAGGATCTTCTATCTTCATTCAGCAGGACCTGCGGTGACGTCACCATGCTCACCACGTTGTGAGCGCGGTGACATCACCACAAGTCCTTTTGCAGGTCCTGAAGAAAAGATACCAGCAGTGCGATGAGGTGAGTTTTTTTTTTTGTTTTTTTACTTAAATGGGGTCCGGGTTCGGGGTGAAATTCAGGTCCCGAACCCGAACTTTGACCAGAAGTTTGGCCGAACCCAGTGAACCCGAACTTCCATAGTTTTGCTCAACCCTATATATTTTCATGCAGCGTTTTAACAGATGTTATACTATATTTAGTGCCAAAATATAACAGCCTATTCACTTGAGCTTTCCACGTTCAACGGTTGTACTGCAAAAATTGTACAATTATAAAAATCCCCAAATCATACTTTAAAGAGATGTTCCATGTTTGATCAATATTGGCAGTGTAGGCAGCAAATGTGACTTGCAGTATATACATAGGAGGAATTTTTTTTTTGTTCTGGGAGCTTTTCTAGGCTAAACACTGCTGATAAATTATTACAGTAATTTTTGTTTTCTCTAACTGCAGCTTAAACTCACAGGTAAATTTATTACTACATTTACAGCTACACACATGATTGACAAATTACACTAATTTTTGCTTTGGGCATTTATGTGCTAACAAGCATGATTGGAGTGGACATTCAATATAAGCCTACATTACTGTATATTTAAAAAATGCAAATGAAGTTCCACAACAGTAATTTCACCAACTTGTGATTCGATAAAAGTATGCATTTTCAGGCTTTGCATTAATTTAGAACTCATTTACAGATGTTTTTGTGGATCTTCATATTGATTGCCTATCCTAAGGATAAGCCACCAATATGTGATAGGTGGGGCACCCACTCCGTGCACACAAGCTGCTCACCTTTTTGAAGGCTTGTGATTAGTGATGAACTGCTGTTGAGCTCGAGCATCGCTATGCTCGGCAGATCCGAGTGCTCGGCCGAATAATTCAGGTGCTCGAATACAATTTAATACAATGGAAGTCAATGGGAGAACCCCAGACACCCCCTGCTTGGAAGAGAAGAGGGTGTCTGGCTCATTAAAAAAGGTTAGAAATTGATGAAAACCCCATCAAAATGGTTTGGCAACAGCATTAAGAGAATAGTTGGATGCGTCTTAGACTACTATTATGTACGACATACAATAGACAACCACACAAATGCTATATGCCAAAAGCCAGGTATGTACAAGCCATCCATCTATCCATGAGACAGATAACAGACAGCATACCTTACAACGGCAACCTCGTGCACTATGAAATATTCCAAACCAGCTCTCATCTGACGGAGAACCAGTAAACCTCAAAGTTATTTTGCATCTGTTGGATGGCTTGGGTGGTCCTGCACACCTAGATCAATATCATTAGGGCAACAAAAAGTTTTCCGATTGTCCTAACATAACATTCAATAACCTTTCTATACAGTTTTGTCATGTAAAAACTCATTTGCATAAACATGGGTATATGGGAAAGACATGCAAATGAGCAGAATCTCTCATGAACAGCACCCTCTATTAGTTGCATAGTGTTATGACAAGACTATTCGCTCACAACAGCGAATAGTCTTGTCATAACACTACAAAACTAGTAGGGGGCGCTGTTCATGAGTCATGATTCATGAGTCACGATTACAGCGACCTCTATTAGTTGCATAGTGTTATGACAAGACTATTCACTCACAACAGCGAATAGTCTTGTCATAACACTATGCAACTAATGAATCATGACTCATTAACAGTGCCCTCTATTAGTTGCAAAGTGTTATGACAAGACTATTAGCTGAGATTATATTCGCTATATTACTCTATATTTGTTTTTAGAATATTCGGAATATTCTAAAAAACAAATATATAGAAATATAGCGAATATTCTGTAATAATTATGTAGTAAGTTAGTGATAATATCTGACACTGGAAAAGCTGGGTGTGTAGATCGTGAGTTATTATCCAGCTTTCCCAGTGTCAGATTTTATCACTGAGTTATTACCCAGCTTTCCCAGTGTCAGATTTTATCACTGAGTTGTTACCCAGCTTTCCCAGTGTCAGATATTATCCTAGTGTAGATCGCGAAAATTCTAATCGCGAATTTTTATCGCAAATTTTCCATGCAAAAGTCTACACTAATAAGCTTGTCATAAGACTCAGTCTAATATTCTTGTCAGAAGACTATGAAACCAATAGATGGCACTATTGAGTTATGAACAGAGCCCTCTATTGGTTTCATAGCCTTCTGACAAGAATATTAGACTTGTCATAAGAGTGTGAAACCAATAGAGGGCGCTGTTCATAACTCAATAGTGCCATCTATTGGTTTTCATAGTCTTATGACAGCTGAAAAACAAGGCAGATTCTGCTCATTTGCTGGTTTTTCCATTATGCCCATGTTTATGTAAATGAGTTTTTACATGACAAAACTGTATAGAAAGGTTATTGAATATTATGTTAGGACAATCAGAACACTTTTTGTCACCCTAATGATATTGATCTAGGTGTGCAGGTCCACCCAAGCCATCCAACAGATGCAACTTTGAGGTTTACTGGTTCTCAGATGAGAGCTGGTTTGGATTATCTCATGGTGCACAAGGCTGACATTGTAAGGTATGCTGACTAAGCCTGTCATCTGTCTCATGGATAGATTGATGGCTTGCACATACCTGGCTTTTGACATATAGCCTTTGTGTGGTTGTCCATTGTATGTCGTACATAATAGGAGTCTAAGACGCATCCAGCCATCCTCTTAATGCTGTTTCCAAACCGTTTTGATGGGGTTTCCATCAATTTGTAACCTTTTGTTATGAACCAGACACCCTCTTCTCTTCCGAGCAGGGGGTACCTGGTTGTCTCCAATTGACTACCATTATACTGGGGTGCTCGGCCGAGCACACAAATATAGCAATGTGTTCGGGCCGATGTGATGTCACATTCATTGGTCGCAGCTCAGTCCCATTTAGGTAAATGGGGTTGTACTGTGATACCAAGCATAGCTGATATCCAATGAATGGCACTGTGTTTGGTAAGCTGTGGGTAGGCTGTGGCACTTACCTGAGAGCCGCAGCCTCCTCAAACAGCTGATTGGTGGGAAACTAGGGTGTTAGATCCCAATCAATCACATATTGATGGCCTAACCTGAGAATATACATAGGCCATCAGTATGAAAATCTCAGAAAACCCCTTTAACTTTCCAGGATTACTAACTTTATATTGAGAAATGCAAGTAAATACCAGAATGTAATCCCAGAAATTCCCTTGAAGGGAACATTCCTTTAATTCTCCTAAATCCTCTAAAACCAGGATTTTTTTCAGAAAACTATCCACACAGATGACACGCACAGTGTTTTTATACAAAGCACATATATGTTTGTATGTATAATATATCCCATACAGTTAGTGGTTAATAAAATGTAAAGTGTCTATATGAGGCGCCAGAATATAGGGGGGTCATTTATTAAGACTGGCGTTTTAGACGTAGAAAATGGAAATTGAAATGGGCCTGTTGGCCCGTCTGCTTCCTCCCTCGCCATGCCCACTTTTTTAGACCTGGCGTTAGCAGGAAAAAGTTGCAGATTGTTACACAGCTAACTGGGCCTAAAATACACCTCATATAGGAGTATTTCAGGTTGATAAATGGCCCCCATAATGTATATACACAATTCATGTAAAATGTAACTTGATAAGGTCCATAGTGCTCTCATGAGTGTCTCAGACTCAACAAAAACCTTTACAGACTTCAAGCTGGACGGCTATATCTGTGAGAAAGCATACATTCGCTGTCAGCTGCAGCTATTTCATTTTAATATCGCAAAGCTTTTTATCGGCCATTTTGACAGCAAAGGTCAGTCCTCCCTTTAAATTCAGATTTAATCTCTAAATCAGAAGCGCTTGAATGTATCTGGTGTCTAAAAATGTGATTTTACTGCACAAAATGTTACTAAATGTCTCACGGATTCATGGAGTTATGTGGCGGGATTCATAAATCACATGACAATATTAAAGCTATTAAGAAAAAAAATAGAAAGGTGCTGATATTAATTTTTCAATCCAGGTTAATTTGAAGGATTCCTCTATTGCACCGTATCACCATGATCAATGGATTAGATTTCTAATTGCAAAAACCACTGGAGCGGGAATCTGAAGGTCATGATATAAGTCTTTGGAAAAGTGTTTGACAGAGTTATACCAAGTGTTACATGACTTTCACTGCAAAAATAGCAAATGTAAATGTTATAACATTTTCTCCTATCCATCAGCTTTGTATGCAGATAGAATCGCTTTATGAAATGGACAGATTGAACCTGTCTGGAGGTAGAAATTCAGATCAGTAAAAACTACTTTAATAGAGCTATAGGAGCATTCTGTACAATTGCCTTCTCATCATGTTGTAAAGCAACTATATTAGCAGCTGACATCAAAAGTATTTAAAGGAAGACTACTGGAACTGGAATTGGAGTTGTATATAAATTTGCTCTCCATGTGCATCCAAATGGGAATATATTTGAATGTAAAAAGAGAAAAAAAAATCAGAAGCTCATCACCTTTTCTTTACTACATCAATACAGCAACTCCCAGCGCTCCAGCAAATTGTTGACCGCCAGCCATACAAAGCAGATAATTCCAAGAGAATCCAAAATTTGGCGCATTCATAGTATCCTTTAATAAATGGCATCTGTCAGCAGATTTGTAGCTATGAAACTGGCTGACCTGTTGCATGAGCACTTGTCAGCTGAAGGAATCTGAGTTGGTTCCACGGTCATACATGTCCGTATTGCTGAGAAAAATGAGGTTTTAATATATGCAAATGAGCCTCTAAGAGCAACAGGGGCGTTGCCGTTACTCCTAGAGGAGTTCTCTCTTCTCAGCTCTCTCTGCAACTGCCGTGCCCTCTGCACTTTGATTGACAGGGCCAGGCAGTGTAAATGTGATCCCGCCTGGCCCTGAACTTCACCTAAAGTCTCACATTGTGCCTTCCCTTCAGTATCTGGCACAGGCACAGCACAGGAAAAAGGCTCGCTGGCAGTTATATTCTGTACTGCGAACCTCCTAAAAGCTCATTAACTGCTCTGATGTCTGGATGTGCAACCCTTATCTTTGAACTCCTGATAGCTAAATTCTTATCAAACTTATAATGTAGGTTTATAACTGGCGATGAGCTAATTTTTTAAAAGTTCCATTCGGCTGATTCGCTGAATTTCACAAAATTGACAGGCAGCTACGATAGCACTGCCCCGGTCAGTGTACCCCTCAGATGCCGCTTTCATGCATGATCATGGCATTTGAGTGTAAAAATTAATAATGCAAAAAAATGAAATCAAACTTACCGCCTCCATTTGCTCGCGACAGGCCAGCCGCCACCATCTTGCTTGAAGATTTCGGCCGAAATCCTGCGCGAAGCGAGAGTACGTCATCACGCTGGCTGGTGTGGTGACGTGACGATGTAATCTCGCGCCGCATGGTATTTCGGCCGAGATCTTCAAGCAAGATGGAGGTTGGCGGCCCGTCGCGAGCAAATGGAGGAGGTAACTTAGAATTTTTTAGTTTTTTATACTACAGTCCTGATCAAAAGTTTAAAACCACTTGAAAAATGGCAAAAAATTATATTTTACATTGTTGGATCTTAACAAGGTTCCAAGTAGAACTTCAACATGCAACAAGAAGAAATGAGAGTGAGACAAAACTTTTTTTTGAGCATTCAATTAATTAAAAATAACGATTAAACTGAAACAGGCTGTTTTTCAGCTGATCCAAATTTTAGGACCACATGCCTTTAAAAGGCCAAATCTGTGCAAAGATGTAGATTCATTGTCATTTTCTGTCAGGTAGTCACACGTTGTGATGGCAAAGGCAAAAAAACCTCTCCCCTTTTAGAAGTGGTCGGGTTGTTGAACTGCATAAGCAGGGTCTCTCACAGCACGCCATCGCTGCTGAGGTGGGACGCAGTAAGACAGTCATTTGGAATTTCTTAAATGATCCTGAGGGTTATGGAACAAAAAAGTCAAGTGGAAGACCCAAAAAGATTTCATCAGCACTGAGCCGGAGGATCCAATTGGCTGTCCGTCAAGACACTGGACGATCCTCTACCCAAGTTAAGGCCCTTACTTGTGCTGACTGCAGCCCCATAACCATCAGACGGCATCTGAGACTGAAGGGCTTCAAAAACAAAAAATGTCTTCAAAGACCTCGTCTCCTTGAACGCCACAGAACTGCTCGTTTGGACTTTGCAAAAGAGCACCAAACATGGGACATTCAAAGGTGGAAGAAAGGAGTGCCATAGTGGTCTGGGGTGCTTTTTCCTTTAGTGGAACAATGGAGCTTCAGGAAGTGCAGGGGCGTCAAACGGCCGCTGGCTATGTCCAGATTTTGAAGAGAGCATTCCTCATGACTGAGGGCCCTCGTCTGTGTGGTAACGACTGTGTTTTTCAACAGGACAATGCTACAGTACACAATGCCCGCAGGACAAGGGGCTTCTTCCAGGAGAATAGCATCACTCTTTTGGCCCATCCTGCGTGTTCCCCTGATCTAAATCCAATTGAGAACCTTTGGGGATGGATGACAAGGGAAGTTTACAAAAATGGACAACAGTTCCAGACAGTAGATGGCCTTCGTGTGACCGTCTTCACCACTTGGAGAAATGTTCCCACTCACTTCATGGAAACGCTTGCATCAAGCATGCCAAAACAAATTTTGGAAGTGATAAACAATAACGGTGGAGCTACTCATTACTGAGTTTATGTTTGGATGTTGGATTTCTGTTTTGGGGGGGTTTATTTTTTTTTTGGAGGTGTGGTCCTAAACTTTTGATCAGCTGAAAAACAGCCTGTTTCAGTTTATTTGTTGTTTTAATTAAACTGAATGCTCAAAAAATGTTTCGTCTCACTCCCATTTCTTCTTGTTGCATGTTGAAGCTCTACTTGGAACCTTGTTATGATCCAGCCATGCTAAATATGATTTTTTGCCATTTTTCAAGTGGTCTTAAACTTTTGATCAGGACTGTATTTCAGGTTAAATCGATTTCCCTGACACGAAGCACGAGGAAATTCGGCTTTTAGCCGAATCAAATTTATCCTAAAATTCGGATCGAATTCCCTTTTCTTTGGATTCGATTCACTCATCTCTATTTATGAGCTGTAATGAGTTCAGAGATAAAGTCTACAGAAACAGCTGTCAGAGAAGCTCACTGATGTGATTCACTGTGAAGGGAGGACCTGTCAGTCTGCAAACATGCAGCTGAAAGTTATACGGGAAAAGTTGTTGACATTTTTTTTTTATAAAGGACAATTTTTACTAAAGACTTAAACTGAGTAGAATGTAATAATAATAATAATAATAGTTGCTCCCTGAAGGTGTCTCTAGCTTTTAAACATTGTTTCTGGATTGGAAAACATTAGGTGGAACTAAGGTCACCATCTGGACCACAAACAGAAAACCCTAAAACTGCTACCAACCTTCCAAGATCACTCCGAGTAGTATGAAGCTATGGCTACCCTTACACTCTTCACCATAGCCCACAGTGAGGATGGATTTTGCTGCTAGGGACCCAGATTACGTTGGCGGAGTGGATAAAAGAAAATGGGTGCAGTCACACTATTGACAGATCTTCCAGAATGACCAGAGAGGTTCAAAGAGGAGTCGACAAGCAGGGTCAAAATCAGGTGAGACAGACACGGTAAATGCAGTAATCAAGAGGTAAACAAAGAGACAGGCCAGGGTCTATTACAATGAAAATTGATATAAGTAGGAACAGCAGCCACAGGGAACCCCCCCCATAAAAAAATAAAAATAAAAAAGCCATTAGTGAGTTCACCAGAGAAGTCAATAGTAAGTCACACAATATAGTGCTTGACACAAATTAATTAACAGGCAAGTCAATGAATGAGTAGTCTTAAATCCACCTCCTAGCTCTGGGATTAGACATAGAGACAAAAACCTGATTGGCTTGGCTTCCAGTTACAGTGACAGGTCGACCAGCTGGACCTTGGATGGTCCACAACCCTCCCAACATAGACCAGCATAGTGATTTGGCTTGAAGAATTCCTAATAAAAAGCAAACTTGAAAGGTTGCATGACTGATAGCTGAGAAGATCAAATACAGATACAGTGGCGGAAATAATTATTTGACCCCTCACTGATTTTGTAAGTTTGTCCAATGACAAAGAAATGAAAAGTCTCAGAACAGTATCATTTCAATGGTAGGTTTATTGTAACAGTGGCAGATAGCACATCAAAAGGAAAATCGAAAAAATAACTTTAAATAAAAGATAGCAACTGATTTGCATTTCATTGAGTGAAATAAGTATTTGAACCCCTACCAACCATTAAGAGTTCTGGCTCCCACAGAGTGGTTAGACACTTCTACTCAATTAGTCACCCTCATTAAGGACACCTGTCTTAACTAGTCACCTGTATAAAAGACACCTGTCCACAGAATCAATCAATCAAGCAGACTCCAAACTCTCCAACATGGGAAAGACCAAAGAGCTGTCCAAGGATGTCAGAGACAAAATTGTAGACCTGCACAAGGCTGGAATGGGCTACAAAACCATTAGCAAGAAGCTGGGAGAGAAGGTGACAACTGTTGGTGCGATTGTTCGAAAATGGAAGGAGCACAAAATGACCATCAATCGACCTCGCTCTGGGGCTCCACGCAAGATCTCAACTCGTGGGGTGTCAATGGTTCTGAGAAAGGTGAAAAAGCATCCTAGAACTACACGGGAGGAGTTAGTTAATGACCTCAAATTAGCAGGGACCACAGTCACCAAGAAAACCATTGGAAACACATTACACCGCAATGGATTAAAATCCTGCAGGGCTCGCAAGGTCCCCCTGCTCAGGAAGGCACATGTGCAGGCCCGTCTGAAGTTTGCCAATGAACACCTGAATGATTCAGAGAGTGACTGGGAGAAGGTGCTGTGGTCTGATGAGACCAAAATAGAGCTCTTTGGCATTAACTCAACTCGCTGTGTTTGGAGGAAGAAAAATGCTGCCTATGACCCCCAAAACACCGTCCCCACCGTCAAGCATGGGGGTGGAAACATTTTGCTTTGGGGGTGTTTTTCTGCTAAGGGCACAGGACAACTTATTCGCATAAACGGGAAAATGGACGGAGCCATGTATCGTGAAATCCTGAGCGACAACCTCCTTCCCTCTGCCAGGAAACTGAAAATGGGTCGTGGATGGGTGTTCCAGCACGACAATGACCCAAAACATACAGCAAAGGCAACAAAGGAGTGGCTCAAGAAGAAGCACATTAAGGTCATGGAGTGGCCTAGTCAGTCTCCGGACCTTAATCCAATCGAAAACCTATGGAGGGAGCTCAAGCTCAGAGTTGCACAGAGACAGCCTCGAAACCTTAGGGATTTAGAGATGATTTGCAAAGAGGAGTGGACCAACATTCCTCCTAAAATGTGCGCAAACTTGGTCATCAATTACAAGAAACGTTTGACCTCTGTGCTTGCAAACAAGGGTTTTTCCACCAAGTATTAAGTCTTTTTTTGTTAGAGGGTTCAAATACTTATTTCACTCAATGAAATGCAAATCAGTTGCTATCTTTTATTTAAAGTTATTTTTTCGATTTTCCTTTTGATGTGCTATCTGCCACTGTTACAATAAACCTACCATTGAAATGATACTGTTCTGAGACTTTTCATTTCTTTGTCATTGGACAAACTTACAAAATCAGTGAGGGGTCAAATAATTATTTCCGCCACTGTACCTAATCCTTATTTTAAACTTATTGGCATATCAGTTGTTATAGGACCCAGAGAGACCAATGCTGGTTCCCCTTTGGGGCAAAAGAACATAGCGGTAGCTGTTTGCTGTCAACATACTGTAGTTCTACTATTTAGATTGTTCTTTGCACTGAGAAAAATCTAATATACAGTACAATACTACTATTCATTTCAAGTAAATGTAATACAAATACAGATTATTGGTGGTGTCCCATTCCATACTCTGCTTTGAGTCTCCACAAATTCTAGTTGAAGCCCTACTTATACTACGCAAGCTCCTACACTTCTCAAGAATTACATCAGCACAGGGTACGGCCACATGGTCAGGTTTCTGCATACTGTTTTGGAAGCCAACACCAGGTGTGAATTCAAAAAAGAGGAGAAGTCAAGTCGTATCTGTCCTTTATACTTTCTCTCCTTTTATGATTTTGGCTTCCAAAACTGCATCAGGAAACCTGACCATGTGCTTGTACACTTACAGAAGATTAGGAAATCTAATTGGATAACAGTAAAGCTGGAGACATCCGCATATCAATCCATCCCTAGCTCCTCTCTCATACAAAATACAAACATTCATCAATTTACTTTAACATACCTCATTTGAAGGTATCGATCACTTGTAATGCCCAGGCAGAACATTTGTCAAGATACAATATTGCAGTTGCTGTATCATCTCCTGGAATCAATATGCATATACAAATTTGATAAATGAAAATCATTCATGCTTTATTTAGTAAAACTAGATTGATAAAATAGTTAATGACAAGATGACCTTTCAGTACAAAGCGTCTCATCCCTGAACATTTATCTGTGTGCGCACGCATATTATTTCCAGAGAAAAGCAGACTCCCCAAAGGCAGGCCGAAAGTTTACCCTGTGTAACAAGGATTTTTGTATCGATCAGGACAAAACAGCCATGCTGACCTCTGAACTTCAAGCTTCTGAGCACAGAAATAAAGATATTTACAATCTGCAGAGAAAAAGAGGAAGCGCATAGAGTTTTGTCTTGCAGCTACTAACACTAAGGGGGGCATTTACTAAGACCGGCGATTTAATCCCTGTCCGCTGCAGATTGATATGTCTAAGTTATGTAGCTGTTCAACAAGATGAAATCTACGCCAGCTTCCCCGCTGGCATAGATTTAAGTCATTTTCTACACTAAAAACAGGCATAGAAAATGATGAATGAATCCCTCCCATTCTCCTGGAACTCAAGAAAAGAGGTGTAAGTGGTGTACATGGGGAAGAAGGCACCGATTGCTGCAAAATCTGCGCCTTAAATATGCCAAAAAGTGGCGTATAGTTTTCATAAATGACCCCATAAGTCTCTATATAGAGCGAGTAAAACATTGACTTATGTAAATGTGTTCATGTTTCCATTTTATTTGTGTAAAATTGTAGAAGTTTCTGTAGAAGTTTGTTACAAGTGTTTTTAGCTTATTTTGTTTTGTATTTTTTTAGATTTGTAATTATTTAAATTGTTACTTTTTTGCAGTGTGTAATGAGGTTTTATAGCACAAATACCCCCTACTGATAAGATAATAGAAAACAATTACATAATGTAAGCTGTACCATATTTGCATTTAAAGGGGTTGTGCAGCCAGTACATATGGATGACCTATCCTAACGATAGGTGATCAATATCTGATCCGTGTGAGTCTGACTCCCAATACCTCCCTAGTGATCATCTGGCAGTGTAATACTACCACTGATTACCGGATGCAGGTAATTGGGATCTTTTAACATGTTAGAACATCCTGGTTTGCCAGCTGTGAATAAGGCGCTCTGCTGCCAGCAAACAATGAGACGGTATACTGTCTCTATACTGAGGAGGAGATCTCTGCATGAAATAGCAGCGGTCTCTTCTAGAGAGCGGACAATTTACAGGAGGGAACGCTTCCCTCCCAACAATCGTCTTCTCTATCTAGCCATGTAATAATAATAGTAATAGTTCCATCTCCCACACAATGGATGGAGCTGTGTAGTTCTGGTGCCGACTTCTGGTGCTGAAGCTACCCCGAAATATCTCATCGATGTAGGTTGAGTGTATCGGACACCTAAAGATTAGAACAGCCATCAGTATTAAAATTTTGGGCAATCCATTTTAACTGAGAGCCATAACCAGTGTCACCGCCAGCTCTCTGAGAAGGTCTGGCAGACGTTCTTCTGTACCTCTTGCATGATGTTCTTTGTTTCGGTTTCATTTTGTCATCTCTTTTCCTTCTCCCAGCTGTCACCTATTTACACTAATTGCCCCCTTTATATTCCCTCCCATACTGCCTCACTTTGCGGTTTATACTACTTCCTGGATTGTGTTCACTGCTGGGGCTTCTGCTGCTGATTCCTCAAGATAAGTTTTTTTCCTTTATTTGTGATTCCTTGCTGGCTTGATTCTAGGTGACCCTGACTCCATCCGTATTAAGTGCAGGGAGCCGGTGGTCGTGTCCCCTCACTATTATAGGGTTTTCAGGTGTCACATAAGATAAGGTACGTGGGCATGCAATTGTCTACCATAAAGATCTTTGCATAGCAGTCAGGGAGAGCTCTAGGGGTTTTATAGGGCTCACCCATATGCTCCTTAGTTTGGGATCAAGCCAGTCGGATGTTTATTTACAAGTTCCAGCTTTCTGCAACACCATCCGTGACATTATAAACCGCGCGCCATAACCGTCTTAAGCATGGATCCGGTTTCAGCCTTTATTGACCGCATGCAAGGTCTTTCCCTGGAGGTAGCAGATCTCCGTAAAACTGTGTCTCAGTTTCAGGTGACCGGTTATGCTGGCGTTCATGGAGTTTGTTCCGAGCCTAAGATCTCGCTTCCGGATATGTTCTCTGGGGGTAGTGAGAATTTTATTCGCTTTAGAGAGGCTTGCAAACTCCATTTTCGCCTACTTCCCCATTCCTCTGGTGAGGAGCAGAGGGTGTGGATCATCATCTCGCTGCTCAGGGATAACGCTCAGTCTTGGGCCTTTTCGCTGCCGGTGGGGGCACGGACCCTCCGATCGGTGGATACATTTTTTGTAGCCCATGGGCAGATATATGATGACCCGGATCGTATTGCTCTGGCTGAATCTAAACTGCGTCTTTTATGCCAGGGTAAACAGTCCGCAGACATATATTGTTCTGAATTTCGGAGATGTGCAGCTGATACTGGTTGAAATGATGCTGCACTCCGAAGTCAATTTTGCCATGGTCTTTCGGAAAGATTGAAAGATGCATTTGCTTTTCATGAGAGACCAGCCTCGTTAGAATCTGCCATGTCTCTAGCTGTTCGTATTGACAGGCGTCTTAGAGAGAGAGAGGAGACTAGCCCTTCCTGTCATATTCAGTCCAAGGACAGTGGGGCTGTCTCATGCAGTGCGCAGGGGTCTCAATCTCTCTCAATCCCCTCTGAGGAGGAGGCCATGCAGCTGGGTTTGCTTGCCTCTGATAGTAGAGGATTCAGCTTTCAGAGGAGGGTTTGTTTCTGTTGTGGGGGTATAAATCATTTGGCTAATGTTTGCCCCTCTAGGAGATTCATGGAGTTTTCTGAGGGTAATAAAAGAAAAACAAAAAGAAAAAAACCCTCTAAAAACTTTCCATTTGCCACTATTGGCAAGGTTGATGCGAAAATTTAAGGTTTGCCGTTTACTTGTAGTTCCCGTTTTCTCCTACCTGCCAGGGTGGCGCTAGATAGCAAGAACATGGTTTGTGAGATTTTTGTAGATAGTGGAGCAGCTGTCAATCTCATTGATAATCAATTTGCAATAAAGCATGGTTTCCAGGTATGCACTTTGGAAAAGGATATACCTGTTTTTGCTATCGATTCCGCTGCACTTTCTCAAAGATCGTTAAAGGAATTGGTTCACAATATCCGTTTGACTGTGGGTGACGCTCATGTTGAGGATATGTCATGTTTCGTCTTACCTACTCATCTAGAGTTGGGGCTGCCCTGGCTCACTAAACATAACCCCACCATTGGAGTTGCCATTGGCAAATAAATGGTTGGAGTGAGTTTTGCAGAGAGAAGTGTCTCACGGCGTCTATTTCAGAGGTTTCTACCAAGACTGTGCCATCTTTTCTCTCTGAATTTTCGGATGTGTTTTCCGAGAGTGGTGTCCAGGAGTTGCCCCCTCACCGGGAGTATGACTGCCCTATTAATCTCATCCCAGACACCAAGCTGCCAAAATCACATTTATACAATCTCTTCCAACCTGAAAGAGTCGCTATACGTACTTATATCTCTGAGAGCCTGAGAAAGGGACACATCCGACCCTCGAAGTCACCTGTTGCCGCTGTTTTTTTTTTTTGTTAAGAAAAAAGATGGTTCTTTAAGACCTTGTCTGGATTTCAGGGAGCTGAACCGTATCACGATTCGTGACCCATATCCGCTTCCTCTGATCCCGAACCTGTTTAACCAGATTGTTGGGGCTAAGGTTTTTTCTAACTTGGATTTAAGAGGAGCATATAACCTAGTCAGGGTCAGGGAAGGGGAGGAATGGAAGACAGCCTTCAATACCGCTGAGGGTCATTTCGAGAATTTGGTTATGCCCTTTGGTTTGATGAATGCTCCGGCCGTCTTCCAACATTTTGTGAACAGCATTTTTTATCATTTAATGGGGAAATTTGGATTGGTGTATCTAGATGACATTTAGATTTTTTCTGCTGATTTCAAGACTCATCGAGACCATCTATGTCAGGTCCTGCTGATTCTGCAGGAGAATAAATTGTACGCTAAACTGGAAAAATGTGTGTTTGCGGTTCCGTAGATTCAATTTCTTGGTTTTCTTCTCTCCGCTTCTGGTTTTTGCATGGACCCTGAGAAGGTCAGCGCTGTGCTTGATTGGGAGCTTCCTGAGAATCAGAAGGCGCTGATGTGGTTTTTGGGTTTTGCCAATTATTACAGAAAGTTCATTTTGAATTATTCCTCTGTTGTTAAGCCACTCACTGATATGACTAAAAAGGGGGTAGATTTTTCTTCGTGGTCGGTAGATGCGCTTAAAATGTTTTCTAGTATCAAAGAGAGTTTTTCTTCCGCTCCCATTTTGGTACAACCTGATGTCTCTCTACCTTTTATTGTTGAGGTGGACGCTTCTGAGGTGGGTGTGGGTGCATTCTTATCTCAGGGTCCCTCTCCTGCCAAATGGCGACCGTGTGCCTTTTTCTCAAGGAAACTCTCCTCTGCAGAGAGAAAATACGATGTGGGAGATAGGGAGTTGTTGGCCATCAAATTAGCTTTTGAGGAATGGCGCCATTGGTTAGAGGGAGCCAGACACCCTATTACCGTGTTTACAGACCATAATAAGTTCCAGCTAACCCTCATTGTACAAGATGTGGACATGAAAACGGTTGTCTTATACACATGGTTTGGCAGTGTCCGATTATTCATGGCTTCTGGGAAGAGATCCATAAATATTTTAATGACAAACTAGGCTTTCCTAACGTCTGTACTGAGCTCACTAGTCTGTTGGGAGTAGCCAACGAGATTGTTCCAACCAAATTTGGCAGGAAGCTGTATAGAATACTCTTATATTATGCTAGGAAAACTATCCTTCTCAACTGGAAACCTCCTAATAATCCTACTGTGCAACAATGGGTACATCTAGTTAATGCTGATCTTGAATTATACAAGTTTGTGTATGAGAGAAGAGGGACCCCTGATCGCTTCATGAAGATATGGGACCCCTGGATTGGAGCCCAGACTCTAGTACCATAGATGACTGAAAGACTGTTCTGACCAATGAAGGCGTGTGTGAATGTGTGTGTGCAGTACTTTTAATCTTCCTTAGGATTGATATGTTGGGTACTGTTCATCCTGAAAGTGATATCTTTTTCTTCTGTCCCAAATTTGGGTCATGAGGAACTGTTATGATTGATCCCATGTATTTGATTTGTACTGGACTCAATTGATGATTGTCTGTATTTGATGTGTTTGTTATGCTTTTTGATAAATTAATAAATAAAAAGATACTATTAAAAAAATAATAAGTTCCAGCTTTCTGCAACACCATCTGTGACAGACAGGCAGTTAGCACAAGAGGGCTGGCTTTATGGAACAACCCCTTAAAAAAAAATTCCTAAACTCTACTAACCTTTAAAGGACAATTCATGTCTTTGTTTCTTCATACCCTTACTGGTAAGTGATCTAGTGTAAAACTTTTCCAGCCACATCACCTTATTATATGCAACATAGAGAAAAAGACATGTACACATACAGTTGTACAATAGGTTTCAGTATTTTACAAACTTATGTTCCAGTATATCACACATTTTTATCGTTTGTGTTGTAGACTAAAAAGGATTGTCACCATGGACATGTTCTAACAGCCCAAAGGCTGACAAATATACAGTTTTACACCCTCCTGCGCCTGTGTCAGTTTTAATGAGTGTTTGATACATTTCAGCAAGTTCTGCAAGCATGCAAGGTTAATACAACCCCAGGCCTGTCAGTTTAAATGACTATGAAGAGGTGAGAACAGTCATATCATGAATAAAAAGGATTGTTACTTCCTATTAGAAAACATGCATAATTTTACTTCCTTATCGTGAAAACCTATTGTCTACTGTAATACTGGTCATATCACTTACTGACGCCAGTGACACTACAGAAACCAGGATTGTCACAGTGGTCACTGGGTATTAAATTGATACAAAATGAAAGCTAAAAGAGCATTTCTGAATGGCAGGAAAATTAATCATACTATATTTTACCTCACTTGTCCAGAGAGAAGTGAGCAGAGGACACAAATTAATTTGGCATGTAGCAAATTGAGAATGCTGGATCATCACCTTTTCTATTTCCTACATATCAAAAACTCATGATGTGAAAAGTGAGAAGGTTCCCTAGTTCTAAGGTGTACAAGGCTGAGTCTTTATAAATGCATGGAGAGAGGTCTCCCACCCAGCTGAGCGCCCATTTTTCTATGCTCACTTTTTCAACTTTTTTGGGGGTCTGAGGGATCTGAGGTCTAATGAAGATTTAGGGTATGTTAAAGATTAATTAGAGGTCTGATTTGGGGGTCTGATCAGAGGTTTGATAAACACTGGAGATTGGGATCTGATCTGAGATCTTATGAAGATTGGGGATCTGATTTGGATGTCTGATTAAGATTGGGGGTCTAATTTGGGAGTTGAATAAAGATTGGGGGTCTGATCTGGGGATTGATGAACATAGAGGGTCTGGTGAAGAATAGGGGTCTAATTTTGGGGTCTGATGAAGATTGGGGTCTGATGAGAGGTCTGAAGAAGATTGGGGGGTCTTATTTGAGGGTCTGAGGAAGATTGGGGCCTGATCTGAGGTCTTATAAAGATCAGGAGTCTGATTTGGGGGTCTGATGAAGACTGGTGGTCTGATCTGAGGTCTGATGAAGACTGGGAGTCAGTCCGGGGTCTGATGAAGACTGAGGGCCTGATCTGAGGTCTAATGAACATTGGTGGTTTGATCTGAGATCTAATGAAGATAGGGGTCTAAACAAAAATATTATTTTTTTCTTATTTTCCTTCTCTCAAACCTGGTATGTCTTATAGAATGAAACAAACAACATTTTTCCAGATTGACAGAAGTCACTTAAAAGGGTTGTCGAGGATTTTAATATCAATTGCCATCAACAACTGATCTGTAGGGGTTTGCAGGGTTTTTACAGGGGTATTGTCGTGGCCAGGAATTGTTCAAGATAAGTTAAATAACCCGGATGTTAAAATTTTTATCTGGCATAAAAAGCTTATAATAATTAGCAAAATATTTATAAAATGCATGCAGAGCTTCATTGACTGCACTAATCTGCACTACAGTACATGGACATGATTTGGTCCTGTGACTGGTATGAACATCATCTCTAGTGACTGGATTATGAATGAGGTTAAGCACTAGATAAACTGGACACATATAGTCCACCGAGGATTATAAAATTCATTTATTATTAACATGTAGTGAAAAGAAATGTAATTCTATAAGATGTGCTGTATACACAGTGCATATATACACTCATTGAGAAAAAAAATAATTCACCAGGAATGAGTTGTTGGAATCAAATTAAACTTTATGTGTGACTGTAATGATGTTATATGTAAGTGATTACAATATTAGAGTGGAAGGATACCTTTATTGGGAAAAAAAAACAATTGAAAGAAGGCTCTAGTGCCCTGTTGGGCCACCTCTAGCAGGATACAAACTGTCATACGGGTGGGCAAGGAGGAATATAGGTTTTGTATGCTATCCTGCATCAAATTTGCCCACAGATGATGCAGCTGGGCCTGCAGATCCTGCACACTCGTAGGTTGTTGATGTTGGCATCCTATAAATCCTCGATTGGTGATAAATCTAGCCGGGCAGGTCAAGGAAGTGTTGCAATCTGGCAGAGACTTTCTTGGGAAAACCCTTGCTCTGTGTGGGCAAGCACGAGAGGAAAAAAATGTGGCCACAGGAAGCCCTGCACATATTGCTGAGCTGTTAGTGTCCCTTGTATCACTACTCTGGGTCCACACATTATCACACCAGCGGTTGGGCAGTTTGTCTATCCACAGCAAAATCAGGATAGAAGTGCTCACCACGAGGCATCCATATACACCACAAGGCCCCCAAACTGAACCTGGATTAACCACTAAAGACAATACAGTTTCAGTCTGTATCAGTTCAGCTCCTTGTTCACTACATAGTGGCAAACGATGGTGATGGTGACTGGCTGTCAATGGCAGAAAAGATAATGGATGTCATGACTTCCAAAATTTCCTTCTTCTAAGTACCTGGAAATGGTCCAGGCAGAAACACAGGTGCGTAAGGAAGGTGCAACTCCTCCTAACAGCTAGGTCAACTCAGAACAGTCGAGATATTAGGCAATTCATTAAAACAAGCATCCTGCTTCTCTTATTCCAATAATGTGCCTATTCTCAAAGTCTGTCAACTGGGCACAATGTCTTCAAGTGTGTCATAGATCAATGATCTCTCACCAAGAGGAAAATTATCCAAAAGTAGCCTCTGAGAGCCTTTTTATTGGGCAGCAGGGAAATTACTTTTATGCATTCTTGTGGCAAGATCCACTGTCTAATCAGACCACACCTGTAATCATTTGCATATCTGCCTGAGACGTAACTGCATGCCGAGGTTAGCAGAAATCCAACATTTCCATCTAGGTGTTTTTTTTGTTGTTTTTTAAATGAGTGATATATAGATAGATGATAGATAAACAACAGACACTCACTAACTAGATAAGTTTTATAACAATATAGGACACTATTTTCTATCATTTGAATAAAAAAAAAGTGACAAAGAACACATGGAATCAGGGAAATCATGGATTCTTTCCAATATTGTAATTTTTTGGTTTGTTTCAGAAACGTTATCATTGCTAATTCATTCCTGTCCGAAAATGTTTTGCAGAAGTTCCCACTGGGTAGCATGTGGCATATTTTGCTTAACAGTGTCTTTACTTATCTGCTTCCTCTCTTCGACAATTCCCGATGCTCGGCCCTCGTTGTTTCTCTGCCTCACATTCTGTTTGTCAAAATAAAAATTTATATGAAGACTGTCATGACAATAAAGCTGCTAAAAATACTTTTGTATCGAGAATCGTCAGAATGCGTGACATGTTGCAACAAGCTCTAACAATATTTGTTTAATTCATTTAGCATTTTTCTTTCTTTTACAGATGATACCTTGTGTCCTTAGGAAGTGGGTTACTATGGAAACCGCTCATTATTTTTCCAGCAGTAGGTAGTTACTTAAAAAAAGAAACACTTCATCTGTGGATCGAATTTTTTCCCCCCATCTGTAGGAGAATTTGACATGATGGCTATAGTCCTTGCCTTTTTCGGACTTGTCTTTCTTAAGTCTTGTAAGTTCTTTTTTGTTTGTATCTATATGTGATGTCTCTTTATGTATCACACATCATATTAGGTTTTGCAAAGTATTTACTTATCGTCTAAGAAAAGTAAAAAAAAAAAAAAAAAAAATACAGGAAACATCTACAATGCTATGGGTCGTTTATCTGGATGGCTTGAAAGTGAGCACTTTCTAGTTAAAGTTTAGGTTGTAACTAGAGATAAGCGAAGTTTTGAAAAATTAGATTTGGCAACTTCGAAGAAGTTCTCCAAGAAATTTGATTTGTTCTGAATTAATTCGTCACAAATCGCAGCCATGCTGCGGACAGGTTGCGGCCATGCTACGGTGAAGAACTGTGTGGCCAATTAGCCCACAGCTGCCTTTTATTTAATAATGAAGACCGCACTGTATAGTCCTTAGTTGTTACTGGCCGTGTGGCACCTTTAATGCATTTTCAAACAGGGCTGTTGCTGGTATGGGGTTTGGCTGGTTAGGTGGGGGGACAATATGCAAAGTATTGCTATTCTGAACTACAATCTCCTGCAAGTTGACAATAAACACTGAATATTAATCTTCTCTGGAAGACCCACTTCTCCAACCCCAGCACTCTACTGCCCTACAGGCGGGAGCACTTCTTCTGCCATCTGCATTTCCTGCTATTCCACATGATCTAATATCAAGAATATGTTATCAGGAACATCCAACATCTCCTCTCTCTACTTGGCTGGAATAAACACATCCATCTTATTGGTACTGAATTACATATCTTAGTTTATGGCTAATGTAGGAATAAATAAATGGAAGAATAAATAAATAAACTGATGCAGAATAAGTCTCCCTGCACTCTACCTGCACTCTCCCTGCACTGTCCCTGCAGTCTCTCTTCACTCTCCCTCTCCAATATTCTTCTATTAATCATTTTCAGCACTACTATACCTGGCGCATAAGCGCTTGCCACGTCTCTCTCTATACTCAGCTCACAGGACAATGGTACAGGATGAGGGTTTTATAGGGCTGCATGGCATTATGGCGGATCTTGCATTCCCGGGCTTGTCTCCTCTACACTTAGTTTCCCTTTGTAATACGTGCAACCGCCATTTTAAGAATAACTGGATTCGTTAACATGAAGCGTGAGAAATTGGATTAGTTTCTAATCAAAGTTTTATTAAACTTTGGACCGAATTCCGCTTTGAATGCCTTTCTCAACACTAGCTGTAACATTATTCTGTAAAACAGACTATTACTAGGTTCATTGTGACAGTATTATGGATGTCTAATGTGCCAGAAATATATCAACATATTCTGTATACTGCATTCAATATACTAAAGACAGTGTGTACCAAGATAGAAACATATTCCCTATCCAAAGAATAAAGGATAAGCATCTGAACTGTGGGGGTCCAAACCCTGATTCTGTCAAATGAAGCATGTGCGGTTCTGCTCCACTCATTCTCTATAAGACTGTCAGAAATAGCAAACTCCATTTATTTTGAGGAGTCAGGAACACCTCATGATCTCACAAACACATTGGTCAACAACCAGAAAGTGGCCATTTAATGACTTATCCTCAGGATAGGGCATCAATATCTGATTGGTGGAGTTCTGTCTCCAGGCACCCCACTATCAGCTGTTTAAAGAGGTTGCAGTACTCCGGGGAGTGCTATGATATTTTCCTAGGCCAGTGACATTATGTTCATTGGTAACAGTGACATGACCTATATGCAGCTCGGTCCCATTCAAGTGAATAGAGCTGGGTTGTAATACCAAGCACAGCTATTATACAATGTAAGCACTGCTTGCTGTTCGACACCCTGCACCCCAGCTGATCAGTGAGGATGCCGAGTGTTAGAACCCCACAGATCAGATATTAATAAGCGATCTTGAACATATGTTATAAACATTCTACTCCTGAAAAATCCCTTTAAGAAGTGATGTTTGATATGTACAGTATATGATCCCCAAGCAAAAGTATATATATATTCCATGCGGCGCATCACGCTACAGCTTATCCTCCCACCATCGAGCACGCCCTTCTCCATGTTTGGTCCTGTCAACTACACATATTCACAGGTGATAATGATTCACTATTAATTGTCACTTCTGTATTTTTATTGTATTTATGACTAATATGTATACCTGGAAGCTTCATGTATGCCGATCACGGCTTTGATCTTAACTACCTTCCGGGCCTGTCACATTTGTATTCTTTTGATATTTACTATATCTTTTGTATTTTGTATATTTTATTGATTGTCACTTGTGTATGCTAATTGACTATGACTGCATAAAATGTTCACAGTTCCCACAATGCTGTATTGCTTGAGAATGGTCCCAGTAAGCGGACCGAAACGTCGCACAGGTGAATAAAGGGTCCCACTTTTTTCACCAAACGGATGTGCTGCGGTGTCTTTCTTTATCCTATATTGTACACCTTGGTAAGGTGTTTTTCGCCGCTGGCACCCACACCCGACTACCAGGAGTGCTGCCCTGATTTATTTTCCTGCATAATACCACAGGAGCAAGCACCCAACATCTTCGCATTGAAAGCAAACACCATCTACTAAAACGTGCATCCATGGATCCGCTGTTAAATCAGCCTTCACCGGCCACTTTTTCTTACACGGAAGCCGACAAGGACAGAATCGTGGGAGCATGTGGAGGCAATGTGGACTTTCTTTCGGTTCCCTCGCTGCTTGATATTAAAAAGAGGTACGAGCGTGATTCTAGAAAATGCCTTACTTTGGAATTACATTCCACCACATTAGTGGAATATGTTAAAACCAACCGTGTACCTAGGGGGATGCGGGTACAACCTAGATCCTCCATGTATTCCAATGACGTAGAATTTCGCTCTAAATATGAACAAATCTCCAATAAATATTCCTTGGATTTAATGCTGCTTAACATTGAATTCATGCGCAAAGATTTATTCTCTACAGCAGCCAACAGGACCGAAGATGAAGCCGCATTAAGGGCCATCTTGTCCCCACAGGACTTTGATGAGTACCATAACAAGTTTCAACCCCATCTGAATTAGCTTAAGAGTGATATTCAAGAAACCAAGTGAGGCAAATGGCAAAGGGATACAATGGACTATACTACGGGACATGTCTATAATTGGAGCGAAAGCAACCGAACAAATCCAAATCAGAGTCAGAAAAAAAACAAAAAGCGGGATGATTCCAATACTGGCAATTCAGCCACTTTTTTAGGGCCTCTGCCTGCACACGGAAAAAAGCCACTAGAAGGGGCGGTCGAAACAGAAATCGATACCGTAAAAACAAGGAGTCAAAAGATGCTGAGAAAGACGAATGCCTGACGGTGGTAAATATATCCTCTCACATATTGACACCGGTACAAAAGCAGCTGCTTGAAAAGGGTTTGAGTTTTTGTCCTGCGAGTGGTATTAATTGGTATGAGTTGGAAGCCGATTTATTGTATTTCTTTAGATTAATTAAATTAAAAATCCATTTTCAGGATGTACATAGTGCTACCACTTTACCCATGCATGAATTACGTTTATCTAATTGGGGATTGAGGGTCAAGAGGGATTTTTCCCCCCAAATTTCTTCCAAGGCGTTTGACGTGTTTTCAGACGCGGTGCTGGGTGACATACAGGAGCTCAAACACTCTGGACTCTTGGATCACATCCAGCACCCCAATATTTCCAAACAGGAATTAGAGGCACTTGAACAGTTAATCCATGACCACTCCCTCACCATCAAGTCTGCTGACAAGGGTGGTGCGGTAGTGGTCATGGATACTGCAATGTATTTGACAGAGGCAGTCCGCCAATTATCTGACTCTGCAGTTTATGTAAAACTCCAAAGGGATCCCAGATTTGACATACAACGCGAATTCAAGTCACTTGTTAACACCTATGCACAAATCGGTCTCATTGATGAGCAACTAAGTGAGTTCTTACTGATTGAACACCCTGTCACCCCTTTATTTTATTTATTACCAAAAATCCACAAAAATTTACAGTGTCCGCCCGGCCGACCTATCGTTTCTGGCCGTGGCGCTTTACTCAGTAACGCCTCCATCTTCTTAGATAAGATTTTGCAGACTTATGTGGTCAACTCAAAATCTTATTTGAGGGACACCACTGACTTTTTGTCTAAGTTAGCAGACGTGACGATGCCGGAGGACGCCATCTTGGCCTCCTTCGACATCGTCAGTCTGTACATTTCTATACAGCATGATATAGTGTTGGCAACTGTGGAATCCGCCTTAGCTAAATCTGATTACACCATTGAGGCACGTACTTTTTTTCTGGCTCTATTGCGCATGATTTTATATAATAACTACTTCCTTTTTGGGGATGACTATTATATGCAAATCAGAGGGACGGCCATGGGGACGAATGTGGCCCCCACTTACGCCAACATGGTCGTCTCCTATTTGGAGGAACAGCACGTCTATGTGTCCCACCACTTCAGCCATGTGCTGAGGTGGTGGAGATACATAGATGATATTTTTGTTATTTGGACGGGTACTGCCTCTGAGTTACATCTTTTTCATAATTATTTAAACAGCCTGATTCCAGACATACAGTTTACCTTGGAATTTTCAACCGATATGCTACATTTTTTGGATGTGAACGTATGCAGTACTAGAGGGGCATTGAGCACAGAGGTTTACACTAAACCCACCGACCGCAATACCATCTTGAGGTTTGACAGTGCTCATCCTCGGATGATGGTGCGGTCATTACCTTGCAGCCAGTTTATCAGGGCTAAACGTATAGTCAGTGATACCTCTGTGCTCAATGCTACTCTTGAGACCATGACACAAAGCTTTAGACAGAGACAATACCCAGCTCCTATACTGCAGCAACAACGCAACCGGAGTAATCTGAAAGAGAGAAGTGAACTGCTTCAAGGCACTCAACGTGAGTATTCTCAAAGAATACCCTTTGTTTCTACCTTCTGTGAAGCAAGTTCACATGTCAATAAAATAATTAACAAACACTGGTCAATTCTTAAAACTGAGCATAAAAATATTCCTGAATTCTGTAATAGACCACTCACTTCCTACAAGCGAGCTCGTAACATAAAAGACAGATTAGTCAAAAATGATATAGGCTCACAAAAAAGTACACGCCAGTTACTTTTGGCCCCTAAGAAAACTGGTAGTTACCCGTGCCTTCACTGTGTAAACTGTAAATACATGGTGAAGGGACGGGAATTTATTCACCCACAAACTGGGATCTCTTACCCCCTTAGATTTTATTTGACCTGTGACTCCTGTTTTGTGATTTATGTTTTATGGTGCCCGTGTAAATTATTATACGTGGGTGAAACCACATGTGATTTCAAGTCCCGGTTCAATCAACATCGATTTTCCATACGGAAAAAACGTAAAGACCTGCCTGTCTCACACCACTTCGCGGCCATGGATCATGTTGAAGGAGATCTTAAATTTATGATCCTGGATCATGTTCCGTTACCGCGGACTGGTGGTGACCGTATTAAAATGCTCAAAAAACGTGAGTCTGAATGGATTTTTAAGCTACAATCCATTCGCCCGATGGGCTTGAATGTAGAATACAGGCCATGGCTTTTCATATGATTCCCTTTGACTTTGTCCTTGTCGGCTTAAGTGTTGAAAAAATTGTTTTCTTGTTTTTAATGAATATATTTGGATAATATATTTCTTTTATTGTTTCACTTTTCAGGACCTATTGCTGGATGGGCTTAGCTCAGCGGGAGGCGTGATGCTTACTTTAAACATGTGTGGCTTATCCCCGGATTACTGCTCATTATACTGTATATTATTGCCATATTTACTATTGCTACCTGTATACTTAGAAAGCTACTGTGCAGGATTCCCACCCGATGAGGGGTTAACTGTGACGAGCATGGTGGGAGGGTGATGGCTGCCGCTGTTTCACCTTCCCCCTTTTCTGCGCCCGTTGAGGCCGGACGACAACGCATCGTAAGATGGCATGTCGCCCGACCACATACCCTGGGTGTTCTATCCGTGTACTGCCACAGAATCTCTTGTTTTGATGTTGGTTTTTACCTCTACCTACGGCATAGATATGTTATGCTGCCGTGTCACGTGACGTTTCACTGGGTGATCATGTGTTTGACTCACAGTGACGTCACGGACATGCGCAGTAGCAGTTCCGGGACGCCACTTCCATGCGGCGCATCACGCTACAGCTTATCCTCCCACCATCGAGCACGCCCTTCTCCATGTTTGGTCCTGTCAACTACACATATTCACAGGTGATAATGATTCACTATTAATTGTCACTTCTGTATTTTTATTGTATTTATGACTAATATGTATACCTGGAAGCTTCATGTATGCCGATCACGGCTTTGATCTTAACTACCTTCCGGGCCTGTCACATTTGTATTCTTTTGATATTTACTATATCTTTTGTATTTTGTATATTTTATTGATTGTCACTTGTGTATGCTAATTGACTATGACTGCATAAAATGTTCACAGTTCCCACAATGCTGTATTGCTTGAGAATGGTCCCAGTAAGAGGACCGAAACGTCGCACAGGTGAATAAAGGGTCCCACTTTTTTCACCAAACGGATGTGCTGCGGTGTCTTTCTTTATCCTATATATATATATATATATATGTATATATATGAAATAAATGGGCCTCCATAGCAAAAATTAAAATTAAGTCCCTTCTTGATACTGATTTGCGGTACCACAAAATCCAGTCCCTAAATTGATTCTCATTTGGCCCCTATTAAAGAACTGATTGGTGATGAAAGCTTTAAAATGTTCTACCTTGATTGCTAAGACTATAATTATTATGTAGAGTGAGATACACAAAGATCATATGACCTAGTGGAAAGTGGAATGGGGCCAACCTGAGATGAGTTCTTTTTTTCAATCCCATATATACAGTCCCAAAATACATGCAGCATAATTTCAAATTATACGTTTTTTGTTAATGGAGTTAAACAAGGAACACTTAGACAAACGATCTAAAATTGATCTTGTGATCCTAGCGTGGGAGAAGGTCTAACGTGCATCAAGCCTAACATTTTGTACTGTAAATGACATACATCTTACGTTATATATCTGTAGACTGCATAAGGAAATGTCAAGTCTTAAAATGATCCACCAGCACAGGCCTATTTTATTACACCATGTAAAGGGATAATCTTCAATAAAAAAAAGGCAATGAAAAGAACAGGTAGGTTAAATACAATATGAGATGGCAGTTACCGAGGATTAAACTAAAGACAGCTCTAAAATTGTTTTCTGAGTAGAATCCATAAAACAGAGCATTGGCAATAATCATTTATCAGCGCTTGGTCAACTGGTCCTTGTTAAAGCCACATTTAATTTTACACCTTTCACATTAAAGACGATTTGTCCTATTCAAGAGACACGTCATCATAAATAGAGCGATAGTACCCATCAAAGTCATCATAAATAATAATTTCATATGTATTAATTAACATCCGTGGATCATGCTTGCTATTCATTTCAGGTATAGGAACCAGAGGCTTTAAACTTCATATCTTAAAGTCTTAGTCATATCAGATCAAGACATTGCAGTGAAGAGAACCATAAAAGAATCTAGACCTACAGAAATAGAAATAAACAAAGCAGTCCACCCCTAAGAACCTTTTCCCACATAATCTTCTAAGGAGTCCTTAAAAGCCTTTCTATGATTTTATTTTCTCTACTGGATAAGCAATATACCTTCATTCCCTTTGCCTCCTGCACAGTAAATTTTTCGACTTCCAACTGTGAGGTTTTCAAAGCAGAAAGGAGTCTTAGTATAATATGTAAATTGGACGATGGGAAGTGAAATTATGTGCATCCATTTTTGGACAAGTAGAATGAAATCCACACAGAATATTTCCATACTTCATGCTGAGTGTTTTATACTAATAACCTATTCCCAGGATAATTCACTAGTATGTTATCGGAGGGTGTCTGACTCCTGGCACCACCGCCAATCAGCTGTTTGAAGAGGTTGAACACTCTGGTGAGTGCTGCATCCTCCTCCAAAGCCCATGATGTCAGGTTCATTGGTCACATGGCCTAGGCACCACTCAATCTCATTCAAGTGAATGGAGCTAAGTAGTGTTGATCGAGCTCGGGTCCCCGGGGCTCGGGCCGAACACATCGGGATGCTCGGGTGCTCGGTATAATGGAAGTCAATGGGAGAACCCGAGCATTAAACCAGGCACCCCCTGCTCTGAAGAGGGGAGGGTGCCTGGTTCATAGGAAAAGTTCAAAATGGTTCGGGAACAGCATGGGGAGGATGTCTGAATGCATCTTGGACTCCCAGGTCGCTGCTGGGAACAATGTTGTCCGAGTAGTACGCCACTTTTACAGACTGACAATAATACGCACAAAACCAAAGATAAAATCGATTTTAGAGGAAAAATTGTTAGGACACATTCTTTCCTGTATATTTACTTGTATATAAAGTGCAAGTGCTGCCAAAAATTAAAAGGACGAGGCACTCCGATACAGCCTGTATATCACATAAAGGAGGGCCTCATTCACATTGTGGTACAATTGTTCATGTAGTGGGACTCCTACACTCATAAAGTCTATGCACTAAGTAAAAGGGCTGCCAAAAATTACAAGGAACCTCCTCTCCAATACCCCCTTTGTTACACATAAAGGAGGGCATCATACACAGCCTTGAAAAATTATGATTGATGGCCTGCTGGTGACCCTCAAAAACATGCATGCACACAAATTACCGATTAGGTATAATTAGGTGAGGGCCTGAAGGTGAGCTGAGCCTGTAAAATATTTTAGGTGCAGGGCTGCAGGTGAGCTGACCCTGTAAAAGATTTTAGGTGCGGGCCTGCTGGTGAGTTGACACTCTAAAAGGTTGTAGGTGAGGGCCTGGGTGTGAGCTGACCCTCTAAAACATTTTATGCGAGAGCCTTCAGGTGAGCTGAACCTCTAAAAGATTGTAGGCTAAAGCCTGCTGGTGAGCTGACCCTGTAAAACATTATATGCGAGGGCCTGCTGGTGAGCTGACCCTCTAAAAATTTTTATGCGAGGGCCTGCTGGTGAGCTGACCCTTTAAAAAATTATATGCGAGGTCCTGCAGCTGAGCTGTGAAGGGCATATATGCGGGGGCATTGTATGCGACGAATAAGCATGTTGATATGATGGAAGAGGAGAAGGAGGATGAGAAAAGGAAGATTCAACCATATACACTTGTTTGTGGTGGAAGGGGTGCATGGGAATACATTTAAAGTGCCTTTATGTTCATCAGCTTTCCTCTAGTGGAGTCGAGAAGTCATGGTCAATCCAGGCCTTGTTCATTTTTCTGAGTCAACCTGTCAGCATTTTCAGCTGACAGGTGGATACGCTTATATGTTATAATGCCACCTGCAGCACTAAATACACGCTCAGACAAAACGCTGGCGGCAGGGCAGGCCAGCATCTCCAAGGCGTAGAGCGCCAGCTTGTGCCACGTGTTCAACTTGGACACCCAGTAGTTGTAATTGCTATGTACTCCTACACCATTTTACAAAATGTTTTCCTCCTTGTGACACTAGGCCGCGCATCAGGGTCAGGACATCCATGCCCACTCCTCACTTCTGAATAGCGGAAGCTGACTGGAAAGGCGACACCCATGTTGCAGCTGGTATTCCACTACTTCCCTCTGCTGCTCACAAAGCCTGGCCAACTTGTGGAACGTCGAGTTTCAGTGTGTGCTCACATCGCACAACAGACGGCTGAAGCTGTCGATGACTTGCAGAAAAGTGCACACACGCGGCGCACCTTCCCCAGTAGCTCAGGCGAATTGGGGTAGGTTTTGAGAAACTGCTGAACCACTAAGTTTAAGATGTGGGCTAGGCATGGGATGTGTGTGAGCTTGCCGAGCTCCAAAGCCGCCACCAAGTTACGGCCATTATCAGACACAACCATGCCTGGTTCTAGGTTGAGTGGCGAGAGCCACAGCTAAGTCTGGTCTCTTATCCCCTACTACAGCTCTGTGGCGGTGTGCTGTTTGTCCTCTAAGCATATCAGCTTCAGCATGGCCAGTTGCTGCTTCCCCACTGCAGAGCTACACTGCTTCCACCTACCGAATGAAGTGCTGCACGTGGATAAATCGGAGGTGGAAGTGGAGGAGGAGGCGAAGGAGGAGAAGTGGGGTTTGTAGCCACTAAAGTAGGTGCTGGCAGAAACCCTGATCGAAGTAGGGCCCGCAATCCTTGGTGTCGGTAGCACCTGTGCCATCCCAGGGTACGACTCGCTCCCAGCCTCCACAACATTTACCCAGTAAGCTGTCAGTGAAATGTAGCGTCCCTGGCCGAATCCATGTGGACCTTCCCAGTAACTGTGTTGGTCAGGGCACATGTGACGTTACGGGACACATATTGGTGTAAGGAAGGCACGGCACACCTTGTAAAATAGTGGCGGCTGGGGACTGGGTAACGTGGGACGGTCACCGACATCAGGCTGCGTAAGGCCTCAGTGTCCACAAACCTAAATGGCAACATTTCCAGGGCCAGAAATTTGGAAAGCTGCCTATTTAGTGCTATGGTCTGTGGGTGGGTGGCTGGGTATTTGTGCTTGCGTTCAAAGGCCTGGGGTAAGGACATTTGGACACTGTGCTGGGAATCGAAAGGGGATGTGGTCGCTGATGGTGCTTGCGAATGTCCAGGTGCAGGGTATGAGGCATCCAGACTTGCGCCTTCGACAGGGGATTGGCCAGCATGTAACATAGAGGAAGAGGAGGCAGTGGTGTGACCCGCAGATGCAGATTGTGGACCCAGATGTTTGTCCCACTTATTACGGTGCTTGGATGCCATGTGGCGGATCATGCTGGTGGTGGTGAGGTTGCTAGTGTTCACAACCCCGGCTGATTTTCGTATGGCACAGGTTGCAAACTACCCTTCTTTTGTTGTCCGCACTTTCCTCAAGAAAGCGCCATACAGTGGAGCATCTACCCCTTAGCAAGGGAGATTTCGGCAAGGGGGTGCTCCATGGGACAGTTGCAGGCCTGTTTGGTCTGACCCACCTTCTCCCTTTTGCCATCCCACTGCCTCTTCCAGCCTGTTGCAGTGCTGCAGATCCCTCCCCCTCTGTACTGCTGTCCTCGCTTGACTTTCCACCCTCCCAGGTTGGGTCAGTGAACTCATTGTCCACCACCTCCTCTTCCACTTCCTCACTCTGATCATCCTCCTGAATTGTTGACCTAACCACAACCTCAGTGATTGACAACTGTGTCTCATCCTCTTCATCAACCTCTTGAGACAGTAATTGCGGTTGACTCATTGGCAACTGTGTCTCATCACCATCCACCTTATTAAACACTAATTGCCGTTTCTCTCCATCATGTTCTTGTGACTGTGGATGCTCAAAAGGTTGGGAATCAGGGCACAAGATCTCATGTCCCTCTTCAAGTGGGCTTGGCGAGAGGCCCAAATTAAGGAATGGCGATGAAAACAGCTCCTTGGAATATCCAAGTGTTGGATCACTTGTTTGCCAAGACTTTCCATGGTTGGTGGAAGGAATATTAGGGTGATGATTATGTCTTAACCGACTGGAAGCATTATCTGCTGCAATCCAACCGACCACTTGGTCGCACTGGTCTGACTTCAAAAGTGGTGTCCTGCGCTGCCCTGAAAACTGGGACGTGAAGCTAGGTATGGTGGATAAGAGTGTATCTTGTGCTATGGCAGCAGGCACAGTTTCTCCGCACCCAGGGTCACGGCCTCTGTGTGCACCATCAGCATCACGGCCACTTCCCCATCCCTTACTGCTCGCCTTCTTCATTTTAAATGTTATATATGCTTGAAAGCATGTCACACATACAGTAGTGTAGGATTTGAAAGTGTATGCACCAAAGGTATTTGTGATGAGGACATGTTATACAGGACAAGTATCACAGGTAATGTCACTGTTCGCAGTGTCTACGGAAAAAGGTACACTGGATGTCACTGATATTTTAGGGATGCGCACACTTTAAGCAGGAGATGTGGCGCGGATAATTTAACTGTCTTCAGCGGAAACCGTCTATGGAAAAAGTGCACTGGATGTCACTGATATTTTAGGGATGCGCACACTTTAAAACAGGAGATGTGGCGTGGATAATTTAACTGTCTGCAGCGAACACCGTCTACGGAAAAAGTGCACTGGATGTCACTGATATTTTAGAGATGCGCACACTTTAAACAGGAGATTTGGCGTGGAGAATTTAACTGTCCGCAGCGGACACCGTCTACTGAAAAAGTGCACTGGATGTCACTGATATTTTAGGGATGCGTACACTTTAAACAGGAGATGTGGCGCGCATAATTTAACTGTCTGCAGCAGACACCATCTATGGAAAAAGTACACTGGATGTCACTGATATTTTAGGGATAATAAATATTTTAACTGTCCGCAGAGGCCTATTACACAGTATTTAGCTAAAATATATATTGTTGCTGTCTAGAGTTGAGCGAACCCGAACTGTAAAGTTTGGGGTCATACCAAACTTTAGGGTTTTCGGCACCGGACCCGAACATTTACATAAAAGTTTGGGTTCGGTGTTCGGCGATTTTTATGGCGCTTTTTGAAAGGCTGCAAAGCAGCCAATCAACAAGCGTCATACTACTTGCCCCAAAAGGCCGTCACAGCCATGCCTACTATTGGCATGGCTGTGATTGGCCAACTGCAGCATGTGACCCAGCCTCTATTTAAGCTGGAGTCACGTAGCGCCGCCCGTCACTCTGCTCGGATTAGTGTAGGGAGAGGCTGCAGCTCCTGTGAGGGAGAGATCAGGGAGAAATCTTATGAAGAACTGCTTCTTTACTCAGCGATCTACAGCAAATGTGTTTTGTGGGTGCAGTGCACAATTGTTTTAAGCCTGCCCTGAGCCAACTACTGCTGAAAACGAAACAAAATTTCTTCAGTTAGTCAATATCAATACATGATCGGCAGCCATTTTATGCAACAATAGTGCATCAGCATAGGCTATCTGCAAGTCCAGAAATACAACTTTGGCATACTGGGGTGAAAAAACCCTCTAATATACTGCACATCTGGGATTACATGTGCATAAGTCACTGTCACATTTAGGACAGATATACAGCTTTTTGGTTAGGGTGAAAAAACCCTCTAATATACTGCACATTTGGGATTACAAGTGCATAAGTGACTGTCACATTTAGGACAGAAATACAGCTTTGGCATACTGGGGAAAAAAAGCCTCTCATATACTGCACATCTGGGATTACACGTGCATAAGTGACTGTCACATTTAGGACAGAAATACAGCTTTTTGGTTAGGGTGAAAAAACCCTCTAATATACTGCACATCTGGGATTACACATGCATAAGTGACTGTCATATTTAGGACAGAAATACAGCTTTTTGGTTAGAGTGAAAAAACCCTCTGATATACTGCACATCTGGTATTAGACAAGCATAAGTGACTGTCACATTTAGGCCATAAATACGGCTTTTTGGTTACTGGAGTGAAAAAAGCCTCTCATATACTGCACATCTGGGATTACACGTGCATAGTGACTGTCACATTTAGGCCAAAAATACGGCTTTGGCATAGTGGGGTAAAAAAGCCTGTCATATACTGCACATCTGGGATTACACATGCATAAGTGACTGTCACATTTTGGACAAAAATACAGCTTTTTGGTTAGGGTGAAAAAACCCTCTAATATACTGCACATCTGGGATTAGACAAGCATAAGTGACTGTCACATTTAGGCCAGAAATACAGCTTTTTGGTTACTGGGGTGAAAAAACCCTCTGATATACTGCACATCTAGGAATAGACAAGCATAAGTGACTGTCACATTTAGGCCATAAATACGGCTTTGGCATACTGGGGTAAAATACCCTCTAATATACTGCACATCTGGGATTACATGTTCATAAGTAACTGTCACATTTAGGCCAGAAATACAGCTTTTTGGTTACTGGGGTGAAAAAAGCCTCTGATATACTGCACAACTAGGATTAGACGTGCATAAGTGACTGTCACATTTAGGCTATAAATACGGCTTTGGCATACTGGGGTAAAATACCCTCTAATATACTGCACATCTGGGATTACACGTGCATAAGTGACTGTCACATTTTGGCCATAAATACGGCTTTGGCATACTGGGGTAAAAAACCCTCTAATATACTGCACAGCTGGGATTAAACGTACATAAGTGACTGTCACATTTAGGACAGAAATACAGCTTTTTGGTTAGGGTGAAAAAACCCTCTAATATACTGCATATCTGGTATTAGACGTGCATAAGTGACTGTCACATTTAGGCCATAAATGCGGCTTTTTGGTTACTGGGGTGAAAAAAGTCTCTCATATACTGCACATCTGGATAAGATTTGCATAAGTGAGTGTCACATTTAGGCCACGAATACCGCTGTCATATAGAGTTAAAAAAAAAAATTTTGTGCAATACCCTACATCAGGGTTTATATTTGCGGTTAATTATTTTTAACATACTTAACCACTTTTTACTTTGCTTTGTGAACGCTAACTATGAGGAAAACATCTAATAAGGGACGCGGTCATGGTGGTGCTGTTGGTGGAGCCTCTGGTACAGGGAGAGGACGTGGCCGTTCTGCCACAGCTACACGTCCTACTTAACTTACTACCTCAGGTCCCAGTAGCCGCCAGAATCTACAGAGATATTTGGTCGGGCCTAATGCCGTTCTAAGGATGGTAAGGCCTGACCAAGTACAGGCGCTAGTCAATTGGGTGGCCGACAGTGGATCCAGCACGTTCACATTATCTCCCACCCAGTCTTCTGCAGAAAACGCACAGGTGGCCCATCAGTCTGTCACATCACCCCCGTGCATATCGGGGAACCTGTCTGAGCTTCAAATCATGCAGCAGTCTCTTATGCTTGAAGACTCTGCTGGCAAGGTTTCCCAAGGGCATCCACCTAGCCATTCCCCAGGGGTGGAAGACATAGAATGCACTGACGCACAACCACTTATGTTTCCTGATGAGGACATGGGAATACCACCTCAGCACGTCTCTGATGATGATGAAACACAGGTGCCAACTGCTGCGTCTTTCTGCAGTGTGCAGACCGAAACGGAGATCAAGGAGGAAGACTGGGTGGAAGACGATGCAGGGAACGATGAGGTCCTAGACCCCACATGGAATGAAGGTCGTGCCACTGACTTTCAGAGTTCGGAGGAAGAGGCAGTGGTGAGACCGAGCCAACAGCGTAACAAAAGCGGGAGCAGAAGGCAAAAGCAGAGCAGCCGTCGCCAAAACAGTTCGCCTGCTACTGGCCACCATCACCAGGGACCGAGCACACCAAAGGCAGCTTCAAGGAGTTCCCTGGCATGGCACTTCTTTACACAATGTGCTGACGACAAGACCTGAGTGGTTTGCACGCTGTGCCATCAGAGCCTGAAGCGAGGCATTAACATTCTGAACCTTAGCACAACCTGCATGACCAGGCATCTACATGCGAGACACGGGCTGCAGTGGAGTAAGCACCTTCAAAACCAAGAAAGGGCTCAGGCCCCTCCTGCTCCCTCTTCTGCTGCTGCCTCGGCCTCTTCATCCGCCTCTGGAGGAACGTTGGCACCTACCACCCAGTAAACAGAGGATGTGCCACCAACAACACCACCTCCGTCACCAAGCATCTCCACCATGTCACACGGAAGCGTTCAGCTCTCCATCTCACAAACCTTTGAGAGAAAGCGTAAATTCCCACCTAGCCACCCTCGATCCCTGGCCCTGAATGCCAGCATTTCTAAACTGCTGGTCTTTGAAATGCTGTCATTCAGGCTGGTGGAGACGGACAGCTTCAAACAGCTCATATCGCTTGCTGTCCCACAGTACGTCGTTCCCAGCCGCCACTACTTATCGAGGAGAGCCGTGCCCTCCCTGCACAACCAAGTATCGGATAAAATCAAGTGTGCACTGCGCAACGCCATCTGTGGCAAGGTGGACCTAACCACAGATACGTGGACCAGTAAGCACGGCCAGGCTATATCTCTCTAACTGCACACTGGGTAAATGTAGTGGCGGCTGGGCCCCAGGCGGAGAGCTGTTTGGAGCACGTCCTTCTGCCGCCAAGGATCGCAGGGCATCATTCTTTGCCTCCTGTTGCCTTCTCTTCCTACTCAGCTTCCTCCTCCTCTTCTACCACCTCCTCATCCGGTCAGCGACAGACCTTCACCACCAACTTCAGCACAGCCCGGGGTAAACGTCAGCAGGCCGTTCTGAAACTGATGTGTTTGAGGGACAGGCCCCACACCGCGCAGGAGTTGTGGCGGGGTATAGAACAACAGACCGACGAGTGGTTGCTGCCAGTGGGCCTCAAGCCCGGCCTGGTGGTGTGCGATAATGGGCAAAATCTCGTTGCAGCTCTGGGACTAGCCGGTTTGATGCACATCCCTTGCCTGGCGCATGTGCTGAATTTGGTGGTGCAGAAATTCATTCACAACTACCCCGACATGTCTGAGCTGCTGCATAAAGTGCGGGCCGTCTGTGCACGCTTCCGGCGTTCTAATCCTGCCCCGCTCGGCCGTCTGCTCTACAGCGTAACTTCGGCCTTCCCGCTCACCGCCTCATATGCGGCGTGCCTACCAGGTGAAACTCCACCTTGCACATGCTGGAGAGACTGTGCGAGCAGCAGCAGGCCATAGTGGAGTTTCAGCTGCAGCACACACGGGTGAGTCGCACTGCGGAACAGCACCACTTCACCACCAATGACTGGGCCTCCATGTGAGACTTGTGTGCCCTGTTGCGCTGTTTCGAGTACTCCACCAACATGGCCAGTGGCGATGACGCAGTTATCAGCGTCACAATACCACTTCTATGTCTCCTTGAGAAAACACTTAGGGCGATGATGGAAGAGGATGTGGCCCAGGACGAGGAGGAGGAAGAGGGGTCATCTCTAACACTTTCAGGCCAGTCTTTTAGAAGTGGCTCAGAAAGAGGATTTTTGAAACATCAGAGGCCAGGTACAAATTTGGCCAGCCACGGCCCACTACTGGAGGAGGATGGGGATGAAGCATGTTCACAGCGGGGTGGTATCCAACGCAGCTCGGGCCCATCACTGGTGCGTGGCTGGGGGGACAGCTTGTCCTTACCCCTGGGCAGCCTGGCACACATGAGCGACTACATGCTGCAGTGCCTGTGCAGTGACTGCATAGTTGCCCACATTTTAACGTATGCTGACTACTGGGTGACCACCCTTCTGGATCCCTGTTACAAAGACAATGTGCCGTCCTTAATACGCTCACTGGAGCGTGATCAAAAAAAGCGCGACTACAGGCGCACGCTGGTAGACGCGCTCCTGAGAGCATTCCCGACTGACATCGGGGGACAAGTGGAAGCACAAGGCGAAGGCAGGGGAGAAGGAAGAGGTCGCCAACGCAGCCGTGTCAGCACCAGCACCTTAGAAGGCAGGGTTAGCATGACCGACATGTGGAAAAGCTTTGTCACCTCGCCGAAACAACTGGCCCCAACTGCTGATATGGAGCGTGTTAGCAGGAGGCAGCATTTGAACAACATGGTGGAACAGTACCTGTGCACACGCCTACATGTACTGACTGATGGTTCTGCCCCATTCAACTTCTGGGTCTCCAAATTGTCCACTTGGCCAGAGCTTGCCCTGTATGCCTTGGAGGTGCTTGCCTGCCCTTCAGTGTACTCTCTGAACGTGTATTTAGCACGGCAGGAGGCGTCATTACATTCAGATGCAGCCGCCTGTCCACAGCCAACGTGGACAAGCTCACGTTCATTAAAATGAACCAGGCTTGGATCCCACAAGACTTGTCTGTACCTTGCGCAGAATAGACATTTATACCACCATCAAACATACATTCTTGTACTCAAGTAAAGTGCAATGATTCTTTGTTTTATATTTTTTTTATTTGTCCCAATATTTTGGGAGCTACCTACCCCAATAAAAAAAAAATATAATAACATTGTTGGCTACCTGTTCCTCCTCCATTGCTGCCTCCACCTACAACACCACATTCACCACCTCCTCAGCCTCCGACTCCCTATCCACCTCCTTCTCTGAGTTGCAGGTTAATAATTTGTAATTTTTAGTTATTTTATTTCATTTTAAGTTATTTCTCTATTTACATTTGTTTGCAGAGCAGTTGCCATGCTCTTAAGCACATTTTACTGCCTTTTACATTGCTCTAGCCTTTTCAAGGACTTTTTTAGAGCCATTTTAATACAAAAAAGTTCAAATTTTAGTGCCCTAAATTGAAAAAAATCTTATTTTCAATTGTCGGGTGACATTTTACCATTTTTGGCATATACAAACCTCTGCTGTGCCTGGGTGACAGGGGCCTAAATCTCTCAAAATCCTCTGTTCTATTGCTGGGTGACAAGATCCCCCTTTTGCCATGAATGAACCCCTGCTGTGCCTGGGTGACAGGGGCCTAAATCTCTCAAAATCCTCTGTTCTATTGCTGGGTGACATGAACCCCCTTTTGCCGTGAATAAACCCCTGCTGTGCCTGGGTGACTGGGGCCTAAATCTCTCAAAATCTTCTGTTCTATTGCTGGGTGACATGAACCCCCTTTTGCCGTGAATGAACCCCTGCTCTGCATTGCTGACAGGGAACTAAATTTAGTGAAAACATCTGTTACTGATCGGAATATGTGTGACTACAAGCGCACACTGATGATAGCATTCCCACCTGACAGCGGGGGCACAGTGGAAGCACAAGGCGAAGGCAGAGGAGGAGGAAGAGGTCGACAACACAGCTGGGGCACCACTAGCACCTGAGAAGGCAGGGTTAGCATGGCCAAAATGTGGAAAAGCTTTGTCAGCCTTGGAGGTGCTGACCTGCCCTGCAGCCATTGTAGACAAGCTTACGTTTATTAAAATGAACCAGGCATGGATCCCACAGGACTTGTCTGTACCTTGTGCAGAATAGACATTAATTCCAGCCTCAACCATCCATTCTTGTACTCAAGTGCACTTATTCTTTGTTTTATTGTCACTGCCAGTTCTGTGAGAAGCTCTGGCAGACGTTCTTCTCTACCTCTTGCATGACGTTCTTTGTTTTGGTTTCACTTTGTCATCTCCTTTCCTTCTTCCAGGTGTCACCTATTTAGACTAATTGTCTCCCTTTATATTCCCTCCCATACTGCCTCACTTTGCGGTTTATACTACTTTCTGGATGAGGTGTTCACTGCTGGAGGCTGCTGCTGTTGTTTGCTAAGATAAGTCTTTTTCTTTATTTGTGTTTCCTTGCTGGCTTGATTCTAGGTGACCCTGACTCCGTCCGTATTAAATGCAGGGAGTCGGTGGTCGTGTCCCCTCACTATTATAGGGTCTTCAGGTGTCACACAGTCTTAGGTACGTGGGCATGCAATCGTCTACCATTCAGACCCTTGCATGGGCATAGCAGTCAGGGAGAGCTCTTAGGGTTTTATAGGGCTCACCCATATGCTCCTTAGTTTGGGATCAAGCCAGTCGGATGTTTATTTATAAGTTCCAGCTATCTGCAACATTATCCGTGACATTTATTTTGTTATATGTCCCAATATTTTGGGGGATACCCTAATTTAAAAATAAAAAATAACACAAATCAGTGTTTGCTACCTTTTCCTCCTTCACCGCCGCTTCCACCTACACCGCCACATCAACCTACAGAGCCACATCCACCCATCCACCGCCTCCTCAACCTCCTACTCCTAGATCCAGATTGTTATTTTTTTTTTCAGTATTTTATGTTATTTTAAGTCATATCCACATTTGTTTGCAGAACAGTTGTCCTGCTCTTAAGCACATTTTGATGCCTTTTGCAGCCCTCTAGCCCTTTCCAGGACTATTTTACAGCCATTTTAGTGGCCAAAAGTTCCGGTCCCTATTGACTTCAATGGGGTTCGGGTTCGGGGTCAAGTTCGGGTCAAGTTCGGGTCCCGAACCTGAACTTTTTTTTCAAGTTTGGCTGAACCCGAACATCCAGGTGTCCATTCAACTGTACTGCTGTCACTCACAATAGTCCTCAGAAGGACTTTTGGGTCTCTGAAACGTTTTTGTACAAAAAAAAAATGACACTTTTTACACTCTCTGTCCCTTCCTATGCTTAGCTCTCCCTGACTACAAATGAGCCGAACTTGCGTCATCAGGTTCTATATAGCACCCAATGACGCGTTCCGGCCAGCCAATCACTGTAATGCCAGTAGCCAACATGGCTATTGGCATTACAGTCAGGGCAGTACTTACCTGCATGTTTATTGGATGCATAGCAGGCAAGAAATGTGCGGGAAGGAGACGCGAGCATGGCGCTCGAGCACATGCGGTACTCGGCCGAGTACCGCTATGTGCCGAGCATCGAGATGCTTGAGCCGAGCAGGTGTTCGGTCAAGCATGCTCGATCATCACTAGAGCTGAGTTGCGATACCATGCACTTCAGCTATGCAATGGATGTTGCTATGCTTGGTAGGCTGCGAGGAGGCTGTGGTGCTCACTGGAGTGCCAAGTCTTCTTTAAACAGCTAGGAGTCGTACCTCACCAGTCACATACTGATGACCTATCCTGAAGATAGGTCATCAGTATTAAACGCTCGGAAAACGCCTTTAATGAAGTTAACATATCAGGGAATGGGAATGAGGTGGATAGATTCTCTATACCAAGGCTAGGCATTATTTTATAAGACCAAACACGGTACCCAATATCCCTAAATCTCTCACCACTCCTTCTTGTACTGACAAACGTCCAACATTCCTAGCAATGCTTACAGCTTTTTAGCCAATACCTATCATAACTATAACAATTTGTGGTGGATTCCTAGCCAATACTTTTTAATAAACTCTGTAAAGTGCTGCATGCGCACCTCTCCCCCAGCCTGAGGTCCATGGAGCATACCGATGAAGGATCAGTGCTGCGTTGGGCTCAAGCCTGAGCACTTGCTGGATGTCCCCGAATGTGGTGGTGGTTCTGTTCCCGGTCCAATGTTTGCTGGATGGGGATTGATGACTGTGAGGGGGGATGGAGAGTTGGACAATTTGAGCTGCAAGGTCCACTGCTAAGGAGCGGGACTGGAGAGCACGTGTGCCTCGGCGTCCTGTCCGAAAGACAGGTGCGGGTGTCTGGAGAGGTTGGTTGACGGAGGATGCCGCCAGAATGTAGCTTGGATGGGAGCGGACTGGACGGATGCCGTTGAGGAACCTCTGTGATTGCTGGCTTCAGAACAGATGAAGCATCTGTAAGACAGATTTGCTCAGACCCATGCAGGACGCAGAGGATGAACTTTTCAAAGCGGAACACATGAGAATTTTTTTTTAATTGTGTCGCAGTTTGTGTACAGTAACCTGACATATATATATATATATATATATATATATAAAATAACTATAATATGACTCGTAATATGTCTGACTTAGACTAAAACTGGACTAATATTATAATAACTCCAAAAGTCTAAGATTGCATCAGATGGATCAAATAGATGCTCCTCAACATTATATGTGCTGGCCTATAGGACACATGTGAAGATCGTGTGGATGAACGGTCAGAGGTAAAGAGGGACACTAATCTTAAATTGATTCATATGAAGAAACTAACTGTTATATACGGTAGTTTGTGCTGCATTTTAATATTCTCAACCACACCAGTCGCCATACTAATGTTAACCTGGATTAACTTGGATCAGTCTTGATAAACTAAAATTTATTTTGTTGGCGCTTCAGAAATACCTTTTTGAAGATAGAATTGAATATCCCCTTCTCCTGTACTGCTTACACAGAGTGTATAAAATCTTGTATCAGAATATTTTTAGGCGATTGGCTAATTGCTTTCCCCTGGTCTCTCTTTACTGGTTGGAGAACTTCCCCCCTTGTTATCTGGAACTTATGATTTACTTCACCCGGTTATCTTTGATTTTGCTGATGTTACAGGACGATTCTATCTTATGTTACATTACATCAGGGTGTGAATACTGGAAGAACTGGACGGTCTCAATTTAGGGACCAAAGACTCTTGTTGCTGGCTGTAATATCCTGCTAGTTGTAATATCCTTCTGGTTGTGTTATTGTAGTGATAGAAGGGGGGGGGGGGGGAATGGGAAAGGGAAGGAGGAGAGAGGAATTAAAAAAGAAAAAAAGAGAGGAGAAGAAGGGAAAAGAAAAATAAAGGGAAAGGAAAAAAGAGGGAAAAGTGAAAAAAAAAGTATATATATACTTCTACCAGCATGGCAAAGCAAGATGGGGGTAGGAAGGGGAAGGCAACAGCTAGACTAGATGTCTCCATCTCCCCATGGGTTAAAAAAGCTGATAGATCTAGGCAGCAGCTGATAACTAGTATGAACAGACAAACTGGTTCACCTAAAAGTGTCCTTCAGAAGAGTGATATGAGTCAAGAAAAGGAGGCTCCGCTGATTCATTCTGAAGATGGTGACGGGCTTGGTATTACTGGTGAGGAGTTGGGGGGTTGGAGAGAGAGATGGTGGTGTCAAATCAAAGATGTGCAGACTCTTAGTCTGCAGGATATATTCCAAGAAATTAAAAAATGTAATCTGTCAATATTGGATCTCTCTCTCCAAGTGGGGAAAGTGAGGGAATCGGTTGGGTTGCTTAGAGCAGACTTGCAAAAATATAGATTAGAGGAGGCGGAGAAAAGAGTATCAGTCACTGAAAGACCTATTGCAGAAAATTATTCAAGACAAGGAAAAATTAAAATCAGAAAACAGGGAAATCAAAAGTAAATTGTTGGATATTGAGAATAGATTCAGAAGGGTTAACTTAAGATGTGTGGGTTTTCCGGAGGGAGCAGAGGGACAGGATGTGGCTGCTTTTGCGCAAGACTGGTTATTGGATCAATTTGTTCAAGATGTAACTAAAAACAAAGATCTAGTGGTGAGGGCGCACAGGATTCCTGCAAAACCGCCCCCTCTGGGTACGAGACCCATGTTTATATGGGTCGGGTTATTGTCATCCAAGGACAGGGACGAAATTTTACGCAGGGCTAGAAAGAAAGGTAATCTGAATTTTAAAAGTACTCCAGTGAGGATATTTCCAGATTATGCTAGAGAAACAATGCAAGAAAGAATTTGGTATATAGATCTAAAAAAAGAACTGCGTGCAAAAAATGTGAAATATTCAATGATGTTCCCTGCTAAGTTACGTGTTGAATGGCAAGACAGAGTGTGGTTTTTTAGCTCGCTGGAAGAAACTAAAATATGGATTGGGGGTAAATTATTGAAATAAATATGTTTGGGCTTGGGATGAGTGGAGGAAGGGGGGTCAAATGTTTTAGTTTTTTTTCTCCTCTCTTCTCCTGAGTCTCCTCACTTCTCTTCCGACTCCAATTTATACCAATATTGATACACTATGCGTATAATCTCATAAAATATTAGAGGATTAGGAACGGGGCTGAAACAAATCACTAAATTTAACGTAATAAAAAAATTCCTCCCAGCTATCATCTGTCTCCAAGAGATGCATTTGACTAAGGATAGTATTGCTGCATTGAATAAGCCTTGGGTACAGTACGCATTTCATGCAGTACAATCATCCTTTTCTAGGGGAGCAAGTATTCTGATACATAAGAGTATTAAAATAAAAATAAATGATGTTGCGACGGATAGTGAAGGAAGACATCTCTTCTTGTGTTGTGGAAAATAAACCCTGGATAATAGCAAATGTTTATATTCCACCCCCATTTAAGATGGAGGTATTAGTAAAGATACACAAATTTTCTGTTAATAGAAATAATCGAGCTTTGTTAGCGATAGGTGACTTTAATATGGTGATGGATGAAAATAAAGATAGATGTAGAATTGGGAATAAAAAAATTGTTACTACCAAGTCTAAATTAAAAAATATTGTCGAAGAGTTAGAGTGGATAGACATTTGGCGACAGCAGAACCCCAGAGATGCAAAATTTTCATGTTATTCTAAAACACTTAAAATAATGTCACAAATAGATATTGCATTTGTTAATAAGTTAGCGGTGCACAATATAGATAAGATAAAATATGCACAAAGAGGGGTTTCGGATCACAGGCCACTAATGGTTTGCACTAAGGGGGATAGCTTGGGAAGAGGAGAATGGATAAAAATTAAACTAGATTGGCTCAAAACACAGGATAGACAAGAAAAGAATTATAAAGAAATTATGGAATATTTTGATAAAAATGACGGCACAGCAAGCACTAAGATTGTATGGGAAGCAGGGAAAGCTACATGCGGGGAATTTTTTCAAAACATACCTCTGTGGTTAAAGTGAAGACAGAAAAGCGGATGAGGGATTTAGAACAGGTAGTTAAAGATATTGAAAAATAATATGTGGAGAATACTATGGAGATTAATCTCCAGAGTCTATAATAATGAATTATATCTGTTAGCTGAACAACAATATCTGAATTATGTTAAAATGCATTATACCCAGGGACATCTTCCAACTAGAGGACGTAAATGGGCAGGAAATCGACAAACAAAAATATATTATTTGGCTTTTCAGAGTTTATTTTGAGGATATTTATAAAAGTAGAGTACACGGAATCTCAGCGGAAATAAAAGAGTTTTTGGATAATTTAACTATGAAATACTTAACCAAATCACAGAGGGAATCATTGGATGTTAGAATTACCCCTGAAGAAATAAACAAGGCACTCAACTTTATTCCTAAGAATAAATCCCCGGGACTAGACGGTATTCCTTTTGAGCTGTATAAAACGTATAAAGATGTGCTATCTTACAAACTTCTAGAAATGTGGGAGGTCTCAAGGGATAGCGGGGTATTACCAGAATCACTACATGAAGCCTTGATAACACTCATACTGAAAGCGGAAAAAAAAACGAAGTTGATGGACTCATATAGTCCAATATCTCTAATTAATACAGACAATAAGCTTTTTGCGAAGGTTCTGGCAATTAGATTGAAAGGGGTGTTAACTACTTTAATCCATGAAGATCAAACAGAATTTATGACAGGTAAATCAACATCTAAGAACATCAGAAGATGCTTTATAAATAAGCAGATAAAATGTACTAACATAGGTCAGCGATTAGTAATATCACTGGACGCATCAAAGGCTTTCGATACAGTAGAATGGCCATTCATGGAGGCCACTCTAAAGAAAATGGGTTTTGGCAATAATTTTATTGCATGGATCGAGCTTTTGTATAAGGATATAAAAGCAAGAATCATAGTTAATGGAGAGATATCGGATCCTTTCGAAATTAAGAGAGGAGTAAGACAAGGGTGTCCCCTATCGCCTCTTCTATTTGCTATTGTGTTGGAACCCCTTGCCTAATAAGACAGGATAACAATATAATAGGGTTTAAGTTTGGCAACCATGAGGAGAAAATTTCCATGTACGCGGATGACCTGATGTTGTTCGTGGGGTCTCATGATTCCCTGCTACGTATAATTGCGACTTTCGAGAGATATGGGAAAGTAGCTGGTTTGACTATAAACTTGAATAAATCCGAGCTTGAAGTATCTGGGTGTAAGGATATCGACTAACCCCCAGGAGTATATAAAATTAAATATATTACCTACAATAGCTAAAATTAGACATAAGAAATAAATATATGGAAAAGACTACCCTTGTCTATGCCCGGTATAATATCTCTGATTAAGATGTGTCTGCTCCCCATGATAAATAAAAATAATTCGAATTCGCCCACTCAAATTTCAAAAAAATACTACAAGATTTTGCAGAGCTTGTTAAGTGAACTAATTTGGAGGAGTAGAAGGCCAATAATAAGACTACAACTCCTGCAGTTGCCAGTAGGAGAAGGGGGGCTGGCTATTCCAGCTTTGCAATTATATGCTCTGGCAGGCCAAATTCAAAATTGTTTGGAGTGGGGTAAAACCCAACTTTATAAGTCAATTGTAAACAGTTTACACAATAATACAATAGATATTGGGATATGCCAGACATTGCAGGCAGGTCTACATCTACACGACCAATTTAAAGACTCTATTACACTGAAATTTATGTACAAAACATGGCAGACAATTAGAGCATTTTGGGAGGAGGCAAAGATGCATGACAATACCTTAAAACAACTTTTTAAGAGAATTATCTGTTATTGATAAAACATTGTGACAGAAACATGGGATATGTAAATTTGGTCAGATATGGAAAAATTGAGAAATAATTGGGTTTCAGAACCTTAAAAATAATTATGGTCTGTCAGACAAGGAATTGTTTATTTTATATTCAACTTAGAGAGGCCATTAAATCGTTCCTGCGAGGGAAAAAAATAACTGACTCAGGCAGGAGAAGAATATCTAAAATTTATAAAATTTTGTCCCAAAGAAACAAGGTAAAATCAGGTATCATGGTAAATACAAACAAATGCTAGAGGAAGGTGGAGCAGATGAATATAGAAGACTAGCATAAAGTATTCCAGGCAATGGGAAAGGCTTCACTAAACCGTGCTCACAGACTAATTCAATTCTTTGTAGTACATCGTTTATATTATTCACCAGCTAAACTTATGAAATATTATAAAAATGATACATTTAAATGCCATAAATGTGGTGAAATAGGTGTGGAAGATGTGCACCTCCTTTGGGAATATTGCAGTCTTCAGAGATTGTGGAATGAAGTAATTCAGTTTATAAAAGCCCACCATAATATTTTTATCCCTAGAAGTTTTAAAGTTTGTGTGCTGGGTTTGGTGGATGATATTGGTAATCTTGGGCATCAACAAATAGTATCAAAATTATTGTTTCAAGCTAGAAGGTGTGTAGTAAGGAAATGGGTAGAGAAAAGACCCCCTACGATAAACATGTGCTAAAGCTCAGTAAAATGCTCACTTGCTTGTGAGAGACTACATATAACATCAAGATCCAAAAATCTAAAGTTTGATAAGATGTGAGCAAAATGGTTAAAAATTAAGACCTAAAGAGTCAGGGAAGAAGTGGGGGTGACGAATGGAGAGGAGGGGAGAATTAGGAGGGGGATTTTCCCTCCCCCCTACTTTTTTAATTTTTTTTGGTGGGTGGCATAGGAGGGTAAACATGGATTGGTAAATTATAAGATATGTTGTTTTAATGTTTTTTTGCATGTATATTTAATAAAAATAATAAAAATAATTTACCAGCTCAAAAAGAAATAATCATATGGGACTTCAGTTGATGTGATATTGCACTTTAATTGCTATTAATTAATAACCTATCCCTATGTGTAATGATTTCTACCTTTAAACCATAGCATTAATGAGGTTCTCCAGACCCATAATATATTTTTATCTGCATTCAGTACCAAAAACACTGCATATTTTACCCTATATACCTGTTTTTCATGTCAGAACTTTCCTTCCCCTGTTCTTGTCATCACAACATTCTGGCAGGATGTTACATGCAGAGCCAAACCCAGCATGCCTTGCTCTGTAATGTTTCTCAGTTGTGTTATATGTGCCACACTGTTCGGTCTGCAATAACTCCAACCTCCTACACCACTCTTCTCCATGTTAGCTAGGCCGAGGGGGGTACTATATCTCTTTGGGGAGAGAGCGCCTTAATCGGTGTGAGGAGACTTATAGGCCATACATGTTCCTGTGAAATTCTTGGAAGAAAGGAATGCAAATGAGCTCTTAAGAAGCTCTGCCTCTAATGCCACCAGTTGTAAGGCAGCTATCCTGTAAGTCAAATGTTCAACCCTTTAAATAGGCCTTGAGACATGACTTGGATATTAAATATGCCAGCACCTCATCTGCAGAAAGCTGTTTCGGGATGATTGCCCCTGATCATTGCAGAGCAGAGAGAACTGGCTTAACTGGGTGAGATATTCCGGACAGGCCTCTCACCCATTTAATCCAGTGCACTCTTCTCTGCAATGATGAGGGGCAATCATTCCGAAACAACGTTCTGCAGATGGGGTGCTGGCTTATTTGATATCCAAGTCATGTCTCAAGGCCTATTTAAAGGGTTGAACATTGACTTATAGGATAGCTGCCTTACGTCTGATGGCAATAGAGGCAGAGCTTGTTAAGAGCTCATTTTTGTCTCTAGCTAGGCTGAGCAAACCCGAGTCCTAACCCTGTTTAGGCTACTGAATGCAGATTTAAAAATTTTCAATATGGGACCGGAGAAACTATTTAAAGCTCATATTTGACCAGCCCACTTAATGTGTGCATCAATGCAAATTAATCGGCTTCCATTGACTTTTGTGTGCAATATGAGTATGCTTTAGATCAGGCATCCTCAAACTGCGGCCCTCCAGCTTTTGCAAAACTACAACTCCCAGCTTGCCCAAACAGCCTACAGGTATCAGCCTACAGCAGGGCATTGTGGAAGTTGTAGCTTTTCAACAGCTGGAGGGCCGCAGTTTGAGGATGCCTGCTTTAGATGGACCAATTGAGTTCAGCCACACATGGAATTTTCAATGCAGAATTTTGCTTCAGAGGTTCCCATAGCAAAATCTAAAAATGTGCACAAAATCTGCACGTGTTACACTTGTGTTTTACAGCAAATTTCACCCTTTTCACAGCAAATGGTGAGGTTTGTGGTAGGGATCTGCGTCGTTAACCGACGTGTAACAGAAAATCTTCAATACAGGTCCGTTTCTGCTGGGGATTATTTTTCTTAAAATCTCATTCTCTTGGCTGCTACTTTAAACCGCTAGATCTGCATAATTCCTGCTTGGATGTACCCTAACAATGACTTGTATTACAGATCATATAGTGGACATCAAACAGATGATTCCTGTTTTGCCACCTAAGTAGTTAGGCACTATGTTATTGCCACAGACCAATGATGAAGAGATGAGCTGAAATGGCATTTAATAATAAATAATAATTTTTACTAGGTGTGGCTCTGTTCACACATCTGCATCCTGGCTTCTGTTCATAAGAGAAGTCATAGCACTTTGCAGGATCCATATGCCATATTCCAAGGGCACCTGATGATCCACCTGTCCCATCATGGCTTTTCAATATTAACATCGCTGCATGCTGCACTGTTCATGCACCTGTGGTTTCTGCGGCAGTGTGAATATTGCCTTTCCTATCATCTTAAGTGATGCATTGTACACATTTTGTACACATTTTAAGCCGAATCCACTTTTTAAGAACGGATTTCAGCGAGTTTTACTGTAATCACCTAATTTTCGCCAGAAGCACCCTCGAACACGCAGGTGGCAGCAATCTTTCTTTGTTTGAATGTCTTTTCCTTCTGTCTATATACTGTAGATAGCTCAGAAGAGAGGAATAGCTGTTTGCCGCCAGTAGAGCTCATCTTCTGAAGCATCCAGCTCAATTCACTTGCCTTAAATTAGTCGACCACATTTTGCTTATAGCTCGCTCTACCGTGGATTTCACAGGGGTCTCAGAAATCCTGCAGGTTTTATTTTAACGACTTTGGAATTGATTTTCCAAGGCTGCAACTTTATTTCGAACAACAGGGGGCACATCATAAGAGACAAAATGATAGCGGACTGAGAGAGAGGGAAGGGAGCAGCTGGGTGCAAGGGGAGATGGCGTCTGCCTTATCATAGCAAGTGGAAAGGAAATGAAAAGGAAGATGAAGAAGATGGGTAGCAGTCGGGAAGAAAGCAGAAAATCTCTAAATGTGCATTAGAAAGATGTTTCATTGAAGTGCTGTTCGAGTGGGAGTAAAAAAATAAATAAAATTTTATCATTCAAGGATAAGTAATGTAAAAAGCTGCATTTTTCAGTACGTAAAACTATATTGGGAATGTTTTTTCCAGACTTCACAACATTACTTACACATCCTCACATACATTAACATATCACGCAGTCATCTTCAATTTTATGTCAGGCTGGAAGAGCCATATTCTATGAAGCATACAGATTTTACACCACATAAGACTCGATAACCAGGGCTTACTTTGTAATGGCTCTATTTAGAGATGACCAAACTTCTTGAAATTCATTTTGTAGGAATAAATTTGACTCAAACCAAAGTGCTCGGATTGCTCTGCAAAGTCAGGGGTAACAAATAGCCTGTTTACTAGAGTATTTTATTTTTAAATAAAAAAAATGGTTCAAAATGATCCCTTTTTGGTGGCAGTGATCTTCTTCTCTGTTTTCTGACCTGTAAAAGGGTGGCAACTATTTTGGGAGATTTGTCTGAATTGAATTGCAAAAGACTAAAATTTTGAGTCAATTTGCTCATTTCTAACTTTGTTACATCATATTGAAATAATAAGCGTTTCTGTGCCCCTCCACCAGTTAGGCTCAATTCACACCTGAGCGTTCTGAAACGAGCGCTCTGTATGCGCGATTGTACGGGCGTTTACAAGCGCGCATACAGAGACAAGTGTGCACACAGTGTCGCGCGTTCCCGAAAGTCTATGTACGGGAACGCGCGACAAGCGCCCAAAAAAACGCTACCGAACTTGTGTGAGCGTCGGGCGTTTTACAGCGCGATCGTACGCGCTGTAAAACGCCCAGGTGAGAACCATTCCCATAGGGAAGCATTGGTTTCTCCTTGTTGAGCGTTTTACAGCGCGTAGGAACGCGCTGTAAAACGCTCAGGTGTGAATTGAGCCTTAAGGATGTGCATGTCCAATTGAGGATTATGAAAAAAGATAGAAAAAAATTGAAAAATGGGTGACATCCTCATACATGACAGATGTGTAGTGTCAGTCAGTGACAGGCCTCATATATGAAGGACGGTATGTATCTCCGAGAATGGTGCAAGAAACCTATTAACGAAATGCATGTCGAGGTTTGCTGGTGTGCGCCTGAGACGTGCCAACAAGGTACCCGACCTTGGTGGAGTAAAATCCGTTAGCTTGTGCGTACACTAGAATAGATAGTGGACGCTTTTGTTAACTAGCATAGTATCCTGATGATAGGTCATCAAAATTAAAAGCCCGGACAACCCCTTTTAGAGAAACAAAATAAGTCTTGCAGGTCAGATTTTAATGACCAACAAAAATAGAAGCAATGAAGTTACATAGCAAGCTTTCAAGACATCTCAGGTCTCTTCATCAGGCATAATACTACTATGTCTGAAGAAACAGCAATATATATATATATATATATAAAAATATATATATATAATATAAAGCTGAGTGCATGTGTTTATGTATGTCCGCTAAATGAATCCGCACCATCGCATTTGCAATCACGAAATTTAGCACACAGTGTCCGGGAAGGTTTTAGACCAGGTCTCAGCTCTCTAGCACATACCATTCCTGAGATATTCTCAAAAAATGCATTAGCCAATAGAAGTCTGGTCACATGACCTTTATCAGCCAATAGAAGCTTGCAGGCGCTTAGTCTTCACATACACACAGTTTTACACCAAGTTTCCATAACAACCTAGCCATTTTTCTTCACTGCTGTAGGTCAGCTTTAAAGGGGCAGGTAGCTGTGGATGACACTGTTAAGGGAGCGTAGTGCTATGGAGGTCACAGTTCAGGGGGCAGGTAGGGTGGCCATTCTGGCCACCCTCAAAAGACGGACTTAAAAACCACGCCCCCAGGTCCCATTAAGCCACGCCCAGCCCAGTTAGGACACGCTCCATCTACTCAGCAGCCGACGGGGGTTAAAAAAATGGAGGTAAAATCAACTTCTGTCAGCTGCAGGGGTGGGAGGGAGGGTGACTTTCTCCCTGCAGTTCACACTCAGACAGCACAGTGCTGCTGTCTGAGAGTGAGCTGTTCAAAAGGACATCCCTGTGTCCATCCAGGCTATGTGCTGGACTGAGGACAGAGAGTCTGAAAGCCGGATTGCCCGGCCTAAAACTGGACCTCTGGCTACCCTAGGGGCAGGCTGCTATAGAGGTCACAGTTAAGGGGATGGTCTGCTATGGAGGTCTGTGTTAAGGGGACGGGGTGTTGTGGAATACACTGTTAAGGAGATGGTGTACTGTGGAGGTCACTAATAAAGGAGCAGGTGCTGTGGATGTCACTGTCAAAGGGGCAGGCTGCTGTGGAGGTCACTATTAAGGGGGCGGGATGCTGTGGAGGTGACTGTTAAAGGGGCGGGTACTGTAGATGTTTCTGTTAAGGGGCAGGGAATGGTGGAGGTCACAGTTAAGGGGACGGTCCGCTATGGAGGTCAGTTTTAAGGGGTGGGGTGCTGTATAGGTCACTGTTAAGGGGGCGGGATGTTGTGGAGGTCACATTTTAAGGGAACGGAGCTCTGTGGAGGTCACTGTTAGGGGGTGGGTTATTGTGGAAATCACTGTTAACGAGACAGGGTATCACTAATAAAGGAGTGGCCGCTGTGGAGGTCATTGTTAAAGGGGTGGGCACTGTGGATGTTACTGTTAAGGGGGCAGCCCACTGTGGAGGTCACTGTTAAAGGGGCGGGTACTGTAGATGTCACTGTTATAGTGGATACTGTCGATATCTTTTAACGACACACACAAACATTAAATTAAACAGATGAAATATACACGTGCGAAGTCGGGTCCTTCTGCTAGTCTATAAACTTATAGCATAGACATGGTATAATGAATGGACATTTGAAAAACAACAGAGTATCAAAAAGACCTTGAGAAAGAGTCCTTAATTATCTTATAGATAAACCCTGTGAAAGTTTAATGGTTAAATTGATGTTATCTCAGAGACCTAAATTTATATATATATATATATATATATATATATATATATATATGTTTCTTTAGACACTCTAGTAGGCCATTTCAAATCTCAAAGAGCCAGAAAAATATGGGAACACAAATTTATGGCACTGTTTCACACACCGAAGAAAGGACTGAATTTCTCCCAGGAATTTATGGCACACTACAAGATCTAAAGAATCTACATCAGAGATGGTGGCAACACCAGGACTCTTAAGATATAGCAACATCAGATACCATATAGCTTTCACATCTCTTATCTGTAAGATAATTAAGGACTCATTTGGAAGATCTTTTTGATATTCTGCTGTTTTTCTAATGTCCATTCAATACTCTATGTCTCTGCTCTTTTTGTGTCTATTGCTGTTTCTTCGGACACTGTAGTGTTATGCCTGATAAAGAGACCTGGGTTGTCTCGAAAGCTTGTTATGTAATATCATTGCTTCTATTTTTTAAGCCATTAAAAGGTTTCATATTTTGCAAAACTCATATTTACTCTTGTTTCTCTTAACGAGAGCAATAAACCAGACTTTTTCCTTTTGACATATCAGGATATAAACTTCATACATGTGATTATATGCTGATTAATAAACACAAACAAATACCATACTAATCCTCTGCGCTCTGTATACTATATGTATAAAGTAGTATATCTGCAATGCAGTGCTGGAAAAAACAAACACGTAACTGCACCCCACGATGTCTGTCAAAACTCATGTCTTTAAGTGACTATCATCAGCAGTCTATGATGATAGGTTACCCAGTGACAGCATGATGAAGCTCAGTGGGTGCAACTCCCCTCAGGAGAGGAAATATCATACACAATCCTATCTGCCTCTCCATTACACATCTTCAGATTCCCATACTGATAACATGGCCCAATTCAATATCTCTCAGAGCAAGGAGCGTTTATGACTCTCCAACGTAAAGGGCCACTACAACTGATATCACATCTTACCTTGAATTAGAAAAAAAATTGTTTGTAAAATGTATAGCTGAGTTATAACTTAAAAGTCGGAACTATGTTTTCCAAAACTGAATTCTATGGTAGATAATACGTGATTAAGATTTTACAAAAATTTCCATTAATCCTTTTCTTTATTATACATTTGATGCATATTGATTTTATAATTTTACAATAAAGTAATGCATTTTTATTTATTATCATGTGTTATTTTCCCATCAAGTAGTCATGTCCTGAACTGCTAAGTCCAATGCAGAAGAATGCCAGATATCTGCTATAATAACATACGGAGAGAATGGTTGATTATGCTGTTTGATATAAAGTATCATGAGAATTGTAGATGTGACACTAGAAGAGATGCTACAGATAGAGAATTAAAGTGGTATTCCCATCACAGACAAAGGGGGCATATCGCTAGGATATGCCCCCATTGTCTGATAGGTGTGGGTCCCACCTTTGGGTCTCACACCTACACTGAGAACTAAGCAGGGATAGTGGTGGCTGGAGGACCCGGGTGTCCCGGGGTCTTGCCACCGTCGAGCACTCTCCCAATACAAGTGAATGGGAGCGCACCGCACTTGTGTGGCCACCGCTCCCATTCATTTCTATGGGGCCGATGGATATACAGTAGCACTCGGCTATTTTCAGCGGCACCCATAGAAATGAATAGAGGGTGCACCCTCCACCACCTTTCCCTGCTCCATTCTCAGTGTAGGTGCGGGTCCCAGAGGTGGGACCTGCACCTATCAGACAATGGGGGCATATCCTAGTGATATCCCCTTATTGTCTGTGATGGGAATGCCCCTTTAACTATTCACAGCTCTTATAGGGGCATTCCCACTTTAGACATGGATGGCATATTGCTAGGATATTTCATGAATGTCAGATAGAACAGAGCCTGTTCTGGAGATAGGTGACCTACTCCTATCACACAAGCACCATCACCTTCCAAGCACCACCATGGGTGCTCCAACAATTTCTGGCAGTCAAATAAAAGTGAATGGAGAGGTGAATACGTGAATCAGCTATTTTCGCAACCACTATAGCAGTGAATGGAGAGCATGCCGACCACACTCGGTGCACAGCCAGCAATGTCCAGGATTGGTATAAACCTTTAAAGGGAACCGGTCACTAGTCCTACACACTGTAAACCATCTCCATCCCATAATCCATGGTGTTTATATGTTTAAGAAATGTAAAATAGTTGTATATGAGACCAACAAACATAAACCAAAAAAAAAACAGCTCTCTGTTACTCTGTTCTCCCACATGGTTCCTATAACATGTGCAACATTTCCCCAAAGGCTCATATACCGATGAATGCCCTTTCTTACTTTCCTCTTAGCTTAATGTATCTAGAGATAAATAACTTAAGAGGACCAGCTTGATGTTGTGATATTACGGTATGTCACAAGATACCTATCTAATATGTGTCTTTATTTGGCCACCCAATAATTATGTTGGAAGTTTCGGTATGTCATGGATTTTGCTAAGGTGTTGATATTGTGTTGATTTTCTTTCATGGGAAATTGGAGTCCTTAAAGGTGTTGTTCTACCATTACATGTCACATTTATTTGATAGATCATAAATGATGAGACATATTTGTCATTTATATACTGTTAAAAAACGGTAGGTAAAAGTTATAGCAAAATGGATGTCCTTCTAATGAGCTGAGTTATTCCCTTCTAAGCCTTAAAGTTCCAGAACCTGTTACTGACCTCTGCGCTGATGGCATGGCCACTTACTTCAGAGACAAGATTGGCAGTATCCGGCAGGAAATAATCTCCCAGTCCCCAAATAATTTGAATCCTCCTCCCTCCAATTCCTCCACATGCTCTCTCTTCTCTTTTGACCCTATAACAGAGGAAAAAGTCTACAGGCTTCTCTCTTTTTCTCGACCCACAACCTGTAGCAGTGATCCTATTCCATCACACCTCCTCCAGTCCCTCTCTCCGGCTGTCATCACTTACCTAACTACAATTTTTAACCTTTCTCTCTTCTGGTATCTTTCCCTCCTCTTTTAAACACTCTATTATCACCCACTACTAAAGAAACCATCTCTTTACCCGACCTGTGCTGCTAACTACAGACCTGTTTCTAACCTCCCCTTCATCTCTAAACTCCTTGAACGTCTTGTCTACTCTTACTTAATAAGCTATCTCTCTGCAAACTCTCTTCTTGACCCCTTAAAATCTGCCTTTCGCCCTCTTCACTCTAAACTGCCCTTACTAAAGTGTCTAACGATCTACTAACAGCAACATTGAAATGGTGACTATTTGCTATTGATTCTGCTGGATCTCTCTGCAGTGTTTGATACCATAGACCATAAACTCCTCCTCACCATGCTCCACTCAATTGGCCTTAAGGAAACTGCTCTCTCTTGGTTCTCTTCCTATCTCTCTGGCCGCTCCATTAGCGTATCATTCGCTGGCTCTTCTTGTTCTCCTTTTTTTTCGTCAGCGTTTCTCAGGGCTCAGTATTAGGTCCTCTGCTCTTCTCTATACAGCCCCCATCGGACAGTCTATCAGTAGATTTGGCTTTCGATACCATCTCTAGGCTGACGGCACCCAACTATACACTTCACCCCTGCTTTACTCCAAAACACCAGTAATTGTCTGGCAGCTGTCTCTAATATCATGTTCTCTCTGTATCTAAAACTGAACCTCTCAAAAACTGAACTTCTTGTCTTTCCCCCATCTACTAACTCACCTAAACTTTATATTTCAATTTCGGTCTGCAGCACTATCATAACTCCTGTGCAAAATAACCGCTGTCTTGGGGCCACATTTGACTCTGATCTTTCCTTTGTTCATCATATTCAATCACTTACACGCTCTTGTCGTCTGCACCTCAAGAATATCGCCAGAATCCTCCCTTTTCTTATGGTGGAAACGTCAAAAACTCTTGTTGCCTTGATTCATTCTCATCTTGACTACTGCAACGCATTACTAATCGGTCTCCCTCTCACTAAACTCTCCCCCCTTCAGTCTGTCCTAAATGCTGCAGCCAGACTCATCTATCCATCCAACCGTTACACTGATGCTACTAGTCTGTGCCAGTCACTTCACTGGTTGCCCATCCACCACAGAATACAGTTCAAACTTTTCACCCTCACCCACAAAGCTCTCCACAGTGCTGCACCTCCATACATCTCCTCCCTCATCTCCATCTACCACCCTACTCATGCTCTTCATTCTGTTAGCGACCTAAGATTAATAACCTGCATAATTTGTACCTCTCACTCCCGTCTTCAAGACTTTTCTCGAGCTGCACCTACTCTCTGGAATAATCTGCCCCGGAATACTAGGTCAATTCACAACTTCTCCACCTTCAAACGTGTCTTAAAAACACATCTTTTCAGGCAGTCTTATCAAGCTTCCTAAACTGACTATTCCCCAACTAAACCTCTCCCCCACCAACTCCTCTTGCCTGAACTCGATCCTCTAGTAGTCCCAAACCCGAAGCAGATCGGCCAGTACCACTCCTGTCAGTTCAATAATGGCTCAAATCCTACTTATCACAATCAACTATCTTATGTGTCACCCCCAATTTCTCATAGATTGTAAGCGCTGGCGAGCAAGGCCCTGACTCCTAGTGTTTCAGTTGTATATTAGCGAGTTAGTTTTGTTTCGTACATGAACCCTATGAATTTGTAAAGCACTGTGGAATATGGTGGCGCTATATAAATAAAATGTATTATTATTATTTATTATTATTATGCTGGTCACACATGCTCAGTCATTCCCTTCATAACCACATTTCGACACGGAGCTTTTCTGTCCACTGCAGAGCAACCAATAGAAATATCTGTCTGCAGGGAAGAGCTATTTTTATTAGCTGCTCTGCAGTGAACACATGGAGTGCAGTGGAGTGAACAGAGGATCAATTTGTAGATAATGGGCTGTAAGGAGAGGGGCTGAGAATGCCGGACCAGCAGCACTCAGCTCAGTCGATGGATGCGCACATTACAATACACTCTAACCACTAGGTGACACCAGACTTTGTAAGGAAATATCAAAACTCTTCATTGGATCTGTTTCTTTAACATCATGTAAATGGTAAATATGCTCTATTATTTATGAGCTATACAACTAATATGGCATGTTCAGGTGGAACAACCCATTTAACCAGGTTGAAGTTAAGGGTGGACACCTCTGTACATGATATGTTATACAAAGAAGTGTATTGGGTTAATTCTGTATCTTCATGTTTACCTTGTGTAATTTTACACCAGAAGCATTTTTACAGAAGTATTCTCCAATGGAAACATTGATTAAAGGGGAGATAATGGTGCCATAAGTAGGCACCAAACATTGGTACACAATGTCCCTGTAGTTTCATACTGTGTAACAACCCTCATTTCATGAACCTCCATGTAGGCCCAATGTAGAATCTAATGGGTTCCCTGTGGTAGATCTATAGCATCACAAATAGCATTGATAGAAACATAGAAACATAGAATGTGTCGGCAAATAAGAACCATTTGGCCCATCTAGTCTGCCCAATATACTGAGTACTATGGATAGCCCCTGGCCCTATCTTATATGAAGGATGGCCTTATGCCTATCCCATGCATGCTTAAACTCCTTCACTGTATTTGCAGCTACCACTTCTGCAGGAAGGCTATTCCATGCATCCACTACTCTCTCAGTAAAGTAATACTTCCTGATATTACTTTTAAACCTTTGCCCCTCTAATTTAAAACTATGTCTTGTAGCAGTTTTTCTTTTTTTAAATATTCTCTCCTCTTTTACCTTGTTGATTCCCTTTATGTATTTAAAAGTTTCTATCATATCCCCTCTGTCTCGTCTTTCTTCCAAGCTATACATGTTAAGGTCCTTTAATCTTTCCTGGTAAGTTTTATCCTGCAATCCATGTACCAGTTTAGTAGCTCTTCTCTGAACTCTCTCCAAAGTATCAATATCCTTCTGGAGATATGGTCTCCAGTACTGAGCACAATACTCCAAATAAGGTCTCACTAGTGCTCTGTAGAGCGGCATGAGCACCTCCCTCTTTCTACTAGTAATGCCTCTCCCTATACACCCAAGCATTCTGCTAGCATTTCCTGCTGCTCTATGACATTGTCTGCCTACCTTTAAGTCTTCTGAAATAATGACCCCTAAATCTCTTTCCTCAGATACTGAGGTTAAGACTGTATCACTGATTTTATATTCTGCTCTTGAGTTTTTACGCCCCAGGTGCATTATTTTGCACTTATCCACATTAGATTTTAGTTGCCAGATTTTTGACCATTCCTCTAGTTTTCCTAAATCCTTTTCCATTTGGTGTATCCCTCCAGGAACATCAACCCTGTTACAAATCTTTGTGTCATCAGAAAAAAGACACACCTTACCATCGAGGCCTTCTGCAATTTCGCTGATAAAGATATTAAACAATATGGGTCCCAGAACAGATCCCTGAGGTACCCCACTGGTAACAAGACCTTGGTCTGAATATACTCCATTGACTACAACCCTCTGTTGCCTGTCCCTCAGCCACTGCCTAATCCATTCAACAATATGGGAGTCCAAGCCCAAAGACTGCAATTTATTGATAAGCCTTCTGTGTAGGACAGTATCGAAAGCCTTACTGAAGTCTAGATAAGCGATGTCTACTGCACCTCCGCCATCTATTGTTTTAGTCACCCAATCAAAAAAATCAATAAGATTAGTTTGACATGATCTCCCTGAAGTAAACCCATGCTGTTTTTCATCTTTCAATCCATGGGATTTTAGATGTTCCACAATCCTCTCCTTAAGTATGGTTTCCATTAATTTCCCCACTATTGATGTCAGGCTTACTGGCCTATAGTTGCCCGATTCCTCCCTACTACCTTTCTTGTGAATAGGCACAACATTTGCTAATTTCCAATCTTCTGGGACGACTCCTGTTGCCAGTGATTGGTTAAATAAATCTGTTAATGGTTTTGCTAGTTCACCGCTGAGCTCTTTTAATAGCTTTGGGTGTATCCCATCAGGCCCCTGTGACTTATTTGTATTGATCGCAAATATTTGTATTGATCGCAAATATTCTAATTGCAAATTTTTATCGCGAATATTGGCACTTCGAGAATTTGCGAATATCTAGAATATAGTGCTATATCTTCGTAATCGCAAATTTTCTAGACATAAAAAAAAAAGCCAGAACACCATTCCAAAGCTTCATTATATTATAACACACAAAAGAGCTATGTCTAAGTTTCATTACACATTTAGTAAGCACTGCTTTTTCCAAGGAATATAAGGCATGTCTTCTGCAAATAACGTGCTCTTCACTGTACAGAATGAGCTCTATCTTCTTTACTCTGGCATGCCTAGTAGGATTATATGAAGTTTCTGGTACTCTACAGAGCTGATTTCCTAGATAATAATACAGAAAGTGAAAATGGTACATGAAAACAAAAAAAGCAATCTAAATAATGTAATGCAGCCTGTCAAGAGTAAAAATTCAAATTGCCTGAGGTTTATTTAACCCCTTAAAGTGGCAGCCTAGTTTATTTGTCCATTTAAAGTTAACGAGAGAGGAAGCTGTAATTACACTCCACCGCCACTACGATGGAGAAGGCGTGAAGGTACGTAAATATTGAAGAGGACACAGTGCTCGCACAGGCACCTTCTCTCCCGGAGTCAGACCCCACTGATATGTCTTCTCCTGGAGTTGGACCACCGATATGATATTGATGATCTTCATCAACATATGTAGCTCAGAGAACCCCTGTAAATACCTACTTAAAGGGAACCTGTCACCAGTTTTATGGTGTTCTAACTAAGGGCAACATAAATAAGTGACTGATTCTCTTAGCAAAATGCTGGCTCACTTTCTTTAATTGACCCAGTCAATCTGCCAACATCTTGTATTGAAAAGCTCCAGCTCATAATGATGAGTCCTGAATATTCATGAGCTCCTGACTCTCCCCGCCTACCTGCTGCTGATTGACAGTTATTTTCCATATGAATCAGCAGCAGGTGGGCAGGGGAGTGGCTATAGCTCTGAATCAAAAATACACTGGACTCACTGACATCACGCTGGACTCAAATCAGCTTATTAGCATGCGGCATGTGGCATCTTTGTGTGTATATTATGAGGTAACCATCTGTCACACCAGTAAGTGAATACATCTAAGGTACTTTTTAGTAGTTAATGATTGTATATAATTAGTTAGATTATAATCAAATATCCACATGACAGGTTCCCTTTATGCAACAAAGTATTAGGGTGCTCTGGATTAAGGAGTTAAAACCTTGGCAATTGGCTGATATTACAGAGGAAAATCGCCGACAGCCACACGTTTTACACCATTTATGGTAGTACGTTTTGTATAGCACGGTGCTCTGTGAAATGAAAGATCCTGTGTATAATATATGGATCACCAAGTCTTGCAGGGCAAAAGTCTCTATTTCTTTTTCCTTCTATGACGTACTTGCACAGGGCATAATGAAAGGGTTTTTCCAGAGATGACAACCTTTTGCAACATTTTTTCCTTCAATCCATACAAGATAAAAAAAACTGAATAAAAAAATTAGCATATAATATTGATTAAAACTCCCTACATTCTGTACATACAGCTCCAGTGACCTGTATGTTTCCATGGTTACAGACTACAAACAAAACCATTTGTAGTCTGATTCCTGCAGTTATACTTCCTTCTATCCGTTCCCTACTTTTTGATAACAGACATTCAGAAGTGGTCAAACACTCTAATACATGTTCTATAGCAACTCTGTCCCTGCGATGAGACTTCTAGGACCACGGACAGGGCTAAATTTAATAAAACTTATCAATATCTTCAGCTGTCGATCCATCAGACTTGCTCTCAGGAACAGAATTGCTGCGAAAATAGATTATAATCATTGGACTCGATTACAATTACCTTTATACATGCAATTGTGGAGAGTCCCTTTAAATGGGTTTTCAGGGAGTAAAATATCGATGACCTAATCTAAATATAGGTTATAAATATCTGATCAGTGGGGATCCAATCCCTTTCACCCCCGCAGTCATTGGTCATCACATAGCCTATAGGAAGGTCAGTTCCATTCAAGTGATCGAGCCTGTGCTGAAATACCAAGCGTGGCCGCTATACAATGTACAACGCTGTGCCCGGTATACTGTGAGGAGGCCAAAATGCTCACCAGATCACTGTGACCTCTTCAAACAGCCTCTCGGAGTAGGATCCTCACTGATCAGATAATGATGACCTATCCTGAGATTTGGTCATCAATATTATACACCTGAAAAACCCCTTTAAGGATTGAGGGAAAATGGGCAACTGCTATATGAGCTATTATGTTATTTCATAATATGACTACTTAGAATTCAGTGCTTAAAAAGTGCAGTAAGCACACTCGGCTCTGCTGAACCCAGATCTTTGAAGAAAGTACTTACCATCCCTTTGAAATCTTAAAAATGTTGAAAGGAATATCATTACAAGTGATGACTCCTCCTTGCATTTTAGACTCAGTAACCTAATTGATAAGACAGTGCACATCTATGTATAGAATGGAAAGGAGCAGAAGTATGAGTGATAAATATGAGAAAGTCTTCATATCATATTATAACAAGCAATAATAGCAAACACGCAAAGACTGCGCAGCTATAGTACATCTCCTGGATCAGTACGGCACTGGATCGTAAATTCTCTGTGACATTTAGACTTAACCAGTCCACAAATATCTATGACATCTTTCTTAAGGAATATCATCTTGTAATGTCCGACTTCTCCATTGTCTGCTCATTAGATGGTCTATGGAGCAAGAGAGGAATATCGCTGATGACCCCATAAACACTATCAAATCTAGAATAAATTTGAACCTTGAAATCCGACATCAAAATTGTTCAGACTGCTACCGTTACAGGGTTTGGTTATAACTAGTGTCGAATCAAAGTATACGAAGAGGACTTCGATCTGAATTTCAGGAAAAATCTAACTGCGAAGCCAAATTTACTTGCACTTTGTGGTAATGAATCGATATTCCCTGAAATGGCAGTAAAAAATAAAAAAAACATACTCACCTCATCCACTTGCGCTCAAAGAGCCTGCCTCGGCCATCTTGATTAAAGATACCTGCCGAGGGCGGAGCCTGCGCCTGAGCCGAATGGCTGTGTGAAGCAAGAGCTCCGTTTGAAAAAGTGTCCTTTCAGCCTGTAATTCTGCTTGTCTGGTCGAAACATGGTGAAGATCGGAGGCTCGAAAACGGCAGAACCTGGTGTTCAATCTAAAACGTCCATAAACAGCGGAGAAATGGATACATTTTTAAAAAAGCAGCCTCCACCTATGCGAACAGAGAAACTAAGATGGCGCCTGGCGTCTCCACACCAGCCGAAAACAAGCAGAGGTTTCAATCCGATACCCTCCCGATATCCCTCTCCTACCTGAGAGACACCCTGACATCTTCGCTAGCTGCTGCCTTAGAACCGCTCAGCACTGACATTGGCACTATAAAACAAGATGTCCGCCACATAGGGCGCAGAGTGGAGATGTTAGAAGACATACTAGTAGCCCTGATAGAACACCAAGCAGTGGTCGCACAAAAGCTACAAGCAGTGCAATTAAACCTGAACTCTATATACAATGCAATAGAAGATCAGGAAAACAGGGGATGTTGCAACAATTTGCGCTTCAGAGGAATACCTGAAACGGTTGCTCAGGGAGATATCCCTAATACAATTGTGCAAATCTGCTTATCCCTCTTGGGCCCTGATTTGGTGCATGAAGTTCTGCTAGAAAGAGCTCACAGAGCCCTGAAACCTAAACCTGCTCCCTCAGCACCACCCAGAGATGTCATTTGCAAGTTTCTAAGTCTTCCAGTGAAAGAAGCCGTCCTCACCAAAGCTAGAGACATTCAAGTTGTGAAGTGGGATGGCCCTGATATCCTGGTCTTCCAATACCTTGCACAATCCACCCTCAAGAAAAGGAGAGCTCTTAAGCCGCTAACAGATTGGCTCAGGGGAAGGAACCTTCCTTACAGGTGGACATTTCCCTTTGGTCTCTCTTTTGTATTTGAAGGCCGCAGGATGTCCATTTCTTCTCATCTTGATTTGGACCCAGTCTATGAACACCTGAACATCGGCCCACTTGATATCCAGGACTGGGACCCGGTTCAAGATCTAGTGGGACTGCCAGCCCTCCCTCCTTCTGAATCCTGGGATAAACAGCTTACTCCAAAGCAGCAAAGAGCCAGAAGAGGAAACAAGAAATCTACCCCGAGAAGACTACCATTGGGAGAATGACAACTTGGTATATACAGTGGGATGCGAAAGTTTGGGCAACCTTGTTAATCGTCATGATTTTCCTGTATAAATCGTTGGTTGTTACGATAAAAAATGTCAGTTAAATATATTATATAGGAGACACACACAGTGATATTTGAGAAGTGAAATGAAGTTTATTGGATTTACAGAAAGTGTGCTATAATTGTTTAAACAAAATTAGGCAGGTGCATAAATTTGGGCACTATTGTCATTTTACTGATTCCAAAACCTTTATAACTAATTATTGGAACTCAAATTGGCTTGGTAAGCTCAGTGACCCCTAACCTACATACACAGGTGAATCCAATTATGAGAAGGAGTATTTAAGGAGGTCAATTGTAAGTTTCCCTCCTCTTTTAATTTTCTCTGAAGAGTAGCAACATGGGGGTCTCAAAACAACTCTCAAATGACCTGAAGACAAAGATTGTTCACCATCATGGTTTAGGGGAAGGATATAGAAAGCTGTCTCTGAGATTTCAGCTGTCTGTTTCCACAGTTAGGAACATATTGAGGAAATGGAAGACCACAGGCTCAGTTCAAGTTAAGGCTCGAAGTGGCAGACCAAGAAAAATCTCGGATAGACAGAAGCGACGAATGGTGAGAACAGTCAGAGTCAACCCACAGACTAGCACCAAAGACCTACATCATATTGCTGCAGATAGAGTCACTGTGCATCGTTCAACCATTCGGCGCACTTTACACAAGGAGATGCTGTATGCGAGAGTGATGCAGAGGAAGCCTTTTCTCCGCCCACAGCACAAAAAGTGCCGCTTGAGGTGGGCTAAAGCACATTTGGACAAGCCAGCTTCATTTTGGAATAAGGTGCTGTGGACTGATGAAACAAAAATTGAATTATTTGGCCATAACAAGGGGGCGTTATGCATGGAGGAAAAAGAACACAGCATTCCAATAAAAACACCTGCTACCTACAGTAAAATATGGTGGTGGTTCCATCATGCTCTGGGCTGTGTGGCCAGTGCAGGGACTAGGAATCTTGTCAAAGTTGAGGGACGCATGGATTCCACTCAGTATCAACAGATTCTGGAGACCAATGTCCAGGAATCAGTGACAAAGCTGAAGCTGCGCCGGGGCTGGATCTTTCAACAAGACAACGACCCTAAACACTGCTCAAAATCCACTAAGGCATTTATGCAGAGGAACAAGTACAACGTTCTGGAATGGCCATCTCAGTCCCCAGACCTGAATATAATTGAAAATCTGTGGTGTGACTTAAAGAGAGCTGTCCATGCTCGGAAGCCATCAAACCTGAATGAACTAAAGATATTTTGTAAAGAGGAATGGTCCAAAATACCTTCAACCAGAATCCAGACTCTCATTGGAACCTACAGGAAGCATTTAGAGGCTGTAATTTCTGCAAAAGGAGGATCTAATAAATATTGATTTCATTTCTTTTTTGTGGTGCCCAAATTTATGCACCTGCCTAATTTTGTTTAAACAATTATAGCACACTTTCTGTAAATCCAATAAACTTCATTTCACTTCTCAAATATCACTGTGTGTGTCTCCTATATGATATATTTAACTGACATTTTTTATCGTAACAACCAACGATTTATACAGGAAAATCATGACGATTAACAAGTTTGCCCAAACTTTCGCATCCCACTGTAGATGACTAAGCTGTTGTGTATTTTCCCAGGCACCCTCAACTATTGCTTTATCTCCTCCTCATCCCTCCTAGCTCTAATACCATTCATCTCTCTCTTATGCTAATTTCGACCATTATCCCCCTCTGGTCTCGCTTGACCAATTCCTTGAAACAAGGACACTTAAACAGGTCTTTCTTTCCCCCCTACTTACTTACTACCTACTTAATAACCTAGTGTACTTCACACTATTATTCTACCCCACTGTCCTTTACCACTTTCTTCTTATGCTGAGTTTAATGCAAAAGAAAATGTGGTGCTGTTATTATCAGTTAAAACTGTTTAACCATGTTTGTAGTACAAGTAGATGTCTCGCAGATATCAATATTGAGATGTACCAGTCCGAGAACACAACTGAAAATGATGGGAGCAGTCCATGGAAGGCAAGCTTACTTCCCTTAACCCCTAAATCTTTTAGAAATAGTTACAGAAGATCCATTGATACTGGATTAAGATGGCTGACTTAACCATAGTCTCTTATAATGTAAAAGGCTTCAATGCACTCTCCAAAAGATGTCAGATCCTCTCATTCCTTAAAAAGAATAACTGTTCAATCCTGCTGCTACAGGAAACACATTTCAAATTTAACCACAACCCGAACCTATCCCATTCCAAATACCCAATTTGGTTTCATTGTGGTTCAAATTCTTCAGCCTCAAGAGGAGTAAGTGTAGGTTTTAGAAGTGATGTGCCTTTCCAGTACTGCTCCCATATACAGGATCCAGAAGGAAGCTATTTTTTAATTAAGGGATGTATCTCTAATCAAGTCTACACGCTTATTAATATTTACGCTCCAAACACTAGCCAACAGAAATGGTTTGAAAGTCTGACCCCAATAAAAGATACCTTTAAAGAAGGCATAGTCGTTATGGGTGGAGACTTTAACCTAACCTTAGATCCTCAGAACGATTCCACTTCTCACAAGTCTGCCCTCTCCCACAAGGCTTTACACGCCATTAAGAAACAGCTCCATAGTCAGCACCTCATAGACGTCGGGAGAACCCTTAATTCAAAGTCTAAGGACTACACATTCTATTCGCATGTCCATGGCTCATATCACAGACTAGACCATATCATGATATCCAAAGAACATCTCCACCTATGCACTAAAGCTTGGATTGACTCAATCCATTTATCAGACCATTTCCCAGTCATGGCCTCTATCTCCACCCCACAAATATCACCTAGAGCTTTCAATTGGAGGCTTAACAAACAACTGTTATCCTCTAAGGAGCAGATACAAGATATACAGAAATCCATGGATGAATTCTTCATCTTAAATGCCCTCACAGAAACTTCCCCCCATGTGATCTGGGATACCCATAAAGCCTACATGAGAGTTCAGTTTATCAGCTCAGGCTCAATACTTAAAAAAAAAAAAGGAAAGCACATATGGATAATCTTTTGTCTGAAATCCTCAAAATAGAAACCCTTCACAAAAAATCCCTCCAGGAACCCCAGCTATCCCGACTCTTGTGAACTTAGTGCAGAACTAAAAAATTATCTTAACACACAATCAGCCAAGTTCTATTTATATTCACAATACAATTTGTTTGCTCACGGAGACAAAGCATCCAAATTCATGATGAATAGGATCAAAAAGAGAAGAGCCCATAATTACATCAATAAGATTACAAAGCCTAATGGTACCCATGTCCTAACTACTAAAGAAATAGCTCAACAGTTCCATGACTATTTTCAAGCTCTTTATAACATCCCCCATACAAAATGCAATATAGATCCTCCTTCAACCTCTCATCCGATAAAACAGTTCCTAAAACATACCCTTCTCCCCAAGCTTGATGAATCCCAAAAGAAAATATAAAATTCTCCATTCACACCTGAAGAACTGTTCTTAGGTATAAAAAATCTCCCTAAGAACAAAGCCCCCGGCCCAGACGGTCTCCCTGCCCTTTACTATCGCTCCTTCAGTAGAACTCTGGTCCCTCATCTCCTAACAGTTTGCAATTTATCATTACAGGGTATCCCTCTATCCCCAGACATGACTAAGGCACACATAATTATAATCCCCAAAGAAGGAAAAGATCCCACCCATTGTGCGAATTACCGGCCCATTTCCCTTCTGAATTTAGATTTAAAACTCTTGGCCAAAATGATGGCCAACCATCTTTCCCGCTTCCTCCTGCTGCTTATCCACAGTGACCAGACAGGATTTGTTAGTGGAAGAGAGGGTAACGATAACTCAGCCAGACTAATTAACGCTTTATTCCATGCCAAAAAACACTCCCTCCACCTTGTTCTTCTCAGCACTGATGCTGAGAAGGCATTTGACAGGGTTAACTGGGAATTCATGACCCTTACCCTAGAAAAATTTGGCCTACCCTACGAGTACATTGAAGCAATCCTTTCAATGTGCACAAATGCTTCTGCAGCAGTGATCGTGATCAACTCCCTCTCCCTCCCATTCCCTATTAACCGCTTCACGTCCGCCCATAGACTATAAACGTCCTATGGGTGGACGTCTATTTCTGACAGCACGTTTTAAAACGTCCTGTCAGAAATAGCAGCTGCACGCTAATCGTGCAGCTGCTGATCGGGTTGCCCGCTGTCAGTGACAGCAGGGCAACCCTAAGACAAGGCAGGGACAGTTCCCAGGTGTCCCTGCCTTCACGATCGCTGCAGACACACCGCTCACCGAGCGCTGTGTCTGCAGAGAAGGAAGCGCTGTGTGCTTCCTGTTCCGGCCCGGCGGTCATGTGACCGCCGTGACCGGAGTGTGCAGGAGCTGTGTGAGGTCTCTCAGAGACCTCGATCAGCCCTGCTGTGAGGCTGTACAGCGCAGGATTGCTGCTGTACAGCCTCTCTAGGGGTGCATTTGTCCTGTAACTGGGGTTACTATGTCAGCCCCAGTTACAGGAGAAATCAACTGTGAAAAAAAAAAAGAAAAAGTGAAGCAAATGTCCCCCAGAGGTCTTGTATGACCTTATGGGGACCGAAAAGTGTAAAAAAAAATAAAAAAAATAAAGGGTTGAAAAAATAAAATAAAGTTTCACATGTAAAAAAAAAAAAAGTTCCCAAGTTAGGAATAAAAAAAAAAAATTAAAAATAGAAAAAATAAAATAAAATAGACATATTAGGTATTGCCGCGTCCGTAAAAACCAGCTCTATAAAAATATCACATGACCTAACCCCTCGGGTGAACACCGAAAAAAAAAAAAAAAAAAACTGTCAAAACAAGCAATTTTTGTCACCTTGCATCACAAAAGGTGCAACACCAAGTGATCAAAAACGCGTATGTCCCACAAAATAGTACCAATAAAACCATCACCTCATCCCGCAAAAAATGAGCCCCTACATAAGAAAATCTCTCAAAAAGTAAAAAAACTATAGCTCTCAGAACATGGACACATTAAAACATAATTTTTTTGTTTCAAAAATGCTATTATTGTGTAAAACTTTAATAAATGAGAAAAAGTATACATATTAGGTATCGCCACGTCCGTAACAATCTGCTCTATAAAAATGTCACTTGACTAAACCCCTCAGGTGAACGCTGTAAAAATAAATAAATAGAAACTGTGCTAAAACAACCAATTTTTTGGTTACCTTGCCCCATAAAGTGTTATAATGAATGATCAAAAAATCATATGTACCCAAAAATAGTACTAATAAAACTGGCACCTTATCCCCTAGTTTCCAAAATGGGGTCACTTCTTGGGAGTTTCTACTGTAAGGGTGCATCAGGGGGCTTCAAATGGGACATGGCATCTAAAAACCATGTGGAGTTCCTTTTCTTCTGCGCCCTGCCGTGTGCCCATACAGCAGTTTATGACCACATGTGGGGTGTTTCTGTAAACCGCAGAATCTGGGTAATAAATATTGAGTTTTGTTTGGCTGTTAACCATCGATGTGTTAAAGAAAAAAATTGATTAAAATGGAAAATCTGCCAAAAAAGTGAAATTTAAAAATTTGATCTCCATTTTCCTTTAATTCTTGTGGAACGCCTAAAGGGTTAAAAAAGTTTGTAAAATCGGTTTTGAATACCTTGAGGGGTGTAGTTTCTACAATGGGGTCATTTATGGGGGTATCCACTATGTAGGCCCCACAAAGTGACTTCAGACCTGAACTGGTCCTTATAAAGTGGGTTTTGGCAATTTTCTTATAAATTTGAAGAATTGCTTCTAAACTTCTAAGCCTTCTAACGTCCTAAAAAAATAAAATGACATTTCTAAAATGATGGCAACATAAAGTAGACATATGGGGAATGTTAAGTAATAAATATTTTATGAGGTATCACTTTCTGTTTTAAAAGCAGAGAAATTGAAATTTAGAAAATTGCGAATTTTTCTAATTTTTGGGTAAATTTGGGATTTTTTCATAAATAAAGGTGAAATATTTTGACTCAAATTTATAACTATCATGAAGTACAATGTGTCACGAGAAAACAATCTCTGAATGACTTGGATAAATAAAGGCGTTCCAAAGTTATTACCACATAAAGTGAGATATGTCAGTTTTGCAAAATATGGCCTGGTCAGGAAGGGGGCAAATGGCCCAGATGGGAAGTGGTTAAGAATGGAACGAGACAAGGCTGTCCTCTTTCCCCCCTAATATTCGTACTAGTTATGGAACCCCTACTCCAAACCATTCGACAAGAAAACAAAATAAAGGGCATCAAATTAGGGCAGCGGGATCACAAGGTAGCCGCATTTGCGGATGACCTTATGATAATTACAACCAACCCTGAAATATCCTTGCCCATAGTCTATAAGATATTGGAAATCTTTAGTCCACTTTCAAACTTCAAAATAAACCTCAAGAAATCTAATGTCCTTGCAATAGGTCTCAAACCTTCAGTTAAACTAGAACTGGCAAAAACATCCCCTTTCAATTGGGAAACCCCTTTTCTCACATATATGGGAATTAAAATAACACATGAAAAAAAAAAAAAACTCTTGGTTTGGTCGCAAAAATATGGTCATGTCCTTAGTTTTTCCCAGACTCAATTACCTTCAACAGGTTCTACCTATTCCCATTCTGAAAAACTACTACATTACTCAATTAGATCCTTTATTTGGAATAAGAAAAAATCTAAGTTTTCCATGTCAGTCCTCCAGAGACCTAGAACTTTTGGGGGTATTGGCCTTCCCTACCCGCTTCTATACAATATAGCAATCCTCTTGACAAGGGCCGTAGATTGATTTAGACAATCGCCCCACAAATCATGGGTGGATATGGAGACCTCTCAGTCGGATTATTCATTTAGAGGTCTCTTAGAAGACACTCCTAACTTCCCTATCAAAGACCTGAATGCTAACCCAACTGTCAAGGCAACCTTGGAGGCATGGAAATGGTTCCAAGAATCTAACTTGAGCATTCCCACCCCTTCCCCTATTGTACAGATTAGGGATGTACTAGACCTAGCCTCTGGAGAACTTAAACAATGCATACCCCCCTCTCTTCGCTACTCAGAAACCCCTATCATCTCATTATTTACTGAAACGGGGACCTTGTTAGAAGGCGAGGCCTTTTTATCTGCCATCCACACGCCTAAAGCTAACCCTCTCATCATCTCCTTTCTAAGGAAACACATCATCAAATTCACACCTTATCATGCACTAACCAGACCTCTGACGTGGTTCGAACACCTGATACAGAACCAATCTCCCCCAATCGAACCTATTTCACAACTATACAAAATACTTAACTCTCCGATCTTGCCGCCTAAACCGGCTTATATCAGTCTTTGGGAGAGAGATCTTGACTATAACTTCTCCTCTAGAGAAAAATCCAGAATTCTTATGACTCCTCATACTTCTTCTCGCTGTGTGAGAATTCAGGAAAATGGCTACAAAGTTTTAACAAGGTGGTATAAGACACCAGACACAACATGTAAATATGGAGAGGGGAACTCGGATATCTGTTGGCGCTGCGGTCAGGAAAGGGGAACCTTCTATCACATTTGGTGGACATGTCCACTTATCCACAACTGGTGGGAAAAAATATTTTCTAGGAGCAACAAAATCTGTAAATCAACAGTCCTGTTGTCTCCTCAATTAGCCCTCTTGGGTTGTCTTACATTCGACACACCCATTAGGATTCCCTTCCTATTTAACAAATTAATAATGGCAGCGCGCCTCTTGGTACCGCTATGTTGGCTTTCATCCGACATTCCCCCAGACGACCTATGGGTCAGTAAAGTGGATACAATCTACCGGTTTGAAGAAATCGCTGCCTTGGAAAATAGATCCCATCCTAGGTTCAAAATTAACTGGAAAGACTGGGAGACATATAGAAACTTCAAATAGAGCTGTTACTTATCAATTACTGTTATGTCCCAAAACTGTATGACTATTATTAACTTGATGAAACATCTACTTACACCTTGTACTTGTATGACTTATGCTTCATCTCTATGCTATACAATTCATAGTATTGTATGTTAATTATTTTTATTGAATTAATAAAAAAATAATAATAATAATGAACCCCCCCCCAAAAAAAAACTCCCGAAATCTTGCCCGTGGTGCCTCATGACGTCACCAAGCCAGCCAGCGTGATGGCGTCATCACGTCACTGTGCATGATTTTGCGCAGTGTCTTCAAGCATGATGGCTGCTGTGGACTCTTTTTGCGATCAAATGAATAAGGTGAATATTTTTTTAAAACTAATTAACTCTTAATTTTAATCTAAGATGCCATGATCAGCGATGAACGCAGCATCTGAGGGGTTGAGTTTCGGGGGGGGGGGGGATCTTGGGTTGCAATGCAATAACTTTTCCCTGTCTTTACGCCCGATACATACAAAGAAATACGTCACAAAGCAAATTTATTTGTGAAATTCGGTGAAGCAGCCTAATCAAATTTTCCATAACTTTGCTCATCTCTGGCTATATCTGGTTAAATACAGTATCTCACAAAAGTGAGCACACCCCTCACATTTTTTTAAATATCTTATTATATCTTTTCATGGGACAACACTGAAGATCTGACACTTTGATACAATGTAAAGTAGTCAGTGTACAACTTGTATAAAAGTGTAAATTTGTTGTGTCTTCAAAATAACTCAACACACAGGCATCAATGTCTAAACCGCTGGCAACAAAAGTGAGTACCCCTCTAAGTGAAAATGGCCAAATTGTGGCCTTTTAGCCATTTTCCCTCCGCAGTGTCATGTGCACCGTTAGTGTTACAAGGTCTGAAGTGTGAATTGGGAGCAGATTTGTTAAATTAGGTGTTATCATAGAAACATAGAAACATAGAATGTGTCGGCAGATAAGAACCATTTGGCCCATCCAGTCTGCCCAATATACTAAATACTATGGATAGCCCCTGGCCCTATCTTATATGAAGGATGGCCTTATGCCTATCCCATGCATGCTTAAACTCCTCCACTGTATTTGCAGCTACCACTTCTGCAGGAAGGCTATTCCATGCATCCACTACTCTCTCAGTAAAGTAATACTTCCTGATATTACTTTTAAACCTTTGCCCCTCTAATTTAAAACTATGTCCTCTTGTAGCAGTTTTTCTTCTTTTAAATATTCTCTCCTCTTTTACCTTGTTGATTCCCTTTATGTATTTAAAAGTTTCTATCATATCCCCTCTGTCTCGTCTTTCTTCCAAGCTATACATGTTAAGGTCCATTAATCTTTCCTGGTAAGTTTTATCCTGCAATCCATGTACCAGTTTAGTAGCTCTTCTCTGAACTCTCTCCAAAGTATCAATATCCTTCTGGAGATATGGTCTCCAGTACTGAGCACAATACTCCAAATGAGGTCTCACTAGTGCTCTGTAGAGCGGCATGAGCACCTCCCTCTTTCTACTGGTAATTCCTCTCCCTATACACCCAAGCATTCTGCTAGCATTTCCTGCTGCTCTATGACATTGTCTGCCTACCTTTAAGTCTTCTGAAATAATTACCTCTAAATCCCTTTCCTCAGATACTGAGGTTAGGACTGTATCACTGATTTTATATTCTGCGCTTGAGTTTTTACGTCCCAGGTGCATTATCTTGTACTTATCAACATTAAATTTTAGTTGCCATATTTTTGACCATTCCTCTAGTTTTCCTAAGTCCTTTTCCATTTGGTGTATCCCTCCAGGAACATCAACCCTGTTACAAATCTTTGTGTCATCAGCAAAAAGACACACCTTACCATCGAGGCCTTCTGCAATTTCGCTGATAAAGATATTAAACAATATGGGTCCCAGAACAGATCCCTGAGGTACCCCACTGGTAACAAGACCTTGGTCGCTCTCTCACACTCTCTCATACTGGTCACCGGAAGTTCAGCATGGCACCTCATGGCAAAAAAACTCTCTTTTGTTGCTCTACATAAAGATGCCCTAGGCTATAAAAAGATTGCCAACACCCTGAAGCTGAGTTGCAGCACGGTGGCTAAGACCATACAGTGGTTTAACAAGACAGGTTCCACTCAGAACAGGCCTTGCCATGATCGACCAAAGAAGTTGACTACACTTGCTCAGTGTCATATCCAGGAGTTGTCTCTTTAAAATAGATGTATGAGTGCTACCAGCATTAGAGATGGCCTTGCGGTTCGCCCGGCGGTCATTTTCAATGGGGCCGGAATGTGCTGTCCACATCCGCATTTGCAGATCCACATCCGCATTTGCGGATCCGCACTTCCGCATCTGTGCTTCCGTTTCTGCAAAAAAATAGAACATGTCCTATTCTTGTCCGCAATTGCAGACAAGATTAAGCATTTTCTATTATAGTGCCGGCGATGTGCGTTCCACAAATTGCAGAATGCACATTGCCGGTGTCCGTGTTTTGCGGATCCGCACTTACGGACATGTGAATGGACCCTCATAGTAAAATTATTAAAGGTTACATTTTATCTTTATGTATATTTTAATGGATTGCCTTCCTTGTACAATGTTATAATATACTTTCTATGTTAGAAAGTATATTATAGTGCATGTGTATTGTGCGGCAGTTGTGTGCGGTTCTGCTTGATACAGCAAGTATATAGAGGGACAAGCATTATTGGAACAAATAATTTCTACTGGTGTGATATACCAGTCGTCCCACAAAAAAACTGATTGAAGTGGGGTGGTATATACCAATATAGTTTCTTTATAGTGCATTTGGGTACTGTATAGTGCATTTGAGCATGCGCATACGCGAAAATTATATTGCCGATATTTCGCATTGAAAAAAACAATGAATGGAGATCACAAATTTGAATAATACATCTGGTATGTCACTGTCCATGTTGTGGGACTATTTGTGCACTTCTAGTAATTATTTCTTGGCTGCAAATATGAGCTGAAGGTTTTTCAGGTTCGCCTGCCATTAAAATGAATTGGACCAGCCGCAAACTTGCGGTTCGCGAACATTTGGTCGCGTTCGCACGATCGCGTTCGCGAACCGTCCCGGCAGATGTTCGTCCATACCTAACCATCATTGCTGCAGAGGTTAAAGAGGTGGGAGGTCAGCCTGTCAGTGCTCAGACCATATGCTGCACACTGCATCAAATTGGTCTGCATGGCTTTCGTCCCAGAAGGAAGCCTCTTATAAAGATGATGCACAAGAGATCCCGCAAACGGTTGCTGATGACTAGCAGACTAAAGACATGGATTCGGGAACCATGTCCTGTGGTCTGATGAGACCAAGATAAACTTATTTGTTTCAGATGGTGTCAAGCGTGTGTGTCGGCAACCAGGTGAGGAGTACAAAGACAGGTGTGTCTTGCCTACAGTCAAGCATGATGGTTGTTGTTGGTTGTGGGGAACTTGAGTTCAATGAGGGAACCATGAATGCCAACATGTACTGTGAAATACTGAAGCAGAGCATGATCACCTCCTTTTGGAAACTGGGCCTCAAGGCAGTATTCCAACATGATAATGGCCCCAAACACACCTCCAAGACAACCACTGACTTGCTAAAGAAACTGAGGGTAAAGATGCTGGACTGGCCAAGCATGTCTCAAGACCTAAATCCTACTGAGCTTCTGTGGGGCAACCTCAAGTGGAAGGTGGAGGAGCACAAGGTCTCTAACATCCACCAGCTCTGTGATTTCATCATGGAAGAGTGTAAGAGGATTCCAGTGGCAACCTGTGAAGCACTAGTGAACTCCATGCCCAAGAGTGTTAAAGCAGTGCTGGAAAATAATGGTGGTCACACAAAATTTTGACACTTTGGGCATGATTTAGCCATTCTCACTTAGGGGTGTACTAAATTTTGTTGCCAGAGGTTTAGACATTAATGGCTGTGTGTTGAGTTATTTTGAGGGCACACCAAATGTACACTGTTATACAAGCTGTACACTGACTACTTTACATTGTATCAAAGTGTCAGATCTTCAGTGTTCTCCCATGAAAAGATATAATAAAATATTTACAAAAATGTGAGGGGCGTACTCACTTTTGTGAGATTCTGTATCTATAGATATTCCTCCATGCCATGGTGACTACTTGGTTTTCATGCATGGTTATCATCAGTGCGAGGACAGCATGGGGAGATACCTAAACTCTCTGGGCTTGACAGAGGGCATGGTAATTTGCACAAAAGAAGGATCTATGCTTGTCAAGGCTTGGACGCAGCCAGGCAGGGTGCCCATTATGGTTCCCTTGTACTATACAACCGGAGGGAGCCTGCCTGCATGACTGCCTTTTAAATACTGCAGATATGTCCCGTGCTACATGCCTTCAGTTGCTCTTTGATATTTCATGTCAGCTTATAATGCACGGGAATACTGCCAAAGCTACCGGACTGGTACACAACATTATAATTACTTGGCATCTATACCTAGGTAAAGGAAATGTGTTGTGTAATGAAAAAAACTGCTGTTGACTGCAGCTTACCTATAAAATGAAATAGTTGGCAAAATAACCTGAATTAGCAGTTTCTTCATACTTTATTTCTGACTAGGGCAGCGACAATGCCAATTTTATGTTTTTAAAGAGGTTATGCCATAATTGATGTAACAAAAATGAAAATCAGATATCATATAGTACATGACAATACCTTTCTAGAAAAAGACTCAAACCAGCCCTGTACTTCGCATGGGTCTAGAGATCTCCACATTAATTAATCCAATTGCTTTGCTAGATTCATTTCCGGCTAACCTCTCATGGAGTGTGTCATTTCTCAGTGGGTGTGCTCTTTCTGCTGCAACTTTTTCCTTGTAACTGCCACAGCTTCTAACAGAAGATATGGCGGGCAAATTACGGTTAAAGATTTAAACAGAGCATCTGACGTGATTGATGGGAAGGACATGATGACGTGATTACACACTGTTGCGCTCTCCCTCCTCCTTCAACGCCGAAGGCTTTCTGATCTACCTCCGCTGCTATGGAGTGAGCGTCCTGTTTGAATGACGATATTGAGAGCCTGAACCTGTGCTGACCCTGCGCTGACCCTCTCCTGTGCCAAATTACTTACGGACATCGGACCGCTTGCTTGCTGTGGGAGGTGTAGGTGCGGATGTCCCGAACGCTGTCTCTCCCTCCCTGTTGTGTGTGTCCTGAGCTGTACTTAGTGGTGCCCGCTCCGTGCGCTGCGTCCCCTGTGTGCAGCCTGGTGGGACTGGATGGTCTGTTGTCCGGCTGGCTTCCTGTGCCGGTGTTGGATCTGTGGGGGTCTCCGGGCTCCCTGTCTGTCTCCAGTGTTGCATCTTCCTGCTCATTTCTGTTTGGACGGGGTGTGAAGACCGGCGGTTCATCTCCATAGCCTTCCTGGATTGGTGCTGGGATCCGGATCGGACTGCGAATATCGTGGTTGGGTGAGATCTAACCTGATTGCCCCCCCATAGATATTGTGTTCTTTGTGATTTCTGGCTTCCATCGCCTCCTCAGCTAACTACAGTTCCCCTTTTTCTAACCCCTCATCACCGAGGTTTTTTTTTCCAACTAACAACTTATACTAACTTTCTGTTATTGTTTATTTGGAAATCGAGCCAAAGGAAAAGGGAAGAAAGAGGGAGAGAAAGAAGGGTGAAAATAAGAGGAAAAAAATATATAACATGCAAAAAAAATAAAAAAATAAAAAAATCAATATATAAAAGGGGGCTGAGGAGAGGGCGGGGAGGAAGGAAGGAAATAAAGAAGGAAGAAAGGAGAAAAAAAAGGAAAAAAGGGGGGTAAAGGAGAGAAAGGAAAAAAAGAAAAGGGAAAAGGAAAAGGAAAAAAAGGGGGAAAGAGTAATAAAACTGAATAGACCCTAAACAGAATAGATGCTCAACAGACCTGACTGGGGGTAAGGCAATGCAGAAACAGATAGAGTCTTCTAGAATTGACCAGTTTCTGAGATCTCCAAATTTAAGCACCAGGTCGGGATTAAAAGTGAAGCCGGATATTAGCACGAGAAAGAATATTTCAGAACATAGACCGGAAGAGGCACTTGAGGGAGACCCCCATATTGGAGATGAGAAGACGTTTATGGATAACGCCTCTCCATTAGAGGAAATTTTATCAGCTGTCAAAAATAATGGAAAGGCGATACAAAGCATGGCAGTGCAATTGGGGTCAATACAGACAGATGTTCTTATTATAAAGGACGATTTGACAAAGATCCTGGATAGAAATAAAGAATTAGAAAATACAGTGATCAATTTGGAGCAAGAAGCGAGAACACTACATTAAAAACAGATTATAACTACCTGGAAAAAAAAACTGTTGATTTATAAGATCGGTCAAGAAGATCTAATGTACGAATTATTGGACTGACAGAGGATGTGGATGATAAAAATCTAGTAGGAATAATACAATCCATTATTTTTGACAACTTCGGGAAGGAATATTTTTCACCCTTATTTTTAATCGAAAGGGCCCATCGAATCCCTGGGGGTAAACCCATTCAGGGGCGGCCGTCAAGGACAGTGATAATTAAGATTTTGGCCGCTTCTGATAGAGATATGATTTTAAGGGGAGCACGAGTTTCCCCTCGATTTTGCATAATGGAAGTAAACTCTCTTTCTTTCCGGATTTTTCAAAGGAAGTGCAAGATAAGAGACACACTTTTCTGGATGTTAAGAAACGTCTTCAGTCCAAGAATATTAAGTACTCTTTTTTATATCCGGCTAAATTAAGGATTGTGTTTAATGATAATGTTCTCTTTTTTGATTCTCCAGATGCGACTATGGATTGGTTAGACCGGAAAAATGTAAAAAACTTGTGTTTTTTACTATTTTTGGAGGTTCGGCTGAGGGAGTGGGGGAGGGATGGTCCTAGTTAGGGGGTCTATCACAGGTAGTGATGGAGCAAGAGGGTCACGGGGTCTTGGGAGGGAGGGGGAGGGGGGAGGAACATTGGGGTATGCTGCCTGCCCGGGGTGGGGTTCTTTTTTTTTGTGTGTTTTTTCCGTCATTGAGTAATGGTTAAGATTTTATCTTGGAATGTCAGGGGCCTTGGTGAGAGAGCTAAAAGACAGGCAGTGATGGACGCAATTCGGAGTTATCTCCCTGCAATAGTCTGTTTGGTTGAAACTCATTTCTCAGGGACGGTGACCCCTCATTTGGGGGGGGGGGGCTGGGCAGCACAGATCTACCATTCAAAATTGAATAGTTACTCTAGAGGGGTATCAATCTTGATACACCAAGCAGTGGATTTTGTCCTGACTGATTCCTGGATAGATGATCAGGGAAGATTTGTTTTTCTCTATGGTAGACTTTGGGGTCAGCCAAATATCCTTGCCTTTTTTTTATATACCTCCCCCATTCTCCTTGCACCCCCTCAATTGCCTGTTGTCCTTTGTGGAACGGTGGCCAGATTGTCGGGTGGTTCTGACAGGCGACTTCAACAATGTGATGGATCCCAGTAGAGACAGGTTGACGGCAGATCCCAGCATCACAATCAGTGGGACTGAGACGCTGCTGTCACGTTTCTGCCGAGAGACGGTCTTTGTGGATGTGTGGGAGTATATGGGGAGGGGAAAGAGTGCCTTCTCATGTGTTAGCAATGGAGGGAGGTCAATGTCCAGGATTGACCTGGCACTGAGAAACAGAGACAATATTAGAAATATTAAATCAGTTAAATACGGAACGAGAACTCTCTCAGATCACTCTCCCCTCTCAATAGAAATTCTGGTAGGGTCAGGTCAGGTCAAATCAGACTCATTATTTAGATTGAACCCATATTGGTTGGCTATAATGGATGACCATTAGTCTATCAAAAAAACAAGATAACCTCCTTTTGGCAGATTAACTACCCCTCAGCTGGTATTGGCTGTGTATGGGATACTTTGAAGGCCTATATGAGGGGGTTGTTTATCAGCAATATCTCTGCACTAAGAGGATCATTCAAGAGAAGAGAGAAGGAATTAACTAACCTAGTGGCTAGTACTACGGAGCAGTTCATCATTCAAAAAACGGAACAAAATAGAGAAAAAATGCAGAAATCCAGTCAGGACCTTAAAAACTTTCTCTTTGATAAGGCCCACCATAGCTTGTTTTTTAAGGGACAGAAATATTTTTCGGAGTCAGGATGACCAGGCAGGCTCTTAGCCAGGATAGTTAAGCAACAAGAGAACAGGAGGAAGGAAATAACTGGGATTCGTGGGCCTGACGGTAGGATTGTACAAGATTTGGAGGGTATAGATGAGTTTTTTTTCGGAAATACTTTGCAGCGGTCTACAGGGCGGATCCTTCTGCGGCGGACAGCCTCGTGGACGCTTATCTGAATGGTCTTTCTTTTCCGGTTCTTTCAGAAGGCCAGGAGAGGGAGATAACCGTCCAGGAGATCCATTTGGCCCTTGGGTCAATATCGGGCTGGATGGACTTCCGTATGAATTCTACAGGAAATATGGGGATATAGTCCTCCCGTATCTTTCAGAAGTATTTACAAAGGGGCTGCAGGGAGAAGGCCTCCCGACCTCCATGTATGAGGCACTGATAGTTTTAATTCCAAAAAAAGATAAAGATATTTTGGAGATGGGTGCTTATAGACCTATTTCTTTACTTAATACTGATATTAAGCTGCTCTCCAAGGTCCTGGCTTGAGAAAACTCTTTGAATGAGAAGGTGTGTCCATACTTTTGGTCTGTACTGTATGTATATATGTGTATGTATGTGTATACATACTGTATATATATATATATATATATAGAATAAAGAATGACACCCCGGCACATCCGTTTGGTGAAGAAAAGTGGGACCCTTTTTCACCTATGCGACGTTTCGGTCCGCTTACTGGGACCATTTTCAAGCATTGCAAACGGATGTGCCGCGGTGTCATTCTTTATTCTACATTATACACCTTGGTAAGGTGCTTTCACCGCTGGCACCCAAACACTCACTACTAGGAGTGCTGCCTGGAACTTTCATCTATATATATATATATATATATATATATATATATATATACTGTATATGTATTTTTTCACATTTTTTTTTTCTTTCTCCCGGATATGGCGGCACTTTGGGGGGAGGGAAGTGGGTGGTTGGGAATGTATGAATTTTGTTTTTCTTAATTTTGTAAGCGGTGAGAAACACGAGGGACGCTGAGACCGCAACCGGGATGTCGGCATACAGAGCGGAAAAAGAGATTAATCAATCAGTCCCATCGAATAGAGCGCAGGCGGAGGTAAGCCCACACCTGTGGGGAAACGTACAGGAGGTATAATATCCCCTATGAAAAGGTGAAACTTGATCACCGTGAATGCTGCTATTGCTTCATGAGGAATGAAACTGCTTGGCAACCAATATTACATACGGCAGTGTACTTGTGTGCAATAGTGTACAGCGATTGTGCTGTTACCCCTCCACTGAGGACTAATTTTGTTGGCAATCACAAACAGTAGATTATCTGTTTGCAACAGTGTAAAGTCATTGCGGACATGGATACATTGTTTTACTGAAAGCGCTGATTACCCGGTTATCTTTGAACTCCGTGCATACGGGACATTTTCAATACATAGAGACCTATGGGGTTTAACCAGTGGCTGTCTGCGGGAGTAGTACATGGATTAGATTTTTAAGAGGAATACCATTTAGGGTGGCAGAAACCGACGGCACCATTGTCTTTCTAATTGATATCCAGGACCATTATAGGTCCATACAAACAAAGTGCCATCGGCTCCTGCACCAATTGATATTTTTGATATTTTTAGAATTGTATTGTGTTTATGATTGTATTAATATTGTATTTTATTGAAATTGCACATGTGACAGGCTGATTTCTATTTATAAACCATGTTTCTATTCCATATATGAGTGCCAGTCCTATATACAATACTTAATTTTGTATGTGTTTGTTGAAATGAATAAAGAAAAATATATAAAAAAAAAAAAAGATTTAAACAGAGCACGTGCAACCACCTCATTGAAGTGGACAAGAAATAAGGAAAAGAACAAACAGCAGTTGGCGCTATACAGATACATTTTATTGAAAAACTCAGTGGCTATACAAAATATTTAATTACATGCAAATACAAAAGTATTCCAACCCACCAGAAATATGTAGGGTATTTTTTGTGGTATTCTCATCTCAGATATGTATAGCATACACACAGGACATCCTATAAATGTCTGAGATGTAGATTCCACTTCTGGTATCCACACCTATGTCTAGAACAGAAGTTGCCTTGGCCCCATCCTGCCTCACTCTATCCCACTGGTTAGTGCATCCAGGTTTGTAGAAACAGAGGATCTCACTGTGCTATGCTGTTTTCATAGATCCCATAGAAGGGAAAACATGGGACAAAGAACTACAGTATTCTGTTTTCATAACTTGTCAGATGCAGGTTGGAGTAAAGAGATCCTCGTTCTAGATGTGGGTCCTAGAGGTGGGGCCACATCTACAGGCATTTATGGCATATTCTCTGAATAATCCATCAATTCTGAGTTGAGAATACTCCATTAAAGGAGTTCTCCCACAAAAAAATATTCATCAGTTTTCAAACCAGCACTTGGATCTGAATACTTTTGTAATTGCATATAATTAAAAATTTTGCATAGCCACTGAGTTATTCTATAAAATGTATCTGTATAGTGCCACCTGCTGTTTGTTTTTTCATATTTCTTTGTCCACCTCAGTGAGAAGGCCGCACATGCTCAGTTTCATCCTTTAACTGCCTCCTGAGCTGTGATAGGCAGAGTATGGACACGCCCCTTGAGCTGCAGCAGAAAAGACACTCCCCTTGAGCTGTCAGCTTGGCATAAATCTAGCAGAGCAATGAATGGGGAGATCTCTTGATCCATGTGAGATACAGGGCTGATTCTAGCTTTGTTAGAAAGAGCGTGTCATGTACTATATGATATATAGTTCATTTTTACAATAACCATGGGATAACCCCTTTAAAGCAGTAGAAAGTCAAATATTAAAAGGGTTGTAAAAATAAAATAGAAAAAATGGCTTCTTTCTTCTAAACGTAGTGTCATGCTTGTATTTGGTTTTGCACATCAGCTTCAATGGGATGACTAGGGCTAAGCTGCAGCACCACACATAACCTGTGGACAGGTGCGGAGCTGGTACTGGAAGAGAGCAGCCATGTTTTTGTAATCCTGTACAACCCCTTTAATTAACGTTTTAGCTATAAATCCTAAGGGGAAAAGTCAACCTTTCAAGAACATCCTTCAGCTTAACTCTTTAATCTATCATGTCAAGTATCAAGCAGAAAAATCCCATAAAACAAGTTTACTTCGGTATGATTAAATCCTAGGAAAGATTGAGATTGATAACAGTTTCTATGGAAAGGTAAAGCCCCAAGTTTTAATTCACCTTATAATGTCTCTGATGGCCAGCAGCAGGAAGGAGAAGAAGCGATGAAGTCAATATCGTCAGCTAAAAACAATGCCGCCACCGCGCGTACATCGATCACAAGAAAATCAGATGGTCCATCGAAGGCTAATTTCAGAATGTAGGCCAAGGTTGAGAAAATTCACCAAAGTCAGAGTTAATGACACAGCCGTGATTGATGGCTTCATACATCATCGTGTCCACACCAAACTGTGGCTCAGACGAAGCCTCCTCATTTAGTAATTGATATTGTGACCGTTAATGAATGAACATCTCTGTCCTTTAACGCTTCCTAGCAGAAAACCGTAGTCTCTTTACTCTATTCTCAAGGTGCTGCAGAAAAGAACCAGATTTATCAAAACTGGTGTAAAGGAAGCCTGGCTAGCAACCAATCAGATTCCATCTTTCATTTTCCAAAGGAGCTCTGAAAAATTTAAGGTGGAGTCTGATTGGTTGCTATGGGCAACTAAGCCAGTTTTCCTCTACACCAGTTTTGATAAATCTCTTCCATGATTTGTTTCCTCGGTCAATTATTTATTTTTAGTTTGTTCATTTTAACCCAGTTGGAAATCTTAAACTGCTAATTCTTCATTGAAATGCCTAAAACGTGTGGTAATTCCTCCAGAAACTTGTCTTAGTTAGGGCTCATGCCCACGACCGTATGTATTTTGCAGTCTGCAAAAAAACAGATCTGCATTCTGTATTTTGTGGAACGGAACAGCTGGCCCCTAATAGAACAGTCCTATCCTTGTCCGTTATGCGGACAATAATAGGACATGTGCTTTTTTTTTGCGGAACGGACGTACGGAAATGGAATGCACATAGAGTAACTTCTTTTTTTTTGTGAACCCATTAAAATGAATGGTTCCTCATCGGTCCGCATAAAAAAAAAAACTGAACAGACGCGGAAAGTAAATACAATTATGTGCATGAGCCCTTAATGCCATAGTAAATACCTTTGGTACTGCTCAGAAATATCTGGAACTGGAAAGCTGACACAGTATGAATGTCAACCCAACCTGCCAATTTCTTCTGGACTGGATGACCATTTTATCGGCTGTTCATATGTCGTATTTGCTGTATGTCAATTAGATACGTTTTTAAACAGAAAAAACGCATTGAAACATATAACCTGACTTTAACGGAGCAAACGTAGTTCAAAAGTGCATACTCTTGACTCCGTCTACATTTCTGTTCATTCCCCCCCCCCCCCAGGACTGAATAACGTAGCTTACCTCGCTTTTCTGTCCTGCAAACAAAAAAACATAGAAAAATGTGTGTTTTATATTTTTTTTTACATTGCATTGAATGAGAGACGGATGGAAATGTAAAACAATTAGTTTCCATCTGGTAAACGTATCCATTTTTTCGGATGATGCCTTCAAATCTATAAATCTTTATTTAAAAATAGAAAGGTTTCACAAAGACAAAGGGGGTCATTTATGATGCTGAAATATGCGTATATTCGGTGTATTTCAGGCACAGATTGCCGTAATCTGTGACTTCTATCCGCTCACACCAGGTCTAATATTGTGGGTGTGGTTTGGGCCGGGAAGGGGACGGGTCGGCAGGCCTGTCTCATTTACCATTTTCTCAGACGTTGTCTTACATTTAGAACTGGCAGAGGATCAGCCGAAGTTATGAAGAGACCGGCGCCTCTACATAACTGCGGCCATCCACCACCAGCGATGGGGCTTTATTAAGACCGATGTCTAAAACACCAGTCTTAATAAATGTGCCCCAAAATGTTTTTGCGTAAAAAAAATAGACACAAACGTATTGAAATGCATGCACATCTACCAAACGCATACATAAAAAAATAACCGCAAACGATAACAACAAAATGGCAAAGGTTTGTATAAATTTTCTTTTACCGTATGTCTAAACGTATCCACTTGACTTACGGAAAAACAAGATGAGAACAGCCCCTAATATATATTGGGTGTGCGAGGTTTGTGGAAAGATGGTCTAGGCATGTCCGGTTTCAGAATACCTGATCCTTTTATTCTCAGTGGGAATAAGTTTCCACCAGACGTGCATGGAAGCAGCTTATTCCCCTCTCTCCACTGAGAACACATGCAGCTTGGCCAATGTCTATGGAGGACCGAAAGAAATAGCCGTCTGCTAAGCACGTGTTTGGCCTGCAGCTATCTAGAGTGTACGGACACCATTAGTCAAGAACCATTCTAATCAACTGCATCAGTTTTCCAGCAAGAAACATCTGCACACTGTTAAAGGAACCTGAGCGCTCTCTTAAAGAGGACCTTTCACCAGAATAAAACATCTAAACTAACTATACAGCCATGTAGAGCGGCGCCCAGGGATCCCCCTGCACTTACTGTTATACCTGGGCGCCGCTCCGTTCGCCCGGTATAGCCTCCGGTATCTTCATAGTTAGGCTCCACCCAGGGGAACCTGACGGCGTCTCATTCTCCCAGGCTGTAGAGCTGGCCAATCACAGCGCTCAGCTCATAGCCTGAGAGAAAAAAAGCCTCTCAGGCTATGAGCTGAGCGCTGCGATTGGCCAGCGCTACAGCATAGGAGAAAGAAACGCCGTCAGGTTCCCCTGGGTGGAGGCCAACTATGAAGATACCGGAGGCTATAACGGGAGAACGGAGCGGCGCCCAGGTATAACAGTAAGTGCAGGGGGATCCCTGGGCACCGCTCTACATGGCTGTATAGTTAGTTTAGATGTTTTATTCTGGTGAAAGGTCCTCTTTAAGCTCTTTTGCTTTGAAAACCATTGGTGGTCCAAGATCACAGACTCCAACATCTCTGTCATCTTCTCATGTATCCGTGACATATCAAAAGATCATTTTTGATTGGATTTTTCCTCTAAAGCTGTAATATTTCAGGCCATCTGCTGCTGTTGATAGACTTGATGTTCCAGAATTTGTCGGCTTTTATAAGTACAATCCAAGACAATATCCATGTATTTGATTATAATTGTGCATCTTTCACAGCAAATTGTAAGCTGATTGCAGAGGGTCAATGCCACTTCAGCATTCACAGTATACAATACTATGTTTTTCCACTCACACGTACATCTATGATATTTTATTGAGACTTTTTACCGTGTTTTGTCTTTTGTTTAAAAAGAAAAGCAATGATTTTTACTTTAATTTGTTAGCTGGAAATATATTTCATTAGCCGTATTGTCTGAAGCTCGCCTCTCGCAGGACACATGTGCAGTATTTCTACTGTTGGAGGCGACAAAAGTCAGTAAAGTCTGCCCTCTGCTGGTGATAGGAGTGAATGTCAGCAGAGTTTTATTTTCGTTTCAAGACAATTTGACAATAGAATAAATTCTTCAAAATGTTATGTGTAACTCGAGACACTAATTGAATCCAATGTACAGATGTACCGAATGTTAACGTGACACTGAATGCAACGAAAAAAGTCAAGCTCAAGTTCGCTGCAAATGTGTATGTAATGCATTAAAGGCGTATTCCACAGATTAAGGCATAACTATCAGATCAGAACCCCCTACTGCTGGGACCCCCACCGATCACAAGAATGGAGGCCTCGTACCTGCAGAGTTCCTCTGAAATAGATGGAGTGGGTGGTTGCAAAAATGTGCCACCACTCCAATCATTTCTATGGGAGCGCCGGAGATATCTGAATGTTGTACTCAGCTACCTCCGGCGCTCCCATAGAAATGAATGGAGTGGCGGTATGAATTTCTGAAAAGCCACTTCGTCCATTTCAGGGGGCTCCACAGGGTACGAGGCCCCAGTTCTCAGGAAGAGTCCTTTTCTACAGGTCAATGTACTGTATTAAAGGGGTTATCCCATGACTAATGTAAAAAATGAAAATCAGACATCATCTAGTAAATGACAACCTCTTTCTAACAAAGCTAGAACCAGCCCTGTACCTCACATGGATCCAGAGATCTCCCCATTCATTGCTCTGCAAGATTTATATCAAGCTGACAGCTCAAGGGGAGTGTCTTAACTGCTGCAGCTCAGGGGGCGTGTCCATGCTCTCCCTATCACAGCTCAGGAGGCAGTTGAAGGATGAAACTGAGCATGTGCGGCCATCTCAGTGAGCAGGTCAAAGAAATAATAATAAATAAAAATAAAAAAGCAGGTGGTGCTATACAGATACATTTTATTGAATAACTCAGCCAGTTTAGCATAGCCACTGAGCTATTCAATAAAATGTATCTGTATAGCGCCACCTGCTGTTTGTTTTTTTCCGATTTGTTTACCCTGCTCACTGAGATAGCCGCACATGCTCAGTTCCATCCTTCAACTGCCTCCTGAGCTGTGATAGGGAGAGCATGGACACGCCCCCTGAGCTGCAGCAGAAAAGACACTCCCCTTGAGCTGTCAGCATGATATAAATCTAGCAGAACAATGAATAGGGAGATCTCTGGATCCATGTGAGGTACAGGGCTGGTTCTATTTTTTACATTATTCATGAGATAACTCCTTTAAGCTGTTTAAAGCAAGACTTAAAGCAAAAGTCATTAGGGAGATTTCTCAAACTGGTGTAAAGTAGAACTGGCTTAGTTGCCCATAGCAACCAATCAGATTCCATCTTTCATTTTCCAAAGGAGCTGTGGTGGTAAATAAAAGGTGGAATCTGTTTAAGAAATCTCCCCCATTATCTCATACATGAAAGATTCTAGTCAGATAGTAATATTAAATACCTGCCGTAGTGACTCCATTCAGTCTAATTGAAAAGACAGACTTTTACAGTAATAAATAAGTGCATTTTTAATATTCCCAGTGAATAATACAAGCCATATTCCCATGAATAAAGGTAACAGACAGAGATGTATGAAAAGTGTTGGTACTGGAAATTGCTCTACATATGGGTGAAACCACTGCTGGTACCTGGACACTGTCTTCTCTACATCATTACTGGGTCTGTTATGAAGGCCTCTGTGATAATGCTTCGATTCTCAGTGAACATAAATCTCTGGCAACCACCAAGGCTACTTTCTATATTGGTGGTCACCAGGGTTTGAGAGGACTCCAGCTTAACAAAAACCGGACGGATCCGTTATGCTGGCCATGGACTTCTATTATGACAGAATGAATAACGGAATGCCTCTAAAGGAATTCCGTTATGCATTCAATAAGGGAATTGCGATATGGTCCGTGGTAATGGAGTCCATAGTGCAATTCAGTAAATACCACAACACGAACCCGCTGTCACGCGGGGAGTGGGGGACACCCCCCACCGTGCGGTATCAAAGGGATAACGAGTAGCTGCTAGGCCAGGACGCCGGGATCAGGGAGCAGGTCACCTCCTAATGCGTCCCTAATTCTGACCCTGACTCCTAACCGTATGAGCCAACCCAGATGGTAGGAGGGCTCATACTCCGGAACCTCGGGGCCCTACTAACCCTCAAGAATTCCCTGGACTAGGAGCAGGGTAAGACGACCTGTTCCTCCACAACACGGACGAACAGGAGTCTCCACTGGCCAAGCTGCAAGGAGAGGGGAACACATACAGCATATGGAGATGGCAGGTAAGTGAAACCAGTAACACACTTACCTGCCACAGACACACTGACTGGAACCCGTGCACAAGTGCTGATGTCCACACCAACATAAAAGGACACAGCACACACCACAACTCACACAGGAACTCAGGACACCATAGCTGCAATAACGTGAGACACCACAAGAACATCTACTTAACATCTTCTATGACCACAAGGGTGGCCGTCACTGGACAGATGGCATATGAAGACCAGGAGGATAACTCCAGCATACACCATGGCTGGAGTACCCCTCAGCTTCAGGCATCCAGCAGAGGCTAAATAGCCCAAGCAGCCACCCACACACACATAAACCCAGTGTTAAAACACTAGGAAGGGAGTTAACCCTTCCAACACCAGACAAGGGGAGGAAGCCACTTAAAGGGAAAGTGCACACACAAGCATGGAAAGCTACACGTTGCCGCAGGCAACAACATGCGTGGCAACCATGTCACAGCAATCGCCCAGAAGGCCAAGACACTGCCACCGCATGCACACACAGCAACACATTGCCGCAGGCAACTGCAAGTGAAGCAACAGCGCACACCAAAGGCCGTGACACCCGCACACGAACTTCAAAATATGAAGTTCACTCATCCCTAATAGCAACCAATCAGAGCTCAGTTTTCAGTTCCTACAGGGCTCTGAAAGAATGATAGCTGAGCTCTGATTGGTTGCTATGTACAGCTAAGACAAATTTACTATTAGGCAGTTTGATTTGGAGATATTGCAGTTGGGCTACTTTTTCGTGGACCACCCTGTACATACCGGCCATATACAAGAGTGGTGCTGTTTGGGGAAGAAAGACAAGCTCTTTTTTTTTTTGTAATCCTGTACAATCGATTGTAAAAAACAATCTGCAATGCAATACACTAATGTTGAGCATGGACCTCGATTTGAATTTCAGGGAAAATTCCATTTGCCACTAAACCAAATTTCCTCATGCCTCGTGCTTCCCTGAAATGGTGGTTAAAAAAAAATTAAAAAATTATACTTACCTCATCCATTTGAGCGTGAAGAGCCGGACGACACCATCTTGATGAAGATCCCGCACGAAATCCAGCGTGAGGTTTTCCTCTGGAACTTGAATCAAGATGGCGGCAGCTGGTTTATCACGATCAAATGGATGAGGTAAGTATTATTTTTATTTTTTTATTTTTTACACTTTAATATTAACAAAGCCACGAAGCCATCTGGCAAAATGCGTTGGGTCAGTGAGGGACACTGGTATGGGAGATTTGGCTACACTTTGTTATGTGCATTGGTAAGCTTCCTCTGCAATTTATTTGGGCTCTCCTCTACAATACTACTTGGTTTTTCACAATAATAGACTGGATATATAACATTTTTTATTTTTCTTTTATCATGACATTACCATTTGTGATTTCACAACAATAGACTGGATTCCACTTTGTGTGCAGCCTGTAGCGGAGACCCACCACCCCTTGTGCCTTTTCCTTCCTCCTTTCTTTTGGATTAAGTACTTCAATTATGTAATTTGCATGTAACTAGTTGGAGGAAACTTTTGCTATTCTTACCCTTTTAGGCCTCATGCACACGACCGTTGTGTGCACCCATGGCCGTTTTGCCGTTTTCCGTTTTTTTTCGCGGACCCATTGACTTTCAATGGGTCCGTGGAAAAATCGGAAAATGCACCGTTTTGCAGCCGCATCCGTGATTCCTGGCCGTGAAAAAAATATGACCTGTCCTATTTTTTTCACGGCCAACGGTTCACGGACCCATTCAAGTCAATGGGTCCGTAAAAAAACACGGATGCACACAAGATTGGCATCCGTGTCCGTGATCCGTGGCCGTAGGTTAGTTTTTATACAGACGGATCCGAAGATCCGTCTGCATAAAAGCTTTTTCAAAGCTGAGTTTTCACTTCGTGAAAACTCAGAACCGACAGTATATTCTAACACAGAAGCGTTCCCATGGTGATGGGGACGCTTCTAGTTAGAATACACTACAAACTGTGTACAAGACTGCCCCCTGCTGCCTGGCAGCACCCGATCTCTTACAGGGGGCCGTGATCAGCACAATTAACCCCTTCAGGTGCCGCACCTGAAGGGGTTAATTGTGCTGATCACGGCCCCCTGTAAGAGATCAGGGCTGCCAGGCAGCAGGGGGCAGACCCTCCCCCCCCTCCCCAGGCCTTATACATATAATTATTCAGCCTCATCCCAATTGTCCCTCTTTTATGTATTTCTATCCCACTGAATGATGGGGACTCTATTGTATAGTTTTTTATGTATGTGTATTAGGCCTAATGCACACGACCGTTGTTTTATTCCGTGTCCGTTGTCCCATTTTTCATGATTTTCTGCGGACCCATTGACTTTCAATGGGTCCGTTGAAAACTCGTCTAATGCACTGTTTATCATCCACATCCGTGGTTCCAGTCCGTCAAAAAAATATAACCTGTCTTATTTTTTTAACGGAAAACGGTTCGCGGACCCATTCAAGTCAATGGGACTGTGAAAAAACACGGAGGCACACAAGATTGTCATCAGCGTCCGGGCGTCCGCGTCCGTTTTTTTCCTATCATTTGCATGGCAAACTTGTCTTAGATTTTATTTTACTTTCCTTCATGTCTGGTGATCCTCCAAAAATAAAGGAAGACACACGGAAACAAAAACGGATCACGGAACAACGGAACCCCATTTTGCGGAACGGAACACAACAACGGTCGTGTGCATGAGGCCTTAAAATAAAGAATTTTTTGCTTAAAAGATGGTTGTTTGCAGTCTAATAACCTGGCTATACACTAGGTCTATGTAGGTATTGTATAATTCCGTGTGCCCCTAATAGGTCGTTATATAGGTCACTTTAATATTAATGTCAGATGCCGCGATCAGCTATGAACGCGGCATCTGGGGATACAATGATGGGGAGCGGTGCAATAGCCATTCCCTGTTATTGCACCTGCTACTTATAAAGAAATTAACTTTGCGATTAAGAAATTTGTTACGAAGCAAATGTTTGGGTAAAATTCGGCAAAGGAGCCAAATCGAATTTTACAAAACTTTGCTCATCTCTACTAGACACGGTCACTGGACAAGCGCGGCGCTCTTTCAGGAAGAAAGAAGATTTTTTTAAATTATTTTGTATGAGCAAACAGGCTGCAAGACACAGCCCGTGGACCAGAGGGGCGCTGTTTCTAGATTTTCTTCAATTTTCTAAGTCTGTACAACCAACTGTGAAAACCAAGCTGTGGTGCATCAAAGCATGTTCATTTCATTTTTAGTTTTCCTTAGTGGTAGAATATCTTCCTGAAAATGAATGAATCAGTCTAAACACTTTGGCCAGTGTATGTGATGTAAAGCCTCCCGGTGGCTTGTAAAAGTGATCTACAGTACGCAGTCACATGCTGTATATAAGTCACTATCCTGTCAATATCCAGTACATCATTGCAATCGCACAATGCTTGACCCAGCTGAAAAAAAAAACGGTTCCCTGGCCAATTCCCTCAGTAAAGCCTGACATTACAATGCCATTAATCCTATACTCTGCCGTGTAAATTTAGGACCTAATTGCATTATTTTATATTTCTGACATTATACCATAGCTGCCGTCTTCTTTTAATGATCTTATTTTGCCAGATTGTTCATCACGTCGGATGAAAAGCTGAAATGCTAAGAATTTTCTATGATGGTGAATGAGGAATATTCCTGGGTGCCCTGGTAACAAGGCTGGTTTCACAGCAGCACTAAAATCTTCTGGCACGCTGTTCCGGCAGAGAAGTTTATCACATCCGGCATAGACGGAAATGGCCAGAGCACTGCCATCAGTGGTGTACCACCCATGAGGCCAGGTGAGGCGATCAGCTCAGGCAGCACCAGGTAGAGGCAAGAGGGGGGGGCAGCCGAAAGACCATGGGCTGAAGGAAAGGGGTTAGGTTAAGAAATTAGCATTGGAGAGGGGGGGCGCTATATTTGTTTTCGCCTCAATCAGCAGAAAGTCTAGGTGCCCCCCTGACCGCCATGCCCCATTGACTATAATGAAACCCGGCAGGGATCCAGCCTATTTCCGGCATTAGTGCAGGGTCTCGGCCGGACTAAAAACGTTTGCGTTTTTCCTTTGGTCGAATCCCGCCACTAATGCCGAAAACAGGCCGGAACTTCACCAGGTCCCATTATAGTCAATAGTGTGCAAAGGTATTATTTGGCTATGTCGGATACGGAAAACTCTGGCTGGCTGTTCTTCTGCCATAAGATTTTAACGCTAGTATGCAACTAGGAAACATTATAATTTCAGGGCTTGTTTGCCGTGGATTTGGGGCCATTTTCCCCATTGACATTGAAAAACACGTTAGGGTAAGGCCATGCGTAGGGCCATATTTTCATGTGGAAGGTACATATGGAATTTGCTGTAAATTTTGCAGTGGATTTCGCACTGATTTCACCCTCTGCATTGCAAAAGGTGAAATTCTTGTTGGAAATCCGCAGCATAAATTGCCTCAGATATCAAATTAAGTGTGTTGTAAGTCAAACTACGTGAATCCATTGTAGACATTTCCCATAAGGTGTGCATGAAATTCGTTACAGGTCATCTGCCAGCAGATTTGTGTGCTTGAAAGCTGAAGGCATCTGTGTTGGTCCCATGTTCATATGTGCCCGCATTGCTGAGAAAAATGATGTTTTATTATATGCAAATGAGCCTCTAGGAGCAACGAGGGCGTTACCATTACACCTAGAGGCTCTGCTCTCTCTGCAGCTACCGCGCCCTCTCCACTTTGATTGACAGGGCCAGACAGGGAAAACGTCATCATGCCTGGTCCTGACTTCCCCTAAAGTCAATCAAAGTGCAGAGGGCATGACAGCTGCAGAGAGAGCAGAGCCTCTAGGTGTAATAATAACGCCCCCATTGCTCCTAGAGGCTCATTTGCATATAATTAAACATATTTTTTCTCAGCACTGCGGGCACATAGGAACATGGGACAAACACAGATGCCTTCAGCTACCAAGTGCACAGACAATTGTATAGGTAAAAGCTGCTGACAGATGCCCTTTAAAATCTCATCCTCTTTGCTGCTTCTTTTCATGGATATTTTAGATATGTGTTATAAGTGCAATGGTCGTAATCAAAGGTCTCCTATAGGCCCTGAATGCAGAATAGCATATCAATCTACATTTTTATGCAAGGTTGCATTAACCATGTCTTTCCACCACCTTCTCCCAATGATCCCAGATAGAGCTATCAGAGAACATGTAAAAAGTCAGATAGTAAGATGAATATCAGAGCGCTTTGCTTGAAATGAACAATTTGAATGAGGTGTTCTGGAATATTTATTTAAAAATAAAAGGGGTTATCCCAGCGCTAAATATATTTATTTTACAGATCAAAACAATATTTACCATTTACATGCATTAGTAAAATAATCCATTGAACAGTTATGCCATTTACTTTCATAGTATGGCGCCATCTGGTGTTCAAAAAGTATAGCAAATTGCACCTCCACCTAATGAGCTGAGTGCTGGTAGACACCCATGAATTTACGGTACTATCCTCCCTGCCAGACCCTCATTCCTTCTCAGCCTATGGCCTTATTTACACATCAATATTTGGTCAGTGATTTCCATCAGTGATTCTGAGCCAAGACCAGGTGCAGCTCTAAATACAGAACAGGAGCAGATCTTTCCCTTATACCTTATCTCTGTATAGCCTCTACTCCTGGTTTTGTCTCCACAGTCATGGACGTATGGCTGTGGTGCCCATATTGCGGACCGCAAACAGCGGGTCTGCAATATATGGGCACTGGCTGTGTGCACTGCGTATCACGGATGAGTGAATGGGTCCGCAATCCGCAAGATACAGCTCGGCGAGGAGTGTGGGCATGGATCGGAAGCCCGTGGGATATCGTCCGTGCCAAAAAATACATGTTATATTTTTTTGCAGTGCGGAACATAACTTGCGGATAGCGGACACATTCAAGTGAATGGGTCACCATCCTCAGACATGAATTCATGTGAATGGGTCCACATCCTCAGACACTCAGCCAGCACCCGTGCTTTGCGGACCGCTATTTGCGGTCCACATTATGGACATGGGGCACACACACTAGTGTGCATGAGCCCTAAGGCCTATAGAAGTTGTTTCTGTGGTGGCCATGGAAGGACCAATAGCACAGCAATATATAGCATAGCCCTGAAAACTGCATCTGAGGAGTGACTTGTGAAGATACAATGTAGTCCATGGTGCTGTCTGCAAAGGAACTTAGTGGTGACTAAATTCATGACTGTTAGGCCTCTTGCACACGACCGTCAATGGGTCAAGTGAATAGGTCAGCATCCGTGATGCGGAATGCACACGGCCGATGCCCCATGTATTGCGGACCCACCGTATGCGGGCCTCAATACGGCCACGGGAGCACTATGGCCGTGTGCAAGAGGCCTCCAGGCCTCTTGCAAATGACCGTGTGCTGGTCGTGCCCATCCTGCGGACCGCAAATTGCAGACCGCAATGCACGAGCACCAACAGTGGGGCAGCCGCATGTGGATCGCGGACCCATTCACTTGACTGGGGTCCGCGATCTGTCCATTCCGCAAAAAGATAGAACAAGTTCAATTTTTTTGCGGAACTAAAGCACGGAACGGAACCCCATGGAAGCACTCCGTAGTGCTTCCGTGGGGTTCCGTTCCAGGCTTCCGTTCCGCATCCCATCTCCAGATTTGCGGACCCATTCAAGTGATTGGGGTGCACACGGCCTGTGCCCCGTGTATTGTGGACCCGTCGTATGCGGGGCAACTGCTGTGTGCATGAGCCCTTAAAGGGAGAAGGAGCCAGGGTCCTAGAAAACAAAGATGGATGACGTTATGATGACAGTCGACATTAAATCACAATGAGTCATATGCTCTAGTTGGTAATGAAAATGAACATGAGAACCTGTATACTATAAAAAGAAAACATACTGGATGCTGTGGATATCATCCAGTCCTTCATCCCAGGGACATTATAGTGATGCTTCCCTGGAGAGGAGAACATGAAATGGACTTTGTGAGCTCAGTGAGTGTATAGCAGCCCATTGTAGTCCACAGCTTAATTTAGTTATGCAGGCTTCAGAGTTGAGATTTCACAGTATTTCCAACTGGTTTATTTTATGCTAAGAACTTGTGTTATCTGCATTATTTGCAGTTAAGTTTTTTTTTTTTTGTGTTTTTTTTTTTTTTATCAGGGGTTGTCAGAACTATGAAAAAAATTGAGGATGACCAGGCATGGTGTGTGAGCAAAAACAAACAAAAAAAAACCCTCCTGTCACCTACTGTAGTCAACCACGTTTCTACAGTGCATCAGCTTTGCTCTGATTTCCAGGGCAAGCGTGGCCATAAGTGTGATGTGCTGACTTCTTGAATATCAGTGATGCCTGCTAATCAGTGGCCTTAGTGGTCACATGACGTGCTTGCACATGTTACTGCTGAGACCACTGATTGGCCAGCAACAGTGATGTCTAGAGGGTCATCATGTCATACTTCTGGCTAAGCTAGGACCAGAAGTAGCAAGGATGAAGACACGACTCGGGAACAGGGATGACCAGAGCAGTTGAGTGTGTTTTTTTTTTTTTTCTCGCACACCATGCCTGGACCTCCCAAGCTCTCACAGGTGAAGACAAATCCATTTGTTAGAATCGATTCACTCATCTCAAATGTAGAGGCATAAATTAGGAATCATTGAAGGATATTTATCATGGCCTTTGCGGCTTAAAAAAGTTGCACATTATGGCGCATGGCATGTGTGCACCATAATTTGCGTTTTTTTTTTAGCTTCTCTGCACTTTTTTAAAGTGCCAAGAAAAGTGTCATGACTTAGCAGAAGGGGGCATGGCTGGCGTAGGCCAGTTTCTGACACATGGCAGGGCAGAGAGGTGCCTGATTTGTTAAGACGCTTCTGCCTTTTTAAAAAATCAGGCGCCAGCGCAGTGAGATCCATCCGCCAGTCTTGATATATCTCCCCCATTATGTCCACCGTAAAATGAAAAGCGTCCCAAACATATAGCATACAAAAATTAATGGCAACACCACAAGATTAGAGGACTACAAGGTGGGCTTAACAGCAATTTAAGGGGCACATTTATTAGGATCTGCCTTTTTTAAAGCCAGTCTTAATAACCCCCTATATCTGGGGGTGGTTCCGCCGAAGTTATGAAGAGGCGCAGGTCTCTACATAACTTCAACGCATCCAGCGCCAGTTCAAAATGTAAGACAGCTTCCTTGCTGGATTACATTTAGACCATTTTCTACTCCTAAAATCCTCTTCCCTGCCCACACCACTCACACAATTTTAGACCTAGCGCGACCGGGGAAAAGACGCAGATCTGTGCCTGAAATACGCCTAATTTAGGTGTATTTCAGATTAGTAAATGACCCTCTAAAAGCGAGAACTTTTCTTCCCCAATCACTGGAGGCTTATCATGAGAAACGTCTGCAGCATTCTCTTTTTACATAGATTGCTTGCTTCTGGACTCCGAGTGATCTTCTGACGTCTGTACAATACAGGTCAAATTTAGGTGGATTTCCTCTCGAACTGTCATGTTTAAACTTTAGCAACATCAACAACATCTGGGCAGGTTCTAGACTGTTTTACAGCTAAGTAAGACCATTCTCTATTTGTAAGACATTCATGTTTGAAAGTGTGAATTGCATTACTTCTTTCCCGTTTCTTTCCAAGCCATACATATATTAAATCTTCCCTGACAGCACGCCATGCACCATTACATTTACTGAAGAGCTGTCTGCAAATGAATACATTTATTCAAATCGTCTTTTCACCCTCTGTCAATCCTTCATTTAAAGACAATAAATATTTAAATTGATTTCCACACGTAAATATTTTTTTCTTAAAGCACAAAAAAAAAAATTACTGTATTTTCAGATACAGAATCTGCTGCTGCATTTTGCCTGACATTTCCATTATTGAATATTATTTATTTCAAGTACTTTACAATATAAAAATAAGAAATGTGCCATGGCGAAAGATTGCTTATCTAATAAATATCATAAACTGGCAGTGAACAAATTTACTGAACTACATCTCCTTGAAGTCCCTGTCACCCATGTCTTAAATAGAATGCTGTGAACTATGCTGAGAGAAACAGTCTTGATGTCAAGATCTTAAAGGGAAACTGTGGTTTGTATGTAATTAATTTTCAAAACGGGAAACAAATCATGCTTCATCATGAATTTGAGCAATCAACTGACATAACGCACATGCCAGGTCACATAACGCACTCGGGTCATGTGACCCATTGAATAGTTTGTCCGCTTGAGTTGGCAAATTAAAAACCACTAGACACAATTCATCCAAAATGTTTAGCTATCTATTTAAAGTGGTTTTGTAGGATTATATACTCATGACTTGACCCTCAAGACCCTACCAGTCAGGAAAATGTAGACACCACTATGTTTAAACAGACACGGTAGCTTGTATATCTGAGGCTGTTCCCCATCCCCATTCAGTCTGTTAATAATTGTAGGTCTTAGAGGTCTATCACTAATCACACATTGATGGTCTTTAAGAGATGATTTAACTGATTCCAGAATTTGGAAATTTGACCCAAAATTTTAATAACATTCTAATTTCAATCAATCCAAATTTTGAATGATATGATTTGGGAGAATCAAGAGGAGAGAAAAAGAGAGGAAGACTTTTCCAGACAATTGGGGCACTTTTCATTCAGGTCGAAAGGTATTAGAGTCCAAATCAAATCAGTTGGCCGATTCGGCAGGATCCGACCCAAATCTCATTTTAAGAAATGTGGACATCTCCATTGCCTATTGTAAGGATTGCATCACCATTGTATTTTCTCAAAAAACTCCTTAAAATCAAAGTGAGGGCCTACATTTGGAGCAACTTTAAATCTGGCCAAAAATAAAGAAAATACCCAAGATAGCTGCTTACACCATAAACGATATATTTGCAGAGAATAAAGATTAATATTTCGACCAATTAACTATGGTTGATATTGATAACAATGTCCACAAAAAATTGTTAATAATTTTTGGACATTAAAACTGAGGAAACAGTCCAAGTTGGACCTTTCTGCTGACATTGATCTTGTGTACTAGATTTAAGAGTGGGTTCACCTTCAATCCTAATGTCACGATTTTCATATTTAAAGCTGTCCACAAGCATTAAAATACTGTTTGGCCAAAAAGGTTCATTGCATGCAAGTTTTAACTGTGCTTTCTCGTTGTGGAACTGTCTTTTGGTAAGCAACAGATCTCCCTTTATTAATCCATCCTTAGGGTATTCTGTATGCTCCGGTACTTCAGGTCGCCTAGCAACTATATGACTTCCTGTCTGGTTGACAACTAAACAGCACTTGCTCTTTCCCACTAGGGGAGGAGGAAGCATGCGAAAGCTGCACTAGAAATCTTACAGCTTCAGAATATAAGTACACATGGGAAGCGCAGAAATAGTGATGAGCAGTATAGGCAATATTCGTATTCGCAATATATCCCATATTTTTGGCATAATATTTGCCATAAATTCATAAATTCTAGAATTCGTGATCTCCAGTCATTATTTTTTTGATCGCGAAAATCAGCAATCGGAAAACTTGTGATAAAATTTGCAATGCGAAAATTTGCGATCATCACTACTCCTAAAGTCAAAGATATTGCAGCCTTCTCATTAGCCCACAAGCAAAAAGCAGTGTGGGATCATGGGCACTGATGAAAAAAAAATCTAGAATATTCGTGATTATGAAGATATAGCACTATATTCTATATATTCACAAATTCTCGAAGTGCCAATATTTGTGCTACAAATTTGCGATTAGAATATCTGCAATCAACACTACTCAGAAACTTAAACAGCTAATTACTATTTGGGTATTGTGAGAGACCTTTCAACAGGTATCTCATTTTAGACATTTAAAGGAAACCTGTTATCACTTTCTAAGCCTATTTATCCACTCACTTTTCTAAAAAAAATACTTTTTAATACATTAATAATGATATTAAAATCAATTCTGAGTGAACTATCAGTTCAGAGAAAAAACTTAAGTAAATGTTCCCGACATACACTGCGTGCAGAATTATTAGGCAAATTAGTATTTTGACCACATCATCCTCTTTATGCATGTTGTCTTACTCCAAGCTGTATAGGCTCGAAAGCCTACTACCAATTAAGCATATTAGGTGATGTGCATCTCTGTAATGAGAAGGGGTGTGGTCTAATGACATCAACACCCTATATTAGGCGTGCATAATTATTAGGCAACTTCCTTTCCTTTGGCAAAATGGGTCAAAAGAAGGACTTGACAGGCTCACAAAAGTCAAAAATAGTGAGATATCTTGCAGAGGGATGCAGCACTCTTAAAATTGCAAAGCTTCTGAAGCGTGATCATCAAACAATCAAGCGTTTCATTCAAAATAGTCAACAGGGTCGCAAGAAGCGTGTGGAAAAACCAAGGTGCAAAATAACTGCCCATGAACTGAGAAAAGTCAACCGTGCAGCTGCCAAGATGCCACTTGCCACCAGTTTGGCCATATTTCAGAGCTGCAACTTCACTGGAGTGCCCAAAAGCACAAGGTGTGCAATACTCAGAGACATGGCCAAGGTAAGAAAGGCTGAAAGACGACCACCACTGAACAAGACACACAAGCTGAAACGTCAAGACTGGGCCAAGAAATATCTCAAGACTGATGAAATGAGAGTGAGTCTTGATGGGCCAGATGGATGGGCCCGTGGCTGGATTGGTAAAGGGCAGAGAGCTCCAGTCCGACTCAGACGCCAGCAAGGTGGAGGTGGAGTACTGGTTTGGGCTGGTATCATCAAAGATGAGCTTGTGGGGCCTTTTCGGGTTGAGGATGGAGTCAAGCTCAACTCCCAGTCCTACAGCCAGTTTCTGGAAGACACCTTCTTCAAGCAGTGGTACAGGAAGAAGTCTGCATCCTTCAAGAAAAACATGATTTTCATGCAGGACAATGCTCCATCACACGCGTCCAATTACTCCACAGCGTGGCTGGCAAGAAATGGTATAAAAGAAGAAAATCTAATGACATGGCCTCCTTGTTCACCTGATCTTAACCCCATTGAGAACCTGTGGTCCATCATCAAATGTGAGATTTACAAGGAGGGAAAACAGTACACCTCTCTGAACAGTGTCTGGGAGGCTGTGGTTGCTGCTGCACGCAATGTTGATGGTGAACAGATCAAAACACTGACAGAATCCATGGATGGCAGGCTTTTGAGTGTCCTTGCAAAGAAAGGTGGCCATATTGGTCACTGATTTGTTTTTGTTTTGTTTTTGAATGTCAGAAATGTATATTTGTGAATGTTGAGATGTTATATTGGTTTCACCGGTAAAAATAAATAATTGAAATGGGTATATATTTGTTTTTTGTTAAGTTGCCTAATAATTATGCACAGTAATAGTCACCTGCACACACAGATATCCCCCTAAAATAGCTAAAACTAAAAACAAACTAAAAACTACTTCCAAAAATATTCAGCTTTGATATTAATGAGTTTTTTGGGTTCATTGAGAACATGGTTGTTGTTCAATAATAAAATTAATCCTCAAAAATACAACTTGCCTATAAATTCTGCACTCCCTGTATATGTAAATGAACCCTAGATGAGTCCTGTCTCCTCCATGTTTCAGAGATGAGTCCAGCGTTCTCTGACTCTGAGCCCAGCCACGCCCACTGTGAAGGAGCCCAGCACCGCCCTGCATCCTCCGAATCTCCTCCTTGCTCCCCGATGTCACAAAGCTAGAGCGCCGTAATCTCGCGATGCGCGAGCTAGCGCATGCGGAGTCCATTCCCTGAGGCTGATGCCAGGAGAGGGTAGGAACACTATGACGACACTGCGCATGCGCTAGCTCGTGGATCATGAGATTACGGCGCTCTAGCTTTGTGATGTCGGGGAGCAAGGAGGAGAGTCGGAGGATGCGGGGCGGTGCTGGCTCGTTTACAGTGGATGTGTCTGGGCTCTGGAAACGTTAGTAATAGCTTCTTAGGCTTCTTACTTGCCTCATTTACATATATATATATAAAATCGTTTTTTTTTACACAATAAAAGCACAGAGAGCTATGGGGACTGGGTATTGCGGATGTGCTAGCGGCGATCTAGCAGCCCATGTCCTTAGCTCTATACCCAAAATCCAGGTGACAGGTTCCCTTCAATTGGAATATAATATCCACAGCTTGCTTGTTCAGAGCTACCATAGAAGTAAAACGAGAGAGCCTTGCATGAGTGACCACCTCTCCATTAACTTGTACTTCATATTGTGGTCACATCACCAAGTAGGACCAGGTTTGGGGAATCCTTTTTTTAGAGATAGAAGTGGGTTCCAGAGGTGGAACTGACATGGATCAGACATTTATGACATATTCTGTGAATATACCATAAATGTCTAAGATGGAACTATCCATAGATGGGTATCCCTATGTTTATTACCAAAACCCAAAGCTGGAGAACCACCCCTGATTATGCCCAACAATGGAAAATCTGCAACAGGGACCCCCATTAAACATGTGCAATTTATAATACTAGTATCTTCTTACACAGCCTTGAAGTTGGACAGACACCAGGGCTCAGGTATGACTGCTACTTCTGCACCCCCTATATCTACTGCCCTGGTAGTCAGTGATCCAAATTTCTTGTGGAGGGCACTTGTTCATGTGCAAATGATTAAGAGCTCTCAGTAAGTATTCTTAAAAGCAACATACTTTTTAGAATAGATTTTTAAAAAAGTTCCCGATTAAAATATCCCCATAGCGTGTCATAATGACATGTTTCAGTCATTCGTAAATTGTCCATGTTTACATAAAATTCTACAAAACAATCAAGCTTTGATTAGAAAATGGAACAAAGGGACTTGATATGCATAGAAAACCTCAAGAGTTGAATTCATAGCTTAGATAATGAATTTCTGAATACCCAATACAGTTCATGCAAAGAAAGGGCGAAATGCAACATGTTTCAGTCTAGCTATATCGTGAAATACAGTAGTCATTCAGGTCTAGAGAGAACCGTGCTCTCTTGTTACAGTTATTAACCAACAGCTTTGGTTGCCACCTGCAGGCAAAGTATGTTCACATCCTATTCTTTCTTAGATTCCTCCTCTGTAATTTAAATACCAGCAAAACAGTAATGCAGACTTTTCTTCAGAAATGTATTGTCTCCAAATACAAAGCAACAGTAGAAGGCAGTGACAAGCATTACAAGATAATGTACAAAAGGCAATAAAAGTACAGGGAAGTAAAGAACCCTGAATTCAGACAATGCTTATTGATGTCCATCTGTCCTACTCTATACAGGATGATGATTAGGGTAGGGCAGGATGGAACCAAGGGCCCAGGTAAATACGGGGAAAATGCATCTTTGGTCTACCTCACACCCACCGCCCAGCATTCATTACATGGAAGCTACAAAGTTTCACTAGTAAAGTTAAAAGGACTTGTTTTAAGGACAATGACGTGCAAACCTAATACATAGCATGGTGCCCTATAAATAATCATGGGGGGGGGGGCTCGTTTCTGGACATTCTCGCAGTACTTGCATTAAAGAGTAATTAATAAGGTCCAGAACTGCAGCAAATCATAAAACTGGAATCTTTATTGATTGAAGAGCACACAGCAGTAAAAATGCTATATGTTTTAGGCTAAACCAGCTTTGAAAAATGGCTAGTATAACCAGAAATGCATAGCGTGGAGTTCCAACTTTCCATGATGCATATGCTAGAAGGGAGTGAGAAGGTATGCATTTGGTGGGCTGGCGAAGGGTGAAGACCTGTTTGCATTAAAGAATGCTACAGAAAGCCATACTTCAGAATAAAATAACTCTTCATATAGAACAAAAAAAACAAAAAAAAAACACAAGTAAGGCCACTTTCACATCTGCGTATTCCTTTTCAAAACCAGAGGAAAACGCTTCAGTTTTGTCCTCATTCATTGTCAATGGGGACAAAACTGATCAAACCAGAGTGGAGTGCACCAGAAAGCATTTCGTTCCATTTTGTTGCGTTCCCATGGCGGGCAGAAAAACTCTTTAAGCATGGTTTTTATGTGTGTCATGGGATACTGATCAAGACGGATCAGGCATAAAAAAATAAAACGGATCCAGCGCCTATTGACTTAGAATGGCTTTAGTGCTGGATCCGTTTTTTTTTTTTTTTTCATGTCTGATCCGTCTTGTTCATTTTGGAGATAATACAACCAGATCCGTTTTGAACGGATGCAGACAGTTGTATTACTGACCGGATGTGTTTTTATTGATCCCCTGATGGATCCAGCAAAAACACAGATGTGAAAGTTGCCTAACCAAACCAACAAGCAAACCGAGCCAGAACAGCTCTTTATCTGCAGTAAAGCTGATATTTGTACTTGCCTCAAAATATCGCAAGATGTGTGGTGCGAGATGACCGGCTTTAAAAAAAAAAGAAGAGAATTTTGTGATATTGTGTCACAGGATGTCTGTGCTATATCTGGCTATATGTTTGGCCCCCCCAGTGGTTATAATTTGAGTTGCAGCCTGTAACTGGATTTGCTAAAATGTTGCGATGTTCTACTGAATCTGTTTCATGAGAAATAAGAGCTCTTATATTCAAAACATGTAAGAGCGGACATATCTGTACCCCTCATTTTCCTGCAACACGATGATCTATTGGCAGTAACCACATTCAGAGGTTGGTTTTGTTTGAAACATCTCTGATGCTGCACAAACTAATATACAAATATAGGATAACAGACGAAACCACAGATTTGGGTGCAAAGCAGTGGAACAATCTAGAATCCACCGCAAGTTATAGGGGATATTAAGACTGGCGTCTAAAATACCAGTCTTAATAAATGACCCCTATATTCATAGCTACTGTAAACTGAAAACTCATTTAGAAATTAGAGTCATAGCTAAAACATATGTACACTTTTGTAACTACTGTATGTTTTATCACTCATATGCATCTAAAATAACACATGAGGCAAACCTCATATAGCAATGAACTGAAAAATCCTAGTTTTACACATTGCACTCGCAGGCTTGTTTCACATTTGCTCTAAAACAGATTCAGCAGGCTGTTCCGGCCATGAATACCAGGTGCTACCATGCACTGCCGAGGTTTCGTTCGGCCCCATTCACTATAAGGCCCCTATTACATGAGCAAGTTTTCCGCGCGGGTGCAATGTGTGATGTGAAAGCATAGCACCCGCACTGAATCCTGACCCATTCATTTCAATGGGTCTGTGTTCATGAGCGGTTTTTTTCACGCATCAGTTCTGTGTTGCGTGAAAAATGCAGCATTCTATATAATGAAAGCGCAGTGTGAGTGCGCTGTGTCTGTGAGTGTGTCACCAGTTTTGCACTGGGCATGCCCGGTGGGGCAACCAGTCAGGACACAGCGCTCCACAGATGGCCGCACTGCCCACAGCATCGCACCGACCAATCAGGACACGGCGCTGACAATCTGCTTCAAATAACTGTTTAACCCCTTCCATAACGCGGTCTGGATGGGGCTAACCATCGGGCCGCTGCTCTGCCCTGGCAGCGGCCCGATGCTTGAAGGGTTAATGCTTGAAGGGTTAATGCAGAGCGCGCAAACCCCCCAACCCCTTTAAAGATGGCAGAGCGTGCAGCCCCCCTTTCAGGATGGCAGAGCGGCAGCGGGGTAGAGTGTTAGCTGTAATGTACAGCTAACACTCTGCTTGAAACGGCCGACATCGGTGCTGGCACCGATGACGGCCGTTTAACCCCTTCCATGCCATGGTCCTTAGGGACCCCTGTATTGAGGGGCTAACCATCGGGCCGCTGCTCTGCTGTGGCAGCGGCCGATGCTTGAAGGGTAAACTGAGGGAGGGAACTCCCTCCTTCTCCCATTAAGCCGCTGCACCATGGTATATCTAAGCCTGATCAGGCTCCTGCTAAATGCAGGAGCCTGATCAGGCTAAGGCCTCTTTGACACGACCGTTTTTTTTTTCCGTTTTGCGGGCCGTTTTTTGTGTTCCGTATACGGTCCGTATACGGAACCATTCATTTCAATGGTTCCGCAAAAAAAAACGGAATGTACTCCGTATGCATTCCGTTTCCGTATTTCCGTTTTTCCGTTCCGTTGAAAGATAGAACATGTCCTATATTTGGCCGCAAATCACGTTCCGTGGCTCCATTAAAGTCTATGGGTCCGCAAAAAAACGGAATGCATACGGAAATGCATCCGTATGTCTTCCGTATCCGTTCAGTTTTTTGCGGAACCATCTATTGAAAATGTTATGCCCAGCCCAATTTTTTCTATGAAATTACTGTATACTGTATATGCCATACGGAAAAACGGAACGGAAAAACGGAACGGAAACGGAAACACAACGGAAGCAAAAAACGGAACAACCGATCCGTTTAAAACGGACCGCAAAACACTGAAAAAGCCATACTGTCGTGTGAAAGAGGCCTTAGTGTGAGTTCAATACACTGCAGTATACTATATAGTGTACTGCAGTGTATTGTAAGCCATCAGACCCACTGGATCTTCAAGAACCAAGTGGGTCTGGGTCCAAAAAAAATAAGAAAAAGTGAAAAAACTAAACAAAAAAACAAAACAAAAAAAACCTTCCTATATCCACACATAATTGGTTAAAAATGTAAAAAATAAAAAATGTGGTCCAAAAATGTGTGTTGTGTGAAAATAGCAGCATGTTCTATATTCAGCATTTTTCACGCAGCCCTGGCCCCATAGAAGTGAATGGGGCTGCGTGAAAATCGCATTGCATCCGCAAGCAAGTGCGGATGCAATGCGATTTTCACAGATGGTTGCTAAGGAGATGATGTTAATAAATAGGGATGATCCACGGGACCCCATTAAAATCAAGTTACTTTATTATTTTCCATTATAACATGTTATAAAGGAAAATAATAACATTCTTTAATACAGAATGCTAAGTAAAATGTTCATTGAGGGTAAAAAAAATAATAAAGTGCAGGTCCTTTTGCAGGTCCTGCAAGAAGAAAAAAAGAAGACGATAATGGCTGCGCAATCAAGTGGATGAGGTAAGTAATTTTTGTATTATTTTTTAACCCTCAATCGACATTTTACTTAGCATTCTGTATGAAGAATGCTATTATTTTCCATTATAACCATGTTATAAGGGAAAATAATAAAATCTACAGAACACCGAACCCAAATCTGAACTTCGGTGAAGAAGTCTGGGTTCAGGATTGGGTACCAACATTCTGTTTTTTATTACGCGCGTGCAAAACGCATTAAAACGCTTTGCACTCATGCGTAAAAAACTGAACAACACAACTCAATTGCAGACAAATTGCGTGCAAACTCACGCAGATTTCCCTGAACCTGCCCGCAACGCATCCGGACTGAATCCGGCACGCTCATCTGCAAGGGGCCTTTCAGTTTTGATGAAATTAAAAAACTTTTTGAAAATCTTAATTAATCTGATTCATGTAGAATCGGTTTGTTCTTCTCAACTTAACATCAACTCGGAGCTGCTGATTTGACCAACTCAGCTCTGCTATATCTGTGGAGACATGATAAGTATAACATGTTTTGATGAGATTCTAAAACTATCACTGTTGCCAAAATGTAGATTTTTGTAGTTAAATAAAATGAAACATGATCTTGTTTAATTAGCAGGTTCACATGTCTGTCTGAGCTGTAGTCAAAATAAGAGCCCGTATGTGATTATAATTAACGACAATGAATATTTGACAGCATTTATTAGACAGACATCTGATGGGAAATCTCCCTTCCAATGATACATGACTCATTTTTACACTGATTTATACTTAGCTGAGACAAGAAGTGTTAAACTGTTATTTGCATATGTGGAAGCTAATTTTGTGGGCCGAATGGAAGCAGACATTAACATCAAAGTAATTTATAGAATCTGGTATGGACACGTGCCTCATTGTGCCTGGTATTGAATAATGATTTTAATAATAGCCTAGTACATGCTGAAATGTTGAGAGGGCTGGCAGCCCATTTATATGAAAAGGAGGGTAGTGGTGAGGTACTCAAGCACAAAAGAAGCAATTGTATTTCAAAAACACAAATTGTCCAGTTTTTGTGCATAGTCCTGCCTGAACTCACCCATGTAGTGCCCATAAAATTAAAGTGCCAATACATGAAAAACATGGCAGGAAAACATTTTCCCTCTACTTTGTTTGAAGGGTAGAAATGGAAAGATAGCTTGCTGGAGAGCAGGCAACCAAGAATCTGTTAAGCTAAAATATACTTAAATACCATAAGGGCTCACACGACTGTATTTTTGGTCCTAAACCGCATTTTCGTGGATCTCACACTGATCCGTTCATTTCTATAAGTCTACATTCTTATGTCCGCCCTGAAAATGATAGAAAACATGCCACTCTTGTCCTGTATGTAGCCAATTCTATATATGGGAGTGAGAAAATGCGAATTGCACATAGGTACCTGTGTTTTGTAGATCTGCAATTTGCGGACCACAAAACAGATATGGTCGTGTGCATAAGGCCTTAAAAGAGTTATTTAAGCCTATTAAAATAAAGAAAAATACATATGCGTGTCTGAATTCATACCAGATGCTGCCACCATATCCTAAAAGTTGTTATTTTTAAAAATTTTAATTATGTTGCCTAATTCTGTGCAGCACAGTTGTTTTCATTTTGCTAAGGATTGATGTTGGCGGAATTACCATGTAAAGAACTACTGTTCCCAGAATACTTTACCCCTTTCACAGACATTGGGGCAGTTTTATAATAGGTTGGCAGGTCTAGGATAACCAGGCGTGTTTCTGGAGGCTGCACCCAAGTTATGACATGGCATACAAGAAAACTTGTGTAAAAGATACTAAATGTGGTAGGGCAGCTGGCCCTGCTGCTGATCGTGGCATCTGAGATTAACATTGAAGACTTTCAGGGGTTAATCCAAGAAAAAAAAAGAAAAAAAAATACTCACTTTATCCACCGTGGCCATCTTGATTGAAGACATCGAGCGAAATCTTGTGCGGTGACGTGATGACGTCATCACTCCGGCTGGCGTGGTGACATCATATGTCACCGCACGAGATTTCACGGGATATCTTCAATGAAGATGGTCATGGCAGCCTCACAAATTGATGAGGTGATTATGTTTTTTCCCCCACCATTTCAGGGAAAATTGATTCGTTACCACGAAGAGTGAGGAAATTCGTCTCTGGGGCCAAATCATATTTTCCTTGATTCGCTCATTACTAGTCAAAACATACCAAAGTCCATATAAAAAGTCAAGTTCACGGAGGCAGAAGCAATTGCTAAACACCAGGAACTCTTCACAGTAAAGCTCAGCCTCCAATGCAAGACCTGAATCTGGCTGAATAAAACTTCATATGTGCACTGCTTGTGATGATAAGAGCTCCACAAAAACCTACCATTTATACTGCTCCCCCAGCCCTTATGTACTGCTGTCAGCAGTTTAGCATGGTCAAAACTGCTGAAAGACTCCCTTTAATATCACCATACAATGCCCAAATAACAATTATAATGTTCTACACGTTATAACTATAGAATGCTCAAATAATTTCCCCACAAATAACTCAAAAAGTAGCTCTCTAGGAAGTCCAAGTAACTTTAACAAGGAATACCCCAAAGAATTTGTGGTTCTGCTCTGTATTTTTACCAAAAAGTGATAGATGCCTCTAAACAGTAAAGACTGCCAGGCAATTGCCCTCTTTGCCCCTCTTACAATGAATGGAATCAAGCATTAAGCAAATGGTTTCAGAATTTTCTATGAGAATACTCTAGTATCAGCTGTTTCTCCGGTTGGCTGTTATGTTCGGATTTTAACTAAGCAACATTCTTTATGAATGGACTTAACCTTCTAGAGATGAATTCCATGGTCTTGCTCTGCCCGAGGTGGATGGTAAATGGTAAAAGCAGGCCATCATGTTTTATTCTATGTAAAGCCATGGGCATAATTCCTTGCAAAGTTGAACTATTTTTAGGTCAGCAACAACCCTATGGGCTAATGCATGCGATTTAGTCATCAGTGGCAATTGCGTTACGTTAAACTAATTATCTTGAGGAGCTTGGTGAGAGCTACATGTTTAACTAACTCAATTAAACACCTATGTAACATTCATGATAGCATTCAAATATTCAAGACTACAGCTGAAAATCCCTTTGGAGCATCTATCGACAAAGATGTTACATGAAAATCTAAAAGGATACTCCGGGTATTTTTTTATTGGCTGGTATTAGTATGTCTACTGGGGAAATAAAAAGCAGGACTGAAAATTCCGTCTGAATTGGAAAGTTTATGAACATGGTGGTATCCGTCATATCACTTCAGACACTTAAAATTCCCCATCGTAATTACCAGGGCCTTTCATTTAATTAGGCCAAGACTGGAGACTACTCACTGTCAATATCCTCATTTGTTAGTTCTACTGATGAAACTTCATCGTCAGCGCGGTCTTTAAATGCTTGAGTGGACATGTACTATAGGAATGTTAATGTATATCTGTCTTTAAAGAACCGTGTGCATAGTCAGAAGGGATATACAAATGTAATTTATATTTTATGAAAACCCCCTGGGGTAATGACAAATGGATGTGAAGAGATTTAGAAACAACAAATTAGAGTCTGATGGCATGGAAGGTTGTTGCTTCATCTTATTTCTGCATCACTAACAATGCAAAAATTATTTATAAAATGTATATGAAAAGATGGTATACTACTACTAGGGGGACTAATAGTAGTAGTAATAATAATAATAATATCACTTTGTCACAACAAGTGATCACATGTGATAGTATGATATAGACCAGCAATAAAATATAATTATTGTTGATCGCGAATATTCTAAACGCAAATTTTTATCGCGAATATTGGCACTTAGAGAATTCGCAAATATATAGAATATAGTGCTATATCTTCGTAATCGCGATTATTCTAGATTTTTACCCATGATCCCTCACTGCTTCTTGCTTGAGTTGGCGCCATCCTGGAGGAGACACAGCATGGGTAATTGTTCCATGTCCTTTGATCATATATGACATGCTTGCATTTGCACTTTATCCTTCAATGTATTATACAGATGGATTGATATATGGACATGCATCCGCTGTGTTTATCCTCCAGTGATGTCGTCTTTTCTTTTCCCCTGCACCATACTTTCTTTTAATCATGTTTGTCAATTCATGTAATTTTGTAATAAAGTAATAATATCATAAGCGGTCTGGCAGTCTTTGTAGGTTTTGCAATGGGAAGGCTGCAATATCTTTGTTTTTAGAAGTAGTGTTGATCGCGAATTTTCGTATTGCCAATTTTAGCAATCAAGAAAATAATGACTATAGATGACGAATTCTCAAATTCGCTAATATATTTGCTAAATATCGCATATTCAAATAATGCCCCTGCCGCTCATCACTGATAATCACATGGACCCATGTTAGGACTGTATTTTGCAAAAATGTCTCGATTTTTTTCTCTCAAATAATGTAACAAATAGTCAAAAATAACGACATGTTCTTCCTCACTTTTTCACTTGGTTCAAAATGTCTCGAGATGTGTGCCAGCTTAAAAAAGAAACAGGATTTTGTTATACTCTGTTAGGACATGTTTACGCTCTAAGGGGAAAATGTATCCAATGTGTTACACCAGTTTTTTGGCATACACATTGTCACCATGACAGTGGTGGAAACAGACATACCAAGCGAAGGTGAGCGGAAATCATCTAGATCAATGAGCAGTGAAGAAGAGGCAACACAGCTGACCCTGCCTTTCTCTATTGTATATTATAAGGAAAAAACACTCAACATATCATGGGAGAATGTTTGCTACTATAAATAAATAAATGTAAAAAAAATTCAGTTAGGAACTGTAAAACCAGGAACATTTCATGGGCAGAGGGACTGAGATACAAGTGGGACCTACAGTATGTACCCATGGCAACACTGCCCGTCTTGCAAAAGGTCAGATCTCTTCTGCCATTGCCATAAATCTTGAAATATGAAAGCTTGACTGTAACTGGGAACAGGTTCAGAGGTGACTCGCGACTAATGACAACTTAACAGGGAAATTAGATATTTAAAGGGGTTTCCAGACCTAAACAAAATACTTTCAATGGTCACTGTGATTATATTCAACTTTTCATAAATAAATAGTAGACAAATATAAGAAACTTTGTACTATATCTTAGCAGAATAAAACGCTTTGTAAATTTTTGTAATTTTATTTTTTCAAAGTGGATGGGAAAATTAGCCTATGGAGCTAATATAAGCCAGCTTTATCAACTGCGACTTTTTGAAAAGTCACAAGTATTGTTGGAATTCAATGCTAGAAAAGGCTTGGCAAAGAAAATGTATTAACATCTGAAGACAGAACTTTTAGACTCAATGCACCAGATTAGGGTTGAGTGAACCCGTGGAAGTTCGGGTTCGGGACCGAACTTCACCCCGAACCCGGACCCCATTTAAGTCACCACAGGTCCTTCTATCTTCATGCAGCAGGACCTGCGGTGACGTCACCGAGCTCATCATGTGGCTGAGAGATCAAGTGGATGAGGTGAGTTTTTTATTTTTTTTTTAACCCCTCAGTAGACATTTTATTTAGCATTCTGTTTTAAGAATGCTACGATTTTCTGTTATAACTATGTTATAACGAAAAATAATAAAATCACCCGAACACCGAACCCAAACTTCAGTGAAAAAGACTTTGCAGTTTGGGTTCGCTCAACTCTACACCAGATGTATCAAACATCCTATGACATTTGATAAATCTGGAGCAAATTACATCAACGTAGACTCCTGCATGATAAAGCTCCCCCATTCTTCTAATGTCTCCATTTGGTATCATCACTTTGACAGAAAAGCTATTTTCCAGCTGTAATGGGATTTTTGTGAAACATACATTCAACCAAACATCACACATCAAGTGATGTAGACACATATGGAATAATCTCTAACAGATGGTACCCACTGTATGCAAATGAATGACCTAATTTCCTTTACAAATATAGAGCAGCGAGCAGTGTGGTCCTCAGCTGTCTGTGGTGAGACATTTGCATAGGTGGTGTTAAAATATTAACATGCCGAGTTGCAGACTAACATGAAAGGTTCTGGGAATCATGTACAGAAGACATGCCTGCCCAAGGTTACATGTAGGTAATGGCAGACACATCTCCATTTGCATCTCTATTTACAGCCTCTCCTTTCTCTCATATTACATGGATGACTCGTTAATTTGAGAGTCTACATTAGAAATAATAGAACAGAGAGTCTCTCTTAAAGTGGTTGTGCCATAAACAACTTTTCAATCTTAAGTTTATCTTCATCAATTACCTTAGCTCCCATTTCTCCTTGGATATTTTTTTTTTTACAGTTAGCTCATTTGCAGTTTTCTCTTATCCCCCATGCTTGAATCCTATTTCCTGGTTTGTCATGTGACTTCTGTCCCATCAAGTCTTAGGGCAGTGAGATGTATCCTGACATCAGCAGAACATGTGACACTAACTACTCCCCTATGCGTCCTATATTACAAGCCTCCGATGCAGTTGCGTAACCTACAGCAACTGAATATAAAAACAGATTTGTCACAGGGCACAATGGTAGGCTAATAACTTTAGAATAAGGTCAGATTTACATCACCATTTTATTTTCCGTTCGTCTCATCCATCAAAAGAACAGAAAACTAACAAAAGAAAAGTGTATTATTTATTTTACATCAGTTTTCGCCATTTCCATCTGAGATTTAGATTTGAAAAAGTCCTACGTGGAATAGTTTGTCCTCCTTCTAAAATAACAGATCTCAGACTGAAATGGCCAAAACGGATGCATAATGAGCATAACGGATGTTTGTTTCTGTTCTTCTGACGGATCAGAAGAATGAAAAAAACAAAAAAAAACGGTTATGTAAATCTACCCTAGGGCAGTTTTGATAACTGGTGGTATTTGGGGAAAATGATATAAAAGCGATATCTGTCGAGCAGGATATATTTATATTACTGGCACAACCCCCTTTAAGCTGATAAACGGCCATCAGATTCAATGCAGTTTGAATAAATTCCGTCCAAATCAAAAGAGCCCTGAAAAGTCATGTATAGGCACCAGGATTAATATTATTGCAGAAGATTTCTGAATGAAGTGACAAAGATTGGTGATTCACAAAATTATGCAAGAAAATGAATTTTACAATGGCTGCTTCTTTGTGCCTGCCTAACCAGCAAACTCACACTAAGGGCTCATTCAGATGACCATATTCATGTCAATGGGGCTGCAAAAGATGCGGACAGCACACGGTGTGCTGTCCGCATCCGTAGTTCTGTTCCGTGGACAAGAATAGTCATTTCTATCATAGAGCCGGCCACGTGCAATCCGCAAAAAGAGGAACACACAGCCGGTATCCGTGTTTTGCAGATCCACAATTTTTGGACCGCAAAACACTACGGCCATCTGAATGAGCCCTAACTGAATGAGTCTGTTGCCTATCTCTCAAAAATGTAATTTTCAATCAATAATGTAAACCTATCAATTCTCTTCTCCTCACTATGAACCACGATTTCAGGCACTAATGCACTATCTGTCTGTATTCTGTATTTTACTGTCTGTTGCTCTGTCTGACGTCTTCTCTTTTTATCTGTACGCCCACAATGCAGCAGCATTTCCTAGTTGGTCTGTTTGATTGTGGTATGACTCCTCCAATGAGTCCAAAAATAGATGAAAAACCACAGCACTCACAGTCTTGAATCCAATTTTGTGTTTATTAACACCGAAAAAAATAGCAAAGTTTGGACAGCAAAGTCTTTTTAAAGCTATATATAATTATATAGCTTGAAAAAGACTTTACTGTCGAAACGTTGCTATTTTTTTTGGTGTTAATAAACACAAAATTGAATTCAAGACTGGGAGTGCTGTGGTTTTTCACCAATTTTTTGGGCTACCAAGAGGGCCCTCAGGTCGGGGCCTGGCACTGCGAGCACCATGGTGCTGTCCTGTCTTCACTTTGACGAGTTCAATCAATGAGTCGTCATTGACTTAAATCTATAATCCCTTGCAATTGGCTGTACTAGAGGCATTATGAGCAAGCCCTTCAAGTAGCCGCCTGAGGTCATATGATCCTTCTGCTCTGTGTTGGATAAATCCCAAGAGGGACTCTGTGTGGGATAAGTCCCAAGAGTTTTGGATTCTCTGAAATCTGAAACTTTTGGAAAATGAACAAATTAACAAAGGTAACAAATCCGATTTGTGCCAAGTTGATTCATCTCTACTGTTCACATTACCACTAGCCTCCGTAATGTTTGGTTTCCATTGGTGTTTGATGCAAGAATGCAAAACCTGCAAACCCCAGGGAACCTGATGGACCCATTAAAAGTCCATGGGATTCATTAGACTCCATTTCACAAAGTATTCATCATAGCTGTCAGTGCTCTGTCAATAAAAATAAGTAATGAAGATAGCATGAACAGAGCCTAAAATGCAATATCCCACTTATATGTGGAAACACTGCGTTTAGTACAGAAATGTTGATTTGTTCTTATATTATTTTTTCTACTACTGTTATCAACTCTAGAGATGAGCGAATCATATTCCCCTGAACTGGAATTCGATCAGAATTTCAGGAATTATTCGAATCGCCTAAAATGTGAATTTCCTTGTGCTTCGTGTCAGCGAATCGATTAATCCTGAAATTCAAACTTACCTACTCCATTTGCGCGTGAAGGGCCACCAGCCTCCATCTTGCTAGAAAATCTCAGTCGAAATTCCGTGTTGCGCGAGATTACATCTTAACGCCGGCCGGCGTGATGACGTAATGTTGCGCCGCACGTGATTTTGGCCGAGTTCTTCAAGCAAGATGGCGGCTGGCCCATTGCGCGCAAATGGACGCGCTAAGTTTGATGTAATTTTTTTAAAATGTTAATTTCACACTGTTTGTGCACTTAGATGCCGCGATCATGGATGAACGTGGCCTCTGAGGGGTACAATGACGGGGGCGGCGCTATCGCCGCTCCCTGTCTTTGTACCTGCTGCTTTAAAAAAATGCGCAGCATTTCGTCATTAATCAAATTTTTGCTGAAATTCGGTGAAATCAAGAAATTCTCTCATCTCTAATCAACTCATAAGAATAAATATGCATAGGTCACAATATAGTAATAATCTACATAACAACTATAATAGAATAATAGACAATAGAAAATCAGGAATCCATGAACTCCTATTTCATGTGGACCTGAATCGGTTCTACCTGAATTAAAAGTGTTTCAATTGTCCTGAAAAGCTATGGATAATATTCTGGTCTCTCTGTCTCTAAAACTTCTCCCAAATTGAATCCCCTAAAAGTCTGGTTCTACAGAGTCCAAACTACTACAATGACTGGACAGCTGGAGGGACATGGGGTGAAGGGAGCGTAGAGATTTATCAAGGCCAGCAATTTCTGTGCCAGTCTTGATATCCTCTGCGCTGTCAGAAGATACACCTAATTTTTTACAAGGTGCAGGCCACACACCCTTTCGTAAAAGTAGCAAGGGCAGTGTAAAATGAGGTACTTGCTTTTTACTTTTAAAAAGTCGCATTTGAAAAGTCACAAACACACAGCTTGCAACTTTTTAAAGCCACTTTTCTGGCGTTAGGTCGATGATAAATCTCCCCCTTTTTGTTTTGTATTGTAATCAATCCTCCAGACTTCGAAGAAATAGTACAGCGGACTTCTAGATGCTTTATTAGTATGGCAGGTTTACTGCGGGGGAGGGAAAGTGAGTTCAAAGATAACAATTATTAATTATAGAAATGAAATTTGTGTCTATTCAGCTATTCTTGCTTTACAGTAGCTCAGGACCATTTTTCATATCAACATATTCCCTTTCCACCTACAATGTGCAGATTATTCAACACATCCTAATATCATTATGGACGTGTTTGCAAGATTCTCAGAACTGGAGATATAAGACATAAAACGGTGATGAAGATGGCGGATGTTGTTGAGGACTTCTTGCCAGTTACCTATGTACCTATGTAATTGTAAAAAACTACAATCAGCCACTTACAGTGACCTACAGTACATAAATTAGTGAAGATCTCCTCATAAAAACCATTATGAGCTCTTTAAGGGGCCATCTCTAGCATTTATTACTTGACTGCCTCTCTTTGTTGGAAAGACATTGGCATTACTCAGCAGCAAGTGTTCAATTCTCCTGCAGTGCCACCACAGGGCACATGAAGTATTGCCTAACTCTCATTGAAATGAATGGGCTGGCCATATGTTTGAACATGCCAGGTCCTCCATAGTGAGACCCACTCTTTGTACTCTACTTATTTGGCTAATAGATGATGGATGTGAACATGGAACCAGAGGTGCATCACCAATGAGGCTAGGTAAGGCGATCGCCTCAGGCAGCACCAAGTATGGGTAAGGGGGGCAGCGGAAGGGCCATGGGCAGTGAGTACTTTTATTGTGGAAACGCTCATCTCTACATATTCAACTGCATCTCTCTACTCAGGACAGCAATACAGTTGAATGATGCAACAGGATGCCCGGGAGTATTGGGAAGCACAGTGGGCACAGTATTAGAGGTGGCAGAATGGGGTGTTCAGAAGGTGGGGAGGAGGATGGAAAAGTAGTTGTCACACTCTGCAGAGACAAGAGAAGGCTGAAAGAAATAATCATGGCGGTCTGGTCTGAATGGAGAAGATAAAGAAAGAGAACATCTACATCAGAGGACACATCACTGAATGTAAGAAGCATGTGGCGCTGTATTACCCTGTATGTTTTGTAGCGCTGTATGTAATGTTTTCCGAGTATGTCTAAGTATGTTAAGAAATTGGCATTGGATGTCGGGCGCCTTTTCAGTTTTCGCCTCAGGCAGCAGAAAGGCTAGGTGCACCCCTGCATGGAACCCCTGTCTATAGACTTGATAACTCTATAGGGTATTTTCTGAGTGACAAAACCCATTCAACTTCTTCTCTTATTCATTTAGATGTTTCCACATGGGACACTAAAATCTGAATATCTAAAGGAATCACTCGTTCTGTTCATAAATGCATATTGTATTCAAAATAAAACAGATTTTTGGCATGCAAATGCTACAGCAACTACTTCCACAATGCCCCAAATACCTAGCAGCATTCACCAAAAATCATGCGACCATCAAGCACTGCGTTTCTATGGCCTACAATTGTAATCTTGAGAGGTAAGGTAAGAGACAGTCAGGAAGTCGATCTTATTCAGCATAGCCAGCTAGTCGCAAACAAATACTGAGCCTATAAATCAAAATGACATCCCAAAGAAATGGGACAAAAATGAAAAGCTATATATGATGGGATGATAATTGTACGGCGGGCAGCAGGAAATTCTGTCAGCTACATATGAAGCCTATAATATCCATCTTCTTCTTTCTGGCACCAGCACCACTGTCACAGTTATAAATGAATGCTCTCCCTCCATCCATATTGTTCTCCCTGCTTCCCATATTTTCTTGTGATAGAGGCAGAGTACAGGGTTAATTATACAATGCAAATAGGATACATGGAACATGAAGGCCTTATCTTTGGCAGATTACAGTTCTCAAGCAAACTATTTATCATCGTGCATGTTTTTTACTTTATTATTGGTGCAAAGTTACAATTTTCATACTTTTTTCAATAAAAGCTGACAATTTGGTCAATCACTAGTCTCAAGCTTAAGGTTCAGTAACGGAATACAAACTCTAATATCCCAGCTGCACCATTGTATAGGTAACCTACTGTAAAGTTCTGAAAGAGCACCCGTAAGCATGATAAACCCTAAAAAACAATATTTTCTGGTAGCGTTGATCATAATGAGTAAAATTATATCTGTCTGTTGTCTCTACAGAGACATATTACTTTTTATATTTATGCAAATTTGCAAATTGCCTATTTTGTGCACCAAGGGGCTGGCAGGAGCCCTTGGAGCACCACTAAAGCAACAACCCTGTACTTTGTGCACTCCCCCCTCCCTTTTGATTGACTGGGCTATAGATATCTCGTTTAGCCCTGTGCTCTCGTGCCAGCGCCAAGTCTGCTCAATGATTTGGTGGTTGCACACTGGACAAAAGACTGGTATTATTTTACTCAGAATGATCAACATTTGCAATATGTCTGGTTTAATATGGTTAATCAAGCTGACAGATGCTCTTTAAAGATGAAAATATACCAAATTACAATATTAGACAATTAAATTATTAAATCTGTCATGGATGTCATGACGTCTCTAAATATACGCACTGATACCTTTTTAGCACACTAAATAACACAGGTTCCTTAAAGGGGTTGTCCAAAAAATGATGGGGAAAAGTTTCAGTGTGGGATAAAAATATAAAATAAAAGAAGCTATATGCACCCTCATCGATCCCCTGTTTGTTACTCCCATTACAATGCCTACCAGATCCCCACTGATCTCTACGTACTGGTCCTGTCTTGACATGCAGGACATGTTTACTTAGCCAATCACCAAATGAGGAAGGGTCACCACTATGGCTATGTCCTACTGGCATACCCTGCATGTTGAGACGGGGCCAGGAAGCAGAAATCAGCAGATATGGGAATGAGAGCAGCGAGGGTGAATTTGGCTTCTTTTATCTTACTATCCTACTCTGAGGCCATTATCAATCATGTTTACCCCTTTGATAACCCTTTTAAAAAAAAGTTTATTCAAGATAGGGGTGTCCACTCTGTACAACTGAATATCAAGAGCTGATCTAATCTGTCTATACACATTGTGATCAAAAATGGACAAATCTGCCAATTTTGGTGAGATCCACCAATGATCTAATGCAGGGATGGCCAACCTGTGGGTCTCCAGCTGTTGTAAAACTACAATTCCCACCATGCCTTGCTGTAGGCTGAAAGCTAAAGGCAGTCTGTGCATGATGGGACTTGTAGTTTTGCAACAGCTGGAGAGCCGCAGGTTGGCCATCCCAGATCTAATGTGTATGGGTAAAGTCTGGCATTCGCCTGATGGAAGATGTGGAGTCAAAAAGTATCAGTCATGTTGAAATTCAACAAATCCATGGTTTTCACTAGAGGGATATGATATAAGCTTATTTCTTCCTCCCCTTTGACATATTCTGGAGAGGTTAATCTGAGCTGACATGGTTATGGGGTGAAGAAGAGAAGACAGCTTTCAGCTGAACAAATGCTCATAGGATTGTTGGGCAAAATACTGTGTCTGGTTGGAAAGAGTTCTTCTAATACCATTGTGATGTTTATAAACCCACACACTGACATATATTGCCACCTTTGCCATCTTTACAGATACAATTAGAGATGGCATTGTACATAAAATCCCCACAAAACATCTGTAAACACGTTTGTACTTTAGCAGGTTCAATAGAAGGCACCAATTTTCACAGCGACAGGATGAAGGTATCTCATTTCATATACGAGGTGATTTGTAAGAGCTACGATGGATCCCCAGGCTTTCCATCCAGCTGTTTAGCATTCAGTGTTTGCTTCCATAGCATAGAGAACTGGTCTCATTTAACTGTGAACACGTTCATTTACGAAGCAATTCATTATTTTAAAACACAAGAACTTACACAAGAGAGAGTGAAAGTGAGTGGCGTTGGTCCGTATAATGTTCAAAGACATCTGTACAATGAGCCGCTATAATGTGACGGCAACACATTCACCTTCACTGATAAAATAATCTTTCCATCTGCTGCCACTAAGACGTTCTATAAAATGAGTTTACATGCAGAGCAGCCCATTCATTGTTCCGTCACTGGTCAAGGTTGTGAATCATAAAGTGCGGATTTTAACCAATTTGTCATGTCTGACATGTCAAGCAGCAGTCCACTTCTGTGCCGTTAATAGCATGCGTTCATGCAGGATCCTTGTCCTATGAAAGGTGCCTGCTCTGTATGCAAAAGACAATCACCTCATCCAAGACTGCGAAAAACATTTACTTCACACAATTTGTAAGTTAAGTAATTAAAATGAAATAATAAAAATGTTGACAGCATGTAATACAAATCTAGCATAAACAAAAAGGGGGTCTCCACACAATATTTTCTGAAAATACAAAAAAATTAATAAATTGGTGAAGGTCACGGGCCATTGACTCAATATTAGATTGGTGGGGGTCCATCTGCTGGCACATCTGCTGATCACCTATTAAAGAGACCCCGGAGCTCGGATGAGCCCTCTGTCCTCTTGTAGGCGTGGTGCGGTGTAATTACAGCCTGCTCTCTCTGCAAGGTAGACAGTGTGCATGAAAACATTGAAGCAAGCAGGAGCAGGGTTGCCAACCAGAAGTTTTCTTTTTTCTGGACAATTTATCCCAAAATCAAGGACAGCCAACATTTTTTATGGACAAATTGGAAAACCATAATGAATTATATAGATTATTAGTAATGCATGTCTATAGATCAATATACTTATAAGAACTCATTACCATTGTTTACTGTGAACTGTAAAATGATGATAATTGCCACCAAAATAATCTAGTCAAGTACTACCAGCCTCAAAAAATCTATTATTTTTTTTCACGGACACAGGAAAAAAGTTGCCTATTTTTACAGGCTGTCCAATAATTTCTGGATGGTTGGCAACCCTGGCCAGGAGTCAGACCCTCATCAATCTGATATTAATGACCTATTCTGACACTGCAGAAAAATCTTAATGCTTACTTATTCTATGGAATGAGGAGCAGTGATGGCCACTTCGCAGTGTTCGCCGACGAAGGCTGTTCTCGGAACTGCCTGCTCCCGGTGACTGCATGTGTTTCAGAGCTGCTCGCGGCGCAGGCACAGGTAAGGACTTACCTCTGCTTCGCCGGGCTTGGGAGTGAAGATGGCAGATCGCATGTGTTCGTCGGCGAACACTGCGAACTGGTCATCACTGATGAGGAGTCTCCTACCTAAGGTGGACCAGAGATGATGACTTCCAGACATTCACTGTTGGGGACCTCTACTCGACTATTGTGACTGATGTTGTTATTGGCATGTTTATGTGACAATCTTGATCAACCAAGCCCTGTAACAGTCTATAATACATAGATATGTCCACCCTTACCTTAGCTCAAATGTGGTTATGGACTACAGTTTCTAATTGAATAGATTAAATATTCAACACAATATCCTAAAATGCTAGCAAAATGCTTGACAGACTTTAATTCACAATGCAACCACTAGGCGGGGGCATAGCTAAAAGCTCATGGTCCCTGACGCAAGAGTTCAGCTTGGGCCCCCCTTCCCTCAGTGCCTTGTGACCAGGGGCAGGGGAGCACGTAGCCTTCATGCTGCTTGAGGCAAAATTCTTGACTAAACCCCTTCTTACCAGCCAGAAGTATAGCTTGAAGATTCTAGGCCCCAGTGCAAAATCTATGACTGAGCCCTCCGCTTTCTATAAGACTGGTGTTTTCTTATACTGTACAAGGGTCTTTGAGCCCTCTCAGGCTCCTTGGCACGGTATTGACTGCTACCTCTGCACCCCCTATTGCTACGCCACTGTCACTAGGTGGACACACACACAAACACACATAAACATATACGTGAGCCTAAATCCACAACCCTTGAATATTCACAAATGAAAAATTTTTCAGCACTCTGAAAAAAATCCTATTAAAAATGTTATTCTTCCCTGCCATGTAAAAAAAAAAAAAAACATTTCAGTCCCATCGCAAAATCTTTCTCACTATTGGATAGTTTTTTATTCAAAGCTGGTCATTTCATTTTGTGCCCCACGCTTCAGGATATGTTGGAGGACAGGCAAGAAAGGGTGTATCTTTTTAAAATACTGTACAGTTAAAAACTCAATCTAATATTATATACTTAAAACTGCCAAAGTGAAAAAAATAAAAAACAAAACATTGAGTAAAAATAATACTACATAGAGTATATGATACACAACTTAGATAAAGGGGTATTCCAAACTGGTAATGTTGGTTATGCTATAGCCTTATTATTGGTGACGGCCCAACTTCTGGGTCTCACATCGATCCCAAGATTTAAAGGACCAAGGTTCCCCTGATTTTTCTCCTGTGAAGCTGCACCGAGATCTATCCAGGTGAATGAAGTCACATGGTGGTACTTCATGGTGGGAAGGTAGGAGAACAGTTCTGCAGAGAAACACTAAGAACACTACCGAGTGTTGCAGCCCCCCCCCCCCTTTTTTGTCATTGGGCCCCAGGAGTTGAATTCCCACCATTCAGTTTGTAATGGCATAGCCTATCAATGTGTCACCCCTCTGTGTAGTAGGAAACCCCCTGTAAGTAAATTGTGCAGCGTGCCACACAAAAAACGTGCACTAGGTTATGGTCTATTGCAGGCCCTCTCCATAAGAGAAGGGCCCCCCATTAACCTTTCCCAGTCCCGCTGGGCCTATAGCTCCTGCAAGGGACTGAGACAAAACAGGCTACTTCCAGCCGAAGCCGGGTTCGCCCAGGCAACCCTCAGCCGAAGCTGAGGGTACACCAAGTCTGTGCTCCGGCTTCCACCTAGGCTGCCACCCAAGGTGTCGGCACGGAGCTTAAAGAATAAGGCTGGGCTGTCCCCGAAGGGAGAGCCTAAGGAGTTTTGCAGGGGGGTGCGGAACCGGGATGGCCACACACCCCGCTAGACCTCTAGGGGGGTACCCATAAGGGCGCCGAAACCCAAGAAATCCTAGTGTACACACAAATGTGGAAAGTGAGCACACAGTGAACATAAAAAATTAAATAAAGTGAATGTGCGTCATTACGGCCCGGACATTTGGCCGGAATTATAAAAATTCCTCCTCTTTTCAAGGCCGAAGCCGAGCAAAGAGAGGTGAGTGTGCTCAAATTGTGTGAAAGTGAAGTGCATGCAAATGTGCCGTCACTCAGTGGGATCCCACCCCCAGTGAGCTAAGGCACCCCAGGGTCACCGCTCCTGGGGCACTTCTGCACCTCGTGCTTCCAAACAAATCAGCCCCTGGCTTCAATCCAACAGAGCCCTTTGTCACCTAGCAAGGGTACCTTTAAACCCAAGCCATACAGGCTAGGGATGCTGTGTGGTTCACTGCTCTCCTCCATGCCACACTGCAACCTTCGGGTATGCCCTGTATGGACAGGAGTTTACAGCCCGGAAGCGAGCTCGCCGGACTGATAAGAACAGATACTACACTTGATCTTAGCCAAAATGCATATACCGTATATGCTCATCTTGAACAGGATCTATAAAGGTAAGTAATCAGATGAGGATCAATCCCTGCTCCCCAGGATTCCTAGCAGATGTTCTTAAATAAGGGAGAGCATATGTTTTCTGGTTCAATCATCCTAGGGCGTCAGCACCCAACCATAATGTCATGAAAGCCTGAAGTGTGACTGACATTTACAGTGTCAGCCCTATTGTGAGCAAGCCCTTGACAATGCACAATGTGTTGACAGGCACAAAAGGCTGAGTTCATTCAAATAGTCATTTGCTTACAGCTGTATGGGAATATATTCAGCCACAGGAACTCCACAAAATGCAACCTGTCCACTTCCTAGAGGTAATTCTGACTTTTAGTAACGTGTCTATGTAGGCACCTGGATGGATTTATCATAAGGGGAATATCTGAAGTCAGTTTTGCTTGACTCTGTGTTGCCGTACTCTACAATGAACTTACCAAATGTCTCACATTATTTGTTAAATTTGATGCATCTTTAAACCTAACACGTTTGTCTAGAAACGTTGTTCCATTTTTTTCTTACTCCAACTGAGTTTCAGTGAAAAATCTCAAGCTAATTAACAGAGCTAACCACTGACTTTCCCACTTTTCCGAACTGGAATAAGTAGTGTAAAAATAAAAAAAAGTCACAAAATAGTAAGCACAAAAAGTTGCAAAGCCCCATTTTTGTGGATGTGATAAATTCCCCACGTAATGCATAATGGATTTTTTGATGACCAACTGCTTATTTTTTTTTATTATACCATTACTGCATTTTATAATTTAAGCAAGTCATAACTGTTAAGTGTCTAAAAAATGTAAAAAAATATATACACAAAGAATTTTAGATATGCATATTAATAATACCTGGGTATCTTATGCCTGAATGTATTTTAATGCTTTATCCTGTATATTACTATATAGAATATTGCTGTCTGGTACATTTTGGTTTGTACATTCATCTGATTTTGGCATTGGCAAATGAATAGTACATAGGGTATGTTCACACAACGGATTTATAAAACACACTGAAAAAATCATAGTGGATTCTGTGCTGATTTCCGGCGCCGTTTTGGTGCGGTTTTTGGATTCTTTTTTTCACCTTCCCATTCATTTCAATGTAAGAATTAGTGCACATTTCTTGCCAAGATCGAGCATGCTGCTTCTTTTTTCCATGCAGTTTTTTTCAGCATGGAAAAAAAGCGAGTTCTACCTTCAATTTAAATGTTTTTTTTAAAAAGGCAGGCTTTTTAGAAGCATCTTGTGGCATGGAAAATGCATGAAAAACAGTGCCGAAAGCAGTTGTGTGAACAGGCCCTTAGATTGTCATTAGGGTGGCGCGAACCCAAACTGCAAAGTTTGACTTTAATGGGGTCCAGGTTCGGGGTCAAGTTCGGGTCCCAAACCCAAACTTTGACCTTAAGTTTGGCCGAACCCGGCGATTCCGAACTTCCACGGGTTCGCTCATCCCTAATTGCCATGACTTCTGAAATGTTAGGAAAATGTTAACCCCTTCCTTCCTTTGCATCAACTTCGCTGGGAACTAGATGAAAGTTTCCATTTTATCATCTGTACAAACTATGGAGGTAATTTATCAAATTGGTGAAAAGTAGAACTGGCTTAGTTGCCCATAGCAACCAATCAGATTCCGCCTTTCATTTTGGACAGCTCCTTTGGAAAATTAAAGGGGGATTATGGATGGTTGCTATGGGCAACTAAACCAGTTCTACTTTGCACCAGTTTGATAAATGACCCCTTATGTTACTATGTATATGATACCTATACTTTCCCTTTACCATCTAATTCCTCATAGCAATTATATCGGATTGAGCATTCTCATCACATAGAAAATATTCCTTCAAAATATATCCCAGCACTTCCTCCCTTCGCCTCCGCCTTTCCTTTGATCCCATTTTGTTTCATATTGTAACTAAACTGAAACATATATAAGGAAATCTCTGTGGGTCTCAGGAGAACTGTATGTCCCCCTTTCTCTTCTTCACTAACCTGTGTCTGGCTGCAAGACAACTGGCTGGAACAGCAGCCTCCTCCCTCTGCCCTGTCTGCAGTAGGACTGAAGCTATGATTTTGGTGACCGCACAATGCACAAAGCATTTTTCTCGTTCATCAGGTAATCGACAGCACCCTTTAAATGTTCATACAAACACTTGTTAGCAATTATTTGGTCGATTTTCAACCAGTGTGAAGGGACCTTTAGAGAACTGGCAGAAACTCCACTTTAGTGGCCACCAACTCTGGCCCATGTGCTCCATATTTTTAGGACAAATGTCTGCTTTGAGATACACCACTACAACACTCTTCAGCCCATAATACCTTTGCAGTACCACTTATAAAAAATAAAGTGTTGGCAGCTTCGAGAACGGTCTCAACTGATCCTCATACCCTAGTTTTACTCGTACCCATTTTTCACGTTCATTGCAGTATATTGTAAGTGGATTTCCATACAAATCTTAAACTGTCTGTATACTAATAAGTATAGCTTCTGATTTACCAACAAATAGCCAATTGCAATGTTTTTTTATGCCAGTCCAAGATCCGTGTTCTCCAATCCATGGATCTCCAACTTTTTCAAAACTTGAAGTCCCAGCTGGAGAGCCACAGGTTGAAGATGACTGCTATACCATGTAGAAATAAACATACCACACACACTGCCTGATTACCAACCACCATTCTGTGCCCAAATAATATTGCCATAAGGTGCAAAAATAACACAACCAGAGAGATGCCAAAATAACACTACTACTCAGCCAACAAACTATGGTATGTACCAATGGGCACCAATTGTGGTATCAAGAACATCCTGGTCAGTAGTAACAGGTGATGAGGATTGTGCAACACCACAAGTTACTAACCCCTAAAGCAGGGATCAGCAACCTGCGGCACTCCAGATGCTCTGAAACTACAATTCCCAGAATCCTCTCTTCACTTCTGTGGGCGTTACAAGAAGAGCCAAGTAAGTTTGCATGCTGGAAGTTGTAGTTCCACAGCAGCTGGGGTGCCGAAGGTTGCTGATCCCTGAATTAGAGTAAGCCTTGAATGTCCAAAAAAATCATCTTAAAGTGGGTTTCTAAGCGTTAAATATTGATGGCCTATCATCAGGAATTTAGGAGAGGTCATCAATATCATATTGATGGGAGCTCAACTCCTGGCACCCCAACCAATCGGCTGTAGTCTCTTCACTGTATATCAAGCATAGCGCCATATCTTGTATAGTGGCTGTTCTTGGTATTGCAAAGGGAATGCTTGAATGGGACTGTGCCGTTCAAAGCTCATGTGACCAATGGACATGACACCCCAGGCGGATGAAGAGCTCATCAGGTAAGCCGTCAATATACAGAAAACTCCCCGAAAACTCTTTAAAAACACAGTTAAACCTCCCTTTGTCAGTAAAGCAGCTGTTTGAACACCATGTCATTTTGCTTCCATGTTTTACCTTAGGTAAGCAGCATTTTAAAAATCAATAAAAAGTTAATGGAAAATAAGATAAGAACATTCTTAACTGCTTAACCCTCTGCTCTAGCAAGCTTTCTATAAAGAGGGATAAAGAGAGCGCAGACTTCGGGTGCCAACACAGTATAACAAAGTGTCATTAGTCCTTTTACTGAGCAGCATTTGGCTGGCAGCATAATGCTGAACAGTGCACAGCTTCTGCCATGCGTCTTACAAAATAAATGGTTTTAAATCACAACGTCAAAAAAAATAAAAAAATTTGCATGGCAAATGTACTTTTTTTGTTTGCTTCCCAGCTCTCCAGTTATCAAAGGAAAGATTCCCCAGACATCTGTCGTACTGATGAACTAAAAATATGTTCTAAGCTAGAGGCACAGAGAGAAAAAAAATCCTGAAAAATATAATGCTTGATATGTACTGTATAGAGTCAATGCTTTCCTTACCGACAGCACCATCTACAGCACAGACAGCATAAGGACCATCTAGATAACGTCCATACCTAGCACTTCCAGATGGACACAGAAGATAACAGAAGAATCTATTATATTATGGAGCAAGCTCAACTGGACCCATTATATAAAGGGAGACTCCGCTCATATTTAGGCAATTTCAGAAGGTGCTGATACATTATGATAGAGCACGCGTTTCAAATCAGCTTGAGTCTTAATAAGTTAACAACGGCGAGAAACTTTTAATTGACCTTTTCAACAGCTTTTGTGATATCACTAATGTTAAGGGAAGTTCTCTAAAATTCAATTCGGCTGCTTCGTCGAATTTCACAAAAAATGAGCTTTGTCACGAAGTGCATTTCTTTGTAAATAGCAGGTGCAATGACAGGAAACGGCGAATGCAATGGCCCTCCCCTTCCCCGCCTCAGATGCCGTGGTCATCAAGGTGGCGGTGACGGGCTCTTCTTTTTAACCCTATTCCAGGGAAAATCGGTTCATTACCACGAAGAACGAGGAAATTTGGCTTTGCGGCGGATCGAAGTTTCCCTGAAATTCGGATCGAGGTCGACTTTGTGGATTACGATTCGCTCAACACTAGATACTACACTCAGGTTTACAACTGCTACATCTGTATGTATGAAGATCTATATATGTATTCTAACTGCTTGTACAGATTTTTGTTTTTTCGTGTGTACATTGATAACCCATTGAGATCAGACATTTATATTGTGAGACTGTGCGCACTTAATCCGTTTTTAACCCATTCTACTCCTACAACACTTTTCCAAGCCATAAAACTGATGCTTAAGGTCTACACTGAAACTACACTATGTGACGAGACTAGAGGATACTGGGGGCCTATTTTAATAGGTCAGTTCAACTTTTTGGCTGCAGGAAAGAATAAAACCATCACCATAAAATCATAACTTATTTTAATTACATCGAAGACTGTGTAACGATACATAGGGCTAAAGTACTGGAACAGTCCTAAGGTGAAGGTTCACCTCTAAACATCTGCTGACATTTTTGGAGGTCCATGAGCCAAGGCCCTAGATAACACATAAGCAGAGGTGTCATGATGCTCTACAGGTGAAAGATCCATCCATATAACTTTCAGAAACAATGTACTGTATGATGATATGGCCATGACCTACGGTAGAGTTACTGGTCACCAGTGTCTACCATACAGTGGGGGTTCCCAGCCCAGGGTCCACATTAGAGATTTCTCATGACAGAAGATGGTGAACCTTTATTTATCCCAACCCTTCATAATCAGGGTTAGGGTCCATTCACACGTCCGCAAAATGGGTCCGCATCCGTTCTGCAATTTTGCGGAACTGGTGCAGACTTATTCATTTTCAATGGGGCTGCAAAAGATGCGGAAAACACGGAGTGTGCTGTCCGCATCCGCACTTCCGTTCCGTGGCCCCGCAAAAAAATAGAGCATGTCCTATTCTTGTCCGCAGCCACGGACAAGAAAAGCCATTTCTATTATAGTGCCGGCCATGTGCAGTCTGCAAAATGCGGAACGCACATGGCCAGTGTCCGTGTTTTGCGGATCCGCAATTTGCGGACGTGTGAATGGCCCTTTCAGGTACTACTACTCACAGTATACATCTCGGAAACATTGAAACAGTCATGAAAACAATGTATTAACTCAATGATATGTTTTTGGTAAGAGAGAAGGAGAATAAGTGCACGGTAATGAAATTATAGTCTCCTGACTTCTATCTACATAGCTGTACAGTAACGTCTGGTTTATGTCAGCAGCGGGGGGCGCTAGTTGTGGATTTACAAATCAGGTTATGTGCTGTTAACCCTATCACCACCCACCACCGGTTCTGTCTCAATGGCAATGCACAAGTACAGTAGGCCTTTGCAAAAAGAATGTATCAGCAATAATCAATGCATAGTGATTCTGTTTCAACCCGTTAGCCCAGAACGGGGGTCTTTGGATGAATCATTGGTTACTAAGGCAATATGCAAATGTTACCTTAGAAATGTCTCCTAACTGGGAGGTAAGGCACATTGGGATTAGTTAGCCTGGCATATATTACAATCATTGATTTCTGCTCTCCGGGGCTAGACTAACAGAAGATAGATCTTAAGTAAAGTTTCTATGATTAACTAGTGCTAGTAACCATTGGGCAAATGTCATTAGCCATCCTAGCAAGGGTTAAAGATTGAGTCGTATCATATCCCCGTTCATTCTGCATCGGCGACTAATCAATGAAGTTCACATTAAGAGAAGCAATGGAGCAGGCATCAGGAAAACACAGGCAATTTTCAAATCTGACTCTGTTTCCTCAAGAAACCCTGAAGCGCTGAATTAATCATTTAGAAATCCTATCAATGGCATTTAAGGATGGGGCTGGGCCACCGGGGGAGGGGGGGGGGAGAAGGGTGCCAGACACACAGATCATGAGCACGAATATACACAACACTTTAAAGGGGAAGGGGGTTTGAATAATAAGAACAAACGTCTTACATCTTCCTCCTCACAGTCATGTCGTGGTTGGCATTGATAAGAGGGTCGGGTTTCTTGAGGTGGGCGTGTGGTCTTCCCAGCATTGTCCTCTTCTGCGTTCTGGCCACCCAAAAGGTGACTTGCCTCAGGTGGCATAGGGAAAGATCTGGAGGTGTTTATCTTGCCAGTTAATCTCTGATATAGCGTAGCCATAAGTCAATCCTTCAGTCACCCAAGAAGATTGTAAAAAAAAAAAAAAAAAGTCAATCTAGCTGGTCTTTTAACCCTTTTATTTGAAATCAATGGATAGAGAAGGTAAAAAACAAGCAAACAGGCCCCATAAAGGTTGCACCGGGAGAGATAAAGTAAAAAAAAAATCATCCAACAAAGACCTTATGAGAAGGCAACTAGCATTTAATAAGAAACAGACCACTGGGGCGAACAGCTTCCCAATCACTCTTCAGCCTGAGGTGTCCGATCAATTGGCAGTGGAGGCTGCATGCCAACAGTCCATAGAGGGGCAGAGTGAGAGGACTCTGAAAGACTCAACACATCATTCAGAGCACGTTGCCTCTTTCCCTTCTCCCTTTGTGTATATGGGGAGAGGGACGGAGGGGGGGGGGGGGGGGGGGTTGCGAGTATTTTCCTGCTAGGTTTTCACTAATCTTGAAGAGCAACAGCCACCTGATTGAAATGAAGCCGTGGAGTGCAGGAGAGGAGGAGGGTGGGAGTGAGACAGAAGGAAGTGGGAGGGCGGGAGGCGTCACAGAGAAGGACTGCATCCCCGGTAGCTCTCCGTGGTGCTGAAATCTATTTGCTCATTCTCACTGCACGTCTAGCGCTGGTTAACACTACAGATGTAACAGAGCTCAGTTTTGTCCTTTGGCACAACTCATGTGCGATCACAAGACGTGTCGTTTGACATGGACGGGAAGGGATGCACACGAGCTCTTAACAATCTCTGCCTCTAATGCCACCAGATGTAAGGCAGCTATCCTATAAGTCAGTGTTCAGCTCTTAAAATAAGCCTTGAGACAAGACTTGGATATGGTAAACCTACTGCATCGTAACTTAGTTATCAGAGAATGCAGCCTGGACACGTCAAATGACAAATTCAGCACTGCTACATCCCTACGTGTGCATTCTGTTGTCCTCCTCCATTTCCCGCTCCCTCTCGTCTCTCACCTGCTTCTCATTTTCTCTGGTTGCTTCTCTTTCAGAACAAACATGTTGAGGATGATGTGAATGCAGGAGCAGCTGCAGCATCACTAAAAGACGCCCAGATGGCACCCCCATGAAAAATGGATATTATGATTCTTTTTATAGACTGTCATATTCTAGAAATAAGTTTTGCAACTGATCAGGATTGAATGGAAGTTACTTTCAGGATGAGTCATCATCTTCTTAGAACATCTTCCATTCAACATGGGAAACCATGACACTTCACCCTGCTCTCCCAAACTCCTGAATGGCAAATGCCCAATTACACAATGATACATCCTCCCTCACCATTCAGAGTTCAAGATAAGCTTGCTGGGTGACAAAACCTGTGGGAGTTGTGACAGTGGACAGATTGGTGCACTAGCTTGTGGTCTGTCAGTAGAGAGACCGGTGCAGTAGTCCTCAGGACAATAGTCTATGTTATGGGGTGGGATATATTAAGCAGTCAGTCTTAGAATTGATATATGGAAAGCAGGTCAAATGAACAAGAGCAAGGATCTGAGTCACTTTAACAAGGAGCTAATTGTGGTGGCTAGATGATTGGGTCGGAGCGTCTAAAATATGGCTGGGCTTGTAGGGTATTCCTGGTAGGCAGTGGATGGGATTCAGTGGTGCAAGGAAGGACAGGGGGTGAACAGACGACAAGCTTATGGGCGTCCAAGCCTTATTAATGCATCTGGGAAGAACTACTGTAGCACAAGATGCTGAAAAGGTTAAAACAGGCTAGAATAGAAAACTAGTCAGACCATACAAGGCATTACAGCTTGCTACCTATGGGGACAACAGGCCACAGATCAGTTAGAGTGCCCATGTTGACCCTGTCCACTGCCAAAAACCACTTACAATGGGCATGTGAACATCAGACCTGGACCACGGCACAATACATAAGGGTAGTTGGGTCTGATGAATTGCACTTTCTTTTACATAATTAACTTACTTGGCACCAGGATACCCTATGACACAAGGCAAGACTGCAGAGGTAGTGTGATGCTATGGGCAAGGTTCTGCTAGGAAACATTGGGTCCTGGCTTTCATGTGTTACTTTGCCACCTACTTAAAGGGGTTGTTTCACAAAAAAAATATTCTAGAGTTTTTAAACCAGCACCTGGATGGGAATAATTTTGTAATTGCATGTAATTAAATAGTTAGTATAGCCAGTGAGTTATTCACTGAAATCTATCTGTATAGCTCCACCTGCTGTTTGTTCTTTTTCTGTTTTCTTTGCCCTGCTCACTGAGATGGCCGCAAATGCTCAGTTCCAATCTTTAAATGCCTCCTGAGTTGTGATAGGCAGAGCATGGACACGGCCCCTTGAACTTCAGCAGAAAAGACACTTCCCTTCAGCTGTGAGCTTGATATAAATCTAGCAAAGCAATGTATAGGGAGATCTCTGGATCCATGTGAGGTACAGGGCCGGTTCTAGCTTTGTTGGAAAGAGAATGGCATGTTCTATACGATGTCTGATTTTAATTTTTTACATTAATCATGGGATAACCCCTTTAAATATTGTTGTACACCAAGCACACACCAATATTCCCTTTCGGCAGTGGTCTCTTTCATCAGGATAATGCTCCTATCCAGATTGCAAAAATTGTTCAGGAATGGCTCGACGAACATGACAAAGAGTTCAAGATGCAGACGTGGAGTCCATGCTCAATAGGTCACAGCGGTTTTTATGACACAAGGGGCACCTACACAATATTAATGTTTTATATGGCTGACCGGTGTATGTTAGCACTGTACTGACAGAATGTATGCTACCATAAAGGACTTCTACTCTAAAGATGTCCCCTAGGCAGAGGCATCTCGCAGTTCTGTGTAATTAATTGCTACTACTCATTAGGCTGGATTCACATTCAGCATTTGTTAGGTTTTAGTGGAGAACTAACCACAGGGTTATGGCAGTGGGTGTGGAACTACTCCACTGTGTCAACCAACAGATTTGGCTTTTGGCTAAACCTAAGGCATTATCCTAGCATCTTTAATCCCTATGCAGGGATCTGAACTTTGCTGCAGGGGAGCCACTAGGCAGCTAACTTCTTTTAGTAGTATCTGTATGGTTGACAGCTGATCCCCTTGGTCAGAGACACTGGAATCGGGAACTAAGGGATCAGGTAAAACCATAGTCAGGCACAGGCCAAGTTCAGGACAGGCAGAGTACAAGCAATCTGATAAATAGTCCGGGTAGTCAGGACAAGCGGAAAAGGGTCAATACAGAGGTCAGGCATAGGTCAGGTCAGGCAATGGAGGGTCAGAATACAGAAATAAGGCAGAAGTCAGTACAAAGGCTGACAAACAGATGCAGCACACCTTTGCAGGGAACTAGCAAGCTACACAACCTATTGCTCAGGCACCCTTCCACTGAGGGAGGTGCCTGAAGTTCCACAGGGTTGCCAACCCTGGGGAACTAGAGATTAAAGTGTTCATGTTGGCCCTTTAAGAGCTGGACGAAAAGCATGCATGCCCTATATGATGAAAAAGGAGAGTCTATGCTGGCAAGAACAGGTTGCGGGTTGATGAGCTGGACAACTCTGGTGCCTGGGCCTGCAACAAAGAAATTAAAGATGGGTCTAGGTTACCAGAGAAGAAGTAGGAGGGCGAGTAGAGCAGCGCCCAAGCCCACCCAGTATAGCTGAACAGCGGTAAGCACTGGCCACCCATATGACAACTTCTGTGCAGAGGTAACAGTTACACCTAAGCATATGAACCTAAGGGGTCCTAAAAATTTCATATAAATGGCACAAGGTGGAAAGGGCACTTCTACAAATTTTGTTTTGGAGCCGTGGAGCTTGCCACCGACTAACCAGATGTTTTTTTACTAGTCAACAGGAGAAAATGAATGTTTTGTGCACATAATGAGGAATATTTGCTATATTTGCTATATACACTATTGCCCCACTGAGTGGTATTACAGTATGTATCTTGATTGCTCCATAGTCATCAACATGGAATATGTTGTTTGAGTACAGCACTTAAGCGAAGCAGAAAAATGATGTTTTTGGTAAGTCACCCTCAATGCAACTTGGAAACCAAGCTCTCTCTTGTCCCACACTTTACAAGAAATGATGAACAAAAATTCCACCAGGCTTGATAGATATTAGGGCAGATTTACTAATCAAAAGGAACAAGAATTTAGCAGCAGGTTTATTATGTGTTTTCAAATCTTTTCCCCCTCACTATACTGTATTGAAAAGTATCCACAAAAAATTCAGGACTTAATATTTCAGAATTATTTAATGGTGTGCACGCTGTGCACCATTTTTTGGGTGGAAATTACTGTGAGTATGGTATGTAAATAATCCACCCAAAGTCGGCATAAGTAACAGAAATGTGTCTAGAATGTTCAGAAGGGAATGCTAAATCTATCACACAATGTGATAAATTGGGCACATTTTCTGCCTGCTTGATCTAGTTTTAAGCTTTTAATCAAAATTGAAGACACTAATAATAAATCACCCTGATTGTGATTAGCCTGAACTCCATTCATTTCAATGACAATACTGATAATTATGCCCAATGGGTTTTTGCTTTTTAGTGCTTTTGGCCACTCTAGCTTCTTTGCAGCACTCAAAGAATGGTGTTTGGTGTTTTATTTGATTATGTTATCACATCAGATAGAAACAATGTAATGCAGATATTACCAGACCCACCAAGTATAAGCAGAGATGTCCAAACCCCACACTTTCTCCCTATGCATAGTATTCACTTCTATGGGGGGATTCCAAAAACAGCGAGTTTGGCTTTTTCCAGAATCCCAACAGCCTCTTCATTCCCAGCAGTCTATACAACAGGTGAAATGTGGCTTCTTCTGGTGAGGGTCCCAGAGACTGGAACTCACATCTATCAGGAAATTAGGATATACTGTGGATATGCCATGAATGTCTGAAAGGGAAATACTTCTTTGTATATATTTTTATTTGTATATTGTTTTCAGGTCACTTTAAGTTCTTGTTTTGCATTGTGTAGTTGCCCCACATTTTTGAATTTGTGCACAGTTTTCATGTAGTTGGTGCAACTGCATTGTGTTGCATGGCCTAATCTTTAAAAAATACACCCGGGGGCTGCCTGGCGTAAGATGCAACTTTTGGTAAATAATAAACGTGCCAGAATACAGATCTAATCTTACTTTTCTGCCTTAAACGTAGACCACTTTTAAAAGTGGTGTGGAGTGCCTCCTAAATGTCGTAGAAATGTCGCAGTTTGCGTGCCATGCAATATTTTTACACCAAAAACCAGATGCATCTGGTTTGATAAATGTTCCCCATAAAATATACCGGTAATTATGTCTCAGTTTTGCATCTAGCACCTCAGAAATCCCTACAGCATGATGCTGCCCACACCATGCTTCACTGTAGGGATTATATTGGGTAGGTAATGAGCAGTACCTGGTATCCTCTACACATGACTCTTTGGAAATGATGCCAAGTCTAGCCATTCTGCCATAAAGCCCAGATTGGTGGAATGCTGCAGTGATGGTTGATATTCTGGAAGTTTCTCCAATATGCACACACGATCTTTGGCACTTAACTAGAGTGACCATTGGGGTCTTAGTCATCTCTCTTACCAAAACCCTTCTCCCCCGATTACTGATTGTTCCTAACATCTTCTATTTAAGAATTATGTAGGCCATTGTGGGGATATTAATTTCAGCCAAATTTTTTGTACCCTTCACCAGATCTGTGCTTCCACACAATCCTTTCTCTGAGCATTATAGGCAGTGCTTTCTAGTGATGGCCTTGCGGTTCGCCCAGCAGTTGGTTCGCAGCAAACTTTGCGCGTTTGCGATCCGCCGAAAATGCAAATATATGGCAATGTCCGCGTGCGCCATATTATTTTGTATTGCGCCAAACTTTGACCCATGACACATCCATCAGGTGGGACAGGACAGCCAATTGAGACGTTTCAGCACATGGACATACCCCCAACCCTATAATCTAGCAGTGATTTTACATTATGTGTTTTGCCAGTGTAGGGAGAGGTTGCATTTAGGAGCAAGGACAGGCTGTTAGGAACTTAGGGACACCAAACGCTAACTGATAGGGCGACAAAAGTCCTTTTAAGGACTGGTAACATTGTGCTATCGATAGGTGTGATACACAGATATAGAAATACTTATAATATACTTTCTAACATAGAAAGTATGTTATAGTGCATTTGTATGCTTCCAGAATATACTGATTGAGGGCTGCGATCTATCAGCTTCAATAAAATAGTGATAGAGGTTTTACATATACCTGCATCCACAAAATTACTGCTTGAGGGTGATATACCAGCTTCAACTAACAACTGATTGAGGTCTGCCATATATCAGCTTCCACAAATACTGCTATTCTCTAGGGACTTTGACACAGGGTAATTTTGAAAATGACAGGCAGAGGAAGACGCAGGCCATTCTGCAGGGGTGGTAGAGGTCGGGCAGGTGCACCAGACTGGAGCCTAAGTGGGAAGTTGGAGAAGGTGCGTGCGATTATGTCAAAGGACTCACTCAGCCTTCCACTTCTGCACCCTCCTTATCTGTATCTACACCCTCCTCACTCTCTGCTGTGTGCACCCCCAAAGACACCACCACCACTATAGCCCCTCCACTCGAGTCAGAGCAATTATTTTCCCATCCATTTCCAGACCTTACCATCCATTTCCAGACCCAGCGGTCTGAAGACAGTACCCAGATCAGCCCAAGGAGGGTGGTCCCCGCTGTTGCTGCCTACTCCGAGATCTATAATGTCAGTGGTAGCGAAGGTGACGATGATGACATGTCGATGAACGTCATGTGGGTGCCCACAAGAGAGGAAGAAGAGGGGAGTTTAGATGGAGAGACTGAGCAGCAGATAGGGAGGAGAAGGAGGAGAAGCAGGCAGAACTCACAGTGCACAGGAGGCAAAAAGCAGACTGCAAATGTATCTGGAGCAAGCCATCCACCATGCACAGTCACATCTTGTGCTCCCAGGACGCCGGCATATGGCTCCACAGTGTGGGCTTTTTTTAACGTGTCAGCTGCTGACAATACTGTTGCCATCTGCAGCCTGGGCTGTAAACGCATAAGTCGCGGTAAGCCTAACACTCACCTAGGGATGACCACCTTAAGAAGGCACCTGGCCTCCCATCACCCAGCTTAGTGGGAGTAATGCCCTCAGAACCCACAAAGCCACACTCCCGGCGCTCCACGTCCTGCCTCTTTTCCTTCTCCTCTCTCCTCCCATTTGTATTCCACTCCACCTTCCACCGTGCTGTTGTCGTGTTTATCTGGCACAAGGCAGGCTTCCATGGCCCAAATGTTCAAGCGTAAAAAATGATGACGCCAGATAATCATCTTGCCCAACGGCTGACCGCTGGCTTTTAGAAAATTTGTGGCCATTGGCACACCGCAAAGGAAGGTCCCCGGAAGGAAATATTTCTCCCAGAAGGGCATCTCTGAACTATATGGCCACATTCAGAGGCAAGTTAATATATCTCTGGCACACAGTGTCGGTGCAAAGATACATCTGACCACAGACACGTGGTCTAGAAAACATGGGCAGGGAAGGTACATAACTTTTACTGCCCACTGGATGAACCTTCTGACGTCCGTCAAGCATCTAACCCGTGGCACCCGTGTGGATTTGGTGTTACCGCCACGGATTGCATGCAGGCCTGCCTCTTCTTCTCGTCCTCCTACTCCATCCTTCGTCTCCTCCTCGGATGACTCCTCCTTTTCCACTACTACCGCCTCTTCCATTCCACCCCCAATCTCCCTAGAACCTATTTGACGTGCCATGTGAGACGGTGCCATGCTGTGCTGCGACTGTTGTGCCTGGAAGCCGAGAGCCACACCGGTCCTGCACTGCTTTCAGCTATGCGGTCATAGGCCGATCGTGGCTAACCCCGCTTAATTTGACAGTTGGTAAAGTGGTGTGCGACAACGGTGCCAATCTGCTGAGCGCACTGAAACAGGGAAAAATAACACATATGCCGTGCATGGCACACGTCATAAACTTAGTCGTGCAGTGATTCTTTGACAAATACCCCAGGGTCCAGGACGTCTTGTGGCAGGCCAGGAAAATCTCTGGCCATTTTAGAAGATCTTACACGGCCATGGCTCGACACCACTTGCGGCGACACCACTTGCCCGTCAGACGTCTATTTTGTTACAGCCCGAAGCGCTGGAACTCCACCCTGTATATGCTTGATAGGCTGCTCCAGAAGAAACATGCCGTTTTTTTACTACCTGTACGAACTTTGCGGCAGGACAGGTTCTGAGGAGCTTGGTTTCTTTTCACCGCGCTAGTGGCTGCTCATGCGCGACGCATGCAGACTACTGCGGTCATTTGATGAGATCACCAAACTGGCCTGTCACAGCCAGGGCGCCATCAGTGACATCGTACCTTATGCCATCAAGGAGCAGGAACTGGAAGATGAGGAAGTCGCAATACTGAATGAATTCCCAGGGGGGTACTACATCTGAGACAAGTCAGCAGGAGTCTGAAGAGGAGTCAGAGGAGGATGGTGGATGGGGGGAGGATAAGGAGCAAGAAGAGCAGGCTTTAAACTTTTCAGGGATCCCTGGTGTTGTCCGTGGATGGGGGGAGGAGACCAAGAACGACATTCTCCTGGGTAAAGAGCAGGAGCCAGGGCGCTCCACCGCTTCCAATTTAGTGAAAATGGGGGTCTTCATGCTCCAGTGTTTGAAGAGGGACCCCCGTATAAAAAGCATAAAGGTCAAGGACCTGTACTGGGTGATAACGTACTTAGACCCCCGGTACAAACACAAAATGACAGACATGTTACCAGCATCGAAGAGGGCTGTCAGAATGCAGGATTTCCAGGCCTTGCTGCAAGAGATGCTGCATTCTGCTGTTGCGGATGCTGGCAGAGGAATTTCCACCCACAGCGAAACAGGTGCGTGTACCAATCCTACCGTGCCTGCAAAAAGAGGGCGGTTTGAAGATGTGTTGGTCACTTTGGATATGAGATCATTCTTGCAGCCAACCCATCAACAGCCACCCTCCGGATACAGCCTCAGGGAATGCCTAGATCGACAGGTATCCGACTACATCGGGTTAACGGCCGATGTGGACTCTGAAAAGCGAGGGACCCCTCGACTACTGGGTGTGCAGGCTTGACCTGTGGCCAAAGCTGGCACAATTTGCCATGGAACTCTTGGCTTTCCCCTCGTCGAGTTTCCTGTCTGAAAGGACGTTCTGCGCAGCAGTGGGGATCGTGACCGATAAGTGCACTCGCCTAGCTCACAACAGTGTGGACTACCTCACATTTTTAAAAATAAATGAGGCATGGATCTCAGAGGAATTCAACAACTATGATGACCACGTGTAATTGAATTTCCTCATACTATCCCATACATATCCGCCACCACCCAGAACAAAGAATGGTCCTTGTCTTATGTATATACAGTGGCATTAAAAGCCTTTTATGTCAGGTGAATGCCTTTTGGGGCCTGTACGTGCCAACAGTAACATATTTATCCGGTGACCGCCTAATGTACCTCCAGCCACAGAATCCAAAGTTATTTACTGTCAGGTGAATGCCTATTGCCTAATTTTTGGGGCCTGTACTGTACTTTTTTATCTCTAGCCACATAATCACACCCTTATCTTACTCCTCTGCCTCTCATTATGGTGGCGTATGAACCGCATTTACCATAAGGACCTTCTAATGTCACAGGGTCATGTGACTGTTCCTCCCACCCCATACTGTGCCTCTTATACCGTGCATTGTGCCCTCTTATCACACCCTGTGCAGTGCCCCTAGTCATTCATTGTACTGTGCCTTCTTATACCCTTTTATCCAGTCACTGTACAGAGGTGTTATCCGGTCAATGTATGGTGGTGGTATCCAATAACTGGATGGCCATAACTGTATCCCTTTCCCTGGCCATGCCATCCTTTTTTAGACCTAGCATGAGCGGGAAAAATATGCAGATTGCGGTGCTAAGGACCTTTTCGCCACAATCTGTGTCAGAAATTCGCCTAACATAGACGTATTTCTATATAATAAATAACCACCTAATTGTATTATTATTCAGGGGTAGGGCTAATATCTTTATATTATATAGATTATAGTGTATTATACTGTGCCCTGTGTTTCCCAGTAGAAAATGATCCTTGAGAAACACAGTCCTCATCCCTGACCACCAGGTCCAGGTAGCGCTCTGTCAGTACATGGCGGCCTCCCCTCTCCGCCACGCTGCTCTGCTGTGTACTGGTGCTGATTCTGACACTAGGGCTGGGTTCACATACTATTTTTGCCATCCATTTAATGTATACCAAAAATGTATGCGTTAACAGATGCCTCAGACTGATGCCGTACAGTGGTGTTCGTCACCATACAGTTCCATGGTAGAAAAAAATATTACGTTAACGTATGCATTTTTTTCAATGGACTCTGCAGGATACAAAAACGTGGAGTGCTGCACATTTGTATACATCAAACCGATAGGAAATACAAATTTTCTAGGCTCCAGCAAGGCACATTTTTGAGAGTTTCCCTTTAAGAAGCAGAAAAATGGCCCCTGATTAAAATACATATTTTTTGTGGGAATTTTTGCCAATGACCCCCCTCTGGTATGTCACTGTCCATGTTGTGGGACTATTTGTGTACTTCTAGTAAGTGTTTGCTGGCTGCAAATATGACCTGAAGGTTTTTCAGGTTCGCCTGCCATTATAGTGAATGGCGGATCGTCCTGGCCGATGTTCGTCCATGACTAGTGTTTTCCATCTCATGGCTTGGTTTTTGCTCTGATATGCATTGTCAGCTGTGAGACCTTATATAGACAGGGCTGTGTCTCTCCATATCATGTCCAATCAGCTGAATTTACTATAGGTGGACTCCAATCAAGGTGTAGAAACATCTCAAATGTGATCAAGATAAATGGAAGACCCCCAGAGTTAAATTTCAAGTGTCATAACAAAGGGTCTGAACACTTTTTCATTATTAAGTGCAGAATGATGAGGGAAAACTTATTTTTATTTTTTTTATTTTAGCACAAGGCCACAACATAACAAAATGTGAAAACAATGAATGGGTGTGAATATTTTCTAAATTTTTATGCCAGAAATGTAATGGCATATGTTGTGTGAGAGACAGAGCAAACATCCAAAATCACAGGATAGAGTATACCGTACATCCGAAGCTACAAAATTTAGCTTAAGCAGTAAAAATGTCTAGTAATGTCATGTTCCTGTTTATATAGTGCATGTTTATACCAATTTGTATATCACTGCAAAGCTCTATTTACATGTTCTGATTTCTAAAAGTTACAGTAGTTATGGTAGTAGTTATGTAGTAGGAGGAGTAGAAGTAGTAGGGGTAGTAGCAGAATTGTTTCCTTCAAACACCCCCTCCCCAGCACTCACACTTAAAATTTTTCTTTTATGACTCAAGTCCATTGAGTTCAACCTATTATTTTCATGCTGTGTTGATCCACACAAAGCAAGTACTCAAAAAAAAAAAAAAAAAATCCTGGCTTCAACTATAGCAATCAGAATAAAACTATGGGCCTATATTAAAACCATCTAACATGGGTTTACTTGTGAGATCCCTTCTAGTCTATCATGGTTAGACATCGACATCTAAATTTGCACAGCTACATACCAATATAATAAAAAAATTCTTATAGACCAAAAAGCTATCGACAAATCCCTTTAATGATATGTGAGGTGAGGAATCAGAATAGGTGAAAAGCACCTTGTGTGCATGATTGAAGTCCTCTGTGTCATGGAGTATCTGAAATGATGTGTCCTACACAAGCCCATGAATGCATTTCGATTTTCTCCAGGTGGCTATAACCATCAATACAAAAGCTGCTTTGATATTTTTTTTGCTTTTACTGTATAACACATATCTATATATTCCTGCAGTATGGTAATGACTATGACCATTTTCTTACTGAACAGGTATGAGTTTATTTTTTACAGTATTGATGGAACCCTCCATAACCTCATAGTATGGGGTCTTCATTCCATAAAGAAAGTGGCCTAATGGACAATAAGACCAAGTGTGTGTTCCCTCTTAGGTCCCGTTCATACCATGTGTCCCCATAAAGCCGAAATATAACTATTTTCGTCCCACATGACAGTGGTATTGGTTAGACCGCTCGGGTCACCCTGACCCCCCACCTTTTAACCTCCCACCATTAAAATAACATCCGGACCACGGTTCAGATTGAATCGGCCACAGCAGTCGTTTTATTAAATAACAAATAAATAACATATAAGCATCCAACATAAATAACTTACCGGTAACCCTGAGTAAATGACGAGGGAGGTCCTAGAAGCCCCGATAACTCCACTGCACCCAAACAAACTGGCAATTCCATCTTGCCCCCAGCCGATGTACGCCAGCTCAGAAGCACCAACTGATGGACTCCTAATCCCTCCACTCCAGTTTAACCATTAGAGTCCAGCCCCAACCGTGGGGCCCTCCCATTCTCAGCTACCACCATATTCACCAACTTTGAGGTCCTCCCCACCACCAACAACGTACAACTTGATCCCCTTAAGTTTGAGCGTCCCTCCACATTCTCAAAGCTATTTCGATCCCTTCCTGAATCCCCAGGGACCACAAATCAATACCTACAGCATTGAGGTGCACCCTATATGCTCTCCAAAATTCACCCTCACCTGCCTCCAATTTCGAATGCGCACCGCAACCGCCCCATTCCTTGCCACAAATCTACCCACCGCCTGATTAACCTTGATTCGAGCTTTATTAAGTCGCTCGACCGATCTCGCACCCCTCCAAGACCTCCTCGGCACAATGTCCGACCACACTGTAATCAAACTCAGGAATAATGCCCACAACCTCAGCAAATCAAATGTAATGTCCTGAATTAACTCCCGGAATGGCCGAGACTGTAAGTCGTTCCCCCCAACATGTAACATTAAAATGTCTGGGGGACGATCCAACCTAACAAAGCGATGTACTTCCAGCAACACCCCACCCCATAACATACCTCTGACACCCAGCCACCGCAACACCGCTATGTCCCGCCCGAAACCCAGTTGGCGCCCATTCTGACTAATGTCTGATCGTATCGCCCCCCAGAACACAAAGGAATGACCCAGAATCCACACCAACTCCACCTGTAAACCTAAGATCAGCAAAAGAAACGTTAACCCTTACAATGATCATCACTCACAACCTACCCACTCTCACATAAGATCTAAATCGAATTGATTCCCAAGGACCTATTCTTTTTATCATATCCTCACTCAAACCAAAACGGACTGCTTCCATCGATGCCCCAATCCTAAATGAATGCCCTGTATAACCCTCCTCACTAATCCCTAAGACCCTCAAGCATCTCGTTAAAATGGCAAGAAATTGAAACCGCAACAAGAACAATCCATCCTCATGCCTAAGAAGAGGAACGGAACCCTCCCCAAACACCTCTTCATAGCCCAGTAAGCATTTTACAGGACAAAGAAGACAACCTGGAACCTCAAACAAAGTCAACTGCCTACCCTTTCCTTCCTGATCTGTTTTCGACTTCCGGATTCGAACCACCACCCTATCTGTATAAATGTCTACATCCTCCAGCTTCAACCCCCCAGCTCTATTAACACTACTACTCACTAATTCCCGCAACCTATAAGCCCCAAAAAATGCCAGTGAAAACGCAGCCTTAAATAAAGCAACCTCCCATGACGACCTACAAACCACGAATAACTTTGAGCCGATCTCCAATAACAACTTAAACAAGACTGGCCTTCTCTGGTCCTCCGCCCCCTTGGCCCATCGCCAACCCTTTAAAACCTGGCCTGACCAAAAAAGTCTTCGTATAATCCGTAACACTACGTACATGAAATCCAAACGCCAAACCAGCCACATACCTATTTAACTTAGATACTGACCACCCCTCCTCCCTGAAATGACCTAACAATAAAAATAAAGCCATTTTTCAATCCTCCTCCCGCACTTCTAACTGCACGCACCACCGTTTACAAATCTTCAAGGCCTTATCATACACGGACCACGTGCCAGGACACAAAGACGCCTGCAAAAGCCCCATTACTGTTCCTTCAAGATTTTCCACAGCCAAGCTGGACACACAAGACCAATGTCCTCTGCTTCCGGCGCCAGTTGACGAAAATGCTCCCCCTGTGAACGAGAAAGGGCATCCGCCACACCATTAGAAACACCCGAAACATGAACGACCATTATCCAAGAATTGATGGATAAACATCTCAGCACCAAAAATTGCTAAAGCCTAACTACCTGGGGAGAAGATGCCGTCAAGCTGTTAATCACCTGCACTACCCCCAGATTGTCAGAGTGGAAGCGAACTTTCCTATTTGCAAACCGCTCCATTTTTGCCAATCTCCTCGCCCTACCAATTTCCTGCCGCAAATTGAACAACTTGTCTTCCTGCAAAGTACACTCCATTTTAACTGGGTCAATCATGATTCCCAGAAAGCACAACTCGGTCGAAGGCCCTACCGTTTTTTCCGCTGCCAAAGGCACCACAAACTGTTCAAGAACTGACTGTACTGTATGCGACAACAACAAACAGACCCGTGAACCTGCCGGCCTAAGGTACAGAAAGTCATCTAAGTAATGAATAATGGATGAGCAACCTGACACGTCAACCACCACCAATTCGAGGAACGACTTAAAAGTCTCAAAATAGGCGCAAGATAACGAGCATCCCATAGGCAAACATCTGTTTACATAATACCCCCCATCCTAAAAGCAACCTAACAAATGCAAACTATCTTGATGAACCAGTAACAAGCGAAACGCCGCATCAATGTCAGTTTTTGCTAACAACGTCCCTGGGCCCAACTTCCCATGCCACAGCCACATCAAATGACGTATAAACCACTGAACATAATTCAGGATCTTTGCCGTCATTGACCGACGCCCCTTTTTGGAAGGAGAGATGGTAAATGAGCCGAAATTTATTCGGCTCCTTCTTGGGCACTACTCCTAAAAGGTGAAACTCTCAAATTGACCAATGGCGGCTCCTGAAAGGGACCAGCTATTCGACCCATAGTTTCTAGTGGAATAACATGTGCAGCAGAGAGCTCCCACTATAGTAAGCCCTAGCTTGTTTCAGGATAAAAATAAAAATATAAATAGCCTCAAACAAACCTGGCTTGCTAATAAGGGCAGCTACAAATGTGGACACAGCAAATGCATTTGCTGTGAACACACTAAGGTCAGCAAACGTTTCAAATCCACCGTAATCATAATGAATAAGGTATTCAGTCTTATTTAAACTGTAATACTAAATTTGCGGTGTATTTGATAACATGTGAGGCTTGTAATCTGCAATATGTGGGGTGTACCACCAATGAGATCAAGTCCAGAATCTGCAAGCCGCAATGTATCTGCTGCCAGTCTACATTTTGCGATTGTTCATGAAGGAGATACGTCTAGTCTAGTGGTAAAGGGCATTGAGAGAGTTAGAATACCTGTTAGAGGGGGGGACCATCGAAGAAAACTATTAAGCAGAGAAGCTTTCTGGATATTCCAGTTAGATTTCCGTCAACCCATTGGCTTAAATAAAAGACACAGTGTTATATTACAATATTAAGGGGATTTATGATTTTGTTATTTGTATGTGCATTTTTATTGAGACTATTTGTATGCTTTTTCTTATTAGAGTTTCATTATTTGATGATGGTTAGTTTTGTACGATTTTAAACTTTTCAAATTGTGACAGCTGCTATTGATTGCACTTCATATGTTGTTCCGGGCAGTGTGTGCGACTGATTGCACAGCCAGCTGACTGGGAAACCTATAAGTTGCAGTTATTTGAAGGTTTTACATGTCATGAGGAAGGACTGCAATTGATATATGGTCTGAAACGCGTTGACAAATTGTCCTGTATTTGAAGATTTTACAGTGAATAAAGAATTTTTCCTGCTGTGATTTGGAGCTGGATTCTTCCTCCCTTTTTGCCGCAATATTACCGCTTCCAGGTGCGGTATCCGGTCTCATCCAGCAGAGGAGCAGGTGAGAGCTGCAGTTTGCCTTTATACTTAGCCATTCGACCCAATATAACTTCCTTAGCCAATTTTTCGGAAACTACCTGAGGATGCTCTAGCACCGACCTCAAATTCTTATGCAAGACCGTACCCGGCAAGGGAACTGAGGGAATACGAAAACCCCACCGAAAACCCTTTTCCAACAAAATCGGCGCCTCCCAGTTTGGGTACCTATCTAGAAACCCCACCATCCTTTCCACCCATACCAGTGTCAACCCCTTTCCCAGTGTTGTCCCCCCTTTCTGTCTTCCCCTTTTGAAGCACCTTTTAGCTCCTTGGGATCCGCCACATGTGGTGCACTCGTGCTTAAATTTACACATTGCTCCAAATTTACAGTTTCCTTCATTAAAGAGGAAACACAAACCTCTCGCTGATGCCGCCATAAAACTCCCTTGCCCGGAACCCCCAGCCTCGGCCTGAAAGGGCTGCTCCAACCGTGATGGTGCCGTTACTCTAAGCCAGAGACAAATATCTTTATGTTTCGAACGCATATTGGGCCGCACTACCTTCCTCTGTCTAAATTGCTCGTCATAACGGAGCCATCCTATACCGCCGTACACCCTATACGTTTCCCCTATCACGTCCAAAAAACAAAATAATGCTGAACAACATTCCGGCATTTTTCCCCCGCTTGCTAAAATCGCAAATTCCTGAAGCCAATTAGAAAAAGTGTGTGGAATCAACCAATACCAGTGCTTTTCCTCCTACTCCTTTTTTCCCTCATCTTTTTTCCCCCTATCCAAATTAAATCTCTCTAGGGGAAGTAAGGAAAAAATGTCCAGGTACTCCCCTTTCCAAATTTGCTTCCTAACCTCCTGCTTCAAATGTGCCCTAACGGACCCTAAAACACACATACACCTCGCCCTTAGCCCCATCGTCCACCCTTGGCCTGTCCTCTTCCCCCCATCCTGAGTCTGCACCGCCACAGATGCCCCCGCCCTGCTAGCTTGCCCCCCTATGGACATCCCACTCACGGGACCCACTCCCCAAGCCGGCAGCGGCGACCCCCCACCTTCCCCTAAGCCTGTCAACCAACCCGCCAGACCCCTCAAAAGTTGCCCTAGACCCCTTCCCAGCTCTCCCAGACGTGCCCCTCCCCCGACACCCCCAGGATAACTAAGAAGAGATAAAAGAGGACCCCATGATATCTCACCAGGCTGCACGGGTACTGTGAAACCCGCCACTGCAGATCCTGTATCCCGCCGCTCCTGGTCCCCATCTTCCACGATCCTAGATGATGTTGCCATGCCGTCCCTGTAGTCTGGGCTCCTGAGATCCTCCATGCATGCTGTACTTGATCTTTTTTCCAACATGGCTCCTGCCACGTGATGGGCGTGTCCATCTCCCTTCTCACCAGCCGACTCCATGAGGCTGTGCAGCTCATTGACCGTCTTTTGCACAGCCCTTGCACCGCTGCCTCCATACCTGCGCCAAGTGGACCTTCCAGAGGGGGGAACCCTGGGAAGGTCCACAGATCCTGGTTCTGCTCCAGACGCTTCTGCTGCAGAGAGCAGGGGGGGACGGACTCCCCGCTCTGCCCTGGGTCCCGCCGCTGAACAGGATTCCTCCCACGGTGGGAGCGCATACTAACCGCCTGCCTCAATGCTCCCTGCCGTGGAGGGTCCCAAGAGGGGCTCCTGAGCTGGAGCTGGACCGGGAAAAGCACTTGTGGCTCCCTGCACCAAGCTCTCCACTTGATCCCTGAGCCATCCTGGACCCCGAGCCTCAGCCTCACTCCTGAACCTGTCTAGAAGCTCCTCTAATGACATGGTGAGTGCTCAGTTCACTAGTTCACTTGGCTACCTAACCAAAATGGCTCTCTTTTACCCCCAGAGTCCCCTACATATCGCCGCCCAAACCACTCCCCCATTACGCTAGGAACCCCCACCCCTCAACTAACTCTTTGCATATTAACCCCTTTAATGGCTCCCCTCACTTAACCAAACCATTGTCATGATGGCCTCCCCTTAGTCCTTTGTCGCCAGTCTACCCCACTTTACACACATATGCCATTGACTTTCATTGTAAAAAGTTATATGGTATGATATCAGTTTGGAACTGTAAAGTAGCCTATGGTGCGTGATCTGTCAAATGTCTGTCAAGGGGATATGTTTTTTTCATAGAAACCTATGAGATGTCACGGTATACTTTTGGATACTTCTTTGCTATCCAATATAGCCAATGATCATGGAATGAACCATTATGCTGGATTAAATTCCCCCCTACATCTGCAATCAGGGGAGAGTCAGGATATCCCCATCCATGTTAGATGGTCTCCTGGTCCTGCTGAAATTGCCAGGTTCAGCAGATGTTTATCTAATGTGTATAGCCACCATAACATATACAGTCACACTGCCCCCAAGCTCAAAATTCCTGCAAAATACAATTTTACATTACATTTATACATTACACATTTCATTTGCATATATTAAAACATCATTTTTCTCAGTAATGCGGACACATATGAACATGGGACCAACACAGATATCTTCAGCTGCCAAGCGCAAATGGAACAGGTCAGCCAGTTTTATAGGTACAAATCTGCTGACAGATGCTCTTTAAGTTTATTTTACAGTTGCATGGTATTCTTTGAGTAGCTTAAAGGGTTATCTCAACAGCAATATGGATGACATATTGTTTCATCAGATATATGGTGGTCCATTCTTCGCAACACCTGCCAAATGCTGGAAGAAATACCGTTGCTATGCCAATTGGTTTAGTGTTAGCTAAATTCTAGCTTTTATTGACAGCCCCATTGATGACCCATCATAGTCAAAGGATGACTATCCGGGCTCCTAAAAAGCAGCTAACCAGATAATGAAGTGTACATCATTTAACTGACACTGATGTCACCTTGTTCTAGCAATAGCTGAGGGTTTATTCCATAAAAAATATTCAGCATTTTACAAATCAGCAATGGGATTTTAATAATTTTGCAATTGCAAGAAATTAAAAATGTTGCATGACCCATAAGTTATTCAATAAAATACATCGTTATAGCGCCACCTGCCGTTTTTTTGTTTCATCCCTCTGTTTACCTTGATGAGGCCGTTGCACATGCTTATTTCTATCCTTCAAGTCCCTGGCATATGCTAACATCCCTGTTAGCGAATCTACAATACGTAAAACACTAAACAAGAATGGATTTCATGGGAGGATACCATAGAGAAAGCCACTGCTGTCCAAAAAAAACATTGCTGCACGTTTACAGTTTGCACAAGAGCACCTGGATGTTCCACAGCAGTACTGGCAAAATATTCTGTGGACAGATGAAACCAAAGTCGAGTTGTTTGAAAGAAACACACAACACTATGTGTGGAGAAAAAGAGGCACAGCACACCAACATCAAAACCTCATCCCAACTGTGAAGTATGGTGGTGGGGGCATCATGGTTTGGGGCTGCTTTGCTGCATCAGGGCCTGGACGGATTGCTGTCATCGAAGGAAAAATGAATTCCAAAGTTTATCAAGACATTTTGCAGGAGAACTTAAGGCCATCTGTCCACCAGCTGAAGCTCAACAGAAGATGGGTGTTGCAACAGGACAACGTCCCAAAGCATAGAAGTAAATCAACAACAGAATGGCTTAAACAGAACAAAATACGCCTTCTGGAGTGGCCCAGTCAGAGTCCTGACCTCAACCCGATTGAGATGCTGTGGCATGACCTCAAGAAAGCGATTCACACCAGACATCCTAAGAATATTGCTGAATTGAAACAGTTCTGTAAAGAGGAATGGTCAAGAATTCCTCCTGACCGTTGTGCACATCTGATCTGCAACTACAGGAAACATTTGGTTGAAGTTATTGCTACCGAAGGAGGTTCAACCAGTTATTAAATCCAAGGGTTCACATACTTTTTCCACCTGCACTGTGAATGTTTACATGGTGTGTTCAATAAAAACATGGTAACATTTAATTCTTTGTGTGTTATTAGTTTAAGCAGACTGTGATTGTCTATTGTTGTGACTTAGATGAAGATCAGATCACATTTTATGACCAATTTGTGCAGAAGTTTATATAATTCCAAAGGGTTCACATACTTTTTCTTGCAACTGTACATCTAGTTGGAGCAATAAATGGTGAGATGTCTGGATCTATGTTGCGCTGGTTCTAGCTTTGTTAGAAAGAGATTGTCATGTGCTAGATGATGTCTTTTTTTTGCTTTTTCACATCAATCATGACATAAACCCGTTAAGGTGGTTAGGCTAGGAAAATATATCTAGCATTATCCCTTATCTTGCAAAACTGTCTAACAGAAATTCCTTGCTGTCTATGATAACCGATCCTAATGCAGTTTAAATTTTTCCAGGGCAGGTTAAAAAAAGTAAGGCTGGGTTCACACGGGCGTTGCGGGAACAGATGCGGGTGCGATTTTCCCCCGCGAGTGCAAAGCATTTTAATGCGTTTTGCACGCACGTGAGAAAAATCGGCATGTTTGGTACCCAGACCCGAACCCGGACTTCTTCACAGAAGTTCAGGTTTGAGTTAGGTGTTGTGTAGATTTTATTATTTTCCCTTATAACAAGGTTATAAGTAGTGATGAGCGGGAGGTGCCATATTTGATTTCGGCGAAATTCGCGAATATTCACTAGAATATTCATCTCATATTCGTTGAAATCGAATATTCGTCATTATTCTAGTTATCGCTATTAATATGCGATTTAAATAATCACGTATTGCGATTTTAACTTAAGGCAACTTTCCTATTGGTTTGATATCTAGAATTAGCGAAGATGACGAATATGACGAATGTATTCGTCATATTCCTCAAAACGAAGATAACAAAATATTCTCCATCTTCGTACGCGCTCCATATTTGTCAACTTCGCTAATTCTATCAATCAAATAGGAAAGTTGACTAGAGACAGCTAAGTTTTTAATTCGCTATGCAATAATTTTACTTTGCTTTTTTTTTAATAAATAGAATAATTATAATGCTTGATAATTATTATAATTATTCTATTGATTTTTAAAAAAAGCAAAGTAATATAATCGCATAGCGAATTAAAAACTTAGCTGTCTCTAGTCAACTTTCCTATTTGATTGGAGCTAAAACGAGGATGGAGAATATTTTGTTATCTTCGTTTTGAGGAATATGACAAATACATTCGTCATAATCGTCATCTTCGCTAATTCTACCAAGCCAACCATAGTAAACCAGGTCTAAGTTGAAATTGCAATGCAATTACTTCAAGTTATATTAATCGCATTGCGATTTCAACTTAATTCTCACATCCGACAGTACATTCTAGTATATGGAGGCGTTCCCATGGTGATGGGGACGCTCCATGAGCACGGAAGTCGGCAGAAGCGGCAATGGGCACTGACTGGAGCAGCCAGGAAGCCAGGAATCCTAAGGACAGGTAAGAACTACTTTTGGGAAGTGGGAAAGAATAAAATATAACAATAAAAAAAAAAAAAAACGAATATTCGAAATAACGAATTTATAGCGCTATATTCGAAATATTTACAAATTAGCGAAGTGGCCATATAAAATTTGCTATTCGAATATTCGCGCTCAACACTAGTTATAAGGGAAAATAATAGCATTCTTAATTCAGAATGCTTAGTAAAATAGGACTAAAGGGGTTAAAAATAAATAAATAAATTTAACTCACCTTAATCCACTTGTTCGCGCAGCCCGGCTTCTCTTCTGTTTTCTTCTTTGAGGAAAAGAACCTGTGGTGACGTAACTGCGCTCATCACGCGGTCCATCACATGATCCATCTCCATGGTGATGGATCATGTGATGAGCGCAGTGACATCACCACAGGTCCTTTTCCTCCTGGACAGCAAAGAAGAAGACAGAAGAGAAGCCGGGCTCCGCGAACAAGTGGATGAGGTGAGTTACATTTTTTTTATTTTTTATTTTTTTCCCTCCATCCCTATTTTACAAAGCATTCTGTATTAAGAATGCTATTATTTTCCCTTATAACCATGTTATAAGGGAAAATAATAATGATCGGGTCCCCATCCCGATCATCTCCTAGCAACCGTGCGTGAAAATCGCACCGCATCCGCACTTGCGATTTTCACGCAGCCTCATTCACTTTTATGGGTACTGCGTTGCGTAAAAAACGCACAATCTAGAGCATGCTGCAATTTTCACGCAACGTGAAAATCACCGCTAATGTGCACAGCCCCATAGAAATGAATGGGTCCGGATTCAGTGCGGGTGCAACGCATTCACCTCACGCATTGCACCCGCGCGGAAATCTCGCCCGTGTGAAAGGGGCCTAAGCTGAGCTCTGATTGACTGAAGGCCAGCTTTTCTCATAAATACTGTAGTTTTGATAAATCTCCTAATACACTTGCCCCCAATGAATATATTGTTTAACATGTATATTCACTAATATATTTACCAGATCTTTGGTAAAAACAGTTATAAATGTAAGCTTTTTATGTGATTTTGCACAGATGCGCACTGTATATTGTCGTTAGAAGAAATGCATTATGCAAGCCTATACTCCGCCCTGGAAAATGAAATATAAGGCAGGTTTGGCCATGGGGATTTATCATATTGTATTACTGTACACAGATGTTACAACCACGAAGGCCCTTCTTATGCTTTATAGGAAGGGAGTAGCAGATACAGGGTCAATTTGCAATGCTTGAGTAGCTGCGTTCCTCCATTCATCGCTTTGCTGCCAGCTTGGGAAGAGTTTAATTTCTGCCAATACGGAACGCTGATATACACGCACAATGCTGCTCAGCTGTTTCCCAGGATATTAAAATAAAAAAAATAAAGTCTGTTCGCCTTTTGGTGTTTATTGCATCTTGCTGCAGTACTGCGTGCTCCAGCGCCCCTCGGTGGAGAGATATTAAAACTGTCCTGCAAGACCAAACGTAGATTTATCAAACTGCATTGTGCCGGAGATGATAGGATTTTTATACACAATATTACATGAATATGTATTGCGTCCAGAGCGGAAATTCTTCCAGATGACTTTGAAGACTGCATGGATATGTGAGCTGCAGCAATATTCTTATCCTGTCATACAAATAGCACCTCGCTTGGGATTCGATGTACCGTATGAATATGCATAGCTTTTTGTTATTTACTATAGAGTACATGCTGTAACTGCTGTGTAACAGAATACTATAGAATTTTACAAAGATGCCAAAAAATGGACAAAAGATGTCAAATGTGCTGGATTTTTTGACTCATTTTAAAACCTTAGTAGTATGACATAACAATCGGTAAACCTATGAACATCTAGAAGTGCTATTAATATGACAACCTGCATGACGAGAATGACCCATACCCACATCAGACTTCCCTATTGGCATACTTACCGTGAGGCCATGCCATACCACTGCCACACCTCTGGGGGCGATCTATATTTTAAACACTCTATTATCATCTATCTAATTTCTTTATTCATCCTTAGCTTATTCAGTGAATGATAGAGTGGGCAGACTTCCATCTCCTGTATATATCATAATGGGACCAGGAAGTGCAGAGCACTGTAAGAATTTAAACTGTCAGGTAGGGGATCAATGAGATCAATAATGCTTAGTTATTTTAATATTTTGCCTGTTATCGAAAAAATTAATATCCCACAAGGCAGCCCTTTATCATTTTGCTTGAGAAAACCACATTCCCGTTAACAGAATCAGTTGCATCCGTTCCAAACCCAAAACTCTTGCAACTTGTAGTCAAAAATTCTAAAAATTAAAATATTGTAGCAGGATGGACTCTGTAGAGTCGGTTATTAAAGCTGCATTCTAGTCAATTCATCTACTGGTGCGCAATGCTACAGAAACCAAAGTTAAAGGGGCCATTGATGGCATGTTGCTAGGACCGGATGTCAGATAGGCACAGTTCCCACCTGAGAAATCCTCTTTTATCTCAAGAATGGTGCCGGTGGAGTGAAGCAGAACATACTGTGCATGTTTGACTTGTTCTCCATTCACCATTTTGGGACAGGTCACATTGTCATAAAATAGCCAAGCCAGCGCTTGGCTTTTTCAAATCTCCCATACTGGTGAAAGGATAGTGGCTGCACATGTGTGGCTGCTCTGCCTTCACTTCAGGTGAGACCCACACCCAGGGGTGGACTGGCCATAGACCAAGGGGCCGGCCAAGCCCTCCTCAAGGATGCCATTGTGATGCTCTCAGTATTAATTAATGCTAGTAGCATCTGCTACGTATACACCTGGCTGCCCTCCTGCATTCAGCTGTATTGCTGTGCTCAGGACAGTGATAGTGTTAAATGCTGCAGTGGGGGTGGCAGTATTTTGTGCTACACTGTGTATTTGGTTCTGCTGGGTCAGTATTTTATGCTTCAGTATAGTATTGCTGGCCCTGCCTACATATATTGGCTCTGCCTTTTATCATTTTGGACCTGCCTACAACATGGGGCCAAGTTTAGTTTTTTTTTCCAGAGCCACTTTAAGTTCCCAGTCCGACTCCCTGCCACACCTATCCTAGAGATATGCCATCAATGTTCCAGGTGTGAATACCCCTTTAACCGCTTGACGAAGGGAGATGAGCTGAAACGTCGCATTGGGTGAATAGTGAGATCCACTTTATCTTCACCATTACTGGAGTGCTTCCGCTTTACAATTTTTACTACAATTTTGAGAATCTTCGTCCAGGATTCTTTGAGGGGTTGCATCTGGGAACTGTGAGTGCTGCTATCCATAGCTCAATTTATACCCCTTTAACTAGCTGTTTTTTCTTCTTCTTTTTTTGTTGTAATGTATAGTACATAGTAACATAGTAACATAGTACATAAGGCCGAAAAAAGACATTTGTCCATCTAGTTCGGCCTGTTATCCTGCAAGTTGATCCAGAGGAAGGCAAAAAAAACCCTGTGAGGTAGAAGCCAATTTTCCTCACTTTAGGGGAATAAAAAATTCCTTCCCGACTCCAATCAGGCAACCAGAATAACTCCCTGGATCAAGTATAACTAGCTAAATGATTCAGCTGGAGCTTTGGGACCCATGATTATGCCAGCGCATGAGCCCGCCAGAGGATCCGTAAGCCAGTTTGACCCTGATTGGGGATGGAGTGTAGAATAAGCCACTGTGACCTGCCGCCAGTCAAGATGGACTGTGTGACATTAGAATTGAAGACTTCCCTAACATAGTACATCTGTAAGTTCATAGTCCTCCATGTCAGAGACTTTATCCCCTAAAAAATCCCTGCCGTAAAGGAGGTTATTTCAGTCGCCCTTACTGATATTGAGCAGATACAGCGATTATGATCTGTTTAGGCAGGAAAAGAACAGGAGCTTTGAGAAGACAGAAAACAGAGACACGAGGGCAATCATTAAAGAAGGAGAATGACTAAAGCACAGAAAATGAGTTAAGAAAAACAAGTTGGTGATAGAATTTGGTCTAAAGCCAGGAACAGGATTTAAGGATGTTTGGAGCAGATTTTTCCCTTAGGAGAAGCTGAAATATTTCCAGCCATAGTGTGAATGTTTTACATTGCTAGGAAGAAATCCAAGGGGTAGAAAGATCTGCTTATGGCAGATAAGAGCCATAAAGACAACACAAATCAAACAGAGCAAATCGTATTTGTGCTGTTGCAGCAAATGGCTTACGCAATGGTTAAAATATAAAATGAAGGTGATACAGCTGTCAAAAGCAAAGAAATAAAGATCATTTCTCCCTAAAAAAGAAGAGAAAATTACTAGTAAATATAAGCACTTGAGATGTCCCATCTTGCCAAGGTTTAAAATAAAAATCACAGAGTTATAGCATTTGTTAGTTATGATGCCATTTCAGTTCCTAAGGGCAGGACCAGATTATAAGCAAGGTAAATGAGACTCTGCCCTGGAGTCACCACCACATCTCCATCACCACAGGTGTCTTCCACCACCCCGTATTTAAAACTCATGAAAGCAACTGAATGTTATTCATCTAAATAGTTTATCCACATACAATATAATTCTGCCTAAATATTATGCATTAAAAAAGCTATGGAAACCCTTGACATGAGAATATGATTCACATTTACATATGATAGTGAATACTTAGAGTTATGAAAAATTTGCACTAAAGGCCCCTTTGCCTTGCTCAGTTGAGCAGATGATTGTCAGGATTGTTCTGCCACCGTCTGCTCGTCAGTGAGGAGCTAATGCCATCACTCGTCCCCATACAGTGTCAGTAGCAAAAGCAAACAATGATTTAGGTGACCGCACCTACGATTTTACTACCCGATGAAGGAACATTTCGCTGGTTCATCAGGTATTCGGCGCCACCTTTACACTGGCAGATCATCGCTAACGAGTCTTTCTATGAACACCATTGATAAGCGGCAGGGCCAATATTCGAATTTGCGATATTTCGCTAATATCTGGGCGAATATTCATCATATATTTGAGAATTTGTGATCTCCAGTCATTATTTTCTTGATTTCGAAAATTGGCAATCGGAAAATTCACAATAAAAATGTGTGATACGAAAATATGCGATTAACACTACTCCTAAAGTCAAACATATTTCAGCCTTCTCATTGGCCCGTGAGCAAGAAACAGTGAGGGATCATGGGCACTGATGAATAAAAATCTCGAATATTTGCGATTACGAAGATATAGCACTATATTCTAGATATTCGTGAATTCGATAAAAATTAGCGATTAGAATATTTGCAATCAACATTAATGAACACTCGTTAGCTTTTATCTGCCTGATACTCTGCAGTGTAAAGGGGCCTTAAGGCTACATTCACATGGCTGTTTTCAGAACCATTGAGGTCTCTTAGCCTATTCGCTTGGCTATTTTTTAACGACCTGTGAAGAAATACCAACCAAAAATAGGACATGTCTTATCTTGGCCATATTCATGGACTGACAGCCCCCCATACAATTGAATATGGCCATATTTTAGGTCAGTCTTTTAGAAAGCACCTGTTAAAAAAATGGCTGTGAAAAACAAGCCATTTTGCTGTTCTTAACATACTGTCTTTTTTAAACCTCCGTTTGAATGTAGCCTAACTTTCAGGCTGCACTTGCCATCCCTTCATTCATTTTTAGACCCCCTGGTATTCAGTTTGCAACCTTCTCCTCGTTTCAGACTTTTCTCATATAGGTGCGTCCCTCTCAGTAATACATGCTGCATGTGTGGTCCGTGTGTCCTGAATGCTGCTATCTTTGATAGCTCTCATTTATCAATAGAGATTCATTCCTGGTTTCCCCTTCTGCAAAATTTGATGGATCTCCTCTGATATGCGCTGTCACTAAAACACATATTGGCAGTTGGGTTGCTAAAATAATAGTAATATATTATATGTTATAAAATTTCATTATTTGCATAATTTCATAGGGCAAAAATACAACACTGCTTCACTATGGAAGTCAATACGGCCACATCGGTAATCCTGTCAGCAAAAATCAGATCCACAAAATAGATTCTGTATTTTTCTCCCATCAATAGTAAGGGTTATTCTTATCTGCAAATACAGACAAGAATAGGACCTGTGATGAGGCACACAGATTCGCATGGCCTCATAGAAATGAATGGAGAGGAAAATGCATAGCACACTGAAGAAACAAACAGTCATGGGTAGGAGTGGTACTGTATATTAAAATAATTAAAAACTACTAAAAGATTTTGCCAGGGTTGCCTACATTAATATTTCCATAAAACTATTGCTCTTTTTCTTTCTCAATTTATTTTTAACTCCTTTATACTGTAGATTGACTGGGGAAAAGGCCACACACCATATTAACTGCTCTTCAGGGGATCCCGCTGAGAGCGTAAATATCACAGGGGCTCAATAGAAATGAAAAATTAATAATGAATGCACTTGCTTTTCCGGTGATTGAGTCCATAATTGCAAGCTACTGACTTTATTGATTGTGACGGAAAAAAATTGTTAGAGTTAGGGATTCAGCCTTCTCACATACATCTGATTGAGAAGGGGCTCAAAACACATCTTAAAGCCAACTGCAAAAAGTCAGTGGTATTTTCTTATAATTAGCTGATAGTGAAGTGACCTGAGCCTTATAAAGGTCTGAGAAAATCATAAATAAATTATACGACTCTAATGGCAACTCTCTGTGAATATAACCTCACCATATGGCTAGAGCTTTTGTCCCGTGGCTAGAGCTTTTGTCCCGTATCAGGCATGCGTACTCCAGCACTCTCCTGATTTCAGTGTTTGCACTGTGTTGGTCTTGAACGAGGATGCCTGACCTGGGGCCCTACAGCTGTTGCACAACTACAATTCCAAGCATGTTTGGACAGCTATTAGGGCATGCTGGGAGTTGTAGTTTTGCAAAAGCTGGAGGGCCGTAGCCTGAGCATTCCTGGTCTAGAACTTCAGCACATGCTAGTTCCCAGGTAATCACTTTTTTAGATAGCATAAACTGAAAAAGGAATAGTCCCAAAAAGTGTGGATCCCAGAGGTTGGACATCCACAAAACAGAAAATAATGCATATCCTAGTAAATTCGCAAACGTCACGGAAGAGCTTGTCCCAGCAACACTGCTATTGTGTAAACTTTATAGTGAATACCAGTAGAATACTAAACCTAGAAATAAATGATAAAAGTAAACAGGACATAATGTTGCCGATTCACAGTATTGTCTGCATGTTCCTGCAACAAATAACCCCGTAGAAATCCTGCAGAGAGCTCAGGCATAAGGTTTCTGCTGGTCTTTCTGTTTTCGGCAGGTATACGGTTTATGGGATGGGGTTAATCCGAGGGTTGGGCTTAATGATCTTTCTGCCTTAAAGCAAAAGTCAGACTTTAAGAATAAGGAGTGGGAATGATTAGTTTTGTTTAAATATTCCCTAGTTTTTATTGCATTATTAGACATTAGATACCGTGTAAAATCTCACGTGCGGCAGGCGTGATGATGTCGTCACATCACAGACACGACGGGCTCTACTTGATCAAATAAGGTGAGTTTTTGTTTTTGTTTCCCGCCATTTCAGGGAAAATAGATTTCTTCCATTCCCTGTCATTGAGCCTGATACATACAAAGAAATGCGCCTTGTGACTGTGAAAGTAATTTGTTACAAAGCTAATTTCTTTGTGAAATTTGGCGAAGCAGCTGAATTGACTTTTTCATACCGCCGCTCATCTCTAATAGATAGATAGATATAAGGTTTTTGAAAATCCTATTATTTTGACAGATTATTTTAGTTTTTTCCCTGAGTATTTGGTGAATATGACTGACTGTACAGTACTGTTAGGTGGTGATACTTTTTCCAGATTATTTTATGGTCACACTGGATCAGCATACTGCAATGGAAAAAAAACAAAAACATATTTTGCTGAGGATACTTTTTCTCATATTCTTCTAATCTCTTCTATACAGGAGTTCTAGTCTAGAGGTGACACAGCTGCTTTATTCAATACAACAGGAAATTAAATTGCCTTACAGAATTATAGAAAGATACTGTATGGCTGCACTCAATAGTCAAAGATATTAAACTACAGCAAACCCAGTGACATTACCAGTGCCTTGTGCCCACCAGAGGAAACTATTCTGAAGGACGTTTGTCAATCTACACAGGACAGGCATGCCTATTGTCAACTTCATCCTAAATTATGCTGGTACAGTATACATTATCACATCACTAAAGGGGGCTTTCCCATCTTACCAAGTAATGACATCTCTAGGATATGCAGCTCCTTTATTCTCAAGATCGGGTCCCAAAGGTCAGTCTCCCACCATTCATGGATGCCAGAGTTATGCCATCATTTCATAAGATTGGAAATCCCTGCTATAGGAAGTGATCATTTATTGCTAGAATATGCCATCTCTCAACTGGTGGCTGTTTGACTGCTGGAAAGCACAATGGTCCTCAACATGAAGGAGCCTCAGTGCTAGTTAAGCGCTATAGCTTCTACACCGGTTCCCCCTCCTGTACGGGGAACAACACAAATCTATTGACTTGAACGGATTCATGTTGTAGAGTAGTTCAATCAACAGGCTGTGCCCAGGAGCACGGCTGTGAAGAAGTGACAGGAGGACATCTATGACTTAGTCGTAAGGATTGGTGAGGGTCATATCTATCAGGATGTTATGGCATACCATAGCCAACAGGGTAACCTTTAAAATAGTATTCTAATTTTTGGGTGAAAATAACCAAGGCAAATTCTTATTAACAGCAAGTGATGGACTTCCAATCAGCATCAGAACCTAGCCCCATCAGAGGACCTTCTGGTACTTTGGTGGGTCAGTCCAATCACAGTTAGTGTTGAGGGAATCGAAGTATTCAAAGTGGACTTCGATCTGCATTTCAGGAAAAATTTGATACACCAGGAAGCCGAATTTCCTCGTGCTTTGTGGTAACGAATCAATTTTTTTCCTAAAATGGTGGCTGAAAATAAATAAAATTATACTCAACTCAACCACTTGCTCGCAGAGAGGCCGTCCGCTACTGTCTTGATTGAAAAAAAACACACCAAAGGACCTGCAGCAAGCGTAATGACTAGTGTTGATCAAAGTGGACTTCGATCCGAATTTCAGGATAAATTTGGTTCGATTTAACCTGAAATAGTGTAAAATAAATAAATAAATCATGCTTGTCTGCTCCATTTGCTTGCGACGGGCCGGCCACCGCCATCTTGCTTGAAGATCTTGCACGAAATCCCGGCGCGATGATGTCATTGCGGGCCAGCGTGGAATTTTTGCACCAGATCCTCAAGCAAGATGGTGGCCGCCGGCCCGTTGTGAGCAAATGGAGCAGGTAAGTATGATTTTTTATTTTTATATTTTTATTTTATACCGTGTTATGTATATCAGATGCTGCAAAGATGTATGAACGCGGTATCTGAGGGGTACAATGACGGGGAGCAGTGCAAGCTGCTCCCTGTCATTGCACCCACTACTTGCAAAGAAATGCGCTTTGTGACAAAAAAAATAAAAAATTTGGCGAAGCAGCTGAATTGCATGTGAGGACGCGTTGAAAGGCTTAATGTGAGCCACAGATGCCAGCTTTGAACGCATCATCTGAGGGTTTAAATGAAGGGGGCTGCGTGATTGCCATTCCCCGTTATTGCGGCCGCTCCATACAATGGAAAGCGATTTGTGACAAAGTCATTCGTTACGAATCAAATTTCTTGTAGAATTTTGGCAAAGCAGCCGAAACAAATGTTCCAAAACCTCGCACCTCTCCGATCGTAGCCATGCTGAAATGAAAATTCACATGACCGTTTTTTGCGTTCCGTATATGGTCTGTATACGGAACCATTCATTTCAATGGTTCCGCAAAAAAAAACGGAATGTACTCTGTATGCATTCCGTTACCGTATTTCTGTTTTTCTGTTCTGTTGAAAGATAGAACATGTCCTATTATTGCCCTTAAATCACGTTCCGTGGCTCCATACAAGTCAATGGGTCCGCAAAAATGCATCTGTATGTCTTCCGTATCCGTTACATTTTTGCGGAACCATCTATTGAAAATGTTATGCCCAGCCCAATTTTTTCTATGTAATTACTGTATACTGTATATGCCATACGGAAAAACGGAACGGAAAAATGGAACAGAGACGAAAAAAAAAAAAAGGAACAACGGATCCGTGAAAAATGGACCGCAAAACACTGAAAAAGGCCTCTTTCACACGTCCGTATGGCTTTTTCAGTGTTTGGCGGTCCGTTTTTTATTTATGTTGTGTTTCCGTTTCTGTTCCGTTTTTCCGTTCCATTTTTCCGTATGGCATATACAGTATACAGTAATTACATAGAACAAATTGGGCTGGGCATAACATTTTTACTAGATGTTTCCGCAAAAACTGAACGGATACGGAAGACATACGGATGCCTTTCCGTATGTGTTCCGGTTTTTTTGCGCACCCATTGACTTGAACGAAGCCACGGAACGTGATTTGCGGCCAATAATAGGACATTTTCTATCTTTCAACGGAATGGAAAAAACGGAAATACGGAAACGGAATGCACACGAAGTACATTCCGTTTTTTTTGCAGAACCATTGAAATGAATGGTTCCGTATACGAACCGTATACGGAACGCAAAAAACGGCCCGTAAATGGAAAATAAAAACGGTCATGGGAAAGAGGCCTCACTCATGCTTTTTAGTAAATGTGTCATTTCTATACTATTTTGGCATTGCTTAAATGTTTCTGGCAGAATTTTCACATTTTCCGTGTTTTGGATGAAATCTTTTGCTATAACCTTGTCTTGATGAGCTGAACTTGCTGACTCAAGTGACGGAGAGTGTTTTGTAGATAAACTATAATTGGCACAATGAGACTGATTAGAACAAGATTTGGGGCACTAATTGGAATTTCATCAAGGTTATGAATCACCATCCAATTACGGCATGAAAGATGGTTTAATAAATGAGCCTGTCCTTTGCATTTCATTCATCTGCTCTGGTCAAGGGAAATGAAATATTAGTTCAGAAAGTCATTTAAAAAACACTTGAAAATTCCTCCTTTATTTAAAGAAGGAGAAGCACGCCATCTGCCACATCTGCCACGTGGCGTGGCATATCTACATTTTATATGTTGAATTTCGGAGTGCCAAATGCTCATTAATACATAATAACATGCAGAAATATTTCCCTGCAATACAAGAGAAAGAAATAGTCAAAGCTCTTTTATGGAGTCATGAAACTTGGCTCGGATATGAGGCTTATGTTACCGGAATAGCAGCGCCCTTCAGTTACTCAGAAAGAGATTGATAAGTAAGGGAATGACTTGGATTTCTATGAATATATTTTACGCTAGCGTTAAAGTCTTCCGGTATTGAGTTCCGTCATAGGGGCTCAATACAGGAAAAAAACGCTTCAGTTTTGTCCCCATTCATTGTCAATAGGGACAAAACTGAACTGAACAGAATGGAATCCTCCAAAATGCATTCCGTTCCGTTTAGTTGAGTTCCCAGACCGTAGAGCAAGCCGCAGCATGTTGTAGTTTGCTTTCCGTCCTGGGGATGCGGAGAAAAGCAGATCATGACCCCCAATGCAAGTCAATGGGGACGGATCCGTGGCACAATCTGCCAAAATAGAAAACGGATCCGTCCCCCATTGACTTTCAATGGAGTTAATGACGGATCCGTTTTGGCAATGTTAGAAATATGTCAAAGATCGTACAACTGGATCCGTTCAAACGGATGCAGATGGTTGTATTATCAAATACGAGCAGTGTATAATGTGATGGAAAAATGAATCCAGCCAGCAAAGGAGGCAATATGGACAATCCCAATACATTAGTAAGTGCCTTGTATTCACTTTCTCTACATGATAAATGCCATTTGCTGAAGTGAAACAACTCCTTTAATGCAATCAACTGACAGCAAAGATGTCTGTTACCTTTGAAGTCTTCTTTTGTAACACATTCTTTACCTAGAAATGAGGACATAGACACCCCTGTCCATAGGCGGGATCCGCCTGCCATAAAGAAGCGCAGGAGCGTAGCTAAAGGCTCATGGGCCCTGATGCAAGAGTTCAGCACATAGCACATAGCCTTCGTGTTGCCTGAGGCAAACATTTAAACGCCCGCCCCCCCATGTAAAATTCTTGACCTAACCCCTTCCCTCCAGCCAGAGGTGAAACTTGAGCAGTGTAAGGGCTCTTTCACACTTGCGTTGTTCTTTTCCGGCATAGAGTTCCGTCGTCGGGGCTCTATGCCGGAAGAATCCTGATCAGTTTTATCCCCATGCATTCTGAATGGAGAGAAATCCGTTCAGGATGCATCAGGATGTCTTCAGTTCCGGAACAGAACGTTTTTTTGGCCGGAGAAAATACCGCAGCATGCTGCGCTTTTTGCTCCGTTCAAAAATCCTGAACACTTTCCGCATTGACGGATCCGGAATAATAGCCCATTGAAATGTATTAGTCCGGATCCGTCCTAACATCTTCAGTTGTTACGATGCAACGACGGATCCGGAAGTTGCATCTGCGCCTGTGCCAGGAAGTAGGAAGGGCTTGGCTGGCGCGAAAACTTCCACTAGACAGCCCGCGCGTGAGAAGACAGGGCGTGAAAGAAGCTCCTGGAGGTGAGTATTGTGTGTGTTTGTCCCTTGCATATTTTATTTTGTAAAACAAACTAGAAATTTTTTGATAAGAAATAATTTACATACCGGATCCGCTCATCAGTACACGACGGATCCGCTGTTTCGATGGATCCGTACGACGGATCCATCGAAACAGCACTTGATGTTGGCTTCAGGATTTCCGGATCAGTATCTTACCAAAAAAGCCGGAAAGACGCATCCGAAAAGAAAAAATACATCCGGCGTGTAATTCCGGCAAATGGAGTACATGACGGATCCGGACAACGCAAGTGTGAAAGAGCCCTAATACTGGTGTCTCCTTATGCAGCACAAGGGTCTTTGGGCCCCCTCAGGCTTCGGGGCCCTGTAGTGACTGCTACCTCTGCATACTCTATAGCTACGCCCCTGGCTAAGTACTTACCTGACAGATCTTGCACCGACCCTCCAGTTTTCCTAGCCGGGCTCTATTTCCTTGGCTGCAGCAATGACGTCTTGTTGACAACAATGGACCGCTGTCACTGGCCTTGTCAGGTAAACCCTAAGATCAGTGATTAGCTCCAGAAGACAACTCTTGTCCATGTGACATTACCGCTGCCACCAGGTACACAGAGTCCTGCAGGGAGAACCGGAGCAGCGTTGCGGGATCTCTCAGGCCGCTACCTATCACTTCTTTTTTGCAGGCAGATTTCTCCCTGAAATCGGACTATTCATGTAAGAGCAGCTCTGGCTTTCTTGGACCAGCCTATCCATGTACTGCATGTTTGGCTATTCATTACCCTTGTATAGCCGGACAATAATTTCTGTTGTAATGAGACGGACCCACAGTGTTTAGCTCATGTCACACAGCTGCCTTTAGAGAAGGGCTTCGTGGAGGACTTTAGGTAGCAAAAATCTGCCCTTTACATCAGTTAACCCCACTGGGATCTACATTATTAATTCTAATAATAATAATAATAATAAAAGCTTTTAGGGGTTTTCCAGTAATTAAATATTGATGGCCTTTGCTCATGATGGGTCATCAATATCTGATGTGTGGACTGGAGGTCTGACCCCCAACAGTCCCACCAATCAGCAGTTTTGGGCATCCCCCAGTGCCAGAGACTACACAGTGGACAGAGCTGTTAGCAGAAGGTTCAGTGTAGAGGCCATACTGGGGTACTGGGGCTTATCTCCTATTCAAGTGGATTGGAGCTGTAGTATGCTGGCTCCAGAAAACACAGATTGTACGCAGCCTTAAATCCAATGTTGGACCCCCACTGCCGATATTGATATCTTATTCTGAGGATAGACCATCAATATCTAAGTATCAGAAAACACCTAAACCTATCAGGCCTCTACAAGGTGCTGTAAAGGAAAGTATTTTGAAGGTGAGTGATTGTGGTCTTCACTGATGGTCGGTTACAGACACGTCAGAGAGAGCAGCAGTCAGAATGAGGTGTGAATATTGGATTGACAGAAGAAATGTTCCTCGTCTGTTCTTGGACAGTGACAGGCATAGTTGCGGTCCATTCGGTGTGACGTGGTAAAACGGCCTTACAGTACATTTCCTTCTGAGCCTAGGTCTATCCGCCATGATGACCTGTAATAACTACTCAATGATTAAGTATGTTTACACTTTGAGAAATATTTGCTGTATGAAATGATTTACTCTGACTTTAATTTCAACTTCCCATGGGGTATGCTAATAAATGACGACTCAACGGTGATCCACGAAGCGCTGCCGGTCCAACAGCTGAAACGCCTGGTGATCGGCTATTGTCATTGAAGAAAGCTTCACCCTACAGAGCTACAATAGGTCCACCAGATGTCTAAGTATGAGCAACAGCACCATCTCTAATCCCTTTCAATCAGTGTCCCTGATAACCTCTTCCGCCAAAAGGTTGCAATAATGGGGTGGGGAGGGCAGGTTTGGCAACACATCCCCCCCTTCACCCTCCCACACACACTTTACCAGACCGTCAAATGGAAGATTACCTACCTACTTCTCCTCCAGGTATGTAATGCTCCCTCGTTGTAAAAATCTGGTTTGACAGTGCTGCAGCCAATCACTGACCGTGGTGTAGACTTGATCCTCTTGCATAATGTGACAATTTGCCGTGATGTCGCCAGTGATTGGCTGCGGCGTTATTAAACCAGATGTTTACAGACAGGGAGCCCAGCAGAGCATGGCAGGCCTGGAGGAGAAGGAGCGGGAGCCAGTGCCAGGAAGCATGTACGTAATCTGCCCTTTACAGGTCCGGAACCCCCTCCCACCATTCTTGCACAACCCCTTTAATTATTCACATCAAACAAGTAAAGGGTCAGCAAAAGTGCGAGGTGCAGGTCTCATCATAAATTAGGCGTATCCTCTTGTAGTCTGTGTGCCAAAACTGAAATTCATGGCAGCTCGAAAACTGGCATAACTAAAGATTAATGTCGGAGGATGGACATTCGGCACTCCCACCGGTTAACTTTTTGAAGAGACCAGGACCTTCTGGTAAATGCTGCAGCCTCTGCACAACTTCCCAAACATAGCACCTCCCATTGTATAGTGGCTGTGCCCGGTATTGCAGCCCAGGCCCTTTTATTTGAATAAGACTGAGCTGAGGCTAGACCATGTGACCGATAAATGTGATATCACCGGCCTAAGAAGAGGCTGAGGCGATCACTGGAGTGCTGTGGCCTCCTCAAACGACTGATTGATGGATGTGCCAGAAGTCACACTCCCACCGATCACATATTGATGACCTATGCTGAGGATAATTCATCAATAGTGATGAGCAGCACGGGCAATATTCGAATTTGCGATATTTTGCAAATATTTGGGTGAATATTCGTCATATATTCGCAAATTCAAGAATTTGTGAGCTCCAGTCCCTATTTTCTTGATTGCGAAAATTGGCAATCAGAAAATTTGCGATAAAATTGCCAATACGAAAACTCGCGATCAACACTACTCCTATAGGCAACTTTCCTATTGGTTGTTAGGGATGTTGCTAAGTGCCGATATTCGTGATAAATTCTCAATAAATTCGCGATTAGAATATTCGTGAATACGAATATTTAGCACTATATTCTAAATATTCGCGAATTCTCAAAGTGGCAATATTCGCAATTAAAATTCCCGATTTGAATATTCGCGCTCAACACTAATCATCAATAGTTTAGCTTTAAATGTATATCTGTAACAGATTCGATATTCCATTCCCTGCAGTACAATTATCTTTAGACTATAATTAGCCTCTTTTCTGGTGAAAAAAATACTTTTCAGCAGCAAATCCTAGAGATTCATTGATCCTCGGTGTGCATTGAGGGCTAGTTCAGAAATAACCTTTGTCACCTTCATCCACCTCTGCTTTTCCTGAAATTCCCCATGATGCTTGGCAGTGACTGCAGGGTTCTTCACTGCTCTCCTCCAGGGTTAGCCGACTCATAGACAGCCCTGTTCACATGATACAGCACAGGCTCCTTCACATTTACCATACCTATCCCCAAGAAACCATACTTTAGCAAATGTATACATGTATTCCACATGCAGGCGGTATGACATATAATGGTACATGGTAGCTCAAAAGAATGGTGTAGCAATTTTGGGATGTACAGTAAATCACTTTGACTGTATGGGATAGTAACATGCAGGCTCGGACTGGCCCACAGGGGAGCAGGTGGATCTCCCGGTGGGCCCCCGAGCAAGGTGGACCCCTTGTCACCCACTCCCTGCACAATTGGCAGTAAACTTACATCACTACATATGGATAGGCTGTGTACAGCACCTCGACCAGCCTAAGTTCAACTGCTGTGTGAGCAGGTAATATTTAGATGTATCCATATGGTGGGCCCCCAAAATAAATTTTACTGGTGGGACCTAGACAGCCCAGTCCAACACTGGTATTGGTAATGTGTTATATTCACAGCATGTATGTGCTGTAATATATGAAAAGGAGTAAATTTTCTCTTTCCAGAGCCCCCTCTCAATACCAAATGTTCCTTGCCTTGAACTTTTTTCTTGCAGTGACCCAGGCCAATGTGTTACCGCCACCCCACCCCTCAGTCATGCTGTCTTCTCCTAAAGGTGTAACTGAATTTGCAAATTTCTACCGAATTGGCAAATTGTCCTTTCAGTATGGGGTATGGTGACCATCCCTCAAAAGATGATGTAGGGCGAAAGATGTATTGAGCATGTTGAATTTCTCAGGTCTGATCTTCCCACAGGATTTGTCTGGCAGCAGCTTTTACTTCTCTCATCCTACTGAGAAAGCATGCATGCTTGTCCATGAATATGGGAGAGTCAGGAGGAATCCCTGTTTGGCCGACAGACGACAGCTATCTAAGGTGTATGACCAACTTAAAATATTATTTTGATATAATTCAGCGTGAAAAATTAATTGCTTTGGTAATTTACTTTCAATTACAAAAAATTATATAGTTTATTCTCTTTATTTCATTATAATGGTGCACCCTGGTGTTTAACCTGTAATCTGCAAGTTCCCCTACTGAGGTGGTCGCACATGCTCGTTTTCCAACCTTCAACTGCCACCAGCCCTATCTACTGTTAGAAGCTGTGACAGTTACAGGGAGAAAGCTGTAGAAGAAAGGACATACCCCCATAGCTGGATAGGGAGAGAGCTGCAGCAGAAAGGACACACTTTCTGAGCTGTGACAGGTAGAGAGCTGCAGCAGAAAGGACACATCTTCTGAGCTGTGATAGGGAGAGAGCTGCAGCGGAAAGGACACACCTCCTGAGATGTGAAAGATACAGGGAGAGAGCTGAAGAAGAAAGGACACACTTTCGGAGCTTTGACAGGTAGAGAGCTGCAGCAGAAAGGACACATCTTCTGAGCTGTGATAGGGAGAGAGCTGCAGCAGAAAGGACACACCTCCTGAGATGTGAAAGATACAGGGAGAGAGCTGAAGAAGAAAGGACACACTTTCGGAGCTTTGACAGGTAGAGAGCTGCAGCAGAAAGGACACATCTTCTGAGCTGTGATAGGTAGAGAGCTGCAGCAGAAAGGACACCCCCCCTGAGCTGTGATAGGGAGAGAGCTGCAGCAGAATTGACACACCTCCTGAGATGTGATAGTTATAGGGAGAGAGCTGAAGAAGAAAGGACACACTTTCGGAGCTTTGACAGGTAGAGAGCTGCAGCAGAAAGGACACACTTTCTGAGCTTTGACAGGTAGAGAGCTGCAGCAGAAAGGACACACACCCTGAGCTGTGATAGGGAGAGAGCTGCATCAGAATTGACACACCTCCTGAGATGTGATAGGGAGAGAGCTGCAGCAGAAAGGACACACAGCCTGAGCTGTGCGAGTGAGAGAGCTGCAGCAGAAAGGACTTGCTCCCTGAAAAGAATCTTTCTGAACAATTGGAGCAATAATTGGGGAGATCTCTGTAGCTGCGCGGTCTGCCTCTATTGGAGGTGCCACTGGATGCAGCAGGTCCTTGTCAGAACCCATTATAGTCAATGCGGATCCAGGGCTGCTATACTTTGTCCGGCAGTGTCCGGCTATGCTGAACAATAATCTTCTTGAATGCAATATATGGTACAGTGATGAAGCTTTGTAAATTGCCGGTATTACGCAATTCGAAAAAAAAAACTATGATATATGGCAAGTAAATGTGACTAATGATTATAAACAGAAGAAAATAACCTAGTTATACATTTATATAAATAATAATAATAATAATATACACCTAAGGCTTTGTTACATGTTCCAGGCGTTCCAGGGTTTTCACAGCTATCTAAAATAGGATGATAACGAAGGTGTGACACATGGGGTGTGAGGACACGCTTCTGCATGCCCTGTATGGGCCTTGAATATTGCTCCTTCATAAGACCTATCAGCTGCAGCTATCACACTACAGTCATCTCAATAGAGGAGAAAAGAGGGTTAAACATTGAAATTGGATCCAGGACGAGGTAGAGCATATGAATCATAGGAAAGCTTTTATAGGCAAATGTATTATTTCCTTCTGCCACAGAGAAAACCAGGGCAGCCTGTAAGGCAAGCAATGAAATATAGTTTTCTCTTCTCTGTACAGATGGGCTACAGCGGAATAGGTTCACTGTGTAATCCTGACCTAAATACTAAGAGCCAAAAGAATACAGCTTCAAAAAAGTTGTTTATTGTTTGTCAGATGTCAAACAGCTAAGTCCCGGCTCCCAATATATGCTGGATTTCGAGAAAAAAAAAAGATTTAGAATTCCCCAGCTGCCTCGGAGAAGTAAATGGACAATACTATAATCAGTATGCAATCTGCAGAAAAGATAATGGTGCCTATTAGTGATGTCCTATCCAGCATTTACATCCATATCGTTTATTCTGGGAAAAATGGGCTCTAGCCCAGAGAGATTGTAATTGCAGTTCTTCATTATTAAAGGAACTAGAATTCATAGGGCCCCATAGCAAAATAAGAGAGGGCCACCACCAGGGGTTGGGTTCAAATAAAAAAAAAAACAACAGGTTCCGTACTCAACGGTGGACATGCGGGGTTTACATATACATACACCATATATCTGCAATACACATAAATAAATGGTACACATACATAAATACACCATATGTACACTACACACACACACACCACCCAACTAAGGAGCTAAACTATCAGCAGTGCGTGAAGCAATGGAAGCGAACATCTCCAGCTGCCCTGCCGCCGCCAGAGCACCAGATTGGGACTCAGCCGGTAACACGGTTCTCCGATCCAGTTGCAATTTTAACAACCGAATCTGGAGAACTGGAGGGAACTGGCTGAATCCCATGCCTGGCCACCACCCAGTGTAAGAAAATTAAAACAGCAGCATAAATACCAATATTTAAAAGGTATGTATTATTGATGGGCGAACCCGGGTCCTTCATCTACATAACTGAAAATCCTGCTAATCCCTAGCTCCATACATGGCTTAAAATGTATTTCCTCCAATGAGGCTCTTTCAAGATGGTGCCTGATGACACGAGACCTCAGCAGTTCCTACTGTAAGTATCGGCACATGCATTAATGTATTACATAAAAAATCCGAACCCAGGTTCATGGTGCGCACCACGATCATTAATGAACCTGAGTTCGGACTTGTAATGTAATAGATAACGGTGCATGCACGAGACGACTGTAGTCTTGCGTTACCAGGCGCCATCTTGAAAGAGCCTCATCAGAGACCATACATTTTAAACATGTCCGGAGCTAAGGATCTGGAGTTATCTAGCTGAATGAACCAGGTTAGTCAAAGCAGCACTAACCTGGTTCGCTCATCACTAGCATGTATAATATCACCATATATATTTAAAAAAAATATCCACATCATAGCAGAAAAGCCCCTATATTGTTCTCCACAAAAGGTACAAAATTCTTGAACTTGACTGGGTCTCCTCAACCTCTGGGCACCATAGAAGGTGCTATGGCTGCTGTGGCTATAGTGAAAAGTATTGCCATGGAATAAACAGGCCTTTTAAAAGAAGTGGTCTCACGTGTACATCTGCTTTCTTCCTCCTCTCAGTACCTACATAGTGATCTCACAGTAAAGTAGGGGAAGTGACCCAGACACATTTCATTCATTCATTGCTTCTTCTAAATTCATAGAAATAGATAGTTATATCTCTCTGTAGATAATGGAGTAGGCCTAATGGAAAGACATTGCTTGTCATAATCCTGCTTGTTAGTGGAATGGCTGGGGCTGTGTGTGAGGGACTATTTTCAATGCAAGGGAGAAAGACAGGAGAACAGAGTTTTGGCCCCTGTGGGGATGGAGTTAGCAACAACTGACTGCCATGCACTCCTGGGAGAGGCAGGTGCTTGATCGTCCCATGGGATGAAGAGACCAGGGCTGAAGAGGGGTGAGCAAAGAAGCTACAAAATATGAAGAATTCCACTGGAGAGCAGTAGGTTTTTTTTGCACTGATGTAGATAAAACAATAGTCTGCAATACTCCAGATAGTTTTTATTATTATTATTATTATTATTATTTTTATTATTATTGGTAGTAGTATTGTTTTTTAATTTGTGGGACAACCAATTTAGCTATGGAATTAGACCGTCATTAGATGTAAGACATTGCTTATCATTGAGAGAAAAAAACGGTCAAATTTTCTCCTCCCCAAGGACAATGAACAGACCACTAGCAATCATCTAATATTACTGCATTTGTGGAGCCACAATAGGTTTTGTCCAGTTTTCAGAGGAAAGATGGCAACTCATGTGATCCTCCTACAGTAAAGAATAGCCCGTTACTTACCTGACCACCTCTCCAGTTCTCCTTGCTGGGTTCTGGTTACTGAGCTGCACTGATGACGTCACCGAGACAACAAGTGACCGCTGCAGACAATCACTGACCTCAGCAGTGCAGCAGGCCAGTGATTGGCTGCAACTGTCACATGTTGTTGGCTTGACCTCATCACTGCAGCCAGATAAATAAAGCTTGGCTGGGAGAATCAGGACAGAGGTGCAGGTCAGGATCTTTCAGAAAAGTGATGATATATTCCTTATTACAGGTGGATCACATGTGTTGCCTGGTTTTCTAATTAAACTGGAAACCCCTTTAAGGGGAAGAATCTCCTCAGAAATTACATTCAACAGCATGCCCCGCATTTATATACATGGCCCTGTGTATGGTCGCAGATCAGTTTTGGCAGTATAGTCATCAGGGTCAGATTGGCCCACCTGAGCACAGGAGGATCCTCTGGTGGGCCTAGGCTCTGACACCATAGTGGATCCCAAAGGTCCAGGAGAATGAAAAAAACATGTGGAACTGCCTTTGAGGCTAATTACTTGCTATTAGGGTCTATTTATTTGAATTAAAACATATTAGACTTGATTGATGATATGGAGGTTGGGCCCCAAGAGTAATTTCTTCTGGTGGGTCCAAGGAACCCCAGTCCTACACTGTATATACATAGAAGGTGGGTCCTTAGTATTTTTTCCTCTGGTGGACCTAAGGAACTCCAGTCCACCGCTGCGGGACTCTTTACAAAGACAAAGAAAGAAGCCGTTTTCCATAGCTTGCAGTATTATTATATTTTCTGTTTACTACAGAGAGTCCTATTCACTATGCATGGGTTCTATTCAAATTAGTTCATATTGGGTGGGTGTCACACAGTTGCATAATTTTTTTCTATTGTACATGGAGGAGCACCTCTAAATTGTGTTTAGCTTACAGTGGAACTAGGCATCGCAGCACAAAAAGATATTAAACCATGTTCTACCCACCAACGGTCTACGGTAGGTGCCTAAGTGAATAGGAGTTCCTGACATACATGAAAAATTATTTTTACATATATTCACCCAGTCTCATTAGGTTTTCCAGAGTCACACCTAGGTTCACTAGTGTAATGTATTAAAACAGAAGTATCTTACAAAAAATGTATGTTTGCAAAAGCTATGATTACTAAAGTCAATATCTAACAAGTGATCACCCAATATAAAAAGCAGAAGCAGCCTGGTTCACCATTAAAATTCTAATGGCAGTTTATTTTTTAATCCAATCTCAATTCAACCTGATGTACAAAGGAGCAGTTTCATGAATAAATTAACCTTTTCAATTAGTCAATGTTTTCCTCTGTATTCCCTGGGTGTCCTTTCTTACATTCTCATAGAATGACCCTTCGATCTAGACCATATTTTTTCTCTAGAACACGTTTCCCTCGGGTATGGTTTGTGTATGTGTGCATATGTATTATTTTTGATCTCCTATTTCCCACTGCGGTAAATGAGACAGCCATCCACTCTCTGTCTGACTCATACATTCAATGAAAAGACTTCAACAATTGTTAACTTTTTCAGGTCCCCAAAAGTCCAAAGGGGACAAAATAATTTAGTTTAAACTAAGGAAGTGCAGTCATGCATATTCATATAAAGCTGATAATACGATTGATTTAGATGCTCTGAAAAGCTGTTTTGCTACTGAAACTGCCTGCAGCCTGTGAGATAGCAGCAACGGGTAAAATTAAATTAAACCAAGAGACAAAAGTAAAACAAATATTATGTAAGCCAATTTTTAGGAAAACAAAGTTAATTTGCAAATTAACTAAGAGGAACAAATAAAACAAGCGCTTCATCTCTGGAAAACCCATCCATATGTCCTACAAGTTGTGGATCCTTTCATTGAAGTAGCAAAAATTTAGCAAACTACAAGCAAGCCTAAAAATTAATAAATATTTTACTTAAAGGGAACCTCTCTTGTTGAATATATGATCTTATTTGCAGGTAGAAGGAGGAGGGGAGAGCAGATAATTGATTTTAATGCGTAATCTAAACCTCTCCTAATTCTGGTATCAGTAGTCCTACTAATGGTGGGCTTACATGGCCAGACAATCGGGCAGGTTATTGGGGACAAATGTTTCTGAGAACGCTCGTTTCTGACAATCTGGCCGATCACCTGATAGACGAGAGAAACGCCGGCACCTAAATTACCATTTCTGGGCAGCAGTTAGTGTTGTATAAAGAGCGATCTGCTGGCTAGAAACAATGTAGCTGTATGAGGCCGAGCGTCTGCAATGGTGATCGCTCGTTCTCATACTGCGGTGATGATCGCTGCATGTAAATGCAGAGCTTCACCCTCACTGAACAAGCAGCCACGTAAACCCACCATACGTTATATTCAGCTATATCTATATGTATCAAAACTGTGAAGGATGTCAATCACTAAGTAGGACTGCCCACTGGACTCCTAAATTCAGAATGAGCAGGGGGTCAAATGAAAAAAATACAAGTTACACTCAATCTTTTCCCACAAAACTGTACATTAATCTGACATTCTCCTGCTCTATAAGATGCTGTCCATAGATCATACTGCTTTTTCAACTTGACAGGTTCCCTTTAATTCAACTTTTACCTATGATAAAACCTAAAAATCTATTCTGTAACCTAACGTCATTGGGATCTAGTCAGAGATTTTTATTACTCAAAGGATGGGACAATTGAGATATTTGGGGTGTCAAGGCAGTTGAGAACATGGATTGTTGGTTATCTGAATAATAGACCCCCATTTGTACACTGAGAAATGAGTATGTGGAATATTCAGTGGAGTAATGTCGGAGCACCGCAGGGAACGGTATTATCACTGGTTTTGTTTTCACAGTATATGGAGGATTTTCAGTATAAGAATGAATTTTGCCACTTACAAACATTCTCTGACGATTGTTGTATTAAGGGCAGGTGTGAGTTAGAATATAGGAATCTTCTGGATGAGTTTGTGGTATGGTGTGCAACGATCACCTCTAAAACCAAAGAAACGCTTTAGAATTTTGGATGGGTTAAGGGAGATATCCCACCACTAACAAATGATGGTCAAGAGGTTAAGACTTATTAATATCTGAGTCTGTATATAAATAACAGGTTAAGTTGGAAGGGGCATGCTGACAGTGTTTATAAAAAGGGGTTAGGTAGATTGTATTTTTTCAGAAGGTGAAGGCCTCCAGTGTAAGTGGTAAGATGTTAGAGATGTTCTACCAGACTGTCATGAGGAGTGCAATGTTCTTTGCAGTGGTGATGTGGCGTACCAGCATAAGAGTTTGTGATGAGAATAGAATAAGGAGGTTGATTAGGAAGACAGGGAGTGTAGTAGGTTGTCGTTTGGAAAATTTTGAAGGTGTTGTGGGTGTATATTCCTCACTATTTGGTATAATAGTGAGGAATATACACCACCCGATGTATCAGCTTTTTATAGGTGAGCGTAGATCTGTTAGTGATAGGTATGTCCAATTTAGCTGAAACACTGACCGATATAGGAATTCATTTTTTCCTAAGGTAATTTCCCTGTACAACAAGTCCTTATCTCAAAAATTGTAATATAGATATTATAGGGAGGATATTACTTTTTAAATATTTTTATATTTTATATTGCATTGAAATTTTATAGTTTTGTATAATTGTGTTGTAATTTACATGTATTTTATAAGGTATGTCACGCAATGCAATTTCTCATTGGGAGTAACAAGGTTGTATCGTATTGTATTGTAAGTATAAAGTTTAGTGTGAGCCTAGCTCTGGTTGGGGTCCATGAAAACGAAGCCACCATTTTTCTGGCGTTAAAAAGCCTGGCTCTCATTGTTCGTTTTTGTACAGATACCTGTAAATTATTATTTCAAATCAAGACAGCCACTAATCTCAATGGTGTCATAATTTTGGTCAATATCTAATCAGGGCTGAACAAATCCAGCCATATATCAAGTATTATTTAGCATATTGTTAGAGAACCTTCATCAATCTATTTGACATGTCAGAATACGTATTAAAATGTGAAGTGAAAAAGGGGTTGACCGTGATTTGAAAAAAATGCATTTTTTTAAAGAAACAGCGACATATCAGTTTATCGGCATTCTGCTTTCAAAGGGCAGCTTGGTGGTCATTAAGAAAAGGGGTAACTGTCATTTCAAGTGACTACTCAGAGTAAACAAGTATACAAGGAATAGCACTATATCTGATCATTATATGACTTGTAATTTGCAGCTTTCCTCTCTTCACACTCTATATGTAATTGTCAGTTTTCTCTTAGGTGATAGTGGGTGGAGATAAGCAGCCATGATCTCTCCCATACTATTCTGTAGAACACCCTCAGAAGTAGCAATAGCAACTTGGAGAATATTTTACAGCAGTACTGAGCAGTGTTGCTGTGGCTCGAGCACTGAGGTGAGACAGTAAAACACTTACCTGAGCCCACAGCAATGTGTGTATGTGGATTTCTCTCTCATTTTCTGCAGCTGCGGGAGAGGAGTCTGATAGGTGGAGAAAGAGGCGTTTTTTGGTAAAAAGCTAACAAATTTCTTATCACCACTTATTTTATTTTATGGAAACAGAAACATTTAAATCATGGTTATATTTTAAGACTTCCCAGATAGAGGTGCTTGAACAAACATAATAATCTGTAATGAGAAATATAAAAAAATATTCTACTGTAACTGACATGGCTCCTTGCCAACATGCACCATGAATGGCAACTATTTGTCTGCTTGTGTACAATGTACTCATTTGGAAAATATCCATAGGGACCATATACTGAATATGTGCTTTCTAAGGGATACCAAATAATGGCATTGACCTTATCCTGCATATAGCAAGAGGAAATCAAGTTAAGTTACTAGGAACCTTTCCAACCGATTCGGTATTTGCGAATGTTTACTGCAGAGCATGACATTCACTGCAGGGACATTACAGCTGACACTGCTGTCACTACATAAATGCAGTGTTCTCTGTTGCAGATACGATAATGGCCCCTATGCAGACCATCACTGCCAGGGATCATTGCGGAAGGGCTAAAACAAAGTTGCTTTTTCCTCTTACTTTGCATGAATGGCATAATCAAAACGACAGAGTCAATGACTGCTATTCCAATGTGCCAAGAAAAGACAGTGTGCCAAATACTAAAGGCTCTGCAATTACCCTATGGATTTGGACTCTGTTTTCTTTTCTTGTGCCAAGCAATAAAAATTAAATAAGAATTAAATCATTCTTTTAACTGATCATGAATATACAAAGAGAGGGATGCTGTACATCAAGTGAAAAACTTTTCATTACAACTTAGGTTAACAATATCTTATAGAAAAAATACCCAGAGTCCATACAGACATAGTTATGAACAAAGGAAAGTGGAACAAGCACTGTAGCTATTGCCAAGTAATGTGCCCTGCATTTCTCCATATCTGTGCCAGATGCAGTGCTCAAAAACACAGCCATGGTGCAAAGGATACAAGCGTACTTTTTGTTTTCATCCCTCCCTGTTTCCGCCTCTATGTTCCTGCAGTCTCCAACTTATTAGAATTTACTTTTGTGGTAACTGAATCCCACAAAACTATATATCAATCTACTAAGCTCCTCCTTTATAATACGCTGCCTGCAGATTACAGTTCCCTTCAAACTCCATAGATGCCAAGGTCAATGTTTTTTATTGTGCAAAAAGTAGACAAACATTTTATAAAACTGCCAATTTGTTATCCCCATTTTCACCCAGGCAGCCCCCTGACTTGAGCATCGGAGCAGTTCATGCTCCAATGCTTCCTGCACTAAATCACGCTGGGCAAAGGCATTTTTTTGGAGTTCCGGTGATGAACCGGGCTCTCCTTAGGGCTGCCAGGTGGAGGCTTCCGCCCAGCAGCGAGCCCTGTAAAACATAAAATGACTAGGGCAGGGCTAAAGCGCAGGGAAAGGGGGAGCATCGGAGCATGAAATGCTCCGATGCTAACATCAGGGGGGCTGCCTGGGTGAAATTATGGGCATGTCTGGGTTTAGCTCTGAACCCGGACAACCCCTTTAATTGCAACCTACGGAATAAAATTATTAGCCTACATTATGTAATACTAGTGCACCTAGATGTTTGTGTAAATTGGTACATCTAGGGTAACAGAAAGTTCGTGTGCCTAGTCCGAAAAAAGTGAGTGGCTGAAGGAGAAATGGGCGTGACTTAGACTACTTTTACACTAGCGCTTGACATCTCCGGCAGGGTGCTCCTCCTGGGAGCAGCCTGCCGGATATGTCTAGATCCAGCACTGCTAGAAGCTGCCTGTGAAGACCAGACATCTTCGGTAGGGTGTTCCTCCTGAGAGCAGCCTGACGGATTTGTCTAGATCCAGCACTGCTAGAAGCTGCCTGTGAAGACCAGACATCTCCAGCAGGGTGTTCCTCCTGGGAGCAGCCTGCCGGATATGTCTAGATCCAGCACTGCTAGAAGCTGCCTATGAAGACCATACATCTTCTGCAGGGTGTTCCTCCTGGGAGCAGCCTGACGGATTTGTCTAGATCCAGCACTGCTAGAAGCTGCCTGTGAAGACCAGACATCTCCAGCAGGGTGTTCCTCCTGGGAGCAGCCTGCCGGATATGTCTAGATCCAGCACTGCTAGAAGCTGCCTGTGAAGACCAGACATCTCCAGCAGGTTGCTCCCTGCCAGAACAGTCTGCCACAGATGTCAAGTGCTAGTGTGAAATTAGGCTAAGTTGGAAAGGGGTGTGACCTAAGATGCAACATTTTGCTCCATAATTGTGCCACAATTCTGGAGCAAATTCTGTCTCAAACTAAGCCAACCAATAGATTTATCATCCAGCCTGAGCCATTGTGAAAATTCTGGTGCAGGTCTAAATGGCCTGTCTATAGGAGTGAAAGTGTTTAATGTACTAACATATGATTTCTTTATCTATTTTTTTAGAGTGTCTGTCATTTGTTTTATTGGTTTCTTTCAACAAATTTACAATATGTCACGCACCATATAACAAGTGTTACATTTAGCTCACAAAATATCTATGCATTTTTCAGTCCAAAGTTTAACCTCATTATTATTATTATTATTTTATTATAGTTAATTCCAACAGTTTGTATGCCAACAGGGTGCTGGATTGCACTTGCAACTTTTTGAGGTGATTTGCAACGTTTTGGTCAAAAAATTGCATTAATAAATCTAGCTAAAAATGAAGCCCCGTCCACAAAACATTTGACTGTCCCTTATCAAAAGTTAATTGGTGACCATGGAGCGAAACATCTTGAAAATGGAGCAAATGCATCATAAATTTGGCTCAAATGCCTGTTCATCAGCAAAACAGGCCAAACGACTGCACTTTCCTGGCAATGTTCATTTGATACATTACTCCCTTAGTTTATGCCATTTACAAGATTACTAAATCTGCCCCATTGCGTTATTTATGCAATTGATACGCCGGTCTTCATCCCTGTGCGCTGCCTGTGGATGCGCAAATGTTATGTTGAGGTGACATGCTTTAATGTATGCCAGCTCCCTTGCTGATGTAGATAAGATCATTTTCCACGCCAAAAACTGCAGTAGAAAATGACGAATGAGACGGGCCTGCCCAGACTTTTCCGCAAAAATCTGCGACATAAATACACTAAAAAGTCAAATAAAAAAGATAATAAATGACCCCCAAAATATGTACAATAATAATTGAATTGTTGTTGTTTTCCCTCACCATTATTTGCACCCTAAAATTGTGTCCTCCCACAAAAACAAACTCTTATATAGCTACATCATTGGAAAAATAGAAAAGTTACAGTTTTCAAAATGCAGAGATGAAAAAAATAAATAAAAATTCTTTACTATTAACCCCTTAGTGACCATTCTGTTTTGGGCCTTCCTGACCAAGCGTTTTTCTTCCTTTTTTCATCGTCGCGTTCCAAGAGCTACAACTTTTTTTATTTTTCCGTCTATATAGCTTTATGAGGGCTTTTTTTTGCGGGACAAGTTGTAGTTTTTAATGGCGCCATTTTGGGGTACACATTACTTTCTGATTAACTTTTATTAACTCTTTCAGGGAGGGAGATGGGAAAAACAGCAATAGTGCCACTGCGTTTTTACGTTATAAATTTTACGGCGGCCATTTTTTGTATAAATAACATAATATCTTTATTTTCTGGGTCAGTACGATTACTGTGATACCAAATACATATAGTTTTTTACATTTTACTACTTTTTTGCAATAACTTCCTTTTTTTAAAAAAGAAAATAATGTTTTTGCATTGCCACTTCCCAAGACCCATAACTTTTTTATTTTTCTTTAAATGGAGTTGAGTGAGGGCTTGATTTTTGGGGGACACTTGCATTTTTTATTGGTATCATTTTGGAGTAAATAGCGCTTTTTGATCGTTGTTATTACGTTTTTTCGGTGAGAAGTAATTCTGTTGTTTTTTTTTTACGGCGTTCACCGTAGGGGATAATTTATGTGATATTTATGTATTCTGGGTTCTTACGGACGTGGCAATACCAAACTTATGGGGAAGATTGCAATTTTTTTCATTCAATGTATTTTTTTATTTTTTTTTACCACTTAATAGTCCCACAAGGGGACTGTAACAGACAGCTTTTTGATTGCTTTTAAAATGCAATGCACTATCCCTATAGTGCATTGCATTTTAATGGCAATGCTATTCTGACATTGACCAGCAGGCTGCGTCAGAGAGGCGCAGCATGCTGGAAATTACTGAAGGCTGGTCTTGGGCCTACATCAGACCCCAGGCAGCCTTCACACACATCGGCACCCCGCAATCGCATTTGCAATAGGGCTGGAGGGGTAAAAAAAATGGTGGTGGATCATGTGACGGGCCATGTGATGAGCGTAGTGACGTCATCAAAAGTCCTATTCCTCACAAAAGAAGACTGAAGAGATGCCGGCTGCGCGAACAAGTGGATTAAGGTGAGTTAAATTATTTTTTTTATTTTTTTTAACCCCTCCAGCCCTATTGTACTATGCATTCTGTATTCAGAATGCTATTATTTTCCCTTATAACCACGTTATAAGGGAAAATAATACAATCTACACAGCCTTGAACCCAAACCTGAACTTCTGTGAAGAAGTTCGGGTCTGGGTACCACATTCAGTTTTTCATCACGCGCGTGCAAAACGCATTGCACCCGCACGATAAAAACAGAACAACGGAACGCAATTGAGTACCTACTCACGTGGGTTTGCCGCAAATGCACCGGGATTGGCGCGTCTGCAAGGGGCCTTATTGTTTTTATTCACTGTATATACTTGTTTAAATAAACCGGCCTTTATTTATATGTGTATGGATGCTACATTCTTTCCAGATATTAGAGTTCCCCTCTCTTTCATTTTATGCACTTATATATCGCTACTATATTCCGCAGAGCTTTACAGACATTAGTATCGCACTATCCCCCAGTGGGGCTCACAATCTATGGTCCCTATCAGTATGTCTTTGGAGTGTGGGAGGAAAACAGAGTACCCGGAGGAAACCCACGCAAACATGGGGGGAACATACAAACTCCAGGCAGATGTTGCCCTTGGTCAGACTTGAACCTAGGACCCCAGCGCTGCAAGACACCAGTGCTAACCACTGAGGCACCATGCTGTTACATAAACAACGCAGAAAATAAAGGAGGTTTATGTCAAATGTATGAGTTAAACATCCTGTCTATTGTAGAAGTAACTGCAGATGTCAGATTAGGATATAATAGAACTGACAAGTTCAAATCAAGCAAAACAGAACTGGTTAATAGGAAAAAAAAAATCTACTTGCATTTGAGAAGTGTTTTTCTCATGCATGAGCTTGTGCCTTGTAATGACAGCATGCTTCTGATGACACACTAGCGCCCTCTATGCCTCACATTGCTATCTGCGGTGAGCACACCGTAGTTCACATGTATTTTCTGTAACCATAATATTATAAACATACGGACATGCCCAGCTTATTATACACTTTCAGACACACACAAAAACTAACGCCAGACATCAAGTATGGTCACAAGTTCATCATTACCCTTGTACTTGTACTTTATAAAGCCGGGCAGCAGCACTCGAAGTGAGGAACGTCAGATGTTCCCCCGTTCTTACAGTTATTCCTATTATCTCCTCATATCTCACTCTTTCTGATATGTCCACAAGTGACAGAAAATACAGCAGAAAAGTCAGTTGCTGATTTTGCCGCAAATTCTCAGAAAAAAAGTGTTAAAAAATGCATGCATTCTATGCGTTTTTTGCCGCAGAAAAGCCTGTGGGTTTCACCCTTTCTATTGCCAAGGAACAAATCCTCTGTGGAGATGCACAACATAAATGAACATGCTACAGAGTGTGGATGAGATTTCTAAGGCACTGTTTACCCTGTGTCTTCCATTGTTTTCACTGGGAGGCTCCGCTGCCATTCATGTGGCCAAGGTTTATGGCAGCGATCCCACCAAGAAAGGACATATGGTTTCTTGGCACGGCGCAATCGTGAGATTTACCCAGCACACAGGGCTGGCGGGAGGAGACGAGTGTTGGCCTGTCAATCAAGAGTGGCAGGTCGTGGAATGAGGTGGAAGAACGGAGCCTCTAGGAGCAGGAGCAGCGCCCACAAGAATAGCAGAGTTAGGTTCTGCTGACATTAGCACATCACTAATGTTGTTTAATAGGGATTATTCTGGTGACATAAATCCTTTAAGTATTATGTTATAATGGAAAATAATCAAGTGAAGTTCGGGTCCCCATTGACTTCAATGGGGTTCGGGTTTGGGTCCGGGTCAAGTTGGGGTCCCTAACCTGAACTTTGGCCTGAAGTTTCAGCCGAACCCGGCGAACCTGAACTTCCATGGGTTTGCTCATCACTATTAGTGGATAGAAAATAGGGGAAAACTGATCTATGAAGCCCAAAGAGATAAGTATAAATATATGCTAGAGATGATCAAAATCAATTCTATGAATGTGGATTTCACCCTGAATTTTCTAAGAAATTTGGATTCTAACTAGAGATGAGCAAATAATAAATAAAAAATTCAGGAGGAATCAAATATTCTCTGATAGCTTAAAAATTCATATATACCACCTTCTAGTCTCCTAAGACTCTTTCTTTTTCTAAAAAGTCTCAGCAAATAAGCATGAGTCTAGAAGAGGAGAGAGATGAAAATGAAAGCTGTGCTGCGATTTGTTACTGTGGGCAATAAACAATGGGGGACATTTATCAAGCCCTATATGCCACAATTTTGGCATAAAAAAAGATGCACATTAAGGCACATGGCATCTGTGAACCATAATGTGCTACTTTTTGGGCTTTTCGTCACTTTCCCGAAGTGCCTAGAAAAAGGTTGTGTGGCTTTATGGAAGGGGGCGTTAACTCTAACTTTAACCAGAAAGTGGTGGAAGTTATAGTTGAAGTCTACGCCAGCCTGTAGACTTCACTTTCAGGCGCACAGAAGGGTAGAGGTACACCGGATTTATTAAGAGGATTCTGCCTCTTAACAAATCAGGCACATCTCACGCCAGTGCATGGAGATCAAGACTGGTGGATGGATCAGCCAGTCTTGATATATCTCCCCCAATGTCTTTTAGACAGCACATGTAGGGAGATGAGAGGTACACTGAAGTGCAGGGGAGATGAGTGGCAGTTAGAAGCAGTGCCTCAGCAGTAAGGGTCCTTTTACACGAATGGATCTGGCAGATTATCAGGAATAAAGCAGACATGAGGGCTGCATTTACATGTAGCAATCACTTTTGCTGTATGGGGACAAGCGATCAATAGAGATTCATTATTCCTACGCAGCAGATCGTTGTTTTGACGGTACGATCTGCTGCACAGGAACAATGGTTTCCTGTGGCTGCAGAACGACACGATCACCTGAGGAAAAGGCATTTGCTAGTTCATCGGGTAATTGCCAGTACCTTTCACAGGAGGCAGATTATTGGGATTATCTGCAACCGTTTATGTAAAAGCTCATCCCCGATAATTTACCTAAGTCCTTGTAAAAGCAGCTTTACAGTTACATTAGTGTATACATTTTAACGCACGCTGCATTAAAAACACATTGGCCCTGAGTTATCATGCCTCATACTCCCAGAATTCTGTCTCCAAAAAGTAACAAAATGGGGATTTTTTGACTTTTTGGGATCACTTTTTAAAAGTGGGAATCTCACTCCATTAGAAGGGTGGAGTAGGAAAACGTGAGTAGCTTTTCTAGACAAGGGTGTTAGGTTTAACAATAAGGCAAATTTATTAAACAAAATGAGACATTTGAGAAAAGTGGCATAAAGTACGTCAAATATTGATAAATTACCATCTTAACCCTTCCAGATGAATTTGACAACCCCCAACTATTTTACGTTGGATCATGAAAAGTATATACAGTACAGACCAAAAGTTTGGACACACCTTCTCATTCAAAGAGTTTTGTTTATTTTCATGACTATGAAGGCATCAAAACTATGAATTAACACATGTGGAATTATATACATAACAAAAAAGTGTGAAACAACTGAAAATATGTCATATTCTAGGTTCTTCAAAGTAGCCACCTTTTGCTTTGATTACTGCTTTGCACACTCTTGGCATTCTCTTGATGAGCTTCAAGAGGTAGTCCCCTGAAATGGTCTTCCAACAGTCTTGAAGGAGTTCCCAGAGATGCTTAGCACTTGTTGGCCCTTTTGCCTTCACTCTGCGGTCCAGCTCACCCCAAACCATCTCGATTGGGTTCAGGTCCGGTGACTGTGGAGGCCAGGTCATCTGGCGCAGCACCCCATCATTCTCCTTCATGGTCAAATAGCCCTTACTTTGAAAGTTTTCCCAATTTTTCGGCTGACTGACTGACATTCATTTCTTAAAGTAATGATGGCCACTCGTTTTTCTTTACTTAGCTGCTTTTTTCTTGCCATAATACAAATTCTAACAGTCTATTCAGTAGGACTATCAGCTGTGTATCCACCTGACTTCTCCTCAACGCCACTGATGGTCCCAACCCCATTTATAAGGCAAGAAATCCCACTTATTAAACCTGACAGGGCACACCTGTGAAGTGAAAACCATTTCAGGGGACTACCTCTTGAAGCTCATCAAGAGAATGCCAAGAGTGTGCAAAGCAGTAATCAAAGCAAAAGGTGGCTACTTTGAAGAACCTAGAATATGACATATTTTCAGTTGTTTCACACTTTTTTGTTATGTATATAATTCCACATGTGTTAATTCATAGTTTTGATGCCTTCAGTGTGAATCTATAATTTTCATAGTCATAAAAATAAAGAAAACTCTTTGAATGAGAAGGTGTGTCCAAACTTTTGGTCTGTACTGTATATATGTACTAAGTTTGGTTGAGATCAAGGCATGTAGAAACCTACGTATGAAGAACAAGCATACAAACCAACTAACAAACAAACAAGCTTTCAATTTCAGATACATTAAAAATAACAACATTTTTTTAAGAACTTCTTGATTTAAAGCATTAAATATTGTTGATAGATAGTGTTTAAAAGGCAAACCCATAAAATTCCCATTTTCCTATGGTACAGAAAGCTCTGCGCTCCGAACATTTTCATGGGCTGAGGCCAAGGTTTATGAGAAATGTCAAAATACAGCAGGTGGTGTAAAGGTAATTTATTAACTGGTATTTTTCAGATATGTCCTCACGCTTTGAATACAGCTGTTCACATTGAGTGCCCTTACAACGTGCACAAAGATAGAGAGAGCCTGGAGCAGGTAATAAAAAAGTGATCTTATTCAAGTGACTCCATTATTAAAGACAATTAGAATAGTCACATGTGGGTAGGTAATTAAGTTCTAATTATCCAACTGAGTTAGGGTACGGCCAGACGTTCAGGTTTTTGATACTGTTTTTGAAGACAAAACCAGGAATAGATTTTTTTAAAAAAGAGAGAGAGAGAAGTCATATCTGTCCATAATATTTACTTTTCTTTTACAATCTCCACCTGATTTTGGCTTCAAAAACTGCACCAGAAAAGCATCCGCCCTATCCTTACATGCCCCATATAATAGTATCAGGAACTTTTAAGAAAAAGAAAAAGTCCCCAGCTGGTGCATATGCATTGTCCACAAAGGGTTAGAACTGTATTACACCAACAGATTATCTGACCAATTGCAGACCAATAGTTGTGTATAACAAAAGATCCATGTGTGTAATAGACATCTGACCAATGCGTCACATGATTCAGTGATAGGTGGCACTCACAGCCTCCTCCATCCTCCCATTGTATGTGTGATTTCACGCTGGAGATAACCTTGGAGCTGTTCGCTGTGTGTTGGACTTTAGGCCCCTGTAATTGCCCATACGGCACAGGTAGGTTAGCGTGCCACTTTAAATTCCTTGATGGGGTGCACGGGCTCCAGTATGTTCTTGATATAAGAATATATTGGCGAAAGTCTCATTTTAATATCAGTTTGAGGGTTTAGCCATATATTGTCAATTACATTTACCATTGTAGTGCACCATTTTTGGGGAAATTTCTGGAAATAAATGAAGACAGAAAAAATATAACACAGTCCCAAGTTGTATTAGACTCACTTGGATTTTTAAATCTAGAACAAGACTTTATTATTCTGTGATACCCAGCATCCCTTAACTAAAGTTGTATACTATTATACAGAAAAATGTCAGTTTGTACAGTTAATCTTCATGTTTTTCCATGGTGATTTTTCTTTAATACTATATACTGTATCTTTTTACCAGCCAGAGATCCATTTTTAAATAAAGGGATACAAATACAAATCTCATCATAGACATAAGATATAACAGTAGAAGAAGTCACCACTAGAGGGAACTTACTATATACTGTTTTATTATTGAGTACAACATACCGCTTAACAGTATACAATAAGCTCCCAGGCTCCCTCTAGTGGTAACCACAGGTAGCCAGCATTTTATGTTTTAAAATCTATTGGGGTAATTTACTAAGTAATATATGCCAGTTTTCTGGTGTATATCTGTCGCAGATTGTGGCGCAAGGTTTTTTTGTGCCACTCTCGCCAGGTCTAAAAAAAGGGGGGCGTGGCAGGGGCGGAGAAGGGGGTCGGCAGGCCGTCTCAATTATCATTTTCTACGCCTGTTTTAGGTGAAAATAATGTCTAAATCTATGTCCTCAAGGAAGCTGGTGTAGATTTAGGCCGGCGGTGGATGTGCCAAAGTTATGGAGAGGCCGGCATATCGCCAGTGCAGGGGTTATTAAGATTGGCGTCTAAAACGCCGGTCTTAGTTAATTGACGTCTATGCTTCTATCACTATAAAATTATTGTAAGATATTCATCAGCATAAAAATGTTATACATTTTACTTTTAAAAAATGTGATAGATGGAAATTCAGATTTGTGATCATTTCCTGGTAGGATTGTCAGGCCCAATGAGTGATTTCCATATTTTTACTCCTTTAGAGTAAGTACTAAGGCACATCAGGCTCACCTGCAAATCCTTGATCCAGTGATGTGTGCTGCATGATATCATCCCCTCCTTTCAGTTAGCAGTACAATTTAGAAATGATTCACTAAAAAGATTGGAAGACTTCTTAAAGGGAATGTATTTTCTAAAAGTTTTTTTCCCCCTGATAATTTAAACCAGATAGTGACATATATCCTTTTGTCTAATCTGTTATTTTCTGATTGTAGATTTTTTTTATTATAATGTTTCCTGAACAAGATTATGGGAGCTGCCATCTTGCCTGGGCTGCTGTTAACATCATTTAGAGATATGCTTTACTAGCGCCATCATGGGCCAAAGACACAATAGTCTAGAGGGGACTGATTGACTTCTACGGAAGAGTTTTCTTTGTAAATTTTGTTTTTATTAGTTTTTAAAACAAAACAAATAAAACTTTTATTAACAGTGCATACGGTTAAATTCACCATTACAAACAAAGTATTATAATAGCGGAATTCAATCAAAAAGAAAGCATTATTGATATGAAAGTAATAAATATTACAAAAATAGAAAAAAAAAATGCACTGGGTAATAATTCAATGCATGGTGTGTAACCTAAGCAGAGGTCATTGTGCAGGAAAGAAGTGTATATAAGCTGTGAGCACCGCTTATTGTGAATCCTGTGTTATCTATGTAGTAGCGTAACGTCGGTAGGCTAGCAATTTCGCACGGTGTCTTCAATCAAGAAGGCTGTGGCAGCCTCTTCGTGCTCAAATGGATAAGGTGAGTATTTTTTTTCTTAATGGGTTAACCTCTCAAAGCCCTCACTATTAGGCTACATGCTCACGACCGTAGTGTGTTTTGCGGTCCGCAAATCGCGGATCCGCAAAACACGGATGGCGTCTGTGCGCATTCCGTAATTTGTGGAACGGAACGGACAGCCTTTAATACAAGGACAAGACAAGAATAGGACATGTTATATTTTTTTTGCGGGGCCACGGAACGGAGCAACATTGAAGTGAATGGGTCCGCATCCGAGCCGCAAAAACTGCGGCTCGGATGCAGACCAAAACAACATAGAAACATAGAATGTGTCGGCAGATAAGAACCATTTGGCCCATCTAGTCTGCCCACGCATGAGGCCTTATTCTCAGATGTTGTGATCAGCGATGAAAGAGGCATCTGAGGGGTTCAATGACAGGGGGCAGCGCGATCTCCGTTCCCCGTCATTGCGCCCGCTACTTACAAAGAAATGCGCTTCGTGCCAAATACATTTGAAGTTGAATAATTTTTTTAAAAATTTTTTGCTCAACACTAGATGTAAAATAAAATATAAAAATCACCAAAAAGCCTAAAAAATATGTTCAATACAGAAATGTAACCTTAACAGTAGGTCATTTTCTGATGATACATTTCCTATAACCAATAATTACAATGAGAAACCCTAAATTCTGATTTCTTTGAATTGCAGAGTGTAAGTTCTTGTGTCTACACTCTGCAACTCTTACAGACTGGTAGAAGTGTTATTGCATTTCTGCCATGTAAGAGTAAACATCAGTTTTATAGGATATGGTGACCCTGTTCCTCATGTTTTACTGTTTTACTTGCTCTTTTGAACATCAATAAACCACAAACATTTTTCATTCAAAGGTTCTTGTCTGGCATCCATTCTATATGTGTCCTCTCCCTAGACAAGTTCTATTCTTCAATACATGTCATAGGTGAACTATTAGGACAATTACGAATTATTTTTTATTGCATACTTGCTAGTAAAGAATCCTGTCACAAACTCTATGAAAATACTAAATATCTATTAGAAGTTGGCAATGTTTGTGCCAAGCAACGGATTTGTCTAGATTAAAGTTCCAAAGCAGAATCCCTGTCATTCCAAATTATGATGCTATCATCTAAAATGAGAACCTTCACCGACCAACGTTGATCTACTAGTTACCCACCTAAGGTGTCATCATAACTGTCATAAGACATAAGCCATAATTCTATCAATTCACCCTATGGGAGGATTTATTAACCCCTTCAGCCACTGTGACGTGACCTGACCTGTACTTCTCAGTGGCTGAGGGAAGGCATGCAGTGGGCTGCTGCTCTGAGACGGAGGGTAATTTCGGCAGCTCAGGGATGTACACTGTAGTACGGATACGCCAGGCGGTTCCTTTGCTGGAATAGCCTGCCGGACCGAGTAAACGCCAGTGTGAAAGTAACCTTACTTTTCGACATCATTTTACTCCAGAACTGAGGCTAGGAATAAACATATGCGTTAGGATTGTCCTTCACCAACCCTTATATCAATAATGATAATAATTTGTGAAAATTGTAAATGAGCAACTTGATCAAAATTTAATTTGGGTTTGATTCGGTCAAATCAGTCACCCGATTTTAATTTGGGTCTGAAGGGATTTTTCCCAGATCGAATGTTCTCCAATTAGCCTAAAAATTTGTGTATGGCGCTCTGAGGTATCTCTCTAGTCTCACATTTTTATTATTATTTTATTTGTTTATTTCCTCTCTCTTTCCAAAATTGTCGGAATCAAATTTACAAAAATGTGGATTTGGATGAAACTCCAAACTACTTGAGCCCAACTCAATTAATTTTGAATCTACCGTATTCACTCATCTCTAGTCAAAATGGCGATAATTGAAAAGTTGTGTTCACATATTACCTGGGCCTCTCCTCAATAAATCACTTGGAAATAGACTATTCTTAAAGCAGCTGCTGCTGATGCACTGTATGTATAGCATACAGGTCCAACAAATCTTTTTATGTGTCCAATAGAAGGAAAATCAATGTGCATGAACTCAGGGGAAAAATGAAGCCAAGAGTACATCTCTGCAAGCAATGTCCATGAATATCATTTGCAAGGAACAAGACCAGATTGAGGTGGCTGGCCAAATAATCCCAGCAGTGTCTATTTGTGAAGAGCTGTCTGATATGTGGCGGCCTCAATTGTTAACATTTACCAGAGCTGAAATGTTTTATGTCTACTGAGCTAAACAGGGGAACAAATTAAACACATTACACACAGCCAAGTAGTGACCCAAACACATTTATGGAAAAGTTCACTTTTAATATCAGTTCAGTGCCTTCACTTTGAACCTTGGTCTCATTTTGCGGAGCTGACCGTGTATTGAGACCTTTATAGCTTTATATCCAAAACTAGCAGAACATGATACTGCAAACACAAAAACTAATTGATAGGATGACAATGGAAGCACATCATATACTGTGGATATAAAAAGTCTACACACCCCTGTTAAAATGTCAGGTTACTGTGCTGTAAATCTTTTTGACAAAGATAAATCATTTCAGAACTTTTTCCACCTTTAATGTGACCTAAAAACTGTACCACTCAATTGAAAAACAAACTGAAATCTTTTAGGTAGAGGGAAGAAAAAATAAATAAATAAAATAATGTGGTTGCATAAGTGTGCTCACCCTCTTATAACTGGGGATGGAGCTGTGTTCAGAATTAAGCAATCACATTCAAAATCCTGTTAAATAGGAGTCAGCATACACCTGCCATCATTTAAAGTGCCTCTGATTAACCCCAAATAAAGTTCGGCTGCTCTAGTTGGTCTTTCCTGAAATTTTCTTAGTCGCATCCACACAGCAAAAGCCATGGTCCACAGAGAGCTTCCAAAGCATCAGAGGGATTTCATTGTTAAAAGGTATCAGCCAGGAGAAGGGTACAAAATAATTTCCAAGGCATTAGATATACCATGGAACACAGTGCAGACAGTCATCATCAAGTGGAGAAAATATGGCACAACAGTGACATTACCAATAACTGGACATCCCTCCAAAATTGATGAAAAGACAAGAAGAAAACTGGTCTGGGAGGCTACCAAGAGGCCTACAGCAACATTAAAGGAGCTGCAGGAATATCTAGAAAGCTGAACATGAAGAGGAACTTCATCTTTCAGCATGACAACGACCCAAAGCATACATCCAATTCAACAAAGGAATAGCTTCACCAGAATAAGATTAAAGTTTTGGAATGGCCCAGCCAGAGCCCAGACCTGAATCCGATTGAAAATTTGTGGTGTGATCTGAAGAGGGCTGTGCCCAGGACATGCCCTCGCAATCTGACAGATTTGGAGTGTTTTTGCAAAGAAGAGTGGGCAAATCTTGCCAAGTCAAAATGTGCCATGCTGATAGACTCCTACCCAAAAAGACTGAGGGCTGTAATGAAATCAAAAGGTGCTTCAACAAAGTATTAGTTTAAGGATGTGCACACTTATGCAACCATATTATTTTATTTTTATATTTTTTCTTCCCTCTACCTAAAAGATTTCAGTTTGTTTTTCAATTGAGTGGTACAGTTTATAGTTTACAACTACGTATCAAGTGACCTCACAGTACATGTAAACCTTTACTATTTTAGGAAACTAACTGATGGTCACTAGGGACCTAAATACGTCTTTGGATCATGTACTGTTTTTTAATTAAAACTTCACTTTTATTATTTTATTTAATACACATTGTCATTTCTTATCTCTATATATACATTAACACTCCATAGACAATTTAAAACTATCAGTGGTGCGGGCTGGCTCTATCTTATTGTTTTTATTTTCTACTGTTTATTGCCACAGTTATTTCTGGCCTATTTTTCCTGGCATTACTTCTATTGTCGCCTGTATAGCTGTTTGTATGCTCCTATTAATGAGGTTCACTACCTTCATGTAGGGGGTCAGTGGTGTAATCTTTACTATATTGCTATTCGCTGTTATCAATACTGCTGCTGCTATACACCTATTAATTCTTTTCAACTGGTATTACTAGCCTGTATTAGTAACATAGTAACATAGTACATAAGGCCGAAAATTGAAGAATTGAAGAATACATACTATAACTCTTTTTATTCTGGATTTTCTAAAATATAATGAAGAATATTGCCCACTTTCAAATACAATAAGAATACTGTCTCTTAAACTGGTCGTACACCTTCAATAGCTATCAGCTATCTCTTCTATGTGTTGTCAATGGGAAGAGAAGATAAAGCCCCTGCCAGACATCTATGGCCGCAGCGTACATCCTGGAAGAACCGAAGGAGCTTCTCATACACAGACTGTAAGCCAGTCCTGCTGAAAATGGTGAGTTCCGCCAACAATATGCAATTTGTATAGGGTGTTTTATAGTTCTAGCCATCATAAGTGTTTCCTAAAGCCTTCTGTGTATGGAATGGTATTGTGTGTTTATTATCGATACAGGACGCTCTTTTTTCATAGTACTTTTAGATGCCCATTTCACTGTATTTCACTCTTATATTACAAAATGTGAAAACTTTTAATAGGGTTGCCAAGGAGTAGAAAAATCATGCCTGTTTTATTCCATAAACAGAACCCCCATTGTCCATAATTTGTGCCTGGTATTGGAGCTGATGTCCACTGATGTAAATACGGTTGACCTGCAATAACACATAGAACCTGTGGACAGGTGTGATGCTGTTTCTTGGAGAAAGTCTCAATGTCTTTCTCATCCTCGACAATTCCTTTAAAAGAGCATAGACATTGGTGGTATAGACATTGTAACAGATGCTCGGCTTTTTCTGAGTGGTCACATGGTTTGCCATTTATTATTAAAAGACAATGGCCCTGATTTATCATGCCTTCACTCCAGAATTCTGGCTTCTAGAAGTCGCAAAAATGGGGCTTTTGCAACATTTTTGCAACTTTTTGCATTTTACACTACTTACTCCAGTTTTGAAATATTTTTTGGAAAAGTGGGTGTGGTTATATATGATAATAAGTTTCACTTCAGATTTATCATTGAGACTTTTTTAAAGATTCTCAAAAAAAGGTCAAAAACTTACTCTTGTATGTCAGTGGAGTAGGTATTTTAAATAAATATCTGAAAAGTGTGGCATGCATTTGTATTTAGCCCCCTGTACTCTGATACCCCTACATAAAATCCAGTTTGACCAATTGCCTTCAGAAGTCACTGTTCTGTGAAGGCCTCAGAGGTTTGTTAGAGAACATTAGTTATCAAACAGCATCATAAAAACAAAGGAACACATTAGACAGGCCAGGGATAAAGTTGTGGAGAAGTGTAAAGCAGGGTTAGGTTATAAAAAATATATCAAGCTCTGACCATCCCACAGTGATGAACACTGTTCAATCCATCAATGAAAAATGGAAGGAATATGGCATAACTGCAAACCTACGAAGACATGGCCATCCATCTAAATGGACAGCCCAGGCAAGGAGAGCACTAATTAGAGAAGAAGCCAAGAGGCTCATGGTCAATCTGGAGGAGCTGCAGATATCCACTGCTCAGGTGGGAGAATCTGTTCACAGGACAAGTATTTGTCATTTACACCACACTCTTTATGGAAGAGTTGTAAGAAGAAAGCCATTTTTGAAAGCAAACAATAAGAAGATGCATTTGCAGTTTGCGACAAGCCATGTAGGCGACACAGCAGACATGTGGAAGACGGTGTTCTGGTCAGATGAGAGCTGAACTTTGTGGCCTAAATAAAAAATACTATGTGTGGCGGAAAACTAACACTGCATATCACCCTGAACACACCATGCTTTCTTCGCCAGGTACATGGAAGCTGGTCAGAGTTGATGGGAAGATGATGGAGCTAAATATACGGCAATCCAGGAGGAAAGCATAGTAGAGGCTGCAACAATAAGACTGGAGAGGAAGTTCACCTTCCAGCAGGAAGACCCTAAACATACAGCCATCAAAGCATATTAATATGTTAGAATGGCCCAGTCAAAGTCCAGACCTAAATCCCATTGAGAATCTGTGTCAAAACTTGAAAATTGCTTTTCACAGACGCTCTCCAATGTCTCCATCCAATCTGACTGAGCTTGAGCTTCTTTGCAAAAAGAAATGGGCAAACATTTCATCCTCTAGATGTGCAAGGCTGGTGAAGACATACCCCCAAATACTTGCAGCTGTAATTGCAGCAAAAGGTGGTCCTACAAAGTACTGACTCAGAGGGGCTGAATACAAATGCGTGCCACACTTTACAGATTTTTATTTATGAAAAATGCTGTAAACCATGTATCATTTTCTTTTCTCTTCCCACATACCTGCTACTTTGTGTTGATCTATCACATAAAATCTCAATAAAATACATTTAAGTTTGTGGGTGTAAAGTGAAAAAATGTGGAACAGTTTAATGGGTAGGAATACTTTTTCGAGGCACTGTATCCCTCAAAATTTACCTACAAAGATGGAAGCAAAGCTTATTTGGTGACATGCTATTTTTTTATTAACGGCCAAATTCAGTGCACCAATTAACTTCTGAGTGCAGCTATAAAACATATATTTTCTAATTCTGTAAGATGTAAATTAAGATGTACTGTAAGTCAGCATAATTCAAGACTGCAAAAAAATCAATATGGTACAGGATGTATAAAGCATCAATATTTATTGGGCAAAGGCGGTCAGGAATGAAACTATTAAAACAATTAATTTCTCATGGAGTGATTCTACACCAGTTAAATGTCCACTGGCTGTAAATTTCTGTGTTTGCTTTATATTCATCATCCAAAATCAGAGGTAAATCTGGATAATGGGGGTTATTCGGATATTTTTCAAAATTAGAGTTGGTGGCTTGACGTCCGTCAGAACAGACTACCATTAGGTAAGCACGAGAGCCAGCATTCATTTTACTGCGGCTTATATTGTACAGTAGATCTAAGATGTAGCAGGAAACAAAATGGAAAGAAGATGCTCATAAAAAAGCTCTAGCAGACAGTATTAGTTTTTAAAATATTTGTGACAAGTTACTCAAAAGTTATATTAATTAGTCAGACCCCTGCCCATTACCTAGTAATAGACTATCCTTAGGCTGGACAACCCTTGAAGTCATCAGTACAATATGTTTTTAGAGGGGGGTAAGAACCCAGAGTACCTGGAGAAAACCCATGCAAGTTGCTGTTCTTGAACCCAGTTTCCTGTGCTGCTAACCACTGAGCCACTTTATACTACTCATACCTGTATATTTTGGATGGAGCTATCCATCCTGCCCAAGATTTTTGTTATTCATTGACTCACATGGGGGGGGGGGGGGGTTTATGATTTTCAAATTTTATTTATTTTTTCACTTTTATGATTGTCTTCGGTGGGTGTTGCTGCTAGAAACTTAAGGAGTGTCGCTCAGTTTTGTTAAATTTGGCACAAGTGCTTTGTGGTTTGACCATTGTCAGTGGAAGCATGCCAGGGGGTTGCCTGGCATGGAGATACAACATTTTTTCAACGTTATAAAAAGTCGTACATCATAAATGAGACATAACACTGTTCTGCTCTCTAATCCAGACCAATATTTCCCTCCACATCTGAAAGTGACAAGGCTCACCAAAGGTTGCAAAATTTGGCCAATTGTCCCACAAAATGCCACGCATCACATCTTTTGCAACATATTTACGCCGCAACAAGTAAGATGATGGCATAGAAAATGTGAAAAATCACCCCATATATTTTCATAGTCCATGACTATGAAAGCAACAGTATAAGAGCTCATTCACACGACTGTTGTTTGGGTCCACATCCAAGCCACATTTTTTTGCGTTTCAGATGCGGACCCAATCACTTCAATATGGACGCACTCCAAGTGCTAGCCGCATCCGTTGCTCCGTTCCATGGCTCTGCAAAATAAATTGAACATGTCCTATTTGTGTCTGTTTTGAGGACAAGAATAGACATTTCTAACATGGGCTGCTCGTTCTATTCCGCGGAATGCACGCGGCCGGCATCTGTCTTTTTTGCGGGTCCGCTATTTGCAGACCACAAAACACGGCACAGTCGTTTGCATGAGCCCTAATTGTCTTATATGTATTTTTGGACCTTGGGAACCTGTAAATGCAATTTTAAACTGCACATACACAGTAACCCAAAAATAGAGAGCATGTAGAAAATCCTCTTTATTTTGGGTCATCCATCAGTTAATTCAATGGGTTTAACTTCTCATAAGGATATGCCCTCATTGTCTGATAGGTGCTTGTCCAACCTCTCGGACCTACACCTACAAGGAGAACAGATAAGGGAAAGTAGAGCAGGGCGCACTGCGCATGCGCAGCTGCCCTCTATTCATTTCTATGGGGTGCCGAAAATAGCCAAGCGCCATTGGTGCCAAATTCCTATGGTTGAATATGCCTAATTTATATTTACTTGCAGGTCTGCTCACTTGCTTCCTGGGTCCTATGCTCTCAAAATAGACGTTTAAGGAGGGTCCCATCCATCAGCGGCCTCTATTCACTGACACTGGTGACATACAGGGGAACCAGCGCATGTGCTGTCCTTTCCCAGTGTAAAGCCTCATTCACACGTCCGTGCTTAAATCCGTAAAAAGGTGCTCAGTGATGCCTCCATGAAGATGTCTGTGATGGATCTGTGTTGGGTCCGTGTGTATATGTGTTATCCGTGTTTCACTGACACTGCACAGCTGAAAAATTATTTTCAAAGCATCTGTTCCGAATTATCTGTGAAACACGAATGAAACACGGATGGCCTCTGTGTAGCATCCGCGGTTTTTACAGACCCATAGACTATAATGGGCGTGATGGATCGCTGAACACGGACAAAACAGAGCATGCATCCGTGCTAAAAACACGGACCCACGGACCATGGTAAAAAAAACTCATATGTGAATACACACAATAAAATGAATGGGTACGTGTGCTGTCCGAGAAGATCACGTACGGCACACCTACGTGAAACACTGACGTGTGAATGAGGCTTAAGTGAAAGGATGCGCTGATAGGTAGGATCCTCCATCAGCAGCCATTTTCGGAGCACAGTGCGGGGAAGCAGGCCTGCAAGCTAATAAACATTATGCATATGAAACCATCAGAGCGATGGGTTAATATTGCCTGTTACTAGCAGTTTGCAGGTGCTGCTCCCAACTCAAGTGCAGCGGGTGATACATATATTAGTGGCCAACCCCTTTAAAATGTTCCCCCGCCATCGCTGTTCAAATATGCCGCTACATCTGTCAACGGAAATATGGTGGGGGTGCAAACTCAGGCAGCAAGAAAATAGTAAAGTGTTCTAATTTCCCAAGTATATAAAGATAATTTAGAATTTTAGCATTTAGATAGTTTATATGCTTTTGTTCTAAAGTTTATGCCTCCGCTAACCGCATCTCTACTGTACCGAATATCTATGATTTCCATTGCCTATACTCAGCTTTTAAGATACATTAAGCCCCCGGTCTACAGTCTAATAGGAATAGGCTGAAAAAACACTTCTTTTTCTTTTCAAAATTATTTTTATTGATTTATTTAAGTCAGAGGAGGTCTTGTGTGAAAAACAATTGTCATCCCATTAATTAGGCTAACAGCTGAATAGTATATCAGGAGTATCCAGATTATCCTGCATATTACAACATTTGTTTTTTAAAGCGTAAACAGCATAGTGAGTGAGAATAGTCATGCAATTTCAGCGGATTTGAGGGTATCCTCAGGTTATCAAGTCCACAATCAAAGACAGCTAGTATTCAGAGGGTGAAGGGGTTGATTTGGAGGGTTATGAAGGAAGGGGTAGGAGGGAAAGGAAGGGGAAACATAGGGAGGGAAGGAGGAAGGTAGGAAAGGGATGTGGAGGGAGAAGAGGGGTAGGTTTTAACAAGTATTCCTCTAGACAACCTAAATATTTGAGAAGTTCAGACACTGATTAGACCGGTGCGGCCAATATCAGCAACCTGGGATTTAAGACTCAGAGACTCCTCACCGGCGATATCCATCACTCTATTTCTTCATCTATTGCAGGAAAGGCAGGGAGAGCATTCGATCCATTACAGCGGGGTGACCATCATTAGTTAAAGGGTACCAAGCAAAGCCTTTGTCTTCCATGGCTCCTAAATCTTGTCATACTTATGGTGATTCCTGAGTTCCCAATGAGAGAGTTCCTCCAGCCTGGCTATGTCATTAACGTTGGCAGTCGATTGAGATCTAGAGGGTACTTTCCACGACTTTCAATTAGCAGCAATAAGTAGTTTACCTGATGCTAGTAATATTCTTATCAAGCTTTTCTCTAAATTGGAGAGGTTGGATGGCAAGAGGGAAAGTAGGGCTATTTCTGGAAGGCGGGGGAATTTGGCTGAAAACACCTCTTAAAGGGCATCTGTCAGCGGATTTGTACCTATGATACTGGCTGACCTGTTACATGTGCGCTTGGCAGCTGAAGTGAGCGCGAATATTCGAAAAGCAAATTTTTATCACGAATATCGGCTCTTTGAGAATTTGCGAATATTTTGAATGTAGTGCTATATATTCAGTTTTTTTTTGTTTGTTTTTTTACACAGTAGGTTAGATTGATCTATAGTGTAGCTGATAAGTTCCAGTGCACGGTGTTAGGCAGTGTGATAGGTTCTGGTGCGGCGCAGAGAGAATCACGTCACAGCCTGGGTCTTTTAAAAGCAGGTGAATTGTTTTACCTGATTATGGGCCAGACGAAGCACTGAGGTGCGAAACGGCCGTCGCCTAACTCAGCTGGTGCACGTGTGTATGTTGTCCGCTCTCTACCAGGAATAAAGGAAACTTTTCTGCAAGCATTGGTGAGTGCCGTCCTTCGTCTTTTGTATGTGCAAGTGTAATAGGTTCTGCTGTCCATACATACAGGCTACAGACATAGTGCTGTGATGTCACAAGTTGCACGTATTGCAAAAAAATATGCGCATCATTAATTGCCGAAACTTCGCAAGCTCAAATATACTGGAGCACTCTATCTGCATATAAAGTATTGTAATGTTCTGCCGTGTCAACCATTTTCTCCAGTCTCAGGAAACTTATACCAGCTTGGAAAATGTAGCAAAAGTGACCCATGCCGGTATTTCGCGCATTACGCGAATAATACATTGACGATTTTCGCATTTAAGAATATAATCTCGAATTTGCGAATATTTGACAAATATTCTACAAAATAGTTGCGAAATATCGCTTATTCGAATATTGCCCCTGCTGTTCATCACTAATGGTCATATGTGCCTGCATTGCTGAGAAAAATGATGTTCTATTATATGAAAATTGTCAAGAAAATGGCTTGTGACTGACGAAGATAGGCACTGAGCAGTAGGAGTTGTCACCAGAGAGCAGTTTATTGGAGGTCACACATGAAGATGCAGGTAAAGTTACAGATATTCCAAGTTCCCATATTGAAGCAAATCCAGGAGGAGAGAATGCCTCAGCTTGTTCTCATATCTCCCAACAATGACTACTACCCCCAGTCTTAGACTTATCCAGAAAAACATCCCCCTCCCCTGTCTGTAATATCACTAGCAGGGGCCGTGGTTCACTACCCCCAACATCTAACTACTACCCCCTGCAGTGATAAATGCTTTGAAGCATGGCCTAGCACTGAGACCCCTGTAAAGTGTAGATATCTCAAATCTTAACATTTCCTGAGAGTCACAGAAGTCATCAGCATACCTTATCTCTGGTATCAGGGAGATGTGGTGACCAGATACACTGAACAAAAATATAACCGCAACACTTTTGGTTTTGCTCCCATTTTGCATGAGCTGAACTCAAAGATCTGAAACATTTTCTACATACACAAAAGACCCATTACTCTCAAATATTGTTCACAAATCTGTCTAAATCTGTGTTAGTGAGCACTTCTCCTTTGCCGAGATAATCCATCCCACCTCACAGGTGTGGCATATCAAGGTGCTGATTAGACAGCATGAATATTGCACAGGTGTGCCTTAGACTGCCCACAATAAAAGTCCACTCTGAAATGTGCACAGTTTTGCCTGGGGGGGGGTTCAGCTTCCAGGAACTGTGTACAGATCCTTGCAATATGGGGCCGTGCATTATCATGCTGCAACATGAGGTGATGGTCGTGGATGAATGGCACAACAATGGGCCTCAGGATCTCGTCACGGTATCTCTGTGCATTCAAAATGGCATCAATAAAATGCACCAGTGTTCATTGTCCATAATATACACCTGCCCATACCATAACCCCCCGCCACCATGGGCCACTCGATCCACAACGTTGGCGTCAGCAAACCACTCACCCATACAACGCGATACACGCTGTATGCCATCTACCTGAACAGTGAAAACCAGGACTCATCCATGAACAGAACGCCTCTCCAACGTGCCAGACGCCATCGAATGTGAGCATTTGCCCACTCAAGTCGGTTACAATGACGAACTGCATGTACTGCCAAATTCTCTGAAATGCCTTTGGAGACGGCCTATGGTAGAGAAATGAACATTCATTGCACGGGCAACAGCTCTGGGAGACATTCCTGCAGTCAGCATGCCAATTGCACACTCCCTCAGATGTTGCGACATCTGTGGCATTGTGCTGTGTGATCAAACTGTACATTTCAGAGTGGCCTTTTATTTTGGGCAGTCTAAGGCACACCTGTGCAATATTCATGCTGTCTAATCAGCACCTCAATATGCCACACCTGTGAGGTGGATGGACTATCTCAACAAAGAAGAAGTGCTCACTAACACAGATTTAGACAGATTTGTGAACAATATTTGAGAGTAATGGGTCTTTTGTGTATGTAGAAAATGTTTCAGATCTTTGAGTTCAGCTCATGCTAAATGGGAGCAAAACCAAAAGTGTTACCTTTATATATTTTTTTCAGTGTAAATACAAAATCGTAGGAAAATGGCAGTTCACTGTGACACAAATGAGCCTCTAGGAGCAATGGGGGCGTTGCCATTACACCTAGAGGATCTGCTCTCTCTGCAACTGACGCTCCCTCTCCACTGCGATTGACATGATCAGGAAGTGAAAACATCATCACGCCTGGCCCTGTCAATCAAAGTGCAGAAGGTGCAGCAGTTGCAGAGAGAGCAGAGCCTCTAGGTGTAACGACAAAGCCCCCATTGCACCAAGAGGATCATTTGCATAAATTAAAGCTTTATTTTTCTCAGCAATGCGAGCACATAGGAACATGGGACCAAATTAAATGTCTTCAGCTGCCGAGCGCACATGTAACAGGTCAGCCAGTTTCATAGGTACAAATCTGCTGACAGATGCCCTTTAGGGGGAATACTTCAGTACTTCCTGCATTACATTGAGTCAGGTATTGGACTGACGATAGCAATCGTTAATGAAAATGATTTCTGGCAAGTTAGCAAAAAAAGCCCCCATATCAGATATTACCAGGCATTTCTGTAAAAATGGCCACAGGGCAAAAAATAATTAGACGAGTGTAATAAAGGGATGTTGTAGAGCCCCTCAGCCTGCAGGGCTGATATCTCCGTGACCCACCCGTCCAGCGCCATGGTCCGCCTGGCACTAGTTTAGGCACTTGACATTTTATTTATAACTCTTATTTGGAGGCTGAATGCAGCTTGGATTCCTCCCTTCAGCGCTAACATTTTTCCTTCTCTAAATGTTATCAGGAATCAGACATCAAACAAATCCATCCTAGGCTGAATAGATGAAATTGCGAAAACTAAATTGAATCCGGCACAACAAAAGAAATTGCCGTATTCAAGAATCCATTGTAACTACCAGGTGGCTGGGACGACTGCTAAGTACTCCGACAGTGTGCTGTCAGTGCCCACAATCCCGGCGACAGAGCGTCTGACGTCTTTCTGTGTGTTATATGTTATCAGAAGTGATGAGAAAACCTGCTGCTAGGACGGCTAGCCCGCCTGAGAGTCCGCGAAAAAGCAAGGTGACCAGGGTCCTATTGGATGTGCGTGCGAGGAACACAGTGCGAAACGCAACTTAAGGCTACACAGTGACGCGGGTCGTGCGACAGGAAAACACGTGAGACGCAAATATGTGCGGTGTCTGCAACTTGCTTTGCTGTCGCGCCGCTAGGCAAGTCGCAGGCGAGTCGCATGTCACGTGTGTCTTATATAGAAGTCAATAGAGTGAATGTCGTGCATGACCGGCGACATAAAATACAGCAAGTATGGATTTTTTGGGCCAGCCACTGTCGCTGCATGTAGATTGTCGAATTGCGACACCATTGACTAGCATTGTAAGAAATGTCACAGGGCTTTTCTGTTGCTTGACATATGTTGCCCCCTAGCCTAAAGCTCCTGGAACGCAATGCCATATCGCCAATATGACCCCCATCATGTGCCGTATAATACTGGTGTCTGCTTACGTGGCTTCTAGATGCGTTTGTCATCTGTATCAGATGTTAAAGAGAACCCGTCATCATTAACATGCAGGCAGGTCATGTTTACTCCAGCCGTAAGGCCTCATTCACATTTCCGTGTCCATTAGATGTCCATTTATATATATACTGTATATATACTAAGCGATTCTTTAGAGTCAAATGTCAACCAAAATGAGTTAATATCAGAATTTTTGAGATTCGATTTGGGAGAATTTTGGATATGAGAGGGAACAGAGATATTTGATCAGTGAGGGTCCAACACCCTGCACCCCATCGACCAGCCATAGCGTTTGGAGCTGATTATTGCAGCGCTGCTCTCATAGATGTGAATGGAGGCGGCGTTAGTGCCGTCCACTACACAATAGATGGAGGCGTTACTTCCAACGCTGACCTCAAGACTTGAGGACCAGTTAACTTTGGCCTTGAGGAGACAAACTATATATATTTTTTTATTTTATTTTGCCTTCTTGCATTTTGGTGGGCATAACATCTTTTTGGTTGATATAGCTGCATGGAGCCTTACCTAAAAAAAACATGGGAACCATCCTTCCTGTTGGACCACTGTATCTGACCAGAGTTTCTGCTTGGTCCCATATTCATATTATTCACACCTTGTCAGAGATGTTCTGGCCGCCTGATCTGGCATAAATGCATTCAGTGTTTTTTGTCCAGCTGAAACCCAACATTTACGTATGCCGGAAAGCGAGCGGATTTCCACCGGATCCCATTATAGTCAATAGGGATCTAGCAGTGTTTTGTTGATTCCAGCAATGCCGAATCTGGTGAGCGCTGGCAGGCTGTTCTCTGCTGGAACAGCCTGCCTGAGACGCTTACCGGAGATGTGAATCTAGCCTAAGGCTTCATGCTCACGACTGTTTTTCGGGTCCACATCTGAGCCGCAGTTTTTGCAGCTCATGTGCGGACCTATTCACTTCAATAGGGCCGCAAAAGATGCGGACAGCACTCCATGTGCTGTCCGCATCCGTTGTTCCATTCCAAGGCCCCGCAAAAAAAATATAGCATGTCCAATTCTTGTCCATGAATAGGCATGTCTACAATGGGCTGCCTGTTCCGCACATGGGCGGCTTCCGTTTTTTGCGGATCCGCGGTTTGCGGATCGCAAAAAACGGAACGGCCGTGTGCATGAGGCCTAAGACCTTATTCACACATCAGTGAATTGCGGATGTGTGCTGTCCATGGTCAGCACACGTACCCATTGATTTTAATGTGTTTGTTCACACATCAGTGATTTTTCACGGATCATGAGGTGTAGACCAAACACGCCTATTGAAGTCTATAGGTCCATGAAAAACCACTGACACAACATGGATGATATCAGTGTAGTGTCAGTGACTTTTCATGGACCACTGATAGGATATGCTCTGGAAATTAATTTTCAGCAGAGCAGTGTCCATGCAATGTGGACACATGGGGGGCAAAAAAAGGACACACGGACCAAAAACGGTTTCTTCATGGATCTCGTCACGAATGTCATCACAGACCCAGGCGTGTGAAAGAGGCCTAAGGGCTCATGCACACAACCGTATGTATTTTGCGATCCGAAAAAAACGGATCCGCAAAAAATACAGATGACGTCCGTGTGCATTCCATATTTTGCGGAACGGAACAGCTGGCCCCTAATAGAACAGTACTATCCTTGTCCGTAATGTGGACAATAATAGGACATGTTCTGTTTTTTTGCGGAACGGAAATACGGACATACGGAAACGGAATGCACACGGAATAACTTCCGTTTTTTTGCGGACCCATTGAGATGAATAGTTTTGCATATGGTCCGCAAAAAAACAAAACAGAATGGACACGGAAAGAAAATAAGTTTACGTGCATGAGCCCTAAGTCAAGGGATCCATTGATCTCACACTGCCGTCTGGACAGCTTTAGCAGCACTCGACTATAGGGGTCCGTTCACAATGCAGTTTTGAGACAGATTTTAACACATTCCTCAGTTAAAAACAAAACAAAAATGAAGATGCAGAATCTGCACTCAAACCACAAGGGGTGGCCACGCGTGGATTGAGAGCTATTGAATGAGCTAAATCTACTGTACATGCTGATCCATGGCGTGTGGAAGTCAGAGGGGTCACTGTGGATGGAAAAACCTGCAGTGTGAACATCACCGAAATATTACATTTGTAGCAAAGGGTTTCAGGTTCATTCAGATCCACTGGGAAGAGCGATAAGGAGAGTATGTGGAAGGGCTTAGCAAAAAAGGACTAGAAAATTGGAAGGAATAAAGGAAAACGCTGAAAGTGTAAAAGAAACATCAAAAATAATCTGGTTATAAGCAGCTCTCATAGTGCAGGAAGGATCGCTTCCAGTAAGCCATAAAGCAGGCAGGAGCTGAGGGCCCATCTCCCGTGGTTGCCTGTGTGTAATGAGCCACGTCTGCAGCACAAGCTGAATATAGATGGCATGTTAAGAGCGGTGGAGGATGCATACAGACGAGGGATGTAGAGAGCGCTGCGGCATACAGATGCTTCGCTTCATGCAGCTACCGCATGTCGCGCATTCACTTATTGTACAGATACTTAGGAAGCAGATTTTATATCATTCGGTTAGAACTTACAGGATCTTCACAATGGCTCAAGATTTCTTAACCGGTAAGATGTGAGGAGCCTGTTTTGGGCCTTAGTAACCAAATCATTTTCTTTTCTTTTTATTCATTTTTCATTGTCACATTTTAAAAAACAATAGGGCCCCCTTTCCAGCGAGTTTTCCATGCGGGTGCAATGCGTAAGGCTGAGTTCACACGGGTGAGATTTCCGCGCGGGTGCGATGCCTGAGGTGAACGCATTGCACCTGCACTGAACCCGGACCCATTTACTTCTATGGGGCTGTGCACATGAGCGGTGATTTTCACGCATCACTTGTGCGTTGCGTGAAAATCGCAGCATGTTCTATATTGTGCGTTTATCACGCAACGCAGGCCCCATAGAAGTGAATGGGGCTGCGTGAAAATCACAAGCATCCGCAATCAAGTGTGGATGCGGTGTGATTTTCACGCATGGTTGCTAAGATGACAGTCTATTCACTGTATTATTTTCCCTTCTTTAATACAGAATGCTTAGTAGAAGGTCAATTGAGGGTTAAACAATTTAAAAAATTAACTCACCTCCTCCTCTTGATCGCATAGTTGCGGATCTCTTCTTACTTCTTTAATCATGAGCTGCCGGCTAAAGGACCTGTGGTGACGTCACATCACATGGTCCATCACCGTGGTGATGGACCATGTGATTGGACCATGTGATGAGCTCAGGGACGTCACCACAGGTCCTTTGACAGGTCCTGAAGAAAGAACAGGAGACCGGCAGCTACGCGATCAATTGGAGCAGGTGAGTTAATTTATTTTTTAACCCTCAATTGACCTTGTCCTAAGCATTTTGTATTAAAGAATGCTATTATTTTCCCTTATAACCATGTTAAACGGTTCAGACTGGCTCTTCTGCCACCCGGGCTGTTAGAGCAGAAGCCTGGCTCTCATGTGAGAGCCAAACCCCCGCTCACCGCTACACAGAAGAATCGTGCAGGGCATAGACCGGGCTGGTATAAAACGGCGGTGGCCCAGCCCAAGGACGCTTTCACACGAGCGAGTTTTCCGCGTGGGTGCAATGCGTGACGTGAACGCATAGCACCCGCACTGAATCTTGACCCATTCATTTCAATGGGTCTGTGTACATGAGCGTTGTTTTTCACGCATCAGTTCTGCATTGCGTGAAAATCGCAGCATGTTCTATATTCTGCGTTTTTCACGCAGCCCTGGCCCCACAGAAGTGAATGAGGCTGCGTGAAAAACGCATTGCATCCGCAAGCAAGTTTCACATCCGCATGCGTTTTTTCACTAATGGTTGCTAAGAGATGTTGTTTGTAAACCTTCAGTTTTTTATCACGCGCGTGAAAAACGCATCAAAACGCATTGCACCCGCGCGGAAAAAACTGAACAACTGAACGCAATTGCAGACAAAACTGACTGAACTTACTTGCAAAATAGTGCGAGTTTCACTGAACGCACCCTGAACGCATCCGGACCTAATCCGTCACGCTCGTGTGAAAGGGGCCTAAGAAAAGTTGCTCCAGAATTGGTAATAATGGAGAAAAAAGTAAATAATTAAAGAGGCCATGTCTGGAGAGCTAACGAGTTCTCTTTTCCCGACCTATGCTGCAAATTTACATCATGGTTGGGTGTTAGTTCCCGTAACGTGGCGCACATTTTCATCATCTGCTCGTAATGCTATTTCCAGGGTCAGCGATAACTCACATACTGCCCGGTTAACCCCTTAGATGCCATTGAAAAAGACAACCGCAGCATCCAAGTTGCTCCATATACTACTGACATGGACAAGATACTGCAGTGTAGGAGTATTGTGGAGTGTTCTAGAAGTGATCAAATATTCTGGGGCTCCAGTCCACTTGTAAAACTAAAAAAGAAGTAAAAAAAAAGTGAAATAAAATATTTAAAAAATATGAGATGATGTGGGCGAGTGCACCCTTTTAACTTATTTTATCACAATTCCTGAATTTTAAATGTTTTGATCTCTTCACCAGAGTACAAGTTTGTACAGGATATGGGCTAAGGGTACTTTCACACTAGCGTTTTTCTTTTCCGGCATAGAGTTCCGTCCTAGGGGCTCTATACCGGAAAAGAACTGATCAGTTTTATGCCCATGCATTCTGAATGGAGAACAATCCGTTCAGGATGCATCAGGATGTCTTCCGTTCAGTCTTTTTGACTGTTCAGGACGGAGATAATACTGCAGCATGCTACGGTTTTATCTCCGGCCAAAAAAACGGAGGACTTGCCTGAATGCGGGATTCGTCATTTTTTTTCCATAGGAATGTATTAGTGTATTCAAAACACCGGAATGCCGCCTCTGCGCAGCCCGAAAAAAAAGGTGAAAAAAATAAATGCCGGATCCGTTTTTCCAGATGACACCGGAAAGACGGATCCGGCATTTCAATGCATTTTTCTGACTGATCAGGATCCTGATCAGTCTTACAAATGCCATCAGTTGGTATACGTTTTGCCGGATCACTCTGCCGCAAGTGTGAAAGTAGCCTGAGTCTGTCATGATATCGCGGGAAGCAGTGACGCATACCTCCATACAGGGATTTATATGGCAGCGACTAAGTGCCGTAAGTTGCTTCCTCTTTGCTTGTTAATGCGGAGTGCTACCCATCTGATTGCCTCTCCTCGTTCATAATATAATGTGCCTGTAATTACGTATCCAGCATAACCAGACGAGCAGTTACCGCCGCCATATGCATCAATAGACTCTATAGGGCACTGCAGATCTCCGTTGTGTCTCTGTCCCTAAATCCTCTTCTCTCCCACATCCAACTATATTTTAAAAACTGGGTAATTCTTTTTTATCATCTTTCATAAGCCATTTCATTTTCCTATTTTCTATAGAGTCTTTGACGGGAGATCGCTTCTTATTAATGACCACAATACAGTAGACACCGTACATTGTGAAGTCTAATCTGGCCACGTGCAATAGGAAAGTATAGAAATCTATATGAGACCCAATTCGAAATGTCACTGATGAAAGAGCCTAATTCTCTGACTACTGCAATGGTGCCAAAATGAAGCATAAAAAAAGTTGGATTTTTTTTTTGGGGTCTAAAATGTATATAATCATAAAATTGGCCCAAGACTCATAATGGTCATCTTGTTTGCTTAGCTGCCCATGGCAACCAATCAGATTCCACCTTTCATTTCACAAAGCAGCTCTGAAAATGAAAGGTGGAATCTGATTGGTTGCTATGGGCCAGCCAGTTCTACTTTACACCAGTTTGAGAAATGTCCCCCACTATGTTTTATATTAAGATAAGTGGTTGATGATTATAATCAGACTTAAGCTTTTCAAACCTGCTCCCAAATAACCTGCTATGGTTGCCAAAAATAAAGAATAATTTACAAGAACATTTGGCTGTAGAGCGTGAGCATCTGAACCCATTAGAAGTTCTTCTCTTAGGCAGGAGTTCGGCGCACTACGCACTGCGGTATTTGTTTTCTTCAGTGAATACCGCCTTAAAAAGCCCAGTGGATGCGGACAGATGGTAGGGAATGTGCCTAACATGCAAACAAGGTCAATTTAATTGTACAGATGGTGAATGGATAAGGCCCTGTTCACACAAGCTTCTGCGCTGCGTGAAAAACGCAGCAAGTTCTATATTCTGTGTTTTTCACGCAGCTCTGGTCCTATACAAGTGAATTGGGCTTGAGTGAAAAACGCATTGTATCTGGAAGCAAGTGCGGATGCGATGCGTTTTTTACTGATGATTGCTAAGGCCCCTTTCACATGAGCGAGTTTTCCGCGCGGGTACAATGCATGACATGAACGCATAGCACCCGCACTGAATCCTGACCCATTCATTTCAATGGGTCTGTGTCAATGAGCGTTGTTTTTCACGCATCAGTTCTGTGTTGCGTGAAAATCGCAGCATGTTCTATATTCTGCGTTTTTCACGCAGCCCTGGCCCCATAGAAGTGAATAGGGCTGCGTGAAAAACGCATTGCATCCGCTAGCAAGTGCAGATGCAATGCGTTTTTCACTGATGGTTGCTAGGAGATGTTGTTTGTAAACATTCAGTTTTTTATCACTAGCGTGAAAAACGCATTGCACCCGCCGCTTAAAAAACGGAACAACTGGACGCAATCGCAGACAAAACTAAGGCCCCTTTCACACGGGTGAGTATTCCGCGCGGATGCGATGCGTGAGTTGAACGCATTGCACCCGCACTAAATACCGACCCATTCATTTCTATGGGGCTGTTCACATGAGCGGTGATTTTCACGCATCACTTGTGCGTTGCGTGAAAATTGCAGCATGCTCTATATTCTGCATTTTTCACGCAACGCAGGCCCCATAGAAGTGAATGGGGTTGCGTGAAAATCGCAAGCATCCGCAAGCAAGTGCGGATGCGGTGCGATTTTCACGCACGGTTGCTAGGAGACGATCGGGATGGAGACCCGATCATTATTATTTTCCCTTATAACATGGTTATAAGGCAAAATAATAGCATTCTGAATACAGAATGCATAGTACAATAGCGCTGGAGGGGTTAAATTTTTTTTTTTTTAAATTTAACTCACCTTAATCCACTTGCTGGCGCTGCCGGCATCTCGTCTGTCTGCTTCTTTGCTGAACAGGACCTGTGGTGAGCATTCATTCCAGGACCTGTGGGGATGTCACTCCGGTCATCACAGGATCCATCAGATGACCCATCACCATGGTAAATGATCATGTGATGGATCATGTGATGACCAGAGTGACGTCACCACAGGTCCTGGAATGAATGCTCACCACAGGTCCTGTTCAGCAAAGAAGCAGACAGACGAGATGCCGGCAGCGCCAGCAAGTGGATTAAGGTGAGTTAATTTTTTTTTAATTTTTTTTTAACCCCTCCAGCGCTATTTTACTATGCATTCTGTATTCAGAATGCTATTATTTTCCCTTATAACCATGTTATAAGGTAAAATAATACAATCTACAGAACACCGATCCCAAGCCCGAACTTCTGTGAAGAAGTTCGGGTTTGGGTACCAAACATGCGCGATTTTTCTCACGCGAGTGCAAAACGCATTACAATGTTTTGCACTCGTGCGGAAAAATTGCCGGTGTTCCCGTAACGCACCCGCACCTTTTCCCGCAACGCCTGTCTGAAAGAGGCCTAACTGAACTTGCTTGCAAAACAGTGCGAGTTTCACTGAACGCACCCTGAACGCATCCGGACCTAATCCGCCATGCTCGTGTGAAAGGGGCCTAAAGCCCCTTGCAGACGAGCGTGCCCGGATTAGGTTCGGATGCGTCCCGGTGCATTGCGAAGTAGGTACACGAGTAGGTACGCAATTGCAGTCAGTTTTGACTGCGATTGCGTTCCGTTTTTCAGTTTTTATTGCGCGGCTGCAATGAGTTTTCCACGCACGTGATAAAAAACTGAATGTGGTACCCAGACCCGAACTTCTTCAGAGAAGTTCAGGTTTGGGTTCAAGGTTGTGTAGATTGTATTATTTTCCCTTATAACATGGTTATAAGGGAAAATAATAGCATTCTGAATACAGAATGCATAGTACAATAGGGCTGGAGGGGTTAAAAAAAAATAAAAAATAAAATGAACTTACCTTAATACACTTGTTCGCGCAGCCGGCATCTCTTCTGTCTTCTTTTGTGAGGAATAGGACCTTTGATGACGTCACTACGCTCATCACATGGTCTGTCACATGATCCATCACCATTAATTATTTTGGGATTCGCATCCCCACCTATCCCTTGGTTGAACTTGATGGACATATGTCTTTTTTCAACTGTATTAACTATGTAACTACGGTATGTAACAGCCAGTTAGGAACTATGCAGGTTAGGGCTCATGCACACGACCATACCCTTTTTTGCGGTCAGCAAAAATACGGATACCAGCCATGTGCTTCCACAATTTGTGGAACGGAACGTCCTGGCCTCCATAGAAGAACAATCCTATCCTTGTCCTTAAAACGGAAAAGAATAGGACATGTTCTATTTTTTTTACGGGTGCTATGGAACAGACATACGGATGGGGAGTTCATATCACAGGATCCTGTAAAAAAAAAGACCGATCCTGTGCATCAGTTATGCGCATTTGACATCCATATGAGCCATTTCCATCAGAGAACAATTTTTTTTATGGAAAAGTACTTCTTGCCTGATGCACAGCAGTTTTTTTTATATTTTTTTCTGTTCTGACCTATCAGAAGAATGGAAAAATAATGGTGATGTGATCTCTCCCTCAGTTATGCGGTTGTTTGGTGATGAGATCTCTAAGTCAGTACTACGGGTTTCTATGATACTAATCTGTTTAGACCTGATGCCTAGGTCATCTGTGTTGCACTATGTATTTTATTTCTGGACCTAATTTACTTAAAGATTTTTGCTACAACAGCAGCCGGTGACCTTTGCTGTTCTGCTTACCTCTCCTGGAGGTCTAGACCCATCTCTCACTATCTCATTCTTCCTCATGGATCTGGCCTCAGGACTGCCTCTGTCCCTCCACTTGGGCTGCAGACTGTTTGCTGGCAAGACCTCTACTCATCTGCCCTTAGGCTTCAGGTGTGTGCTCCCCCCAGCATGTGCACTCTAACCTCCACCAGTCAATGGCTGGCAACCCTAGGGTATTTAAGGCACCTTCTCCTGTGGAAAGGTGCAAGAGCAATATGTTGGCTAGCGTGCTATTATCCTGCAAAGTTATATATCCCTGAGGAAGGAATTTGCTAATTCCGAAACGCGTCGGCGGTATTGTGGTCTAAGGAGGCATCCGTCCCCAGTGTGACGTCACTCTCGCTCCCAAGGATTACCAGCGCACGCACGTGTCACTGGCAGGGACCGCGCGTGCTTGCAGAGAAAACTGAAGATCTCATAACTTCAACTGAATCACCGGGACCATTTACAAGAACCCTGCACACGACCGCAACATAGGCAAGTAGCCATCCTGCATTTTTGACAGAATAAATTTGCCAGAAAGTAATATATCAACAAACACTGATAAAAAATTAGTATATTTTGGCAACATTGGCAAACAATAACCGAACAGCCCCGTGTTAATGCTACGTGACCTATTACCATTTAGCACTAAGTAGTCAGCGCGGGTCTAGTATTCTATCTCTTCTATATCTATATATTTTCATCGAGGGTTTGGGCAATTAACCCTTTCTAGACCGGCAGCGCCGAATTCTAAATAGAATTACACAGTGCTATATATTTCCCTTCTCCTTGATTGTTGCAGCGCGGGCATCTCCAATTGTTATATACTAAGTTATATATTGTGTTGGCTGCCCATGTACCAACTTTCTGCCTGTTTACTGGATTCTTACCCTCTGCTGCTTGACCTGACCTTTGCCTGATCTCTGTATTTACCCTCTGCCTGCCCTGACTTCAGACAATTTACCTTATAGTACATACTCCACCTGCTCTGGCCTTGGCCTGCACCTGCCTATGACTTTACCTGACACCTCGGTGTTCTGCACTGGTGTCCAAATCCAAATCCAAATCCAAAAGCTTTATTGGCAGGACCAAATACATTTAGCATTGCCAAAGCAAAACAAAGCATTAACAAGAGGGGGGGGGGATTTGTTTGTGGGAATAAGGGAAGGGTATAGGGAGTTAGCGTATTACAGTCCATAAGGGAGTGGAGGATATAAGGGACAGTATGGGGGGCTTGGATATATAGTCCATAGGGGAGGGGGGTATAGGGGGCAGTATAAGGGGTATATAGTCCATGGGGTATTATGTTCCTCTCTGTTGGTGGCAGGTAGTGACATATTGTGCGGCTATTTGCACGGTTGTTTCCTCTTCCTCCAGTAGGATGTAGAGTTTCCTCTCCTCATCTGTGGAGGTGAAATCCGGGATGTGGGCGGAGAGTCTCTGGAAGTGGGCAGTTCTCACAGGTGCGTATTTGCTGCTGTGTAGCAGGAAGAGTGGGTCTCATCCTCCAGGGCCCCCTGGTCACAATGTCTACACAGTCTCTCCTCCCAGGGCTTCCATGTCTGTCTGTGCCGCCCTGTCTCTATCTCCAGGCTGTGGGCACTGTCTGGCTGTCTTTGTGGTGGTGTAGCCTCTCCAGATAAGGGGCCATTGTGTACTCCCTCTGCAGTGCTTAGTAGACGGTGAGTTTCTGGGAGTTCTTTATGTCACTTCGCAATGGTGTCTCTTACTCCCATGAGCCAGCTGTCATTCATACAGAGCCTACTCAAGGAGGTAGTGGCATTACAGTCCCTCTGCAGTGAAGTACTGATCTCTGTACACAGATAAAAGAGTGAAAACCATGGGACTGCTCAGTAGCCCAAAGCCAAATCTGTTGCTTGAGACAGTGTTCCACACCGACTCCTGTAGCAATATTATAGAGTTGTAGGTGTAGTGCTGGACTTTTGTTCTGTTACAATTTCATTTGACTGCCTCCCCTACTACCCGTGCACAGAATCTGGATTACTTGTTTCAGGAGTGGTGAGATGACTATAGTTCTTTTGCATATCTATTGAAAACTGGACACTCCTTTGTTAGGAGGGGTGGGCATGGAGACAGCAGGGACTGTGAACTTATTGCTGGCCCTTAAAAGCTATGGGGGTCATTTTTTTATTATTGCATTGGAGTCTATTTGAGCTGCAATCATTTTTTTCAGTTGGTCTTTATTAAAAATGTTGAGCCTTTTTCTCTGTACAGCTTTGAAATTCTCTAGTGGCATGCTCTGTATTTTTACTGTGTTCCATCAGACAACTCAACTTATCTCTGATCTCTGACCTCATAACAATTTTTTATAGGTCATTTCTTACCTTACTGATAATAATCTGGCCCAAATAAGTGTTTGAGATATTAATAATTTAGAGTTATTAGATGTCACAAAGTGAAAGTGAAAGTACGATTCTCACAGCTAAGGCAGAAGTTAACCTCTTATGACAAAGCAGCTGAATATTTTTAATAAAGACCAATTGAAAAAATATTTTAAGCCTAAGAAACCCAGCTCACTGTAAAAGGGTGATAAATTTCACTGGGGTGAGGCCACCCAATCACAACTTTAGCCTCCCATCAGCATCCCTTTTAACTCATTCCCACCCTGGAACTTGCAGTCATGGAGCTCCATGTCTGTACAACTCTTGTGCCAACAATGCACTGCTTAAAAAAGGTTGCTTTTTGATGACCACCTCTTCCTAAATGAAAGCCAGATTTCCTAGCCAAATCTGTAATCACCATGGGTAGCCATATCTGATGGGACATAACTCCTTTAGCATGGATAGGCATTGTCTGTCAGAGCAATGCCAGGTATTATAGACCAGATCTCCATTCTGGCTCATGGATAGTGTTGTCCAAAGTAGAGGACCCACCTCTAAGCCATTTATATGCCCTGATTGTGTACATGGAAAGGGTTTTCTTCCTGAGACAATGGTGGCTTGTCCAAAACCAGACCTTTCAGTCTAGCCACATGGATGAATTTGAAATAAAAAAAATGATGTCTTCTAATTCATATAATACAAGTTACCTGTTTGTCCATGCACTTTCACATTGCAATATGTATAGCAGCATAGAAAAAAAACCTTATTGCAGCTACTTACTAATATAATGCAATGCTTCAGAGAGACAGGTAATTAATGTATGGCCATGACAGTGCAAATGGTGAGTACCAGTCTCTGGCATTACCATAAGAGCTCACTAAGACGGCAGAAAGTGTTTTGCGAATACCGGCCATTTTGCAGACCGCCCATGGATGGCCCTGTGATAGAAATGCCTATTCTTGTCCACGATTGCAGACAAGTATAGGACATGCTCTATAATTTTTTTTTTTTGCAGGGCCACGGTGAATGGAAATACGGATGCGGACAGCATACGATGTGCTATCAGCATCTTTTGTGCCCCCATTGAAATGAATGAGTCCGCACTCATTCCGCAAAATTGCAGAACAGATGCGGACCCATTCATATGGGTGTCTGAATGAGCCCTAAGGCTAAGTTCACATGAAGCAGATATATTGTCGATCAGTTCCATTTATCATAAATGGCGCTGCAGGAATCCAAGAGCTTAACACCAAACAACCCCTTTCAGATGAATGAAACTGGTTTTGAGTCATAGATATTTCTGCTGTGTGATAATATCCACTTATGTCACAGCTTAGCACCCTGTGGGGTTTTAAGACTGTCTGAGTAGCTAAGACTCTGATTGCTGTTGCCTCCATGTGCTGATTAAATCTGACCTTTAGATTTTTTTTTATATAACGAGAATATAAAAACTCCCATGTCTAATGAAAAAGTATGGTTGTATTTCTGGCATGTTAGATTTCTAGGGAATATTTAAGCACACATATTAGAGAACATCAGAAGGTTTTCAATTCAATTTATCCAAAACTTCATATGCTATGCATATAATTACTTTAATAAATGCCCTTAAAGGGGTTAGCCAGGAAAATATATTTTTGACGTCCTTAGGATAGGTCATCATCATCAGTAGCAGATCTGCGGGGGTGTGACACCACGGACTCCCGCCGATAAGCTGTTAGCGCCACAGGCTCTTCCTAGGCCAGTGATGTCACTGTACGTCGGTCACATGGCCTAGTTGCAGCTCAGACCCATTCAAGTCAATGGGGCTGAGCTGCAATACCAAGCACTGCCACTATACAATGTACAGCGCTGTCCTCGGAAAGCTGCCGGGAGCCTGTATCACTCACCAGAACTTCAGGGAGAGTGGTGGCTCCAGCTGATCGGAGAGGGTGCTGGGACTTGGACCCCCCTAATGTCATAATGGTGACTAGAAGTTCACAAAGAAATTGGGTTCATTACAAATTACTTTGTCACAAATTGCATTCCATTGTATGTAGCGTGCACAATGACAGGGACGTTCACGCCTCTTCCCGCCATGACATCTGACAGTCACAATGAGGCCTTTCAGGAGTTAGTCAGGGGTTAGAAACAAAACAAACAAAAAAACATTCCTTATCCATTTGCTCGCGGCCATCTAGATTGAAGAGAACGTGCCAAATCTCATGTGTTGCTGTGATGACATCATCATGCTGGCCGTCATCACTAATGACATCATCGCACTCAGCCAGAGTGAAGATATGGTGACGTCACACGTTAACACGCACAAAATTTGGCACGTTTTCTTCAATTAAGATGGCCGCAATGGTCTCTCCGCAAGCAAATAGATGAGGTGAGCAAGTATTTTTAGATTTTTTTTTACCACCTTTTAGGAAAAATTTATTTGTTACCATGAGGCGCAAGGATATTTGGCTTTGTGACAAATCAAATTTTTCTTGAAATTCGGATCAAAGTCCACTTTGTTTACTTAGATTAGCTCAAAACTAATGATGACCTATCCTGAGTATAAGTCATGATTACCATATTTTTTGCTTTATAAGACGCACTTCCCCCCCCAAAAAAAGTGGGGGGGGGAATGACTGTGCGTCTTATGAAGCGAATACTAGTGATCGCCTCCATTATGGAAGTGCTCACTAGTATGCATTAGGTGCCGGGAGTGGGGCCGGCGCTGCACCGTCCTGACCCCGTACATCTTCAGGACATAGTGCGCCATGCGCGCACTATGACCTGACGTTGCACGCGGTCAGGTGACAGTGCAGCGCGGGTTGGAGAAGACAGGGGAGCGTGACTTTTGTTGGAGATGAAGAGGAGCTGTGGCGCAGGAGAGGTATGAGGAGTTTTTTTTGTTTTATTCTATTTCTGATTCTGATGGGGGTCAGAAACCTAGGGTTGATCTGAGGTCTTTTGGGGGTCAGAAATAAAGGGCTGATTTGAGATCTGATAGGGGTATGACATTAAGGGCTGATCTGAGGTCTGATGGGGGTCAGAAATAAAGGGCTTATCTGAGGTCTGATGGGGGTATGACATTAAGGGCTGATCTGAGGTCTGATGGGGGTCTGACGTAGAAGGCTGATGGGGTTCTGACATGGAGGGATGATATGCGGGTCTGATATGATGTCCTGATATGAGGGTCTGATGGGATGTTCTGATATTGGTGTCTGATGTGATGTCCTGATATGGGGGTCTGATGTGATGTCCTGATATTTATGGGGGTCTGATCTTAGGTCTGATGATTTATTTTTCTTATTTTCCTCCTCTAAAATCTGGGGTGTCTCTTATCATCGGGTGCGTCTTACAAAGCGAAAATACGGTATCTTTTCCAGGATAACCCCTTTAACCTGTGTGAAAATACACTCCGATTATCCATATCCAGGATATGAGAACTTTCTGTACAGCTCTTGAGTCATAACTCATTATAAGATATGGACCCATGATGCCCCCACACAGTAGAACACCCCCTTAGTGCCCCCACATAGTAAGGTTGTCCTTTTTTTGTAAACAAATAGTATAAACATACTGACTAAAATAATAAAGTTAAGATGTCAATTATATTGCGCAGTGAATTATATGAAAACTATTTAGAATTGCTGCTTTTCTGTTTGCGCTAACTTCTGAAAAGTGGGAAAAAAGTGATAAAAAAGTTGCATGTACCCAATTAGTACCAATGGAAAATAAAGCTTGTACCACAAAAAAAAAACTAAAAACTCACCTTCACACAACTCCATCGAGAAAAAACATTTCAAATATTTCAGCTCTCAGAACATGAATCGCTGACGTGTGAATAAGGCCTAACGGTGACATGTTATTTTGCTGCATGATGAATGGCCCAAAATTTAAAACATGAATGAAAAAACTATGACAGATTAGATTAGAACTTTTTCCATTCTCTTCATAAAGAGTTAATGAAAGTTAGTTAATAAGTTATATGTACTCCTTATGATGCCACTGAAAAATCCAACCCATCCCGCAAAATAAAAGCCCTCATGCAGGTACGACAATAGAAAAATAAAAAAAAGTTATAATGATGGAAAAAGTGAGAAAAACACGCCTCATCTTAAAGGCCCAAAATATTCCGGTCCTAAAGAAGTTAAAGGGGTTGTCCAGGTTCAGAGCTGAACCCGGACATACCCTTATTTTCACCCAGGCAGCATCCCTGAGGCTAGCATCGGAGCATCTCATGCTCCGATGCGCTCCCTTGCCCTGTGCTAGAGCAGAGCAAGGGCTCTTTTGTTTATAATAACACACTTCCGCCTGGCAGTGTGTTCGGTGACGTCACCGGCTCTGATGGGCGGGCTTTAGCGCTGCCCTAGCCGTTTTACTGGCTAGGGCAGCACTAAAGACCGCCCATCAGTGCCGTTGACGTCATCGGGCTTCCTGGCAGCCCCTTGGAGGGCCTGGTACATCACCGGATCTCCCAAAAATGCCTTTGCCCTGCGTGATTTAGCATGAACTGCTCCGATGCTCAAGTCAGGGGGGCTGCCTGGGTGAAAATGGGGGTATGTCCGGGTTCAGCTCTGAACCCGGACAGCCCCTTTAAGAGGAACTTGTGACCATGAAGATGCAGTGCAATCCACATGTAGCGTGTTATAGAGCAGGAGGAGCTGAGCAGATTGATATATACTTTTGTGAGTAGATTCAGCAAAACATTTTTAACATTTTTAATGAAAGAGGAACATATTATTTAACTCGAAAAATAAAACAATTCTTTCGAGGCAAATGGGCACTGAGGTACTAATAAAACATGCTTTGGCAGCATCCAATTAAATAAAGGCTGACCGCTCTCATTTTAGGAGATATGCCAAGGTCAAATTATCTTGCTCATCTAAAAAGATCGTCTCAGACCCGTTTAATCAGGGAAATACAGCAATTGAATAGTCTGCACTCCCTGACGTTCATTAGAATATTTATGTCACACAATTAAGTCTCATTTCCTTGTAAATCAAGAACACTTCAGCGGCTAGCTCACCCCAGCACTGAAAGGTATGCCTTAGTGATTACAAGCTACCTTCACACATTACGTATTGTATTCGTATGCAGCAAATCCACATAAAAAAACACATAAAAAACGTGTAAAAAATGAACACAAATCTGCACTATTTATCAAATTTTTTGTGGATTTTCTGAAGTCTATGGGGAACACCACTTTGCATAAGATGTGGTATCATACAAACGATTGACGTGCTGCGGATTTTAAAATCTGCATGGCAGGTCAATTTCCACGTGTGCAAAATATGCAATGTGTACACGAGACTTGGAAATGTCATTCACTTTGCTGGGCCTGTATTACGCTGCTTTTTTTTCTGCACAAAAATTCAAACGAAAACTTTTTCATTGGATTCTTTTTCTCAAAATGCTGTGGCCAGATGTTACATGAAAGTACAGTATGCCAGCACTTCACCGCTGCAGCCAAAATATTACACCATGTCTGCATCCTGGCAGGGGGGATAGTGCAGCAGATACTGGATCAGGGGGAGGCAGGAAAGGAGAATGTTATTATGTTAACAGCCTCCCTGCAGTTTGCCCCTTCAAAAATCTGAAGTTGGATGACCCCTTTAAATGGAAGTAGGGTGCACAAAGATGTGTTAGTACCTTTTTTACTATTATTTTTTTTAAATTAAGGGTTATTAAATTTTGTATTGTATTTATTACGTATTATCTATATACAGTACTATGTGTGGAGATGAGCAAATTAATTCTCGTCAACTCGATTTGGGACTTTTGCCACAAAAAATGAAATATTTTTTGACCATTTTTGTAAACATAAAAAAATCCTACAGTGCAGTTTGTTTCTAAAGAGGCTGCGTGTTACCCCCAGTGGCCACTTGTTTGCCCATAGCCATGTATGTTGCTGTTACTTTAGGGCTCTTTCACACGAGCAGATCCCGTGCGGGTAATCGGCTGCGTGAAAGAGATCCAAGCCCCGTTCCGGACAGCGGAGACACGGAGCATTAATGATTGATAATGCTCTTTGCCTCTCTGTGACCTTTTTACTACAAAATCACGGTGACAACTTTATCTCACTGTGATTTTGTATGGAGCATTATAAATCATGTTAATGTTCCATGTCTCTGCTTTCCGGAACGGAGCTTGGCTGTCTTTCACGCAGCTGATTACCCGCACGGCATCCGATCGTGTGAAAGAGCCTTTAAGGTGGCTCAGCGTTAGAGAGCTTGAAAGGAGTTGCGTAAAGTCCTAGGAAACCTCAAAGGGTCATCTATGACTTTTCAAGGCAATTTGAACACTTTCAAATTTATTTGGGGACGAATATATACACCCGACCAACTCATTCAAATTGAATTTCAAGAAATGTGCTCATCACTAGTTATCTGGAAGACGAGGGGTATTATTTGCAGCAACAAGGTATTTCCTCACCAAAATTCATAGTGATATGCAATACAGGAACTTTTATGTTGTGTTCCCCTGCCCTAATTGACTTGAGAAGTCTATGGCCCGTACATATAAGTAACATACACTTTCATCAGAGTGTTTTCTAGCAGCAAGAACCGGACGTTGAATGCTACTGGAGGGTTGGAAAATATAAGAAAATGCACAGATGCAAATTGAATTTTACAAGTCGACAAAGCAAATGGAAACAGAATCATTACAAATTGAATCGAATATGTTAGTATAATTGGGTTTAGACATCCACTGCAGACTGTTTCACTAAAGTTTTCCTGTGACAGGGCCATGTTTTATCGGGCACTTTGTATCAGACATTATATATTTGATTTCTCTGCTCAGAGTCCTGTTATTACTGCGGAGTGACTCACTGTACAGGGACCTCCACCGAGTTATCTGTGGATGAAATGAGAGAAGGGAACCGCAAAGTAAAAACAGAACTCTGTACTTAACACTGCGCATTAGATATAATGACCACATACCGCTGGTTGTAACACCTATACCTAATAGAGGGAGTGGGGTTACCCGCAGACATAATCTGGCTGCCTCGTGTGTGACAGATAAATGCTTATCCTGAAATAAATCACCATGTGATATATATATATATATATATATATATATATTTATATAGCATTTCTAATGTACATTAGTAGCACTTGACAATATAAATAACCTGATATATTATATAGAAATGAAGAGGAAAGAAAAGTTTCTCTTAGTTAATTTGACTGCAGCATATTTACACCTAATGAAGCTGTTTTCCAATCTTTTTTAATTGAAGGGCTTTTCCAAAATTTTGTAAATCTGGATAGGTCTTCAGTATCTGATAGGTGGGGGTCTTACACCCGGGACACCTCCCCATCAGCTGTTTTAGAAGGCATAGGCGCTTGTAGTCAAAGGCGTAGCTATAGAGGGTGCAGAGGTAGCAGTTGCTATTAGGCCCCGGAGCCTGAGGGGGTCTCATGACCCTTGTGACACATGACAAGACACTGGTATTATAGAAAGTGCATGCAGGTCAAGATACAACTCTGGCTGGAGGGAATGGGGTAAGGTCAAGGATTTGGCTTAGGGGGGTTGCCGTTTCAGGTTTTGCCTCGGGCAGCACGAAGGCTATGTGCTTCTCGGCCCCTGGCTGAACTGAGGAAAGGGGGCACAAGCTGAACTTTTGCACCATTCCCCATGAGCTTTTAGCTATGCCCCTGCTAGTAGTAGCACCGCTGCCTTCTCCCAGCTCACCAAGCACAGTCCCGTACATTGTATAGCAGCTGTGCTTGGTATTGTAGCTCAACCCCTTTCACTTTAATGGGGCTGAGCTGTGCATAGGCCCATCTAGTCTTCTATTGGGCAGACTAGATGGGCCAAATGGTTCTTATCTGCCGACACATTCTATGTTTCTATGTTTCTATGTGACCGATGAATGTGATATCACATGGCTTAAGCAAAGATACGAGAAATCCACAGCACTTCCGCAAGTGCCTTCTCAAACAGCTTATCTGCGGAAGGGTACTGGATGTCAGGACACCACTTTCAGATACTGATGAGCTATCCAGAGGATAAGTCATCAGTATAAAAATCTCTGAAAACCCCTGTAGCCATAACCTACTATCTATACAGTAGTTACTATGCTGAAGTATTAGAGATGAGCAAATTGATTCTACTGATTTGGAATTCAGAGACCCACACATAATACTCCCCTTGAAATGAGACATGCAATCCAGTTCTCCTTCCAAAAGGACAAGAGTACTGGGTATCACAACAGAATATTGCCCTGGTTAACTGAGTGGCTCCTAATCATTAAGAAGACCAAACATGCATAAAATGTTTTGCAGTTCAGCCAATGCTGCTCAGCCTTTCTGGGAAATATATATATACAAAAAAATAGCATCATACTGCACATGTGCTGGCATCAGAAAGTGATCTTTTCTTTAGTTTTTTTTTGTTTTTGGATGAAAACTAATTTGAAACCCAAAGGTGTGCAAATTAGCTTTACTTCCAAAAAAGAAAAAAAATTAGATGTAACATGCTAAAATTTGCATATACAGTACAGACCAAAAGTTTGGACACACCTTCTCATTCAAAGAGTTTTCTTTATTTTCATGACTATGAAGGCATCAAAACTATGAATTAACACATGTGGAATTATATACATAACAAACAAGTGTGAAACAACCTTTTGCTTTGATTACTGCTTTGCACACTCTTGGCATTCTCTTGATGAGCTTCAAGAGGTAGTCCCCTGAAATGGTCTTCCAACAGTCTTGAAGGAGTTCCCAGAGATGCTTAGCACTTGTTGGCCCTTTTGCCTTCACTCTGCGGTCCAGCTCACCCCAAACCATCTCGATTGGGTTCAGGTCCGGTGACTGTGGAGGCCAGGTCATCTGGCGCAGCACCCCATCACTCTCCTTCATGGTCAAATAGCCCTTACTTTCAAAGTTTTCCCAATTTTTCGGCTGACTGACTGACCTTCATTTCTTAAAGTAATGATGGCCACTCGTTTTTCTTTACTTAGCTGCTTTTTTCTTGCCATAATACAAATTCTAACAGTCTATTCAGTAGGACTATCAGCTGTGTATCCACCTGACTTCTCCTCAACGCAACTGATGGTCCCAACCCCATTTATAAGGCAAGAAATCCCACTAATTAAACCTGACAGGGCACACCTGTGAAGTGAAAACCATTTCAGGGGACTACCTCTTGAAGCTCATCAAAAGAATCCCAAGAGTGTGCAAAGCAGTAATCAAAGCAAAAGGTGGGTACTTTGAAGAACCTAGAATATGACATATTTTCAGTAGTTTCACACTTGTTTGTTATGTATATAATTCCACATGTGTTAATTCATAGTTTTGATGCCTTCAGTGTGAATCTACAATTTTCATAGTCATGAAAATAAAGAAAACTCTTTGAATGAGAAGGTGTGTCCAAACTTTTGGTCTGTACTGTATGTTTCCCAGAAAAGCTGAGTGAGCAGAATTCAATAGACTGCAATACTCCTCGTGCATACTTGGTTTCCCTAATAAGAAAAGAGCACCCCCAAGAGTACCGCACAAGGGCACTCAGCTAACCAGAGCAGTTATCTCTTGAGACACCAAGTCCTTTTGGAATGAGAACTGAATTGCATGTCTCATTGAGAGAAGTGTATTATTGGGACACCCAATACTCTCATTATTTTTGAAAAAGAACCAATGGGACGTCTTATTTCAAGTTGAGTATTAGCTGTCTTTCTACTGTTTGAACTGTAATTGATTCAGGTCCAAATTAAATTTTTTGAAAAATGTTTCAAATTGAAATAGTTTCGAAACTACTTTAAAGAAACTGCTCTAAATTGGTCCTTATGTAGCAGCCCAGAGGTTCTATTTTGATTTTCTCCTTTTTACATTTAGTTTTGGACTTGATCCTTATAGGGGAATTCCCATCCCAGACAATGGGGGTATATTGCTAGGATATGCCCCCTATTGTCTGATAGGTGCAGGTCTCACCTTTAGGAACTGCACCTACACAGAGAACGGAGCGGGGAGAGCGGTGGCTATAGGACCCCGTGTTTTCCAGCCACCGCCAAGTGCTCTTCCCATACAAGTGAATGGGAGCCCACACTGATACCATACATTTCTATGGGGCCAACGGAAATAGTTGAGCCAGTGCTCGGCTATTTTCAGGCGGCCCCAAAGAAAGGAATGGAGTGCGGCTGTGCATTCACGGTACGCCTTCCACCACCTTTTCCCGCTCCTTTCTCGGTGTAGGTGCCGGTCCGTGAGGTGGGACCTGCACCTATCAGACAATAAGGGCATATGCTAGCGGTATGCTCTCGTTGTCTGTGATGGGAATACCCCTTTACATCTTATGTGGCTCTACCATGTGGACAGACTGGAGCCAGCCAATATTTTTTTTCTGCTTTAGCATTTTACACAAAATGTCCATTCCCCCAAAACAGTTTAAAAATCTCAGTGGTTCATGGCTAATATAGGAGGATCTGATTAGGAATGAGCGAACCTGTAGAAGTTCGGGTTCGCTGGGTTCAGCCGAACTTCATGTCAAAGGTCCTTCTATCTTCATTCAGCAGGACCTGCGATGACGTCACCGTGCTCACCACGTGGTGAGTGCGGGGATGTCATCTCAGATCCTTTTGCAGGTCCTGCAGAAAGAAGAGGATACCGGCTGCGCGATCAAGTGGATGAGGTAAGTTTTTTTTTAAATTATTTTTAACCCCTCAATGGCCATTTTATTTAGCATTTTGTCTTAGGAATGCTATTATTTTCCATTCTAACTATGTTATAATGGAAAATAATAATATCACACCAAACCCGAGCTTCAGTGAAAAAGTCCGGGTTTGGGTCCGGGCACCCGAACTCGCAAAGTTCGGTATGATCCTAAACTTTGCAGTTCAGGTTCGCTCAACCTTAGATCTGATCCATAACCAACTAAATTTGGTTATAACAACTGAACTGTGTTCTAAGCTATTCTCCTAGTTATGGATCCTCTATGGACAGTTCAACTGAATAGACCACTGGGCCTTAGTTTTGTCTATTAAGAAATTATTTTAGGATCAATTAACTACAGAAGTGACAAATCTTGTTGGTCATGATATCATAGAGGTAGCCAGCCATTCATTACTTTCTATTGTTCTCCAGATTACTTTTTAGGATTGATAGTGCAAACCTTTGTTATACTACAGTATGTTTCTTTTCTTTTCATTGTCAGGAAAAAATGAGAAAATTCTAGACATCAAAGATACCATCCTAATGTAGATTAATGCAGGGCTATGGTGTCTCCTAATATGCAAAGAGGGGTCTATAAACTGAGTTAGCTTGCACTGGCACGTATCCAAATGTTATAAAAGAAACCTTAAAGGTTGTTCAAGATTGTAGAACATTTACTGTTCAGCAGGAGAAGGTTTCAAAAGAAAAGAAAAAAAAGAAGGAAATCGTAGCTCCAGTTCCCAGCACTTATGGTTCTGTCAGACCAGAAATGATGAGGCGCCATATCCATGTACTAATTAATGGGCTTAAAGGTGTTGTCTGAGTTCAGAGCTGAACCCAGACGTATACCTTTCTTTCCCCACTCAGCTCCTCTGACATAAACATCTGAGCATTTTATGCTCTGATGCTCTTCCTTGCCCTGCATTGTATGGCACAGGGCACAGGCTTTTTTGTTTACATTTTTACACTGCTAGGCAGAGGCTTCTGCCTAGCAGTGAGCCCGGTGATGTCACCGGCACTGATGGGCGGGCTTTAGCGCTGCTCTACCCATTTTACAGGCGGGGCAGCACTGCCGGTGACGTCACCGGGCTCACTGCTAGGCTGAAGCCTCCCCCTAGCTTACCCATGGAGATCCCGATACATTACCGGATTTCCCGAAAAAGCCCTTGCTCTGTGCTGAATGTACATGAAATGCTCCAATGCTCATATCAGGGGGACTGCCTGGGTGAAAATTGGGATATGACCGGGTTCAGAGCTTTAATTTGTTTTGCTCAAACACTGCATTAATACACCAAAAACTTCATGTGTTACTCCAGTCTGAAATTAAAATAAATTTAATCCATAATCCATAGAGCAAAATGTTTATTAAATAAATTCTGAGATCCAGCAATGCAAATGACATTTAATTAACACATCTTAATGCCTCCTCAAAGTCTCTGTATGCTGCAAATTCACTGTGGGCACATATCACACCAAGCAAGGAAGTCACCGGCTGTGCAGTCACTCCAGAAAGACAGATGAAAGTAAACAAGGTCTGCACATGCACAACACAGAGCTTCAATATCACGGATGGAAATAAATGCAATAAATATTCAACTTCATTAACAAACTTGCCTAGAAGCGAAGCTTTGTTTCACTACTAAGATGAGCATACAAATTCTGTTCTAGGCAACGATCTGGCCTAAAACTTTAGAACAATAGATACATTAAAAAAACAGATAGATAGGTAGATATGAATTAAGCCAGCCATATATATTTGAAATAACTTTCAAGGTAATGCCTGTTCAGCCAAACAGCTATCTCTCCTGATCCCTCCAGGCACACGCATGCTCTACTTGGTAGAGAAAATTACTGCAACACACCTCAGTTGGGTGGCTTATTTTCCAGAGAACAAAAGCAATGGGCATGTTGAACCCCAGCCTTACTTTTCCTCAATATCTGTTGTCAGGGAAAATTTGATCTCTAAGCTACGTAGTTTCACACTATCATTACTGTTCCCCGGCTGTTCTGGCAGAGACCATCCTGCTGGAGCTCTCTGCATCTGGTATTACCACAAGGACCATCAGCCCCATTGACTGTAATGGGATCTGGCTGATATCCGGCCATTACCCGGCAAATATGCCGGCATTTGGCCAGAGAAAAAAACGCTGTGCACAATGTTTTTTGTCTTGACAAATCTGCACATTTGCTGTGAAGCTGCAGGATCTCTACCAGATCCTGTTATAGTCAATGGGGCCAGCAGGCATTCCAGTAACAACTAAGGGCATCATCCTGGCAGTGCCCCGGTATTTATCCTTTAACACCTATACTGGGATTCGGAATTCACTGCAGGGGAGCTACTAGGTCACTACCTCTTGGAGTAGTCCCCGTGTGGTTTATAGCTGACCCTAAGGAGTCAGAGACACTGGTGCCAAGTAGAGATGAGCGAAGTTTTGAAAAAGTCAATTTGGACGATTCACCCAAACCTCCTCAAGAAATTTGATTTGTTATGAATTCATTAATCATGATAAATCAGGTATACCCAGGCCACTCTGCCTAATCATATTCATCCCTCATGGTGGCCCTATCTCAGTGTGAAGGCTTGGAAGGTAAAATGCAGGGAGATTGTAGGGAGAGTGCATCGCCGTGTGCATTACGTTCTAGTGCACTCACATTCATAGTTAATCCGTTTTGTAGGCACTGTGCAGTCAGAATTACAGGTATAATTTATCGCTGTCTACTTCACTGCGCAGTGCACCAAGATTCATAGCTAATCCTTTCTGTTAAACAAAAAGAAAAACATACAGCTCCTTTCAGTAAAGCCATAAATTTGTGCACGCCCCTGCAATACAATGTCTCGTCAGTGGAACAAAATAAAGAAATAAGGCAGCGCCAATAAAGTAGTGGGGATTTTTTATTTATTTTAATGCATGTTGTGGCAGTCCAAACACATGCGTTTTAATCCCTTCTGTTAGCTGTAGATTTATTGTGTGTGGCCCCATAAGAGAGTGGGAAGGATGGCAGCAGCAGTGGCAGTAACAGTGACAATAGTGGCCCCATAACAGAGTGGGGATGAGGGCCAACAGCAGTGGCAGTAACACAGACAATAGTGGCCCCATGACAGAGTGGGGAGGGTGGAAGCAGCAGCAGTGTCAGTAACGCTGTGTTCACATCACTGTTTATTGTTTCCATTCTTCTGATCCTTCAAAAGAACAGAAAATTTAAAAATAACAAAAACAAATAAAAACAAAGCTTGTATTTTGAGCATCCATTAAGCCTCTTGCAGACGATCAGTATTTGGTCAGCATTTATTCAGTAATTGTAAGCTAAAACCAGGAGTGGGTCCAAAACAGAGATAAAACGTAGTATAAATATTTGCATCTCTTCTTTGTTTTGCAACCACTTCTGGTTTTTCTTACAAATACTGATCGACTACTGATGCTAAATACTAACAGTGTGAAAGAGGCCTTATGCTCCATTTTCATCAGTGCTCTCCATTTCAAGTTGCATATCAGGCCATGTTGGGGAAGAGAATTTTGCCTTTACAGCTCAAGGAGGGCGTGTTTGGCATGGTAAGAGTGGCTGAAGTGCATGCATAGTTTCCTGGACATCTTTAACAGCTCTTGCGGTTCAGTGGAAGACTTGAGGATCCGGATGACAACAAGATTGAAGATGTGCGCCATCCAGGGCGCATGGGTCAGCACTCCCTGATGCAGCACAGATAGAATATTATTCTCGTTATCAGTAACCATTGTTCCTATCTTCAATTGGCGAGGAGACAGCAAGTGTTTGATTTCTTTATTGATGATGTGGAGTAGTTCCTCGCCAGAGTGTCTCCATTCACCAAGGCTGACCAGGTGCAGAACCGCGTGACAATGCCTAGCTTTACATAGGTGATATGATGGAGGACCACTGTAAACTGTGCCTACAGTGGAGGATGAGGAGGCAGAAGAGGACATTTTCGCTGAAATCCCAGCATTATAACAAGGAGGCGGCAGTGCCATCACCTGGCCAAGTTGCTAAACAACATTTACCCAGTAGGCTGTTAATGACAAATGTTGTCCTTGACCATAGTTGCAACGCCGTACGTCAGCGCTGGCTTGAACTCTACCAGACAGTGAGAGGCCCACGGACTGGCCCACCTTTTGCTCAACACATGTGTGCATGACTGGTACAGCTTTTTTGGAAAAGTAATGTTGGGCCATATCAACTAAGCGTGGTGTCAGAGGAATTCACTGGTTCCTGACTGTGTGTATCTGTTGTCACTTGAGATGATGTAGAAGAGCAAGTCAAGCACTCGCTGGATTGTTGGTCAAAACACAACCGCTGGATGACAGTGGCTGCTCTGGCTTGTTGCTGTGACTTCTACCAACCCTCTTTCCCTCTTCTGCTTCTACTTGTGCCAGCTACAGCCATATTTTTGCCACTGCCCATTCCTTTGGAGGTCCCAGGCAACTGTCTGTTGGCCATAGTGTACAAGTACAGTAACTGTATCAGTAATAGATTAACTAAGAATGTGGCAGCAGTTGAACAAAATAAATTTGGCAATATATTACATCGCCTTTTAATACCAAGGCATAGTAATTCTAAACTACATGTCGTACTTTAATGCCAGCCACCTCTCGGCATGTTTTCCATGCTGCCGCCGGAACTCTGGCCCGCCCCTATTATAGTCAATGGCCGGAGCGGTAGTCCGGGATAACGCGTGCTCTAGCGGCAGCAGGGATACGACAGGCTGTTCACCCGCCGGAACAGGGAGTTCCTTGCCGCTAATGTGAAACTAGCCTTACACTGTAGTTCAGGGGTCAGCAACCTCCAGCATTCCAGGTGTTGTGAGACTACAACTCCCAGCATGAGACTACAGCTCCACCGTTCTCAAAACTCCCACCTAAGTGAATAAGGCATGCTGGGAGGTGTAATTTCACAACAGCAGGAATACTGGAGGTTGCTGACCCCTGGTGAATTGAAAAGAATTTTATGAAATGCTAGTCACACTTCTTGCAAACCAGGTCATGAGTAATTACTGTAGCCCGCTCTCAGGTGTAGGAATAAAATAGCGCTATTAGCATGTTATCCTATGGCTAATGAAGCTCATTGTAAGCATGCTTTGTGTGCGCTCTGGCCAGTCTGTTTGATGTGGCAAAACTAACTCTCATTCTGCATTCCACTGTCCATTGTCAGTCACTGTGATACAGCAGAAAACCAGATTTGTAACAGTTCTTAGAGACAAGAGATGTAGAGAAAGACTCTCTGAAAATTACTGTGGTCATTAATTGAGATGAGAAATCTTTCATAAGTTTTGTTCTGTCCATAGATTTGACACATTGTCCAACTAATCGTTATTTTCCCTTTGTATTCAGTGTAAATCCATATCATGTGTCCGGTATTCACTATAAATGTACTGCACAATGGGCAACGCAGCTGTTGTCAGATCTATTGGCCTCTGGTCTCCACAGAAAAAAAAGGATCAGCATTTTCTGCAGAATTCTTCTTTCAAATCTTACCTTTATTAAATAAATATACTTGAAATAGTGGGAGAATCCACAATGTATATTTAACCCCTTACCGGTTTTCGCCTTTGTGTTTATTTATCCACGTTTTTACTGGTAACTTTTTTTTTCATTGACATATCTGTATGAGTACCTGTTTTTCGTGGGATGAGTTAAATTTTTGATGGTGCTATTTTACGATCATTTGACATGATTTGCCCTTTTATGCAATTAAAAATTTTGCATAACCACTGAGTTATTCAATAAAATATACAGCCATGTCCATAAATATTGGGACATTGACACAATTCTAACATTTTTGTCTCTATACACCACCCCATTGGATTTGAAATGAAACGAACAAGATGTTCTTTAACTACAGACTGTCAGCTTTAATTTGAGGGTATTTACATCCAAATCAAGTGAACGGTGTAGGAATTACAACAGTTTGCATATGTGCCTCCCACTTGTTAAGGAACCAAAAGTAATGGGACAATTGGCTTCTCAGCTGTTCCATGGCCAGGTGTGTGTTATTCCCTTATTATCCCGATTACAATGAGCAGATAAAAGGTCCAGAGTTCATTTCAAGTGTGCTATTTGCATTTGGAATCTGTTGCAGTCAACTCTCAAGATGAGATCCAAAGAGCTGTCACTATCAGTGAAGCAAGCCATCATTAGGCTGAAAAAACAAAACAAACCCATCAGAGAGATAGAAAAAACATTAGGCGTGGCCAAAACAACTGTTTGGAACATTCTTAAAAAGAAGGAACACACTGGTGAGCTCAGCAACACCAAAAGACCCAGAAGACAACGGAAAACAACTGTGGTGGATGACCGAAGAATTCTTTCCCTGGTGAAGAAAACACCCTTCATAACAGTTGGCCAGTTCAAGAACACTCTCCAGGAGGTAGGTGTACTGTATGTGTGTCAAAGTCAACAATAAAGAGAAGACTTCACTATAGTGAATACAGAGGGTTCACCACAAGATGTAAACCAATAGTGAGCCTCAAAAACAGGAAGGCCAGATTAGAGTTTGCCAAATGACTCTAAAAAAGCCTTCACAGTTCTGGAACAACATCCATGGACAGATGAGACCAAGATCAACTTGTACCAGAGTGATGGGAAGAGAAGAGTATGGAGAAGGAAATGAAGTGCTCATGATCCTAAGCATACCACCTTATCAGTGAAGCATGGTGGTGGTTGTGTCATGGCGTAGGCATGTAAGGCTGCCAATGGAACTGGGTCTCTTGTATTTATTGATGATGTGACTGCTGACAAAAACAGCAGGATGAATTCTGAAGTGTTTCGGGCAATATTATCTGCTCCTATTCAGCCAAATGCTTCAGAACTCATTGGACGGCGCTTCACAGTGCAGATGGACAATAACCCAAAGCATACTGCAAAAGCAACCAAAGAGTTTTTTACGAGAAATAAGTGGAATGTTATGCAATGGTCAAGTCAATCGCCTGACCTGATTTCGATTGAGCATGCATTTCACTTGCTGAAGACAAAACTGAAGGTGCCCCAAGAAAAAGCAGGAACTGAAGACAGTTGCAGTAGAGGCCTGGCAGAGCATCACCAGGGATGAAACCCAGCGTCTGGTGATGTCTATGCGTTCCAGACTTCAGGCTGTAATTGACTGCAAAGGATTTGCAACCAAGTATTAAAAAGTGAAGGTTTGATTTATGATTATCATTCTGTCCCATTACTTTTGGTTCCTTAACAAGTGGGAGGCAAATATGCAAACGGTTGTAATTCCTACACCGTTCACCTGATTTGGATGTAAATACCCTCACATTAAAGCTGACAGTCTGCAGTTAAAGCACATCTTGTTCATTTCATTTAAAATCCATTGTGGTGGTGTATAGAGCCGAAAATGTTAGAATTGTGTCGATGTCCCAATATTTATGGACCTGACTGTAGCTATCCCTATGCTGCTGTTACCAATAAAGTAACCAGCGTTCACCAGAACTGAGAAGTGCTGTGGATTTTCTTCTTTATCTGTATACCTATGGGACCCCTAGCCAGGATCCCCATCCGCGAGCACCGACCTATCTAGGTTTCTATTGGCAACTGTCCCTATATCGGGACCTGGAGTGCTGCTTAACCCTCTTTCTTTTTTGTATCTGTATAGCGCCACCTGCTGTTTATTTTCTATTTTTTTAATTTCTTTGTCCTGCTCAAGGGGAAGGCCGCACATGTTCAGCTTCATCCTTCAAATGCCTCCTGAGCTGTGATAGGGAGAGCACAGATACACCCCCTGATCTGCAGCAGAAAAGACACTCCCCTTAGTTTTCAGCTTGATTTAAATCTAGCAGAGCAATAAGTGAGGAGATCTCTGGATTTATGTGAGGTACAGGGTTGGTTCTAGATTTGTTAAAAATAGATTGTCAGGTACTATGTGATGTCTGATTTTCATTTTTTGCATTAGTGATGGAATAACCCCTTTAACTTTATTATGTGGGCTGGCATGGGTTTTTGTGTGCCACATTCTATTTTGGGAGCAGCATTTTGGTGCACTTTTGCCCCTCCTGTCCCTTAGGCCGCCTTGTTTAGGTGGTACATATAGCTGTGCTTGCTCCTTCTCTCATCGGTTGCTGGGTGCACATAGAGGTGACTAGGAGCAGCACACTATATGTGCAGGGTCTGCTCTCCTGAATGTAGATGCCCAACGGCATAGGTAGGTTTAGAATAGGACCTGCCTGACTGAGACCACCTTGGCACAGGTAGGTGGGCACAGATGTGTTTTGCTCAAAATAGATTGGCTGAGAGTCTCTGAGATTTTATTATTTGAGTGAGGGCTTAATCCATATATTATGTTTGCATCTATTGTTTTAGTGCATTTTTTCCGTGATTCCATATTCTGATAACTGGAACTTTGTGATGGCTTTTTTCACTATAACTGTAGGTGGAGGTAGTGACTACTGATGAGCAAAGTTATGAAAAATTCGATTCAGCTGCTTCGCCGATTTTAACAAATAAATTCAATTTGTTAAGAATTACTTAATCACTAATTGCATTCCTTTGTAAGTAGCGATCGCGCCGCCCTCCGTCATTGAACCCCTCAGATGGCGCGTTCATCTCTGATTGTGGCATCTGATGTTAAAATGGAGGCCTTTTAGGGGTTAATCAGGGTTGCAAAAATTCATGCTCACCTTATCCATTTGCTTGCAGAGAGGCCGTCGCGGCCATCTTGATTGAAGAAACCGTGTGTCATCGTGCCCGGCCAGCATGGGGGCATCGCACGTCACCCCGCGCAGGATTTCACATGGTTTCTTCAAACAAGATGGCTGAGACTGCCTGTCTGCGAGTAAATAAATGAGGTGAGTATGTTTCCCCCCCACCATTTAAGGTAAAATAGATTTGTTACCACAAAGCGCGAGGAAGTTTGACTTTGTGGTGAAATAAATTTATAGATGTGTTGCCAACATGGCCGAGTTTATCTTGTTGATTTGCTTTGTTTTTAACCCACTGCTCATTATATTACGTTTTTCTTCCCCATGCAGGTTCATTCTGGTTCGATGTTAGAACATGTTGTGTAATCTGATCCAAGTAGATATCTTTCCCTGTTGCTTCACCTCCTTATAGTGTTTCACTCAAAACAATGCAGCTGCATCTCCCTCCTCCTTCAGCATACAATCTACTGTATTACTCTAAACTATTTTTTGAATTTTTTATTTATTTAATTTTATTTATTTTAGTGACCGAGGAGCTTTCTCAACCTTTACAGAGAGCCTGCAGGCATTCTAATACTTTTTAGGTTCCTGGTTTAGACATATAAAAGCATTGAATTTGTACAATTTCAGGTTACAATATGAGCTGACCGTAAAAACATAAGGACATTTTTTTATTGCATTTTCCTAATATGTTGGTGTTGATCCAACCTCTCTGAGCTAGTGTGCACTGAGAAATTCTAGTTCTACCACAACTTCCCTCTACAACTGTGGTATTCATCACATGCAAACAGTTTGTAGCCTGCTAAGAATTTGCAGGAAATAGTCCCAGAGGGTCAGGTCTTTATATATTTTATATGTACATAAAGTTATAGCGATAAAAGCACAGCATTAGGCCTCATGCACTCAACCGTATATGTATTGCAGTCTGCAAAACACAGATCCGTAATATATGGAAACCCACCATGTGCAATCTGCATTTTTCTCACTCCCATCACTAGGAATGCCTATTCCTATCTGCAATAAGGGTAAGAATAGGACATGTTCTATTATTCGTGGAACGGACATAGAATGCAGACAGCACACAGATGAGATCATTGTGCTGTTCGTCTTTTTTGCAGACCCATAGAAATGAATGGGTCCATGTGCAATTCGCAAAAAAATTTGGATTGGACACAAATGCAAAATACGGTTGTGTGCATGAGTTATTATTTAAGCATTTCTAATGTGTTGTGAACCTTAGGCCGGTTTCACACGGGTGCAATTTTCTGTTGTTAGTTTGAGTCAATAGACCCATGGTCCGAACTTACAGCCATAATGCGAGTGCAAAAATTTGCCCATATTTTACACATTTATAAACCTTATAATGATATTCAGTCTGAAGCGGCTTATAGCACTCCATTCCCATCATCAGCTTCTCTTCCTTCTATTTTTGCACTTCTCTTTCATATTTTTTACCAATATTATTTATTTTCAGATTTTTTTTATTAATCAGTGATTTAATTTGTACATTATTACTTTTTTAAAACACATCTATGGCTCTTCAGTGCCACCGCCTTTTGATTCATCATTTTGTCCTTTAGGTTATAACATTTTCCATGGCTATTAACATTCATAATGCCAGTTTTGCTGAATGTATTGCTGTTGTGTAATTCACCGCCTGCAGATCTGGCACAAGGGGCTAAAAGCAATGTCCATTCTGCCTGTTACTCATTTCTTCTCAGTAAAATCTTTATTGTTACTCGTTCAAATTACCATTTTTGGATTCCAACATAGATAGACTATATAATCCCTGGAATCAGAGCCAGATTTTCAAAGTGCACAAGAAAATAAGATGCAAACTATCGGGTCTTGAGATGCATAAGGCATACCTGCCTTCTCCTGCTGAACTGCTGTTTAAGCACTTCCACCACCTTAATTCTAAATTGCAAGGAGTTCCCCATTGTGGGGTTTCTCTTATAAATAAAGGTATCCTCATCCCTAAACCTGCTGGAAGAGTCTTACCAGGTCTACAAGACTCATGGATCTGTAGAGTTCTACTGCTGTCAAAAGCAATTTAACAAAGTAAGGACTTATCCTCAGCTGTTAGTCTTGCTTGTCACCTAGCGGTCATCCCATTAGTAGTCATATAAATGTGGATCTATTACTAATAAGGTTCTCTTATAAGGGCATATACTGTATATAGACGTCATAGCATCAAAAGAAGAAGATATGGTACAAGAACAATCATTTATTTGAATAAAATTTAATTCTCCATTTGTCCTACAGAGGATGCTGTAAGGGCGATATATAGTCAGACACAGCTCTCCCCTATAATAATGGCCAGCTGTGGTAAGCTGATTTCTCGGCTTCCATACAAAGAGGGCTGTCTTCATAAAATAATCCCATTTATGCACAAAAAATTCTTATTTGAATAAAAAGGGGAAAAAAAATCATCAGTCTAGTTTGAAGTTGTCTGAGAGCAGCACCGATATAAGCAGACAAAAAATGTTAGTTTACATTTACGTAAAAGTTCGGGTTCGGTGTTCGGCGATTTTTATGCCGCTTTTTGAAAGTCTGCAAAGCAGCCAATCAACAAGCGTCATACTACTTCCCCCAAAAGGCCATCACAGCCTTGCCTACTATTGGCATGGCTGTGATTGGCCAACTGCATCATGTGACCCAGCCTCTATTTAAGCTGGAGTCACGTAGCGCCGCCCATCACTCTGCTCGGATTAGTGTAGGGAGAGGCTGCAGCTGCTGTGCCATTCAACTTCTGGGTCTCCAAATTGTCCACATGGCCAGAGCTTGCCCTGTATGCCTTGGAGGTGCTGGCCTGCCCTGCAGCCAGTGTACTCTCTGAGCGTGTATTCAGCACAGCCAACGTGGACAAGCTCACATTCATTAAAATGAACCAGGCTTGGATCCCACAAGACTTGTCTGTACCTTGTGCAGAATAGACATTTATACCACCATCAAACATACATTCTTGTACTCAAGTCAAGCGCAATGATTCTCTGTTTTCTTTTTTTTTATTTGTCCCAATATTTTGGGGGCTACCTACCCCAATAAAAAAAAAAAAAAACATTGTTGGCTACCTGTTCCTCCTCCATCGCTGCCTCCACCTACAACACCACATTCACCGCCTCCTCAGCCTCCGACTCCATATCCACCTCCTTCTCTGAGTTGCAGGATAATAATTTGTAATTTTTAGTTATTTTATATCATTTTAAGTTATTTCCCTATCCACATTTGTTTGCAGAGCAGTTGCCATGCTCTTAAACACATTTTACTGCCTTTTACATCCCTTTAGCCTTTTTAAGGACTATTTTAGAGCCATTTTAATTTAAAAAAGTGCCAATTTTAGTGCCCTAAATTGAAAAAAATCTTATTTTCAATTGTCGGGTGACATTTTACAATTTTTGGCGTATACAAACCCCTGCTGTGCCTGGGTGACTGGGGCCTGAATCTCTCAAAATCCTCTGTTCTATTGCTGGGTGACAAGATCCCCCTTTTGCCGTGAATGAACCCCTGCTGTGCCTGGGTGACAGGGGCCTAAATCTCTCAAAATCCTCTGTTCTATTGCTGGGTGACATGAACCCCTGCTCTGCATTGCTGACAGGGAACTAAATTTAGTGAAAACATCTGTTCCTGATCGGAAGATGTTCGACTTCAAGTGCACACTGATGATAGCATTCCCACCTGACAGTGGGGCACAGTGGAAGCACAAGGCGAAGGCAGAGGAGGAGGAAGAGGTCGCCAACGCAGCTGGGGCACCACTAGCACCTGAGAAGGCAGGGTTAGCGTGGCCAAAATGTGGAAAAGCTTTGTCAGCCTTGGAGGTGCTGACCTGCCCTGCAGCCAGTGTATAGTGTAAGTTTGTTTAGCACGGCAGAGAGCATTATCACAGGCCGCAGCCAATGTGGACAAGCTTACGTTTATTAAAATGAACCAGGCATGGATTCCACAGGAGTTGTCCGTACCTTGTGCAGAATAAACATTTATACCAGCCTCAACCATCCATTCTTGTACTCAAGTGCACTTATTCTTTGTTTTATTTTGTTATATATCCCAATATTTTGGGGGATACCCCAATTTAAAACTAAAAAATAACACAAATCAGTGTTGGCTACCTATTCCTCCTTCACCGCCACTTCCACCTACACCGCCACATCAACGTACACCGCCACATCCACCCATCCACCGCCTCCTCAACCTCCTACTCCTAGATCCAGATTGTTATTTTTAATTTTTCTGTATTTTATGTTATTTTAAGTCATTTCCCTATCCACATTTGTTTGCAGAACAGTTGTCATGCTCTTAAGCACATTTTGATGCCTTTTGCAGCCCGCTAGCTCTTTCCAGGAGTATTTTAGAGCCATTTTAGTGCCCAAAAGTTCGGGTCCCCATTGACTTCAATGGGGTTCGGGTTCGGGGTCAAGTTCGGATTAAGTTCGGGTCCCGAACCCAAACTTTTTTTCAAGTTCGGCCGAACCTGCAAAACCCGAACATCCAGGTGTCTGCTCAACTCTACTCCCTATCCTTTCCCTGCACTTCTAATGATCTTTCCCTGAACTTCCATTAGCCAAAAAAAAAGTTCTAAAGTCTTTCCTAGCCCTGTCCCTAGCGCCTGCTAACGTCTCTCCCTGCACTAAGTACACTGGAAAATGGCTGAATCCAAGATGGCTGAGGCTATTTATAGGACTGTGACATCACAGGACTGGCTGGCTGCTGATTGGCTGCATGCATGGCATTGTGGGTGATCCCTTGTTCCCAGAGTTCTTTGTCCTAACACATGCAGCAACCATTTTAGGAAAAAATGGGATTAGTTACCACGAAGCGTGAGGAAATTCAAATTCTGTGTGAATTTAATTTTTCCTGAAATTCGGATCAATTTCCACTTCGTCAACTTCGATTCGCTCATCTCAATTCATGCCTTTTGGGAATCATTTCATTTTCAACTTGCTTAACTGTTCACAGTTACAGAAATTTTGACAAGAGGTACCCACATTTTTGCATGCCATTATAGATGAATACATAGATGATAGAGAGATCTGTAAATAATAGATAGATAGATAGATAGATAGATAGATAGATAGATAGATAGATAGATAGATAGATAGATAACACAAAACAAAAACAAAAAACAGAAGTAAATTCACTAAAAAGATGAGGCTGTAATCCCTCTGGGACCACAGGCGAGGGGGTCCACTCTTTTAGATAGATAATAGAGATAGATACCATAACAAATGTACTTTCATAAAATCAGATTAGAAGGTACATGTCTTCCCTGCATTGTTGTACAGCCCTAGAACTGGCTAGATTCCCAGATATGTTTCCTTGCATTATTATTATATGATGCTCTTCTGTGATCTACATTTATCTATAAGAGATACAAATGGTATGCTGCATTCCAAAAAAATAAACATGAAAATGCATAAATCATAAACACACTTTCATTTGTACCACACTCCCCCGAGGAGCCTGACGCTCAAATTGCTTATGTCGTGCAAGTCAGCATTTTAGGGAGTGCCTGAAGGGAAAGTTATGAGGGTACAAATATGACACATATTATAATAAGAGGTGCCTAGACACCCATAGTATGCCAATATAGACAACATTCTGCTCTGCAGAGAGAGAACTTCTGCTGCTAGGTCTCTCAATAGTCACCGTCTCCAAACTTTTATTCTGAGTTATTGTCTGCTCACAAAGTTCACCACAACTCTATAAAATGTCTGGCGCTGTTTGCCTTACTCAGCAGATATAGCACTGGGATCACCTTGTTCTTATTCTTTTTTACTTCTAAAGTATATTGCTGTTCTGCTGTCGTATACTATGAGTACTATTATGTTTAACAGCTCTCAGTACTCTGGTTTTCCTCCTGGAAAAATGTAAATTAAATTGACAGTTAGGCCGAGTTCACACGAACGTGTGTGACCCGTGCCTGTGCTGCAGCGCGCAAATAGCGGGCCGCAATGCACGATTGCCAGCCATAGCTCAGCCGCATCGGATCGCGGACCCATTCACTTTAATGGGTCCGCGATCCGGCCGTTCCGCTAAAAGATAGGCCTTGTTCTATCTTTTAGCGGTACGGAAGTACGGGACGTAACCCCACGGAGGCACTCCGTACTGCTTCCAAGGGGTCCCGTCCCGTGCGGCCATTCCGCGATTCCGGATTTGTGGACCCATTGAAGTGAATGGGTCCGCATCCGTGATGCGGAATTCACACGGAACTGTGGCCGTGTATTGCGGCCGGCGATTTGCGGGCCGCAATACGGCCACAGATCACACACGTTGGTGTGAACTTAGCCTTATTGAGATGTGTCCCTTACACAGTCTGAGAGAGAGGACTTATCCAGGGAATCAGAGCACTTTCAATTCAGGTGGAAACTTTTTGGACCTGAATTGAATCAGGCAGTTGATTTGGCAGAATCAGTCGAGATTTGAATTTTAAGAAATTCACTACCTGTACATGGATCACTAGTTGCACAAAAAAATAATACTTCTACACTTCGAGAAAAAATAAAAGAGGACCTTCACAATGCAGGATTCTAGGGGTAAATGCACACATTCGGGATTTATGTGCAGACAATCCGCACTGAAATCCGCAGGTGTTTGCAGGGAAATCCATGCGGTTAATCAATTGGTGCGGATTTTCCGCATGCAGATTTTACTCTCCTCATTGAAGTGAATGGACAAAGTCCGGTCAGGAAAAATAAAATAAATTGACATGCTACGGATTTTAAAATCCTCACCGTAGATCAAAACCCGCACGGAAAAAATCTGCATCGTGCGCATGAGAATTTCAAATTCTCATAGAATACATTATACATGACCTACGATGTGGATTTCTGCATGCAAATCTGCACAGAAAATCCACACGCAATCCTGATCGTGTGCATTTAGCCTAAGAAGAGGATGCTGTCAGTGTTTTGGTCAGTGATTTCCATCAGTGATTGTGAGCCAAAACCAGGATTGGAGCCTCCACTGATATAAGGTACAAGGGGAAGATCTGCTCCTGTTCTGTGTTTAAAGCAGCACCTGGTTTTGGCTCAAAATCACCAATGGAAATCACTGACCGAACACTGACGTGTGAATGGGGCATTAGTGTTTTTATTTTAGGGGAAATGGCTATTAAAATTGGTAGGGCAGTGGAGTTGACAGGTCGTCTTTAATAAGAAAATACTGTATTTGCTTATTTGACATAGGAGTTATCCCACCATCTTCATATAGATCAGGCATTCTCAACCTGTGGCCCTCAAGCTGTTGTAAAACTACAACTCCCACAATGCCCTGCTGTAGGCTGATAGCTGTAGGCTGTTCAGGCATGCTGGGAGTTGTAGTTTTGCAACAGCTGGAGGGCCGCAGGTTGAGCATGCCTGATATAGATTATAAAAAATAACAATGTATTCCATTTACATGCTGTCAGAAAAAAACAATCCAGAGCAGAGCTATGACATTTACTTACATATAGTAGTGGTATGGCTCCACCTGGTGTTCAATGCTCATAGCTATGTGCACACTCTCCTAAGGAGTTAGATGCTGGTGGTCACACATGCTTAGTCACTTTCCCCATGGTCAAGACTCTGTATAGTGATTACTGTCAGGCAAGGAGCAGAGCCTCTGCAGTAGCATGGCAGTAAATCTCAGAAGACTCCTTCTACAGAGGAAGTAAGAAGGGATCATATTTTCAGCAGCCAGAGGGGGAAGTAGGCTGATTCTTTAAAACTGCTTAACAACCTTTTTAGACTTTTGATGTGAATATAAGTCATGTCATAACCTTTTAAAGCTGGTCAAAAACATAACATATTGAAATTTTCAGGGAATGATGGTTTGGCTAACACTTACAGTATTTTTCTTGTCTCTCCCTTAAAGATGCTTAAAGGGTTTATCGTCAACATGTGATCAGCGGGGCCTACTGGCAATCCCCTATCAGATGTTTGAACAGGTTAAAACACTCGGTGAGTGCCACAGCCTCTTCCCAGGCCTGTTAGGTTCTCTCCATCATTTATATGGCTTTTTTGTAGCTCAGTCCAATTTAAGTGAATGGTATTGAGATGCAATAATAAGCACAGCCGCTATACATTGGAGGGTGCGGTGCTTGGTATGGTATGCAGTATGTTCCACTGTAGATGCTATATCATGGAGATATTCTCCAAGTGGCACTATATGGCTATATAGTATGGAGCCGCATAGACTGCATTTGTGCATAAATTCAAATGGAGTTCGGGTTCGGGGTCAAGGGCCTGCAGGTGAGTGACGTGGTGGCTTTGGCACAAACTGATTTCCTTAATTACACACAGTTTCCCGGGTATAAGAACAGGATCAGACAAAAAAATAATTTTTGAAATTTTTGCTTCTTTCTGAATCTTCGATTAAACCATGACTTGAAATATAAGCTGCATATGCTCAAGAACTGCATATAGTTTGTATAATTGCACCAGTATGTTATATGTAAAAATCAATATAGCGTGTGCTATGCATTAAAGTTTATAGCCCTCTTATATGACAACTTTGCCTGGCGCTCATATATTCCGCTATTGATTCCTTGTGAAGGTATATTTAATTTATGATGGCTTCTTCTATTATATGCAGAAAACTTGTTGACCATAGCTGAACTGAGTGTCACCTTAACCGCTCAGTAGTGTTGATCGAGCACCGTAATGCTCGGGTGCTCTGGGGCTCGGGCCGAACACACCGGGATGTTCAGGTGCTTGACTGAGCACCCGAATATAATGGAAGTCAATGGGAGAACCCGAGCATTAAACCAGGCCCTGCTCTTAAGAGGGGAGGGTGCCTGGTTCATCGGAAAAGGTCATAAATTGAATGAAAACACCACCAAAATTGTTTGGGAACACATGGGGAGGATGTCTGGATGCATCTTGGATTCCCAGGTTGCTGTTGGGAACGATGTTGTCTGATTAGTACGCCAATTTTACAGACTGACAATAATACACAAAACCAAAGATGAAATCGATTTTAGAGGAAAAATTGTTAGGAAACATTCTTTCCTGAACATTTACTTGTATATAAAGTGCAAGTTCAGCCAAAAATGTTGTTGATTTTGGGAACTGGGGCCATGATTAAGAGGGACGGCCGGTGGCATCCGTATTACGCCGCTAGAGGTGAAATTCGTGGACCGGTGCAAGATGAACCACAGTGAAAGCATTTGCCAAGAATGTTTTCATTAATCAACAACGAAAGTCGGAGGTTCGAAGTCGATCCGACAGGCGATCCGGCGGCGTTATTCCCATGGCCAGCCGAGCAGCTTCTGGGAAACCAAAGTCTTTGGGTTCTGTGGGGAATATGGTTGCAAAGCTGAAACTTAAACCAGGCCCAGACATGGAAAGGATTGACAGATTGATTGCTCTTTTTCGATTCTGTGGGTGGTGGTGCATGGCTGTTCTGAGTTGGTGGCGCAATTTGTCTGGTTAATTCCGATAACCAACAAGACTCCTCCATGCTAATTAGCTACTTGACCCCCGGCGGTGAGGATTGTGTTGACCAGAATCTTATGGAAGAGTGCCTGCTGCTTAGCCGACCCTCTAAAAAATTATGGTTGAGGGCCTGCAGGTGAGCTGACCATCGCAAACATTATGGGCGAGGGCCTGCTGCCGCTTTGTTGACTCTAGATAACTGTCCATTTGGATGTCTGCCCTATTAACTTTCGATGTTCTTTTATACGTGTAATATCAGTGTTTGATTCTGGAGAGGGAGCTTGAGAAACGGCTAACACATCCAAGGAAGGCAATCGGGGGCGCGCAAATTACCCACTCCTAACTGTCAGAAGAGGACACCGTCTATTGAAAAATGTAATTTTATGTCACAGAAAATTTTTAGAAGCGCACACGTTACACAGCAGATGTGGGCCTGGTAAAGTCACTGTCAGAATCGGACACCGTCTATTGAAAAATGAAATTTTATGTCACAGAAAATTTTTAGAAGAGCACACGTTACATACCAGATGTGGGCCTGGTATGGTCACTGTCAGAAGCGGACACCGTCGGGGCGGAGCATGACCGAGCTGGATGGCGGATGCTTGAAAAAAGCTCTCCCACCAGCAGACCTCAACAAGCCCTGATAATAGCAATTTTCTCCTACCATGGTGAGAACGAACAGCAGAGAAAGACACAGAGACACGATTGGCACCCCGAGGGCACAGCGACCGCAGGCAGATATGGAGAAATACCTCCAGAAACAGGTGGTAAAATCCTCAGCACAGATGCCCAAAATGGCGCCGTCACAGCACGTAAAGGAGCAGGCCAGCGAGGCCTCAGATGCAGACAGCGCTCCTGACATAGCGGAGGCAGGTGGGTCCATAACGATTACTCGTGGCTTCCTGCAGAATGCCCTCAAAAGAGCATTAGCACTTATTGCATCAGATTTGGCAGACATTAAGACCGATGTTCGCCACATCGGTGACAGAGTTGAGACTTTAGAAAACTCACATCAGTCTACGGTTGCCTTTAACAGAGCAGTCAAAGAGAAACTGGCCGCTCATACAGCCCACATCAATGACTCTCTGCTCCTGTTGGAGGATCAGAAAATCAGAAGCCGCAGGAACAAAACTTTTGAATTTGCGGCATACCTGAGGCATTATAAACAGAAGACCCTCTAGTAGTGGTGTGATGTCTCTTTTCAGAGCTCTTGGGGAAGAGAGAGCGGATGCCATTATCATTGAAAGAGCTCACAGGGCTCTGCGGCCTAAACCGCCGCCTGCTAAAAAGCCCAGGGACATCCTTTGTGGCCTCCTATCATATTACGATACTGCAGACATATTAGCTAAAGCAAGAGAGATGGGTGATAGCCTACTAGATGGATCAAAGGTGACAATTTTCCAAGATATAGCACCTTCAACTCTCCAAAAAAGGAGACTCCTTAAACCGCTCACAGATTAGCTAAGATCGGAGAAAATCCCTTATAGGTGGTTATTCCCTTTTGGAATCCTCATCGCCCATGGCAATAAAAGATTGACTGTCTGATCACCAGAAGATCTCTCATCTGTTTGGGACACTCTCCGCATACCACCTATGCAAATCCCCTCGTGGATGCCATTACCTGAGGGCCAACCAATGCCACAGCTCTCACCGGCCCCCATATGGGAAGTAGCCAAGAAATTAAAATCACCAAATGCCAGAAGGAATCCACATAGGGACATTATATCCTGATGTCTTATTTGTGCCTCAGTGGGTTTCACTGAACGTGTCTTTTGTGCCTACTGCCTATCCTTATCCCCAGATCAGTTCCCAGTCTTTCTTTTCACCACCTCTCACTGATGTTTGCATGTGGGGAGATTTCCACTATGCTTTAATTGCTGGGCTTTTATGATAGAGGTCTGATCAATCAGGCTATTCATAATACACCATCCCACCCCCTAACCTGCTCCTGTTGGAGCCTATATTACTTAAGCCCTAATATAGGTTTATTGTATCTTAGAGCATGATGTACGTTTGTTCCTATAATGTTACCTGCATTACTTATTGTTTTCTTTTGGTTCATGGGATTGAGGCCTGACCTCTCTAACTATGTACATATAACCTACCATGGCTAAGCTGTATATTCCAGGTGTTAAGGAAGACTAGTGCGGACATTGTTATGCTACAGGAAACGCATTTAAAATCCAGCCACATTCCAAACTTATCTCATTCCCAATACCAGAATTGGTATCATGCATGCCACGATAACTCTGCGTCCAGAGGTGTCAGCATTGGCTTCCACAATAGTGTTCCATTCTTGTTAACTGATAAACTTATCGATCCTGAAGGGAGATATCTGCTGCTCAAAGGCCTTGTTGGCAACAAAGAAATCACTATATGTAATCTATACGCCCCTAATGACAACACCGTGAAGTGGCTAAGAGAGACATTACAGATCATTTCTCATTTCGCTTCGGACCTTGTCATTCTCGGCGGGAATCTTAATCTTACTCTGAACCCTGTTCTAGGTTCTTTCTCGCAGAAGACTGCTATTTCTTACAGAGCATTGAGGGGGATTCATCGCCAATTGCAAGATCTTCACTTATGTGACATCTGGCGCACCCTCAATGCCAATGTTAGAGATTATACTTTCTACTCTAATGCTCACAAATCCTACCAAAGATTGGACTACTTTTTGGTTGGTAGTGGATGTCTTCCTCAGGTGGTGAAAGCTGATGTCCACTGCATCACAATATCAGATCACGCACCAATTACACTCACCATAGAATTCCCAGACATACCTAAGAGGATGTGGACATCAAAATTAAATCTTACCCTCCTGGATTCATCTGATACTGTACAAACATTCTCTAATAAATTAAGCAGGTATTTCACAGAGAACACGTCCCCCTGACTCAACAATCTTCTATATGGGACGTCTACAAGGCTGTGATAAGGGGAAGGTTCATAGCTCTAGGTTCATATCTGAAAAAACAGCGCCTATCACAAATAACCACACTTCTCAGCAATATAGCTAAGCTGGAGAAAATTTACAAAAGATCTCTTGCGATACGAGATCTCGGAGAACTATCCAAACTTCGTAATTCCCTTAAGGACTTATTAAATACGAGAGCAAAACAAATCACTTGTATAAAAGTAAAGAGACACCGCGCTCAGCCTATTAATCCTGACCCTTATTAACCTCTGGTTCTGACTGTGTAAAACCTGTCCACCTCAGTTTCAAACATCAAGATTACCTTGGTTCTGATATGTAGAATCAGGGGACCACCTTCTCCGGCGTTCCAATATACACAAAAATCTTCTGCACAGAGGTAATAGCAGGTAGAACAGGCTGTATGGAGTTCGCCCCGGCCGGTAGCGAAACTCCGTTTGTACTTACGCTCACGCTCACAAAGGGAGCTGATTGTTTAGCCCCTTATAACAGTTATTGCGGAGCTGTTTTGACACTGCTGCTTATCTTGTGTAATTAGCGCCGGTGGTGTATTCTTTTTAATCTATGTAAATACGAGAGCAGCTAAAGCCTACATGCACGTAAAACACAAACATTATGCACATGGCAAAAAAGTCTGCCCTTATAAAGAAAAGATTAGAGCAAACCCTCATAAAAGCTATCAAGGCATTGAATGGCAACATACTAACTGACACGACTGGGATTGCCTCTGCTTTCTCCGCCTATTACCATGCCCTATACAATTTGAGGGAGGGAGGGTCTCAGACTCAGACTCAGACTTCTCAGTAAGATCTTCGCACATGAGGTCATTCTTAGATTCTGTACACCTCCCTACTCTAGGAACTGAAGACGCTAAAGCCCTTATGGCCCCAATTCAATTAGAAGAAATCAAATCAGCACTCCATTCCACACCCTCTGGCAAAAGCCCTGGCACAGATGGTCTACCCATCTCATATTACAAAAAATTCTTCCCCATATTAGGCCCTCACCTTGAACAATACTTCAACTCTCTTTGGGAAACTTTGGGAAACAATCACTAGAAGCACACATAGTTGTACTGCCAAAACCGGGCAAGTTATTGGCCTATTTCTCTCTTAAACGCAAACTCTAAACTCTGGGCCAAGGTTCTGTCCTCATGTATTGCTCCATTGCTCCAAAAAGTAATCTCTCCAGAACAGACGGGCTTTGTCAAGGGAAGAGAAGGCAGAGACAGTACTTTTAGGGTCATTCAAACAATTGAATATGCTAATCACACTGGTACAGGCCTAACACTCCTTAGACTACATTCACACTCGCGTTTGGTGCGGATCCGTCATGGATCTGCACAGACGGATCCGTTCAGATAATACAATCGTCTGCATCCATTCAGAACGGATCCGTTTGTATTATCGTTAACATAGCCAAGACAGATCCGTCTTGAACACCATTGAAAGTCAATGGAGGACGGATCCGTTTTCTATTGTTGCCAGATTGTGTCATAGAAAAGGGATCCATCCCCATTGACTTACATTGTGTGTCATAACGGATCCGTTTGGCTCAGTTTCGTCAGACGGACACCAAAACGCTGCAAGCAGCGTTTTGGTGTCAGCCTCCAAAGCGGAATGGAGACGGAACGGAGGCAAACTGAGGAAAACTGATGCATTCTGAGCGGATCCTTTTCTATTCAGAATGCTTTAGGGCAAACTGGTCCGTTTTGAACCGCTTGTGAGAGCCCTGAACGGATCCCACAAACGGAAAGCAAAAACGCCAGTGTGAAAGTAGTCTTAGTACAGACGCCGAAAAGGCATTTGATAGGGTAGATTGGAAGTTCATGGAACTAACATTACAGAAATTTTGTTTCCCTTTACCATTTATCAAAGCCGTCATGTCTTTAAACTCCTCACCATATGCCAAGGTCAGAGTGAACGGCATCCTATGCCTCTTATCCCCCTCCCTATTCATCCTTTGCATTGAGACTCTGGTGTTCCGGCCAGCCAATCACTGTAATGCCAGTACCCAACATGGCTACTGGCATTACAGTGAGGGCAGTACTTACCAGAATGTTTATTGGCTGCTTAGCAGCCGCGAAACGTGCGGGAAGGAGACTCAAGCATTGCGCTCGAGCACATGCGGTACTCGGCCAAGTACCGTCATGTGCCGAGCATAGCGATGCTCGAGCTGAAATGGTATTCGGGCAAGCATGCTCACTCAACACTACCGCTCGGGCTTCACCTGCGTCAGTACGCAAATACAAGCAAAACCCACAAATATTCTAATACTGGAGCAAGAGAAACAGGAAAATGAAATGTGTTTATTATTAGGCTTCATGCACACGAACGTATTTTGTTTCCGTGTCCGTTCCATTTTTTTGCGGATAGAATGCGGACACATTCATTTCAATGGGTCCACAAAAATGCGGACAGCACACGTGTGTTGTCCGCATCAGAATGTCCATTCTGTAGCCCTGCAAAAAAAATAGAATATGTCCTATTCTTGTCCGTTTTAGGCATTGTTACAGTGGATCCGCAAAAATGGATGGCATACGGATGTCATGTTTTTTTTTTTGCGGATCCGCAATTTGTGGACCGCAAAACGCATTTGGTTGTATGCATGTAGCCTAAGGATTATTATTTTTTAATTCACAACACTAAGGGCTCTTTCACACCTGCGTTCTTTTCTTCCGGCATAGAGTTCCGTCGTCGGGGCTCTATGCCGGAAGAATCCTGATCAGGATTATCCTAATGCATTCTGAATGAAGTGAAATCCGTTCAGGATGCATCAGGATGTCTTCAGTTCCGGAACGGAACGTTTTTTGGCTGGAGAAAATACCGCAGCATGCTGCGCTTTTTGCTCCGGCCAAAATTCCGGAACACTTGCCGCAAGGCCGGATCCGGAATTAATGCCCATTGAAAGGCATTGATCCGGATCCGGCCTTAAGCTAAACGTTGTTTCGGCGCATTGCCGGAGCCGACATTTAGCTTTTTCTGAATGGTTACCATGGCTGCCGGGACGCTAAAGTCCTGGCAGCCATGGTAAAGTGTAGCGGGGAGCAGGGGAGCAGTATACTTACCGTCCGTGCGGCTCCCGGGGCGCTCCAGAGTGACGTCAGGGCGCCCCAAGCGCATGGATCATGTGATCGCATTGGACACGTCATCCATGCGCATGGGGCGCTCTGACGTCACCCTGGAGCGCCCCGGGAGCCGCACGGACTGTAAGTATACCGCTCCCTCGCTCCCCACTCCTACTATGGCAACCAGGACCTTAATAGCGTCCTGGGTGCCATAGTAACACTGAAAGCATTTGGAAGACGGTTCCGTCTTCAAATGCTTTCAGTACACTTGCGTTTTTCCGGATCCGGAGTGTAATTCCGGCAAGTGGAGTGCACGCCGGATCCGGACAACGCAAGTGTGAAAGAGCCCTTAATCATAGTATAAGACAAGATAAGATATATAAAAAATTATTTTAAATAAAGTGTTTTTCCACGTACGTGGGGAAAATTTTTTGAAAACTTGACAGAATTTCCTGTTTCAAAATCAATTATCTACTTTTATATTTAAAGGCCATCTGTCAGCAGATTTGTACCTATGAAACTGGCTGACCTGTTACATGTGCGCTTGGCAGCTGAAGACGTCTGAGTTAGTCTCTTTTTCATATGTGCTCGCATTGCTGGAAAAAAAAATTATATATGCAAATGAGTCTCTAGGAGCAACCGGGGAGTGGCCATTACACCGCGGCCTCTTCACTTTGATTGACAGGGCCAGGCAGTGAAAACGTCATAACGCCTGACCTTGACTTCTCCAAAAGTCAATTAGAGTGCAGAGGGCACGGCAGTTGCAGAGAATGGCGAGCTCTTTATTAATGTATTTGCACCTGTTTTATTACACTGAATATGGCGTACACTCCACCTATTCCGTCATATCCGAACGTGTTTGAAAATGTAGGCTTAAATGGGTTTTCCAGTTATAATAATTCTTAAGCAAGTGCCTGCTGAAGATTTATACTTCCCTGGTCCAAGCCGCTCCAGTCCTCTGTGCTGTCCCAGCTTTCTCCATCTTCTTATTCCTCACTGTTTCGATCCTGCGCAGCATGGACATGGTCACATGCACAGCTCTATCCAATGACTGGCTTCAGTGTGACGTACTGCTTGTGGTCACATCACCAATAAAGCCAGTCATTGGTCATTGGCTGGAGCAGTGCATGTGACCATGTCCATGCTGCGCAGGATGTAAACAGTGCAGAGACCAGAAGATGGAGACAGCATGGAGGACCAGAGAGATGCAGAGCATTAAAGTACAAATCTTCTGGGGGGCAGGCTATGGGCACTTGCGTAAAAATCTTAATTAATGGACAATGGCTCACATTATTAATTAATCTCCATTATATTCTAGGTATTCTAATTATATCATGCTTTGCTTATGTCTTATGAAAGTTTAACCATTATCTTTTAAATTAAAATGTCTGTTCAATGAATTCTTACAAAACCAATGTGTAAAGCAGCTGAAGTACAGCTACGGCTTTCACAAAGTTTTACCATCACAGACAGTTCATCTGTCATTTAGGTTCACGGGTATAATGTATACATCGTATTATCCAACATAAACCAGTGAAATGTATTAAATGGCTTTGAACCTTCAAGAAACGTGCCCTAAATTAGTCTTTGGGGGCTAGTCGAGTGTGTAGAACCATTTTCAGTATGAAAATGAAAATCCATAAAATAGCCGAGGCACTAGACAGTCCTTGGCCTGGGAAATCAAGTGAATTCTGAATGTATTACATGTTATCATCTCTCTCGAATTATAGTCTTATGTTGTATAAATGCAGCCTGCAGGAAGGTGTTATAGAGAGTAATTTATGTCTTATATAGAAGAAACTTCTTTGAATTATTTCTATTTTCTGAACCTGTTTACGATTGACATGAGTTTCACTTCATTTTGACATATATTTTCCTGAAAATTATCTGAATGTTCACATGCAAGACAACACATTTTTAACTGTTTCCCTATTTTCTCATATTTTTTAAACATCAAAAGATTTGTAAAAATTCAGAGGAAACCCACTGTATTTTAGAAAGAACTTACTGTGACCACTTAAACTTTACTTACATATCTGAAAATTGATGGTAACCTAGAGAAAAAGTCAAACAGTTGCTGGGCAACATGAACTATTAGGCCTCTTTCACACGGGCGTTGCGGGAAAAGGTGCGGGTGCGTTGCGGGAACATGCGCGTTTTTTCCACGCGAGTTCAAAACATAGTAATGCGTTTTGCACTTGCGTGAGAAAAATTGCGCATGTTTGGTACCCTAACCTGAACTTCTTCACAGAAGTTCGGGCTTGGGATCGGTGTTCTGTAGATTGTATTATTTTCCCTCATAACATGGTTATAAGGGAAAATAATAGCATTCTGAATACAGAATGCATAGTACAATAGCGCTGGAGGGGTTAAAAAAAAATTATTATAATTTAACTCACCTTAATCCACTTGCTCGCGCAGCCCGGATTCTCTTCTGACTTCTTTTTTGCTGTGTGCAGGAACAGGACCTGTGGTGACGTCACTCCGGTCATCACATGGTCCATCACATGATCCATCACCATGGTAAAAGATCATGTGACGGACCATGTGATGACCGGAGTGACGTCACCACAGGTCCTTTTCCTGCACACAGCAAAAAAAAAGAAGACAGAAGAGAAGCTGGGCTGCGCGAGCAAGTGGATTAAGGTGAGTTAAATTATTATTATTTTTTTAACCCATCCAGCACTATTGTACTATGCATTCTGTATTCAGAATGCTATTATTTTCCCTTATAACCATGTTATAAGGGAAAATAATAATGATCGGGTCCCCATCCCGATCGTCTCCTAGCAACCGTGCGTGAAAATCGCACCGCATCCGCACTTGCTTGTGGATGCTTGTGATTTTCATGCAACACCATTCATTTCTATGGGGCCTGCGTTACGTGAAAAACGCACAAAGAGGAGCATGCTGCGATTTTCACGCAACGCCCAAGTGATGCGTGAAAATCACTGCTCGTGTACACAGCCCCATAGAAATACTATGCCCGTGTGAAAGGGGCCTTACAGTCTGCAGAATACACTTAGGGATGTGAAGGCTCAAATGAAATATATAAACATAGACTTAGGAAAGGTGTGTAATACTAATGTCATTATATTTGCTAAAAAGGGGTTTCCAGTACTTAAAGGGGTATTCTGGTTATTAAAAGTTATCCCTTGTCTACAGAATAGGGGATGACTGTTAAATTTGAGGTGTTTATACAGCGGGCATCTCCACCGATCATGAGAATGGGAATCCTGTACTCCTTGGAGGAACAGCAGGTCAAACAAGCACACTGCCATTGCATTTATCGGCACAGGAGCTCCGGAGACAGCTGCTGTTCTCATGATCTGTAGGAGTCCTAGTGGTAAGACCCCCAACAATCTAATAGTTATCCCCTATCCTGTGGATAGGGGATAGCTTTTAACAACTTGAATAACCCTTTAAATAATTATGTCATATTGATAGGGTCCATCAGCTGCTTTTATAGAGTGGATAAAGTCAGAAGTACAAGGCTCCATCCATTGTATAGTCGCTGTGCTGACCTAGTGCAGTTGAGCTTACTTCATATCTTTTAAGCACTGGATTGAAGTCCACACCCCTCCCAAGCCATGAAGCAAAAAAACTCTAAATGGTAAAGGCTGCCCCAAGGATTTTAGGAAGAGAAGAGTTTTGCAGTAAGATAAAGTACATGCACTCCTATATTTTCAGGAGGGACACCCAAGAATGTACTGTAGTAAAGGTCTTTTTACATAGTGAACTATTGTCGTCTGAACCTGCCACTTTTGGATGGTCCAGACAACACCTGATCTTTGGGGCAGCTTTCTCCTCTCTTCCTATTGAAATCTCATATATGCTTTGAAGTTATAGGGGGAGTCGTATTCAATAGCTAACACTAATACACCTCCTCAGGAACCTTAAACATCTCGACTTTTGCTTACTTTCTGACTCTCTTCTTCCACTCTCTACCATTTGTTCCCTCCAAGACCCAGATACTGCCACCACCCTGTATAACACAACAATAAGTACAGCTCTGGACATAATTGCCCCCTTCGCACACAACAAAACCCGAAAAATCAACAGACAACCCTGGCACACCAACCTGACCAAAAAACTCAGACAAGCGTCCAGGGCTGCTGAGCGGCGATGGAAGAAATCCCATTCTAAGGATCACTTCACCACATACAAGCAATCCCTCCTCATTTTCAAATCCTCACTCGCTGATGCAAAACAGGCCAACTTCTCATCTCTCATATCTTCCCTGTCCCACAGCCCTAAACTATTTTTTAACACTTTTAACTCCCTTCTCCGTACCCCAGCACCCCCACCCTCTCCTCTTGTCTCAGCTGAGGACTTTGCCACATACTTCAAACAAAAGATAGTCAACATCAAAGAAAGCTTCAGTGCACAGTCCCCACAGCCCCTCTACACAACTGCTCAGTCCTCTTGTCCCAAATCCACTATTACAGAAGTAAAACTCTCCACTCTACTCTCCAGATCACATCTCACCACCTGTGCACTTGACCCAATCCCATCCCACCTCATCCCTAACCTCACCACAGTGTTTATCCCAGCCTTAACTCATCTCGTCAACCTATCACTAACCTCTGGTGTTTTTCTCTCTCTAAACATACTACCATTGCACCCATTCTCAAAAAGCCTTCACTTGTCCCATCTTCTTTGTCCAGTTATCGCCTCATATCACTTCTTCCATATGCCTCAAAGCTACTTGAGCAACATGTCCATTCTGAACTGTCCTCTCACCTCTACTCCTGCTCCCTCTTTGACCGGCTACAATCAGGCTTTCGACCCCACCACTCAATTGAGACTACCCTTACCAAAGTCACCAATGACCTACTAACAAACAAACCCAAAAAAACATTACTCTGTCCTCCTTCTCCTTGACCTGTCTTCTGCCTTTGACATTGTCAACCACTCCCTTCTGTTACAAACGCTCTCATTTCTTGGCATCACTGACCTAACCCTCTCTTATGATCGATCACATCATACCTCATAGACTGGACATTTAGCTTCTCCCACTCTCACACCACCTCCTCATCTCATTCCCTCTCTGTTGGTGTCCCTCAAGGCTCTGTCCTAGGACCCCTGCTCTTCTTTATCTACAGTTTAAGCCTGGGACAGCTCAAAGAGTTCCATGGCTTTCAGTATCACTTTTATGTTGACGACACACAAATCTACCTCTCTGGCCCAGACATCACCACATTACTATCCAGAATACCACAATGCTTATCTTCCATATCCTTCTTCTTCTCCTCTCACTTTCTAAAACTTAACATGGATAAAACAGAATTCATCATCTTTCCCACATCTTGCTCAACCCCCCCAACAGACCTATCTATCACGATCAATGGCTGCACACTCTCCCCGGTCAACTAAGTCCGCTACCTTGGAAATTACCTTGGATTCTGCCTTATCCTTCCAACCACACATCCAAGCCCTTTCCACCACCTGCCACCTCCAACTCAAAAACATCTCCCTCATCCGCTTTTTCATCAACTTTGAGTCTGCGAAAATGCTTGTAGATGCCCTCATCATCTCCCGAACATTCTCTTCTCTGGCCTTCCATTTAGCACTATCACACCCCTCCAATTTATCTTCAACTCTGCTGCCTGACTAATCCACCTTTCACCCCGTTACTCCTCTGCCTCTCCCCTCTGCCAATCCATTCACTGGCTCCCCATTGCCTAGCAAATTCAGTTTAAAATACTAACAAATACATACAAGGCTGTCCACAACCTGTCCCCTCCCTACATCTCTGAGCTACTTTCCCGATACATCCCCACACGCAATCTCCGATCCTCACAAGACCTCCTTCTCTCCTCTCCTCTTATCACCTCTTCACACAATTGCCTCCAAGATTTCTCCTGTGCATTCCCCATACTCTGGAACTCACAACACCAACATATCAGACAGTGGAATTCTTCAAAAGAAACCTAAAAACCAGCCTCTTCAGACAGGCCTACAACCAGTGACCATGCTGCTTCTATACCACCATGACCAACTTTACCCTCTCCTACTGTGTCCTTCTCCCATGCCATGTAGATTGTAATCCCTCGCGGGCAAAGCATCTCTCCTTCTGTACCAGTTTGTAACTCATCTTGTTTATGCTTAGTGCAATTGTCTGTATTATGTATGTATACCCCATTTCGTATGCACAGCGCTTTGGAATGAATGGCGCTTTAATAATAAATAATAATAATAATAGCTCAAGACCAAATAAGTATTATGAGCTATTGAAGGTGTATAGGCACCAAGAAATATGAATAAATAAACAAATAATCCTAATAAAATTAAGAATCTATTAGTATGTTATTATTTTGATTAAGCAATCAAGAACATAAAATGTTAGCAGCATATTTCTTCCGTTTTATCTCCCAATCTTCCTGCTATAAATCCTACAGTATATCCTTGCTAAGATTCAGAACTTTCATCAACACAAAATGAAAAAAAGTCTTAATAATAATAATGATCATAGATCATTAGCACACATGTTGAGTTGTCAGGTTGCTTAGAATTCTATTCAGTTATTTCTTAGTTATATCTGTTTATGGGTCAGATGAATGACTAATAGTGTAGATAACTTTACAGATTTCTCAGAAGACATCACCAGGCATTTTCAGATGAGTAAAACTGCCTTGTTAGTCAATGATATGGCGGTAGGGAATGTATAATATTTATCACCCTTAGGTCCTTCTCAGTCAAGGGTATAAGCAAGAGGATGTTGTCTCACAAAGTACTGGTAACTTAGGTGAGCAAAAAATGCTTCTCTTTTCCGTATGAGGACATCAGTCCTACAAATAACATGTGACAGTTTGGGGGCCCAGGAGCTTCACGTTACGCTTCAGCTCTTAGGGATAGAGCCTGAAAGAGATTGCAGTTGGGGATATTGCCAAGACTGAAAATCAGAATTTTTTAAATTTGTGGCCTATTACAAACTATAAAGACTCTTTTAATGAAACCATAGAAAAATAAATATTTTATGAATTCTTAATTCTTCCTTCAACGTTTTAACCTTCATGGCCTTTAAATGGAGCTGTGACCTTATTTTTCAGACAGGTAGGAATGAAACCATTAAATAAAACCCCCTTTAGATGCTACAATACTGTGTCACTGACAAAGCATAGGGTCTAGGGGAACGGTCGCTTAGACATTTTTCTCCTGTTAAATTCATTTGACAGCCAAGGAAATAAGGCAATAGCCATTATTTATACTGGGCTGTAGAATGCACTTTAGAGGGAAAGTCTGAAATTGGTTTGTAGTGGAAGAATGAAATGACTGAATTTATAGGGCCTTCCTAAGAGTCTCTTGATTGACGAAAGAGCATTCAGAATGTGCCTCTGTCTATAGCTGTATTCAGAGATGTGACGTTCTTCAATGTAATGTAGATAGCAGGCAATAGACTAGTGAATGATGGCATTGGAGATGTCTAGGTACATACATTCTACTAATTATGTGCGTTCTTGGTCCTATTTAATCAGATTTTAGTAGTGTTCTCAGTGCCTGCATACTACGCATAAAAGCATCTCCATTTTTAAAGGGGATTTTTCACCATTCTCTCAATTATTGGGAAGGAACATTCCTACGAATGCTTGTTCCCAATAATTGGCCTGAATAAAGGTACAGCAGATTACCAGAAAGACAAGCAAACATTCATTTGTCGGTTGATTACACCTTTCATGTGGTACCTAAAATTGATGTTTGTTGGACACATATTGCCCTGTATAAATGGGGTGTGTGCTGCTGATAATATGAAAACTCAATGGGGAAAAACAATCATAGCGATCATTCACCTGCTAGTCCACTAGCATAAGGATGTATGATAGGACTTTAAAACACATTGGGATCAACTTGTATATTGTCAAATGGTGCTCATTATTGGACCAGGTTAGTCCCATTTAACAGGGCCATTAGACATTGCCTTTTTTTAAATTATAGAAGCAAATCAGACTTGCTCAAGGAAGCAAAGGAGAGGTCTACTTGTTATGTATTACTCTATAGTCCATTGCTTTGAATTACTCTATAGTCCATTGCTTAGCAAGTTAAAGAGGACCTGTTACATCTCCTGACATGTATGTTTTAGTAACTTCTTGATTTCCTCAAGTAATAAATCTGGACCATTTATTCTTATGACTCTATCTTTTGCAAATTATTCTATTATGCCTATAGAATTATCTGTTTACAGTGGTGGTCCAATAGGTGTCACCAGTTGGGGTTATGTTCCTGAATGGTTTGACATTGTCATATCAGTGTTGTCAGTGGCATTCTGTGCCAACTGGTAACCCCTATCTGAGCCTTCATTGCAAACTGCTAGTCATTCATTCATGACTTTTAGCAAGAATAATAAAGGGATGGCACAACGCAGAGTCATAAGATTAAATGCTCCAGAATAGTGATTACATGGGGAATGCAAGGAGATTCCTATTACAGACATGTCAGGATGGTTACAGGTTGTCTTTAAGCAACCCTAGTTATGCAACTGACAAATTAACATACTACCAGCTGTTGATCTCCTTGGAAGAATAACTTCCAGAATGAGACAATTCTATGTTTACAATGCATTTCTTAAAGGATGGATTTTTCCATCATAAACTATAGCACACAACTAGGATTTCAGCAGTCAGACCTTCACTCATCTTCTTGTGCATGAAACTATAGTGCAGGCCTATTCACTTGTAAAATGAGTTGATAGGACTGTGAAAGGTCCTAGAAGTGAGATCCCTAATGACCAAGATGGCATATCATAGCGACATGCCATCACACGGGAGTACCACTTTGAAGAAAAAGCAATTCCAAAGTTACCATATCTTTAAAAGACACCAGCTCAGCTGAAAAACTGGGAAACAGAAAAGTTTACAGTAAGGCCATTGTTATGTGTAACTGAAATCACACTCACTTATTGCTACGATATTGAAACAATGTTACTGTAAAATAGTGAGGGAGGATAAAGCTAAAACAATGTACAGTACAGTAAGGCAACACAAGCATTTTTTTCTTAATTGTTCTTAATTTTCTGATTGGCATTTTCCATTAAACGAGTATTCAAGGACTAATATTGATGATCTATCCTAAAGGTCTTTTCCACAAGTACCATAGAGTCTAGACTTACCAGCTGTGTTACAGTAAGGCTCTGTAGACATCTGCATTCTGCATAATCATTTACTGCTGAGATATGTGCTCCTTTTAAGCTGTTGATGATTACATTTAATTGTAAAAATTTCAGTCTTCTGAATTAGGCTACAGTACTTATGGCCAATTACTGCAGGCTAGTTAATACAGCAATAATATAGTGCATATATAGTGCATGCTGGAAATCAATGGGCAGCACGGTGGCTTAATGGTTAGCACTAATGCCTTGCAGCATTGGGGTCCTGGGTTTGAATCTGATCATGGACTGCATGGGATTTGTATGTTCTCCTTGTGTTTGCATGGGTTTCCTCCCACACTCAAGACATACTGATAGGGAGCTTAGATTGTGGGGACGAGTGATGCTAATGTCTGTAAAGCGCTGTGGAATATGTCAGCGCTATATAAGTGAGTATAATAAATGAATAAATCATTGTAGGAGTACATCATTGTTGTAATAATACAAACACACCACTCTTATCAGTTTTTTTTTTTGTGGAATCATCTCTCTCATAGAAAGTGCTAAGGATTCCCTTGTCTACAGATTAAGGCACATGCTTGCTTGGGTAATTGTTCTGTGTCATTAACTCTATTTCTTGCTCCTGACCTTTACTGTGACCTCAGCATTGTTCTTGGATTATACTCCTGTCTTTGCTTGACCTTGAATTAGTTGTCTAGTTCTTGTCTGACTCTGAACCTGACTTTGCTTCAAGTTTTTCACTATAGTGAACCTTCTGGTAGTTGATGACTTTTTTGTGGACCACAACCTGGGAATCTCACAACCTCTTTACTCCCTACCTCTTTACTAAGAATGCACCAAACCGATTACAGCTTAAGAGTATCAACTAGAGATGAGCGACTGTTCTAAAATTAATTTCATTCTGATTTGTTTGAATCGGCCAAACCATTCTATTTTGGCACAAATTGATTCCACCTGAAATAAAGTGCTTAAAATGCCTGGAAAATCTCCCTCTCAAAAATTTCTACCCAAACGAATCAGAAAAAAATCTGATTTTACCGAACCAGAATTTTTTTTACAATTTGGGATGAATTTCGATTCCACTTTTTTTGCTTATCTCTAGTGTGAATGTTCCCCATTAGAAACATAATACAATTGTGTACTGTGAAGTGGATGAATGTCTGATTGGTTGATAGGTAATGATGCAAAATCTGTGTGGATGATCTATTCAAAGGTGTCCTACAACCTACCATTCAGGTAGTTAACATCTTGAAAAAGCAGTTAACCCATCACTGCCATAGGTGACCAGGGATATTGTCATTAAAAGGGGTTGTCCAGGTGCTAACTACTGATGACCTGTTTGAAGAGGCTTTGGTGCCTTGCTGAGAGCTGTGACCTCTTCCTTTGTTAGAGACATCAAGTTCATTGGCCACATGGCCCTAGATGCAGCTCAGCCCCAGTCTCGGTCAAATGAATGAGACTGAGCTGCAATATCAAGCACAGCCGCTATCCAATGGATCGGCTGTGTTGGTAAACTGCAAGGAGGCCACAGCCTCTTCAAACAGCTAATCAGTGGGGTACCAGGTGTTGGACCCCTACTGATCTGATATTGATGATCTATCCTAAGGTTAAGTAATCAATATTAAACACCTGGAAAACGCTTTTAACTTCTCCCTGGCTTAAACCACCCAGAATGGTAATATGGTAAAGCTCTCACAAATAATGTTACTATAAACCCCTTCACTACCCTAGATGACCAAGGATAATATAACTAACCCTCTTCACTGCCCTAGACCCCCAAGTGTATGTAATGAATACATTAACTACGCTATAATACCAGAGATACTGTCATACTGTCAATAATTATTTTCCTACCCTAAACCACCAGGGATGTTACCATAAATCCCTTTTCAACCCTTGATGACCATTTATGTTATGTCAGACCTACAACAGCAAAATTATTTTACTGTCAAGATTCATTGTAAATACTGTATATAAAGATTTCAATTGCAGTTATGCTTGCAGAAGTGGTTGCACATCCTGACTTTCAACAAGATCCCTCCGTTTTCTGTGTTCGGCCCTGCCTTATACAATGTTATGTCTGGTGTATTCTTTAGCAAGAATGCTAAAGTTCCTTTCGGGTCTGTTCCAAACATTCATCCAGCACGTTTGATAACCCAGTGCATATTTCTAAATGCAACATATGAGGCGTCTTCAAAAAGTTTCTACACTTTTATATTTTCATTGGAAACAGTGAGGAGGTGCAGCAATTGGCCATGTTTGAAAGTGTCATGTGACTAGTCTGTCTATCAAGCAGGCTGACATTTCAGATTAGAATGAGTTATCACACTATTAAAGTAAAAATGGCTGGGAAGCTTATAAATTCCACCAAAGAGGAACAGCGTTCTATCATACTCTTTTTGTGGGTAGATGGTGTGCCAAATCAGCAGATGTGTGCTCTGTATGAGGATAAGGTCTGTCTCATAGAGTCATCTATAAGTGGATTGAAATGCTCAAAAATGGCCATACTAGTGTGACGGATGCAGCGGGCTCTGGAAGTCCAGCTACAGCCATGACCACGAGGAATGAAGAAAGAACCCTGGAACTGATTAGCAAAAAGAGAAGAATAAAAGTTGAAGAGGTTGCAAGAAAGCTGAATGTGAGAGTGTTGGATCTGCCTATGCCATGACTCATGATAGCATTAAGTTCAGTAAGGTGTGTGTCAAGGTGAATGCCTAAATAAATTGTTTTTGAAATTCTTAGTAAAGAGTTAAAAATGTGCATAAACTTTTTGAATAACCCTGATAATATAGAATTGAATGATTCATTTCGGGCCTGAATCAGTTCTACCTAAACAGAAAGTGCTCCTGTTGACCTGAAAATGTCTGTAAAAAACTGTTTTAGCCATTTTTTGGCAATTCTCTAACTTTTTTTTATTTCCCTCTCTCTCTCTTTCTTTCACCTCTATTAACAAGTCCTACAGGTTCCCTTCTCCAACAAGTAAATTGGAACTGTTGTATATAATCTGGTGTATAAATCTGATAACACAGCTCTAGAGATGAGCTTAGGCAGATGAGCTTAGGCCTCTTTCACACTTGCGTTGTCCGGATCCGTTGTGTACTCCATTTGCCGGAAGTGCCCGCCGGATCCGTAACACCGCAAGTGAACTGAAAGCATTTGAAGACGGATCCGTCTTCAAAATGCGTTCAGTGTTACTATGGCAGCCAGGACGCTATTAAAGTCCTGGTTGCCATAGTAGTAGTGGGGAGCAGGGGAGCAGTATACTTACAGTCCGTGCGGCTCCCGGGGCGCTCCAGAATGACGTCAGGGCGCCCCATGCGCATGGATGACGTGATCCATGTGATCACGTCATCCATGCGCGTGGGGCGCCCTGACGTCACTCTGAAGCGCCCCGGGAGCCGCACGGACGGTAAGTATACTGCTCCTCCGCTCCCCACTACACTTTACCATGGCAAACAGGACTTTAGTGTCCTGGGAGCCATGGTAACCATTCAGAAAAAGCTAAACGTCGGATCCGGTAATGCGACGAAACGGCGTTTAGCTTAAGGCCGGATCCGGATTAATGCTTTTCAATGGGCATTAATTCCGGATCCGGCCTTGCGGCAAGTGTTCAGGATTTTTGGCCGGAGCAAAAAGCGCAGCATGCTGCGGTATTTTCTCCGGCCAAAAAACGTTCCGTTCCGGAACTGAAGACATCCTGATGCATCCTGAACGGATTTCTCTCCATTCAGAATGCATTAGGATAAAACTGATCAGGATTCTTCCGGCATAGAGCCCCGACGACGTAACTCTATGCCGGAACAGAACAACGCAAGTGTGAAAGAGCCCTAAGTTCTTGAAATTTGTGTCTGATTCATCATTTTTTTTAATTTGATTTGTGCTCTAATTGATTCTGCCTAAATCAAAAGTGTTCTAAATGGCCTGAAAATTGGTATATGATATATTAAAAACCTTCCACAACTTATCCCTTATGGGGGGACAGATGATGTTTAAAACACATTAGGCCAGATTTATCATTAGCTAAAGCCAGAAAAATGGAGTGAAAAAGTCACAAATTTTTGTGCAACCGCTAAAACTACGCAAAAATTTGCAACTTTTTTCTGCTCTGCACTATGCTCGCCAGTTTTCTGAAAGTGGGCGTGTTTTATTATGTAAATTAATCTCTAGACATATTTACTATTGAGACTATTTAAAAAGTCGCAAAAAAGTTGCAAAAAAATGCGGAATTTCACTCCAGTGAGGACCATGCTTATCTTATGAGACTTTTTAATAGAACATGCGATTTTTTTCGTAAAGACGTGCGACTTTTGTAAACCTGCTTACTATCAGATAAACTGTTACCGTCAAACCACATTTATTACAGTCTTTAAGGGCCGATCATAAATCTGACTTAGCTAAAACTGACTTTAGCCATATGTGAAAGTGGAGTGAGCTGTCCGAGTAATGATACATATGGCCCATTGTGTTATCACAAAAAGAATCCGCTTGTTGGGACTAAGTATCCAAAACTTATGCCTTAATGAGGGTAGATCCCTGCCCCTGTTTATACACACACGTTTTTGTCAGAACAAATAGTGGTTTGCTCTGCAAAAGCGTCCAATAATTATGTGCCAACAGGGGCAGAATGCCTGCCCGTATTTATAAAGGCACAAGTGTTAATTGTCTGAAGAAGCAGTGGCTTGCTCTGAAGTTGAACAAGCCAAAAAAATTCTCTCTTCTGTTATTTGAAAGCAGCAGCAGTATAGTGTGGATGTGGAAAGGGTAAAGTGTGTAGCGGTGATAACTGGCACCAATAGTAGCACCAGTAGTAGCAGCACAGCATAGAACAGACAAGGCAGTAAATGAGGCTGTGTTGGGGTAGGTCAGGCAGACAGTGGCAGTGATGTGAAGAGGCCAGCAATAAAAAGTCATCACCAATGGGCAATCTTTTCATGGACCTCAGACAGAGGTGTGTGAAGATCCTCATGGATCCATGAATGATTCATTTTGACAAAAGTGGTGTTTTGCTACTAGAGGCTGAACAAGACAGTACAGTGACAGCAAACTGGACCAGTTTTAACCACTGTTTTTTTAATCTGCGTGCTCAAACGTCCGTAGGGTCAGGAAACATAGTCTGTGCTGGGGAAAGGTAACAACCATTTAAAAAACAAGATCATTTTAAACAATTAAAAAAATAGAGATCTGGCGAAAATTCTGACAGAGAAGAAATACATTTGGGAGAACTGTGCTATAATTCCACAATGACATTTTTATGGATGCCTGGTTGATAGCATAGACAAAAAATTTATTTAGCTATTAGAGATGAGTGAATTGAATCCCACAAAGTGGAATAAGATCAGAATTTCAGGATAAATTCAATTTGCCTCGAATTTCCTCGTGCTTCGTGTCAGCGAATCGATTTAACCTGAAATAGTGTAAAAAAAACTTAAAAATTCAAACTTACCTCCTCCATTTGCTCATGACAGGCCGCCAGCCTTCATCTTGATTGAAGATCTCAGCCGAAATCCCGTGCGTGGTGACGTATGACGTCACCGCGCCGGCTGGCTTGATGATGTAATTTTGCACCGCGCGATATTTCGCTCCAGAACTTCAACACTGTTTTTGCACTCAGATGTCGCCATCATGTATGAACACGGCATCTGAGGGGTACAATAACGATAGCAGAATACTTCCCCTTAATGGCTGATTAGGCTATCTGTCAGCCTCTTTGCCAATCAGGGCAAGCCTCCCCCCCCCCCCCATCTACCTCCCAGGTTCATCTTGGGGTTTTGTCCACTGGATTTAACCCAGATTTGCTGAATCTGCCTAGCTATGTAGCAAAATTTGAATGGGGAATGCATCGCTACATGAATAGTGACATTTTCCAGTCTAGTTTTAAAAGTTGAGTAACAATAATTAGGGAGTGGGGGCCTATTAGTATTTTCCAGACATAGATCTATCAAGGCACAGATGTGTAAACTTTTAAAACTTACCCTTAGTGATATTTTATATTTTTTACTACAGTATTGGGCTATTCAAAAGCATAAACTTATCACCACTAAGACCACCATCGATCACAAGAGAAGGGATCATCCTGTCCCTCATATGAAGAGAGTAGTTGTTGAGCATGGGCACTATAGCTCCATTTACCTCTATTGGACTGACAGAGATAGATGAGTGCTATACACAGCTTCTCTTCTGCACAGAGTGTGCATACTCAACCATGACTCTATTCATTCAAGAGTGATGGAACCCCCATTCTTCTGTTCAGTGAAAGTCCCAGTGGTTGTTCACCACTGATCACACTCTTACCTCCTATCCTTATCACTAGAGATGAGTGAAGTTTTAGAAAATTCACTGAACTTTACTAAAAAATTTGCTTTGTGATGAATTATTTTGTCATGAAGCGCATTTTCTTGGAAGTAGCGGGTGCGATGACATTGTACTCGCAGCATCTGAGTGTAAAAACTGTGTAAAATTAACATTCAAATAAAAAAATTAATACATCAAACTTACCGCCTCCATTTGCTCGCGACTTGCTTGAAGATCTGGCACGAAATCTCGCAGGGCCGCCAGCCAGCATGGAGACATCATACGTCAAAGCGCACGGAATTTCGCCTGAGATCTTCAATCAAGGCGGCGGTGGCCTGCCCATCACGAGCAAATCGAGGAAGTATGATTTTTTATTTATTTTTTCAGGTTAAATTTATCCTGAAATTCGGATCGAATTCCACTTCGGTGGATTTGAATCACTCATCTCTACTTATCACCTGTGGTAGATGACAAATGCCCATTCGGTGTGACACAAAAAAAGCACTATTATGTCACTTGGCTGATTGGTTGAGTAGGCTCCGGTGACCCTGTAGAGCCAATCAACTGAATGAGATGCTCTATTCACATAGAGCGTGTGTTTCACATCATTTGTGGATGGCTTATGTCATCTGATCTAACTTTAAGGGGTTTTCATGACTGAACTACTGTAGGTGCTAACTCCCCACCCATAAGAGCAGTGTAGTGCTGCTGGAAACAGACGGGAAGTCAACTGCCAAACCACTAACTTTCATACTGCACTTGCAAAACAGCCAAACCTAATTGCATTACAATGATGAATGACCGTAAACACTCATCCAATATTCTTTTTGCATAATTACATCGATCTTATGTAGTTGTTTTTGGGAGATGAGGGGTCAATTACTGATCATACTCGTAGTCATACCCTAAAAATATAATTGCATCTATAACCGCACTCATCCGGACACAGAAACTATTATCTATATACATTTATAGTCACATGATGAGTACATGACTGAAGCAGTCTGAATTTCACATAGCGCACCATATAGGGAAGTTTAAGTTTCTACGCCCTTTGATAGTCGTCTTTACCAAAAACTAATCAATGATAATGAAGTAAAGGTTTAGTCAATAAGCGTGTCTAGCCGGCATTTAAAGAGATGTTGTGAAAGTGATTTAGTTCTCCTGTGGGATACGTTAAGTTGTGAGGCTTTTGATGAATTGCATCCCTGTGCATAGAAGCAGACTCTGGAGCTCAGTGATTTTAGGAATTTATGAGATCTGTGCGATGGTGACAGGGTGTTAGAGAGTAAATGGTGATTGTCTGTCAGACCAAAGACTGAAGCACTATAATGATTAATTTGTGCTAAAGAGATGCAATTTATGTAACATATTCTTATGACACATGGCCACAAAGCTTGCAAGCATCTAGTCTAGTAATGCAAAGAATAAAAAGAAACTTGTGCATAGACGATGAGAAACTGCAAGAACCTTTATCTGCGATATTCATTGTTAAATTGTATGAAGATATTTTCCATGATACTCAATGATAAAAGTGCTGACACAGTTTATTTGCACAAAAGGCAGGGCTTCACTTGAAGGCAACGTTAGAATTAAGCAATTCATCTTACACAATCCGGCGCCACAGGACCCGTCTTCCTCACTTCTATAGATCATATACTGTATACATATTTAGCTGACTCCTCATTTTTATGCTCTGGGAAAATGCAATTTCCATAGTAATTTGCACTGCGTGTAAACAGCGGAGCTGCATCTCATTAGGACTGTGTAGTAGCCCGGCCAAATTTCCGTCCCATGAAACTACACGTGAAATATATTTAACACTTTCACCTACATTGAGAAAGCTGTGAATAATCAGAATTTGTGCCTAATTTCCAAAGGTGTTCTCTTGAGACACATGGAACAATATGATGGAAGATACAAATTCACAAGAAGCCCCCAGTAGATACAGGTAAGCAATCATCCACTGCACCCCTCATCAGACATTTGCAACTAAATAGTTAAATCCCCAATAAAACAAGAAAAGTCCGGTAATAAAGGCTGTATATTGAGCTGCTTCTAACAAAACGCAACAATCATAACGTTCCGACACACTCTAAAACTTGTCCATTCTATGTCCTTCGCAAAATGGATTGAGCCAGGTCTACTTACACTTGTGTTGTTCGAAGAGGCGGATGAGGTGCTGATGGCCTTCTGATGAGTGGCAATCATAACTGACATGTTGCCAGAGATCCTTTTAGCCCCAAATTTTCATCCCTTTATTTGCCTTGCTTAAATATCCCTTGATTCCTGCACCCTCGGTTACTCCTTGCACTCCTCGGCAGCGGGAGAATCAATCAAATTGTAGATGTAGCACACATCTTGTCATTACAATTCAATGATGTGTTAGAGGAAACAGGAGGCTTGCTGCGTTCCATTCATGGATGAATCTTCCCTTTACTACACATGAACTAGGAAAGAGGCTGCATAAATATTACCCCAGGTTTTAATATCGAAAAAAATAATAATTTTAATGCCTATATCATTGGCATTCATATTTCTTTTCCAGAACTTACTATCGGGAGAAAAAAAAAAACTATGATTTTCTTTTTTATTCCAAGCCCCGACTCACCTCCGGACTAATTCAATGTGCTTTACTGTTTGCTTATAATAAAGCACAACACTATTGATGCCGTTTCCAACCATATCATGATTTTTACCTCCAGTAAACAGCATAACCTTTTGCCTCGACTCGCCATGCTCTTTTATAATGCTGCTTTGATACATGGATATTAAACAATTTAATTAATTAACCAAGATGAAACCTGCAGAGCAAGATGAAATTAAAAACCTATATAGGCAAATATAGAAGAGATACCCATTTACTCCATAAACAGATATCTTCTGCCTAGATACACTTCTATCCTATTAACACTATGACCCTAATTAGAACATTGATGTAGAAATTTGTCTATATGGTAACTTTTGTGTTTTGGGGTGTGTTTTTTTTTGCATTCAGTCACTGGTGTTGGTATACACGTTTCGAAGAAATGCGCTGTGGATAATACACAATCCACTGGTTAAATTATGCAAGGGACAATACATATGGAAATAACTTGTAGAGGAAGTGATGGACTATTTGTGTTTGGCTACGAAACTCATACATAAATCAAGGTAATGTGGTAAGACAGGCACCGGGACTATTTGGAAATAGAATATAGAAAAATCTGAGTTACAAAAAGGGGGAGGGGGGATTTTTATGACAAAGTTTTCAAGTAAGATGCAAGGTAACAGAGCAGCATACTATATGCATTATGTATAAGGAGCGAAGAAATTGCAATGTATTTTTGGGACCTGCATCAACTATTGACTTGTACAAATGTAATAGAGATGAGCTTGTCATTTACAGCGGCTCCCTGTGATATCACGATGGGCAACAGTCCCCTTAAAAGAACAAAAGTTAAACAACAGTCTTGACATCCATGTGAAAAAGTAACTGCCCCTTAAATGTCCACCAGCAGATCTGGCCAATTATTGGGAATGAATTTTCATACCAATGCTCGTTTCTGTTAATTGGCCTGTTTAAGTAAGCTGTGTACATCTTCCTGCGGATGTGCTGTCAAGATAATGTAAAAGTATGGCCAACAAATTAGTAGAGGATTGATTGCTCGTTCCCCATGTACTTTACATTGGCCTGTGTAAAAGACCTTCCAAATGAGTGCTCAACAATTAGTGCTCTTTATGGCAGAGAATATGGCCATGTAAAATGACCTTTAGCTGTACTGTTCAATCAATTAAGCAGATTGGTCCAAGAGCAACATTTATCACCTATCCACGGGACAACCTCAGACAGTGCCTTTAAACTCCAAGCCAGTGCCCATAGCAAACCCAGAATAGTAAGTGAAGCTCAAACTTACCTGGAGAAGGGTCTAGTACTGTTCTCCATTAGCATTCGGTGCAGGTACACTTCACCAATGGGGCCAATTACTCTACATCTCACTTCATTGCATGTGCGCTAAACATCAGGCTTCATGGATGTGCAGTGAAGCAAGGTACGCCATCCTCGGGTTTACTGGCTCAGTCAGCACACATGTGCCCCATGCCATTGGAGAAGAGTACTAGACTCTTCTCCCGGTACACTTGATTTTTATTTACTATCTTTTTTCGGATGGGTTAACTATGGGCAGGTTTGGGACCCTAATCCCCAGCTGGTAGTTTACAGGTTCCTTTTTAGGTGCAATATTTATTTTTTGCTTCTCATTATTTATATAATTCTAGCATATTCTGCAGCGATGTACAGATATTGTCATTATTAGTTCCTGTGGAGGTCTGATTTCTTTATCTGAGACATAGAAGAGTCAACTATAAAGCTACAATATTTTACCCATCACTTTGATTGTGATGTTTTTTTGATTGCGGGATAAAGCAGAGAACTAGCAGAAAACCCACACAATCACGAAGAGTACATGCAAATATTATTGGTTGCATTTGAACCCAGGACCCTGAAGTTACAACATTCAAGAGTAGAAAGATGGAAACTCATGGAATCTAAGAAAAAATATGAGCCATTGCCAATGTGTGTCATCATTTGGTGCCCCTGTGAGAGCAATAAGGCATGCAATGCTGCAGCTACGTATTTTTGCATGAGTCACACGGATGGTAAAATAAAAACAGTTTGGCAAAGAAAATTAGCTGAAGTTCCACAAAAGTTTTCGGAGAACTTTTAACACAGCCACTATACAATGTATGGCACTGTGCTTAATAAACTGTGAGAAGGCCATGGTGCTCACAGGATCTGATCTGCAGGGTTTACACTGTGTGGTCAGGCTTGGTCATCAATAGGAGAAAGATTGCCTGTCTGGGGAGAGGTGCAGGAAAGGAGATGAAGTGGCTATGGAAGTGGTGAATCGAGAATCATAATGCAGGCCTCTACAGAGATGAGAAGAAATAAGAGGCAATAGAAAGACAAAAAGGCTCATTTGCCAAACGAGGCATGAACTGTGGGTCATTTCACGAACAGTGAGCTAGTAAGCGATCAGTGGAAGTCTGGGGACTGATAGAGTTAGTCCATGTGGGTGGTAGGTCTGCCTATTTTATGTGGGAGCCATCACCTAAGTAGTGACAGCTGGATTGTATTGTCAGCCCAGAAATGTAGCTCTTTGGAGTCTGCTGGAGTAGTGGGAATAGTCACCCTGGTTTGAGAAAACAGTTATGGGGTGAGCAGATTAATGCTTAAACCCAAAGGCTGTAGTTAGGTCCTGTTGGGAAACTGAGGGAGATCCCTGTCCCTGTGCTCTAGAAAGATAGTTGCAGTGAGGTCTGATTGCCATGTAGGCTGGAGATGTGATCTGGTGGTGTAGTCCTGAACTAGACTATTCTGGGTTGAGGAGTGAGTGCTGCCTTTTTGTCAGAGTGAATAATCGGGCCTGTTTAATGATCTGAATGTTCAATACTAAACTTTATGCTGAAGAAAATGTGTGAGAGGTAGGACCCTTGAGATGCAGAACCAATTGATGCAGAGAGTCCTTGAAAGCACAACTGGTGTGAGAGATTAAAATGTGCAATTACATGGCACTGAAAGATTATTGTGAGACTTTGTGAAGTAAAAGCCTTGTCTGCAGTCCCTATGAGATAAACAAGGTCCTACAGACAAGGGATACCATGTTTTTTGTATCTTGTTATTTTGTGCAACCTTGCGTACACTAAAACCATCAAGCACATTGCGCCTCTTCAAATGACAATAACCATAACACTTTGTGTGCCACTGTATTTACTGTTGTATTCAGTGAAGTTGAACTGGTTTAAACATTATTTTTTTTTTTTTTATTATCTTCTTTTTAAAGGGAGGATTACGTTACAACCTTACCTTACTTTACTGCAGCTTGCAGACACATTTTAATCAAGTAGATTATATGTAATGTATGATGAAGTTGAATAGGCCATGTATAAGATGAATCAATTGTCTTCAAATGAGCAAGACCTCTGCTACATTGTAGTTTACATCATTAAACAATCGAAAATCTGAACAAATCCAAGCCTCTCAAATACCTAGTCTTAATAGATTTGTAGATAAATGTACACGTTCTGTGATGCCATCATGTGATGTCATCGGCTTACAAAGCAGGCAACGTAAGCATCAGATTTTTCCAATGAAGTTGGTTACAAACATATCAGTGGAAAAAGAAGAGTTTGGGGCTTAATTAACCCCTTGAGCCCCAGAGGATTTTCGTTTTTCACTCCCTGCTTTCCCGGAGCCATAACTTTTTTTTTTCCTGTTCACATTTGAGGGACAAGTTCTACTTTCTAATGGTGCAATTTACTGTTGCATTCAATGTAGTGGAAAGCTGTAAAATAAATTTCAACTGAGGTGGAATTGGAAAAGAATTTGCAATTCTGCCACAGTTTTATAGGTTTTGGTTTTATGGCATTCCCTATTCAGCAAAATTGACCTGTTACCTTCATTCTCTGGGTCAGTATGATTAAAATGATACCACATTTATATTGTTTTTTTGTGCTTTGATATTGAAATTATAATATTTTTTTTATATCTATTTTTCTGATATTTTGGGAGGAAGCTGTGCCTATGATGTTTATATTTTATTGATTATTTATTTTTACTTTAATTCTGGGAAGGGAGTGTTTTGAATATATATTTATACATATATATATATATATATATATATATATATACATACACAGTATCTCACAAAAGTGAGAACACCCCTCACATTTTTGTCAATATTTTATTATATATTTTCATGGGACAGCACTGAAGATCTAATGCTATGATACAATGTAAAGTAGTCAGTGTACAGCTTGTAAAACAGTGCAAATTTGGTGTGCCCTCAAAATAACTCAACACACAGCTATTAATGTCTAAACCACTGGCAACAAAAGTGAGTACACCCCTGAGTGAAAATTGCCAAATTCTACCCACAGTGTCAATATTTTGTGTGGCCACCATTATTTTCCAGCACTGCCTTAACTCTCTTGGGAATGGAGTTCACTAGAGCTTCACAGGTTGTCACTGGAATCCTCTTTCACTCCTCCATGATGATATCATGGAGCTGGTGGATGTTAGAGACCTTGAGCTCCTCCATATTCCATTTGAGGGTGCCCCACAAATGCTCAGTAGGGCTTAGGTCTGGAGACATTCTTGGCCAGTCCAGCACCTTTACCCTCAGTTTCTTTAGCAAGGCAGTGGTCGTCCTGGAGGTGTGTTTGGGGTCATTATCATGTTGGAATACTTCCCTGCGGCCCAGTTTCTGAAGGAAGGGGATCATTCTCTGCTTTATTATATCACAGTACATGGTGGCATTCATGGTTCCCTCAAAGTATTTCCCCACAGCCGGCAGCACTCATGCATGCATCGTGACACTCCCACCACCGTTCTTGACTGTAGGCAAGATATAATTGTCTTTGTACTCCTAACCTGGTTGCCGCCAAACACGCTTGACACCGTCTAAACCAAATAAGGTTATCTTGATCTCATTAGACCACAGGATGTGGTTCCATTAATCCATGTCCTTAGTCTGCTTGTCTTCAGTAAACTGTTTACGGGCTTTCTTGAAGCATCATCTTCCTTCTGGCACGACATGCAGACCAATTTGATGCAGTGTGTGGTGTATGGTCTGAGCACTGACAGGCTGACCCCCCTACTCCTTTGACCTCTGCAGCAATGCTGGTACCACTCATATGTCTATTTTGATAAGACAACCTCTGGATATGACGCTGAACATGTGCACTCAACTTATTTGCTCGACCATGGCCAGGCCTGTTCTGAGTGAAGCCTGTCTTGTTAAACCGCTGTATGGTCTTGGCCAAGGTGCTAGAGCTGAGTTTCTGGGTGTTGGCAATCTTCTTATAGCCTACACCATCTTTATGCAGAGAAAAAATTCTTTGCCATGAGGAGCCATGTTGAACTTCCAACGACTAGTATGAGGGAGTGTGAGAGAGATAACACCAAATTTAACACACCTGCTCCCCATTCACGCCTGAGACCTTGTAACACTAACAAGTAACATGACACCAGGGAGGTAAAATGGCTAATTGGGCACAATTTGGCCTTTTTCACTTAGAGGTGTACTCAATTTTGTTGCTAGCGGTTTAGACATTAATGGCTGTGTGTTGAGTTACTTTGAGGGCACACCAAATTTACACCATTATAAAAGCTGTACACTGGCTACTTTACATTGTATCAAAGTGTCATATCCTCAGTAGTGTTGAGCGCGAATATTCGAATAGCGTTTTTTTTTTGCAAATATCGCCACTTTGAGAATTCGCAAATATTTAGAATATAGTGCTATATATTCGTTATATCGAATATTCAGCATTTTTTTCCATCTGAACACATGATTCCACTCTGCTTCTTGCTTGTGGGCCAATGAGAAGGAAGCAATGTCAAGTTCACAATAATACTTAGTGCACCAATCAGTAATCTGTAGTCAGACCTGCTAAAATGTGAAGTTGCACGAAAAATATTCTAATCACTGCCGATTAGCGCAATTGCGAATATATTGGAGCACTTGACTCTATCTGCATATAAAGCTATTGTAATGTTCTGCCGTGCCAACCATTTTCTCCAGTCTCACGAGAAACTCATGAAACTTCTAGCAACTTGAAAAATGAAGCCAAAGTGACACACACCTTATTTCGAGTTACGAATTTGCATTATGTGATTTTTACATTGGCGATTTTTCACATTCAATAAAATAATCTCGAATTCAGGAATATATGATGAATATTCTACAAAATATTTGTGAAATATCGTGAATTCAAAGAGATGGAATAAAATATTTACAGAAATGTGAGGGGTGTACTCACTTTTGTGAGATTGTGTGTGTGTGTGTGTGTATATATATATATATATATATATATATATATATAAATTAATTTTTTTATTTTTATTTTTTAGCCCCCTAGGTAACTAGAATATGCAATCTTCATATCACTTTTAGCTTACATTGCAGTGAATTAGCACTGCATTGTAAGCCCCATTTGCTGTTATCATAGGCCTCCTGCAGGCCTCTATAAGAACTACAGCTCTGATACTGCAAGTTTTTTATTTAGAGAGATCCAGTGCATCAGAGCAAATGAACAGCATGTCACGATCACCATGTAAGGGAGCCATTCCAGTCCCAGAAGCATGCATTTCCTGCTCACATATGACCAGGGCATTTGAGGGGTTAAATTTGTGCAATCGGCATTATCGTTGATTGCAGACATTAGCACTGGTTCACTTCTTTTTAAAACAGCATAAACCCCTGCAGCTACTATATGGTGTCCTATTTAAAGTGATGATTTCCATCAAATATGTATGGCACTGGTCATCAAAGGATTAATGTATCAGTCAGTCCAGGTGCTATTTTTAAAATGAAATTTCAGCTAGCCCAGGAAGCACCTGTGCAGAGGACCGGAATGGTAATGGCCCTCATGAAGCGTGGTGTAACGGTGTACTCCCTCAAGCCGTTGCTCCCTGGGGATTGGTGCAATGACGATATAGTATTGAAGAATGAGGCTATAATAAAAAGTCTAAAAGATTTTTTTACTAAGTGAAACTTAGTACTTCAAATACATCTGTTATTAGCTGATTTCAAGCACAATTCTCTCTGGCACCAGTAAGGGATCTGGAGGAAAGTCAGATGCCTGCAGTTTAGCACTATGTAGCACTATCCTACTGTTAGTCTGATGTCTTAGCCATAGTCCCTCACCTCTCAGCAGTGCCTGTAAATGCTGATGTAGCAGCTCACTCTGCTGTCTTTCTCCTTAAGGATTCACTTGAGATCAAAGGAATTTTCAATGGGGAATCTCTTTAGGAGCAGGAGCTCTGTAGTTTGCTTCCTTCTCCACTCTATCCAGAAAGGGATTTCCCACTTGGCAAGAAATAGGACCAGCCCACTCCTACCACGAGGGGAGGAATAGGGGGATTAGCCCTGTTCCTTGCCAACCATAGCCATCCATTCCTTACTGGAACAAATGGCCAGATAAATATAAAATACTTAACAATATAAAACAATACCAAACTATTTACAGAATTGTAGTAACCCCAGGTCTGGGGTACTACACAATTGTGCCAGAAAATTGACACAATTGCCCTGATAAGTATACCTCATTCTGTTAATAAAACTGCAGTATTATGCTGTACTGTTTAAGAAAAGTCTTATCAATAGTGATGGACAAACATCGGCCGGGACGATTAGCGAACGCGATCGCGGTCAAATGTTCGCAAACCACAAGTTTGTGGCAGGCCCCATTCACTTTAATGGCAGGCAAACCTAAAAAACCTTCAGGTCATATTTTCAGCCACCAAATACTTACTAGAAGTACACAAATCGCTCCACAACATGGACGATGATATACGAGAGGGGGATCAATGGCAAAAATTCCCGCCAAAAATATGTATTTTAATCAGGGGCCATTTTTATGCATCTTAAAGGTAAACTGTCAAAAATGTGCCCTGCTGGAGCCTAGAAAATTTTTATTTTAGAGCACGGGAGTACAGGCCCCAAACATTAGGCTTTCACAGGACAGAAAACATCAAGTGATTATGTGGCTGGATGTATATTAGACGTGCAATGGATATCAATTTTACTGCAGGCCAGTGGAGTACAGGACCCAAAATTATTCATTCACCGTACAGAAAAGATCAAGTGATTATGTGGCTGGGGGGCAACTGGTATATCACACCAGTAGAAATTATTTGTTCCAATGGCGTTTGTCCCTATCTGTAGCTGCGGAAACGCAGCAAAACCGCAAACAAATGCTGCATACCCAAATGCACTATATAGAAAGCATATAATTGGTATATAACACCCCTGCTTCAATTGTTTTTTTGGTGGGGGCAACTAGTATATCACACCAGTAGAAATGATTTGTTCCAATGGCGTTTGTCGCTATCTGTAGCTGAGGTAATGCAGCAAAACCAAAGACAAATGCTGCACTACCTAAATGCTCTAAATAGTAAGTATTTAATTGGTATATAACACCCCTGCTACAATCACTTTTTTATGGGGGGGCACTTGGTATATTACACCAGTAGAAATTATTTGTTCCAATGGCATTTGTCACTATCTGTAGCTGAGGCAACGCAGCATAACCGCAAACAAATGCTGCACTACCTAAGTCAAACCAGTAGAAATTATTTGTTCCAATAGCGTTTGGAACAAATATATCAGGTATAGGTATATCACACCAGTTGCAATTATTTGTTCCAATAGCGTTTGTCACTCTGTATAGCTGCGGTAACACATCAGATCCGCACACAACTGCTGGACTATACAATTGCACTATAATATACTTTCTATGTTAGAAAGTATATTATAAGTACTGTATATCACACCCCTCAGTAAGTCACACCTATCAATAGTACACCTATACCAGTCCTTAAAAAGACTTTGTGTCCCTATTAGCTAGCGTTTGGTGTCTCTATACTCTAACAGTCTGTCCCTGCTCCACACAGCAACCTCTCCCTACACTGGCAAAAAATTGAATGTAAAATGGCTGCCAGATCGGGTTATAGGGTTCGGGGTATTATTGGCTATCCTATCCCACCTGATGGATGTGTCATGGGTCAAAGTTCAGCGTTATTCAAAAAAAATAAGACGCGTGCAAATATCGCCATATGTTCACATGTTCGGCGACTTTCGAACAAGCAAAGTTCACCGCGAAACGACCGCCCAGCGAACGGCAAGGCCATCTCTACTTATCAATCCACCATTATATAATGACAAAGAGATTCTTTGAATATACACGTATGCTAGAAAATCTGCTCACTGAATGGGGAATTAACATGACCCACAGTTTCACAAGCAGGCTTTGCAGAACTGGAATAATTGGTAGTCTGTGTACACATCTAATTAAAATGGAGAGTATAATACCGGTGCATTGTCGAGGTCTTTGTATCACCATGCCTTTTCAGAGTCTATTATTTTATAGTTTAGTCACTAGCTTACACTTGCAATGAAATTGCCTTTGTACAAATAACGAGTACATATTTTTATTTCAGGATGAAACTTACAAAAACAGATTACTTTTAGTATAAAATATTACAATTAGTACAGTAAAATGCAAAGATCAAGTAAAACCATAGTAACAAGGAAATGTCTACCTTCAGGGGTTTTAAAAATAAGCCCTGACATGAAGTCCACTCATAGATACGTTACCCATTTCTCCTAACTCATGTAGTGGGGAGCAGAGAGTAGACCACCTTACTACTTTGCTATGTAAGGATACAACGCAATTCAGGATGTGGATTAATAGTTGACAAAGGCAATCTGACATGAAAGAAATTTTTTTGCATACATACCCTTTATGTGAAGAAGGTTGGGCTAAGTTCTATGAGATGCTACATTGCAGAGGTATTCTCCCCTAAAAGCATATGCTATAGACAGGCCCCATACTTGGAGTTTGTACAGTACAAGCACCCTGCACAGTGCCTTACCGTGTACATGTAGTCTAAAGAAATCCTATGGCTATGACATTAGCCCTAGTCCTGCAAACCAGAGCTTTACCAAGCTAAAAGTCGAATTCTAGCTGTTTACTATTATCTGGAAATATTCTTAAAGGAATAAAACAAACATTTATCAGCTATCCACTGGATGGGAACAAAATGGTAGATCTGTTGGGGTCTGATCGATGCAAACCCAACAATTTGCTAGGGATCTTGGTTTCCTGTCCCATCTACTGTAGCTACACGGTCCTGGTAAGAAGAAATTTGACTGGAGCAGCAGTCAAGCATGTGTCCTACTGTAAGGCCCCTTGCACACGAGCGTCACAGATTTTGTCCGGATGCGTTACGGGTGCATTGCAACCCGCGTGAGTGCGCAAGCAATTTCTGTCAATTTTTTCTGCGATTGCGTTGCGCTGTTCATTTTTTTTCCGCGCAAGTGCAAAGCATTTTAATGCGTTTTGCACGCGCATGATAAAAAACGGAATGTTGGTACCCAATCCCGAACCCAGACTTTTTCACTTAAGTTCGGGTTTGGGTTCGGTGTTCTGTAGATTTTATTATTTTCCATTATAACATGGTTTTAATGGAAAATAATAACATTCCTTAATGCAGAATGCTAAGTAAAATGACCATTGAGGGTTAAAAAATAATAAAAAAATGACTTACCTCATCCACTTGATCACGCAGCCGTTATTGTCTTCTTTCTTCTTCTTGCAGGACCTGCAAAAGGACCTGTGCTGACTTCATTGCGCTCACCACGCGGTGAGCGTGGTGACGTCAGCGCAGGTCCTGCTGAACGAAGATAGAAGTGGATGAGGCAAGTAATTTTTTTATTATTTTTTAACCCTTAATGGACATTTTCCTTAGCATTCTGCATTAAAATATGCTATTATTTTCCATTATAACCATGTTATAATGGAAAATAATACAGTAAATGGACTTTAATGGGGTCCCGGGGCTCATCTCCTTAGCAACCATCCGTGAAAATCGCATTGCATCCGCACTTGCTTGCGGATGCAATTAAATTTTCACGCAGCCCCATTCACTTCTATGAGGCCTGCGTTGCGTGAAAAGCGCAGAATATAGAACATGCTGCGATTTTTCTTACACAAACTGGGGAATGGCCAATAACAACACGAGACAGGAACTTCCACCCAATATCATAACAGACATTCTCCAGCCACTAGCACAAGGAAAAGTGAGAAGATGGAGCATAAAGTCTTTTTTTAATAAATCTTGTTTTAAGACTATCCACCATTTTTGTAGCCCACCTTTGGACTACAAAAGAAACAGCCAGCTCAACCTTCATATGGCATGCATAGTCCTCATGCTATGGAAGCACCCAGAGCTTGGATCACCTCATATAGAAAAGTGCTGAAGACATAGCACAGAGTATGATGGATAACATCTACAGTTTATTGTATATTCGTTGGTGACTTGTCGCACAGCGACTTGTAGGTTCATAGAATGTAACTATTGCTTTCAATCATTGTCCTCAGTCTTAGGGCTCGTTTACACGACCGTTGTCACTGTTCCGTTGTCATTCCGCATCACGGATGCGGACCCATTCATTTCAATGGTTCTGCAAATCCAAAGATGCGGAACGGAACACTACGGAAGCACTACGGAGTGCTTTCTGGGGTTCCGTTCCGTGCCTCCGCACCGCAAAAAGATTGGACATGCTCTATCTTTTTGCAGAACGTAGGGATCGCGGATGATCCCCATGCACATGCTCCACAGAAGGTGCCCGTGCATTGCGGACCGCAATTTGCGGTCCACAGCACGGACACGGGCTTCACACGGTAGTGTGAACAAGCCCTTACAGTTATTGGTTGCAGAAGTCATTTGCAGAAACCAGAATTTTAACACTTTAGTTTGCAAACAAGTAGCGGCAGGAGAACCAGACTTGCATCGCAGAGAATGGCTCTCGATAAATGGGTGAGTATAAGATTTTTAATTATCTTTGACAAATCCTTCAAGACCTGTCTCAAGCTGGGCTTAATAGGAGCATAGCATTATTGTTATAGATAAGCGAATCGAAGCTGTCGAATTGGAAATCGATAAAAATGTATGAAAAAATTTGATTCACAACGAATGCCAATTTCCTTGCACTACGTGGTAACGCATCGCAATTTTTCCTAAAATGGCTGCTACAATGGCGGTTACACGTTTGAGGACATAGGGCAAGGAACTCAGGGAAGGCGGGCTGACCCATAATGTCATGCATGCAGCCAATCAGCAGCCAGCCCTGTGATGTCACAGTCCTATAAATACGGCGGCCATCTTAGAGTCAGACATTTTCAAGTGTTCAGAGTGCAGGGACAGACATGCGAAGGCGCTAGGGACAGCAATTGGAAAAACCTGATTGTGAAAAAAACCTGGAAATACGATTTGTAAGTGCAGGGAAAGAATAGGGAGGAATCATTTCACAGCATCTTAGTGCAGAGAGAGACGTCAGAAGGCGCTAGGAACATTGCTAGAAAAGCGATTTACAAGCCAGGGAAAGATTATTTGGGGATCCAAATAGCCATTATACAGCTTTGTCATTCCAGCAATTTGTTATTGGGGTGCAAGTACTAAGTTAAAAAGCCTTTAGTGGCTTATATCTTTTCAAACAAGAAAAATATATACGCAGTTCATTTCTGCAGTTATATGTGTTGAAAGCATACAGAAAAAAATATATATACGCACTTCACTGGTGCACTTATTTGTGTCAAAAGCGTTCAGTGGCCTATTTCATTATAGAAAGAAAAAAATATACGCACTTCACTGGTGCACTTATTTGTGGTAAAAGCGTTTAGTGGCCTATTTCAGTACAGAAATAAAAATATATACACACTTTCCTGGTGCAGTTATTTGTGGCAAAGAGGTTTAGTGGCCTATTTCATTATAGAAAGAAAAATATATACGCACTTCACTGGTGCACTTATTTGTGGCAAAAGCGTTTAGTGGTCTATTTAGTGGTCCATTTCGTTATATAAAGAAAAAAATATACGCTCTTCACTGGTGCACTTATTTGTGGCAAAAGCGTTTAGTGGCCTATTTCAGTACAGAATGAAAAATATATACGCACTTCACTGGTGCACTTATTTGTGGCAAAAGCGTTTAGTGGCCTTTTTCAGTACAGAAAGAAAAATATATACACACTTTACTGGTGGACTAAGGCTACTTTCACACCTGCGTTCGGGTGTCCGCTCGTGAGCTCCGTTTGAAGGGGCTCACAAGCGGCCCCGAACGCAGCCGTCCGGCTCTAATGCATTCTCAGTGGACGCGGATCCGCTCAGAATGCATCAGTCTGCCAGCGTTCAGCCTCCGCTCCGCTCAGCGAGCGGACACCTGAACGCTGCTTGCAGCGTTCGGGTGTCCGCCTGGCCGTGCGGAGGCAAGCGGATCCGTCCAGACTTACAATGTAAGTCAATGGGGATGGATCCGTTTGAAGATGACACTATATGGCTCAATCTTCAAACGGATCCGTCCCCCATTGACTTTCAATGTAAAGTCTGGACGGATCCGTTCAGGCTACTTTCACACTTAGAAATTTTTCTAAGCTATATTGCAGACAGATTTGTTCTGAACGGATACAAACGTCTGCATTATAGGAGCGGATCCGTCTGATGAAACATCAGACGGACCCGCTCCGAACGCTAGTGTGAAAGTAGCCTTATTTGTGTCAAAAGCGTCCAATGGCCTATTTCATTATAGAAAGGAAAAAATATACACACTTTCCTGGTGCAGTTATTTGTGGCAAAGAGGTTTAGTGGCCTATTTCATTCTAAAAAGAAAAATATATACACACTTCACTGGTGCATTTATTTGTGGCAAAAGCGTTTAGTGGCCTATTATATTATAGAAAGAAAAAAATATACACACTTCACTGGTGCACTTATTTGTGGCAAAAGGGCTTAGTGGCCTATTTCAGTACAGAAATAAAAATATATAAGCACTTCACTGGTGCACTTATTTGTGGCAAAAGCATTCAGTGGCCTATTTCATTATAAAAATAAAAAATATATACTCACTTCACTGGTGCAGTTATTTGTGGCAAAAGCGTTTAGTGGCCTATTTCAGTACATAAGGAAAAATATTTACGCACTTCACTGGTGCAGTTATTTGTGGCAAAGAGTTTTAGTGGCCTATTTCATTATAGAAAGAAAAATATATACGCACTTCACTGGTGCACTTATTTGTGGCAAAAGGGTTCAGCGGCCTATTTCATTATAAAAAGAAAAAAATATACGCACTTCACTGGTGCAGTTATTTGTGGCAAAAGGGTTTAGTGGCCTATTTCATTATAGAAAGAAAAATATATACGCACTTTACCGGTGCAGTTATTTGTGGCAAAAGGGTTTATTGGCCTATTTTAGTATAGAATGAAAAATATTTACACACTTCACTGGTGCAGTTATTTGTGGCAAAAGCGTTCAGTGGCCTATTTCATTATAGAACAAAAAATATATACGCACTTCACTGGTGCAATTATTTGTGGCAAAAGCATTTACTGGCCTATCTCAGTACAGAAAGAAAAATATATATGCACTTCACTGGTGCATTTTTTTCTGCTAAAAGCATTTACTGGCCTATTTTAGTACAAAAAAAAAAAATATTTTCTCAGTTCAATTTGGCGGTTATATGTGTTGAAAACATGGCTGTGAGTCAGCAGGGTGGCAGAAGTGGGAGGTCGGGAGCCAAACATGCCCTGGGTAGCAGCAGCCTACCTACCTGGGAAGTAGTGGTGCAGGGGTTCACCGAAGTAGCGGCGATAGCAGTCAGTCAGTGCGGCAGTTATATGTGTTATTTTGTATTTCAGTACAAACAGAAAAATATACTCTCAGTTCACGTTGGCTGCGGTTATATGTCTTGAAAGCGTTTAGTGGCCTATTTCAGTACAAAGAGAAAAATACATTCTCAGTTCATGTCGGCAGTTATGTGTTGAAAGCATGGCTGGGAGTAAGCAGGGTAGCAGCAGTGAGAGGTCGGGAGCCAAAAGTGCCCAGGGTAGAGCACCTGCTTCACAGTAGCCTACCTACCCAGGAAGTAGTGGTGCAGGGGTTCACGGAAGTAGCAGTCAGTCAGTGCGCCGGTTATATGTGTTATTTTGTATTTCAGTACAAACAGAAAAATACACTCTCAGTTCACGTCGGCGGCGGTTATATGTTTTGAAAGAGTTTAGTGGCCTATTTCAGTACAAACAGAAAAATACCTTCTCAGTTCACGTCGGCAGCGGTTATATGTCTTGAAAGCGTTTAGTGGCCTATTTCAGTACAAAAAGAAAAAATAATTCTCAGTTCATGTCGGCGGCGGTTATATGTGGTAAAATATTTATTGAAGTGTTTTGGTTGAAAAACAAAATTTATTCAGCGGTCAGCACTGTGGTTATATGCGTAAAATCTCCATGATAAAACTTCAGCATAGTGGCCCCATGTGGCTTCTACACACTTTCAAAATAATCCTGCCACCTCCACACTTTGTCATTGTGCCACTCAGTGGCCTCCTCATACTGCTGCAAACTCCAGACTCTGTCATTGTGCCACTCGGTGGCCTTCTCCTGATTCTGCTGCTACTGCTGCTGCCGCCACCTCCAGACTCTGTGATTGTGCCACTCGATAGCTTCCTCATACTGCTGCCACCTCCACACTCGGTCATTGTGCCACTCGGTGTCCTTCTCCTGATGCTGCTACTGCTGCTGCTGCCACCTCCACACTCTGTCATTGTGCCACTCGGTGGCCTCTTCATACTGCTGCAAACTCCAGACTCTGTCATTGTGCCACTCAGTGGCCTTCTCCTGATGCTGCTACTGCTGCCACCTCCAGACTCTGTGATTGTGCCACTCTGTGGCCTCCTGATGCTGCCGCCACCTCCACACTGTCATTGTGCCACTCTTTGGTCTCCTCATGCTGTTCCCACTCTCCCCACTTCATGACTGGTCTACTAATTTGCCTTTCGGCGTGGCTGACATCATCATTTCTTTGACCCTTCTTCTGATCTGTCAGAAGGAAGGAAAAGTGAGACGCACAACGGATCCTGTGCAGCTGTAAGGCCTGTATGGTTCCATCAGAATTGGCTTATGATTTAGTAGCCAAAACCATAAGTGGGTACAAAACACAGAAGACATGCAAATATTCCATTCACGTGTCATCTCTGTTTTAGATCCAGTCCTATGGGTTTTTTTTTGCCATTAGCAATACTGATGGATTATTGAGCAAATGCTGACCGAGTGAAGGCGGATGCTCCACAGACAGGTTCCATTTTTTGTGGGTTATTGTTCTGACGGATCAGAGGAAGGGAAAATTAATCAGTGACATCAATACAAACTTACTGCTGACACCCTCTCCACTCTGTCAGGGGGGCTCTACTTGTGTAAGCGTTTAATAGAACAGGTTCTGATAACATCTAAGTGAAATCAGCTGGCGTTGGTTTAAAAGGAGTGTGCTTCTTCTTGGCATTAACATCGACCTGTAAGGCGGAGTTCATACTTGAGTTATTTGGTCAGTTTTGGCCCCATGACTGCCCTAATAAGTGAAGTGTGCAGTGATTCTAAGAGTGACACCTGTCATCTGCATGTCATACGGACTCACAGTATTATTTCATTACCATAGCAGACACCCTATGCGTGTTACTGCAAGGCACAGTGTTCTACACCCCTATAAAGGCTCTCAGCAGACAGGAAAAACGTAATTCGCCGCGAAAAAAATATATTCCTGAAAAATTTGGCGAACCGGCGAATCGAATTTTTGAAAAATTCGCTTATCTCTGATTATTGTCATAGACTGCAAAATTATTATTTCATTTAGGGTTGCTTTACCTCCAAACAATTGATTAAAAAATTACTCATAAGTCATACATACCTTGAAATGTTATCAATAAAAATCTAAAGGTGTCATATGTTTTTTTAAATATTTTTAAAAGAATGTAAAGAAAAAAAAGTACATCAATTTGGCATCACTTTAATCATACCGATCCACAAAATAAAGATGGCATCATTGTTACCATACAGTGAACATCGTCAAAACGAAACCAATAAAACATTGTCTCATTTGCTTTTTTTGTTTTTTTTGCACCCTGTTGTTGAATTTTTCCAGCTGCCTTACACATCACATAAAATATTAAATTGTGCCATGAGAATTCACAATTTATTCTGCAAAAAAAAGAAGCCTAGCTGTGTGAATGGAAAAATAAAAAGTTATGGCTTTGCAATGCAGGAAGTGAAAAACAATAATGTAAGATTGAAAAATTGCAGTGTCAGGAAAAGGTTGAAGGAAATCTGTCACGTTAAACATGCAGTACAAGTTGTGGGCAGCTGGTTATTAAGCAGGAGGAGATGAGAACATGGGCATTTACGGAGAAGATTCAGATTATTTTATTTATTTGATTCTCTGCTCGTTATGAACTTAGGAGTCATGTGGGCGGTCCTCATCTGTGATTGACAGCTATTTCTGACTAAATCTCAACCCTGCAGAGTTTAAAACTTTTTATTCTGCTACAACCAAGTCATGGTGACCAGTACTGTGGTTGTGACATGTGCAATGGATACTACCGTATATATAATGCTTTTTAATTTATACATTTTTATCTTTTCTCTCTATATGGCGTTCCGTAAATGTATCTGCTAGCCATAGATAACTCATAAATGGTTGAGTAGACTATTTAACCCCTTAAGAATTCAGCCTATTTTGGCCTTCAAGATGCAGCTCCATTTTTCAAATCTGACATGTGTCATTTTACCTTTGGAATGCTTTTACTTATCCAAGCTGTCCTGAGATTGTTTTTTTTTCCTCTTATTTGTGACACATTATACTTTTTGTTAGCGGTAAATTTTGGTCGATGTATTTCATGAGAGTTATACCTGACAAATTAGTTCATAATTTACATTTATCATGCCTAGTTTATGTTGGCATAATTTTTCAAGTATACTTTTATTTTTTAAGACTCAATTTTTGGGTCTTATAATATTTATCAGCAATTTTTCTAATTCATTAGTTTTTTGTAGCATAAATTTTGTTGAAATGATTTTTGAAGAACCAAGTGTGAGCAATGCGTAAGGGCTTGTCTTTTTTTGCAGGATGAGCTGTAGTATTTATTGGTACCATTTTGGGGCACATATGACTTTTTTGTTTAAATTCTTTTCCATTGTTAAGGGGGAAAGTTGGGCAAAAATAATATAATTCAGCGTTTTTTTATTTTTATTTATACATGGTATAAATGTTATAAATGAAATTTTATCTGCATTGTTCTAGTTGGTACTATTACGGCAATACAAACCTTATACAGTTTTACTATTTTGTTTAATATTCTAAGATCCAACTTTTTTTTCATCTCTCTCTTTCTCTAGAATCTGAAAAATTTAAGTTGAATTTTTACTCTATAGAATTGATTCAGTCATCTCTAATAGGTGGCCAAATAATAAAAATTCCTTCAGTGTTTTCAATTTTTTTTTTGAGTTTACTGTGTTGGGTAAATACTGTAACATGATAACTTTATTCTGTGGGATATGATTGCAACCGTACCAAATATACATAGTCTTTGTTTTGCTACTTTTGCTTCATAAAATAACTTTTTTTTTACAAAAAAAGCCATACAATTTATTTTTTTTTATCACTTTGAATATCATTATTGAGGGAGAAAATGTGACCCAAAAACTTAAATTCTGAATTTGACAATTGTATATGTATATATATATATATATATATACACAGTGGGGGAAATAATTATTTGACCCCTCACTGATTTTGTAAGTTTGTCCAATGACAAAGAAATGAAAAGTCTCAGAACAGTATCATTTCAATGGTAGGTTTATTGTAACAGTGGCAGATAGCACATCAAAAGGAAAATCGAAAAAAAAACTTTAAATAAAAGATAGCAACTGATTTGCATTTCATTGAGTGAAATAAGTATTTGAACCCCTACCAACCATTAAGAGTTCTGGCTCCCACAGAGTGGTTAGACACTTCTACTCAATTAGTCACCCTCATTAAGGACACCTGTCTTAACTAGTCACCTGTATAAAAGACACCTGTCCACAGAATCAATCAATCAAGCAGACTCCAAACTCTCCAACATGGGAAAGACCAAAGAGCTGTCCAAGGATGTCAGAGACAAAATTGTAGACCTGCACAAGGCTGGAATGGGCTACAAAACCATTAGCAAGAAGCTGGGAGAGAAGGTGACAACTGTTGGTGCGATTGTTCGAAAATGGAAGGAGCACAAAATGACCATCAATCGACCTCGCTCTGGGGCTCCACGCAAGATCTAACCTCGTGGGGTGTCAATGGTTCTGAGAAAGGTGAAAAAGCATCCTAGAACTACACGGGAGGAGTTAGTTAATGACCTCAAATTAGCAGGGACCACAGTCACCAAGAAAACCATTGGAAACACATTACACCGCAATGGATTAAAATCCTGCAGGGCTCGCAAGGTCCCCCTGCTCAGGAAGGCACATGTGCAGGCCCGTCTGAAGTTTGCCAATGAACACCTGAATGATTCAGAGAGTGACTGGGAGAAGGTGCTGTGGTCTGATGAGACCAAAATAGAGCTCTTTGGCATTAACTCAACTCGCTGTGTTTGGAGGAAGAAAAATGCTGCCTATGACCCCCAAAACACCGTCCCCACCGTCAAGCATGGGGGTGGAAACATTTTGCTTTGGGGGTGTTTTTCTGCTAAGGGCACAGGACAACTTATTCGCATAAACGGGAAAATGGACGGAGCCATGTATCGTGAAATCCTGAGCGACAACCTCCTTCCCTCTGCCAGGAAACTGAAAATGGGTCGTGGATGGGTGTTCCAGCACGACAATGACCCAAAACATACAGCAAAGGCAACAAAGGAGTGGCTCAAGAAGAAGCACATTAAGGTCATGGAGTGGCCTAGTCAGTCTCCGGACCTTAATCCAATCGAAAACCTATGGAGGGAGCTCAAGCTCAGAGTTGCACAGAGACAGCCTCGAAACCTTAGGGATTTAGAGATGATCTGCAAAGAGGAGTGGACCAACATTCCTCCTAAAATGTGCGCAAACTTGGTCATCAATTACAAGAAACGTTTGACCTCTGTGCTTGCAAACAAGGGTTTTTCCACCAAGTATTAAGTCTTTTTTTGTTAGAGGGTTCAAATACTTATTTCACTCAATGAAATGCAAATCAGTTGCTATCTTTTATTTAAAGTTATTTTTTCGATTTTCCTTTTGATGTGCTATCTGCCACTGTTACAATAAACCTACCATTGAAATGATACTGTTCTGAGACTTTTCATTTCTTTGTCATTGGACAAACTTACAAAATCAGTGAGGGGTCAAATAATTATTTCCCCCACTGTATATATATATGTATTAAGGCTGATGACAGCCTGTATTTGTGGGCAGGGCGTCAGTGCCCTATATATACCTGCCACTCCTATCCACCTGTGGTGTGTCTCACGTACATTCGTAGGAGGAGCCACATCTAGCTGCCGGCACGAGCAAGCATCACGGTCGTTTTCCACGTTTGATTCGCTATACGGTATAATGCAACAATACAAAGCGTGTTTTTTTCCGTCACCAAGTAAGTACCTGGCTAACGGAACGCGCCGTATACTTGCTGCCACGGGTAGGGCTCCCTTCTCGCGAGAGGTCCGTGCGGATGGCGTGCGGTTCACGGTGGAACGCACACGTGACCGCCGGGCCTCCGCAGGCATGTCCAGCCGAGCGCCAAGCAAGAGATCCTCCCGCACACGTCCACCGCTCGTTCCTCCGGTGGCATGGGGTAGGCAATCGGGGGCCAGCACGTTCCAGTTGGGGCAAGAGTGCAGGCTCTGGGTCCCCCCGAAAGCGGCCAGCGGCGCCGCGCACGCCCACATGCAAGCATGTCCAGACCTCCCCTAACATTGTCTAAAACTCAGAAAAACCAGCAGGGATGCGCAGGTTAGCAGGGGCGGCACAGGTAAGAAGCAGCTGTTGCATCGGGTGCCGACAGTGAGTCGTGCAGTCGCAGCCCGGAACCCAGCCTGTGTTGGTGGCAAGTTTGTAAGCATGATGGGTTATTTAAGGGCTCATTTGGATCGTTTCGGGCCGGGGCTGCACTATGACATGGAGGCTGTGCCACGCGAGATCTGTTTTTTTTTGTTATCAGGTCGCAGTGTCAGCAGGTGTCAGGGGTCCACGATTGTGCGTGACTGGCTCCATTGTTTTTATATGACGTGTGGCTTACCTGGGGATAAATTGACAGTGGAAAGTGAACACAGTTAAAACAGGCCGTATGTTACCTTGTCCGTCCAGGTTCAGCCACGGCTGATACTATGCTTTATGTTTTTGTCTTGTTACCTGGATCAACCAGGTCGAATTAAATGTTGTATGTTACCTGGATCGCCCAGACCGAGTTAAATGTTGTACGTCACCTGGATCGCCCAGGCCGAGTTAAATGTTGTACGTCACCTGGATCGCCCAGGCCGAGTTAAATGTTGTATGTCACCTGGATCGCCCACGCCAAATTAAATGTTGTATGTCACCTGGATCGCCCAGGCCGAGTTAAATGTTGTACACCACCTGGATCGCCCAGGCCGAGTTAAATGTTGTATGTCACCTGGATCGCCCAAGCCAAATTAAATGTTGTATGTCACCTGGATCGCCCAGGCCGAGTTAAATGTTGTACGTCAACTGGATCGCCCAGGCTGAGTTAAATGTTGTATGTCACCTGGATCGCCCAGGCCGAATTAAATGTTGTATGTCACCTGGATCGCCCAGGTTCAGCCACTGCAGATACCATGCTATGTCATTTGTCTTGTTACCTGGATCGCCCAGGACAAGCTAAATGTTGGGTGACTTACTACACTATATGTCATGTTTGTTGTTAGGTTTATCTAGACTAAGTCTTTTCCATACGTCACTTTAGTCTATCCAGGCTCAGTCTTTAGTTAGGACTCTCCTGGATTGTCAAGGGACCTCGCGGTCCTCATCCTATTTCTGCGGTTACGATATTCAGTCTACTTCATGTTCTCCTCAGATTCCTAGAAGTGTCTTCCGGACACTATCGTTCTCAAATCAGACAAAAGCCTCCGTAAGGTAAGAAATGCGCAACAAGGGCATAGGCACCGGTAGGTCCTATTCATGCATACTCCAGTCTATATGTACTTTTTGTTAGTTCTTATTGTCGGTTTTTCTGATAGTGGCAATCCAGAACGGGTCCTTCGGCAACCTAGGAACAAGTCTTGGTTCGGGTTAAAGGCTGAGTCACGATGTCACAAGTGTCTGACATAGAGGACAATATCTCTACGCTAGGCTCATCGGTTTCGGGCCGGGCCAGCAACAGGTCTCTCTGGAGCTGGACTATCCCAAAACTGATCGCCGAGCTCAACAAAAAGGGGATCCGGTATCCAGCATCTGCAAGAAAAGCAGAACTTTATAGACTGTTAATGACAGAGTCCGGGCCCTCAGGGGAACAACCTTCTCTATCTTCAATTCAGCATTCCATAGCCCAACTCCAATCCTCCATTAGCGGTTTAGTCAGCCCCGTCACAGACATTCAGTCTAGGGTTGGGGTTCTGGAATCTCAGCCGTCAGCATCCTTTCAAACCCCGGCATCAGCACCAACCCTGTCCTCTCCACAGTCTCTTCCAGGTATTCCCATGCCCACCCCTCAAATTGCCCCGTCTCAATTTCTACCAGACAATCTCAAGAAGGACATTGTGGCAGGGAGAGATGTAAATTTGGCATCCATCCTTATAGCGTCCCAAGATGTCCCAGAAAATCGAGTCATCAATTGTGGGGATGTGTCGGTAGTCTTGAAAGCAAAAGACGCACACCTGAATAGGAAGTTAACCATTCCTGAATTTGTGCTGGCTTTCAGTATATACAGGGATGTTGTCTGTTCAGACCACCCAAATAGGAGGGAAGAACTGGATAACTATCTATGGTGGGTCGGCTTTCTATGATTACCACCGATCCTTTTCCGCCAAAGCAGCGGCGGCGATCTCACAATTTCAGTTCACCACTAATTGGGCGGAGATGGATATGGAACTATTCTGCCGGCATTTTGCAGGTCTCCGGGCACCCACCTGCTCAAGTTGCCAGTCCATATTCCACTCCATCGAATGGTGCCCGAACTCCAATTCTGCTCTCCCGCAAGGGGAACTCTAGCGCGGTTGACAAACTGGGCAGACCTATAGCGTACCTCGGTAAGAGCCAGCTATGTAACAATTTCAACCAGGGGAGTTGTGCATTCAACGCGTGTAGGGCCCTCCATATTTGTTCCCTATGTTTCAGAGCCCACCCTCATACCACGTGCCCTAGGAAGGCTTATAAACACTTATGACTAACCGACGTTAATGTCGACCTACTGTCGGTACTCCTAAAAGATCACCAAGACCCAGTCTTTGTAGGTTTTCATACAGGGATAATTGCCCTTCCTCAATCTAATTAGGAGGGTCAAAATATGCTATCAGCCAGTCGTGATCCAGAAACGGTCGAGACACTGATCCAGGCAGAGGTCAGCAAGGGTTTTCTGTTGGGTCACTTCACCGATATTCCTTTCCAGCACTGGCGCATTAATCCAATTGGCATTGTTTCAAAACAGTCATCAAATAAAAAACGCCTAATTTATGACCTGTCTGCCCCACATGCTTCTTCTACTCCAAGCTTGAATTCACTGATACCATTAGACGAATATTCAATGCAATATTCTTCCATTGACGAGGCAGTACAGTTTATCTTGCTCTCGGGCAAGGGCTCTTGGCTCACGAAGGCAGACATAGCCGACGCTTTTAAGCTGCTGCCTATCCGGCCGCAGCTTTGGGGTTGTTATGGCATCAGATGGTCCAACAAGTTGTATTTCGCCAACCGTCTCACTTTCGGCTGCAAAAGCAGTCCCTGGATTTTTGACCAGCTGGCAAAGGCTCTCCACTGGGTCTTGGTCCACCATGGTGATCTGCCAATGATTATCAACTATCTGGATGACTTCCTGATAGTCGAGAAGCAGCATCCATACCCGTCCGGCCTAGCTACTTTAACAGAAACCTTCAACCAATTACAGGTCCCGATATCTCCGAATAAAACAGAAGGGCCAGCTACCCAGGTCACCTTCCTAGGCATTATTCTGGACACTGTTCGGATGGAAGCCAGGCTTCCAGCAGAGAAGTTAATCAAGATTCAAGCAGCCATAGCCAAAGCCGTGTTTTCAAATTCCGTCACCAAAACGGAGCTCGTGTCCCTTTTGGGGATGCTTAATTTTGCGAACAGGGTCATGCCTCAAGGCAGATCATTTATATCCAGGTTAATTCAGCTTCTCCCCAAAGCACAAGATCAAGACAGCATCATTCCCCTAGATAGTCATGCCAGAGCAGATCTGGCCATGTGGAAATCTTTTTTAGCAGACTGGAACGGCGTTTCATTATTCGTTCCCCCACGAACCGCGCTCTCACCCATCGTTTTTTTCGGATGTGGCAGGGTCAGCCGGGTTTGCAGCCATTTTCGGTAACCATTGGCTGGCAGACGGGTGGCCCCTAGAGTTGAGCTCTGACACAGAGGCCTTAAAATCATCTCCCCTCATAGAACTCTACCCAATAGTCGCAGCTGCTCAACTCTGGGGTGAACAGTGGGCCAACTCCTCCGTCTTGTTTGTCACTGATTGTCAGGCATTAGTCGACATCATCGATAAACAAAGAGCTAAATCACCCAAGATTATGTCATTACTACGCAGATTAGTATGGTTATCCCTTTCCTTCAATTTCCATTTCTCTTGTGAACACATTCAGGGTCAGAAAAACATAACAGCAGATGCACTGTCCAGATTTAACTTTCCGTTTTTTTTCAGGAGATGCCCGATGCGGATCCCACGGGAGCTTCAATCCCAGCATACAACACTCTCGTCATGGGTTAGAGTCTTTGGTTTCAACAGCGAAACACCTCATAAGGCAGTCGTTAGCTCCAAATACGACTATGAATTATTGAGCCGGGTTAAAAGCTTTTGATAGATTTAGGCTTCTCCATCCTCAGGGCGACTGGGACAAAATATCTTACATATTGGCGTTCATAGCTTTTTGTTACTCCCAACAAAAACTTTCGTACAATACCATCAAACTATACCTAGTGGGCCTACAACACCACTTCATGCTTAGTAACCCAGGTCGCATTTCAATTTTGTCCAATCAGGCCATCAAAGCGGCTCTCAGGGGAATAAAAAAAAAATGCAAAAAAGACTTCCACCCGCAGACAGCCAGTGTCCAGTGAGTTGTTCAGGGAATTGTCTTCTGCACTGGATGGCAACCCCTTTGGGCCCTTCACCAGCATGGTAATCCAAGCGGCCATGTACCTTAGTTTCTATGGCTTCCTCCAGCCAGGAGAGTTTACTAGCAGCTCACTGGGACACGGCTGTCTCCGCAAAGAACAGCTGTCTTGGCATAATAGCTATTATGTACTTAACATCCTGTCGACAAAGACGAGTCAGACTGGGCCACCCACGGAAATAAAATATTTCCCCACCCAGAATAATTGGTGCCCAGTCCAGATCCTTAATAAATTATTGGGCCTGTTCCATGCAGCACCTCCTGACAGTCCTCTCCTTCCCTTCAAGAACAAGTCACTCTCCACAAGTCAATTCACTTCCCATATCCGCTCCCTGGCAGCAGGGCTTGGACATGACCCAAAAGTCATTTCGGGCCATTCATTCCGCATCGGGGCGGCATCTTCAGCTTCAAGACACCAGGTCCCAGCTCATGTTATCCGATCAATGGGGCACTGGAGATCTTCCTGCTTCAGCAGGTATATACCCAATCCGCACAGGGAAATCTCCCAGGCTTTTCAGTCATTGGCTTTGTAGGTTATGCGTGTTGGGAGAATACAAATAAATTGGTCAAAGTTAACATAGTGTCCTTGACTTTTTGCCCTCTCCAGGCCTACCCACGCCCGTGGCTTCAGGCACAACTCAGCCATGTAGTTCAGGTTTGGCATGCCTTACCCACGATCAGTACGTGTTCAGCCCAGTCCACAAGTATTAAGGCTGATGACAGCCTGTATTTGTGGGCAGGGCGTCAGTGCCCTATATATACCTGCCACTCCTATCCACCTGTGGTGTGTCTCACGTACCCCTCACTCCCACCCCTTTTTCATACACTCCAATAGGGTACGCCCTCTCCAGGCCTACCCACGACCGTGGCTCCAGGCACAAATCAGCCATGTAGTTCAGGTTTGGCATGCCTTACCCACGATCAGTACGTGTTCAGCCCAGTCCACAAATATATATATATATATATATCCAAGCTGGTTATAGATCGTGTTCCTTTTATAGACTGGGGTTTTATGGATGCAGCCAATTATGTGTAGCATTTTATGTTTTCAATTGTTTAAAATAATACAGGACCAGATTTGAAAAAATTCTTAAATTTTTATTTGTTAAAAACATTTTTTATACTTTTGTCAACTTTTTTTTTTACTTCCCCTGCATTGTATTTGTCAGTATTAAAATGGCTCTCGCAGGGTCTAAACAATTTCCATGCAAGACAAACCCGGAAGCCATTATTAGGTCTCCTGTTGCCATCGCCACCATCAGAACCCTGCAATCATATTGGGGGGGGGGGGGGGGGGGGTCTGAAGTGGTACAGAGGTTAGTACCTCTTAAATTATTATTATTTTTTTTACCATTTTCTAGATTAGGCTTACAAATTCTCATGCATACTGTAAATGCTGACCAAAATATGTGTGAAAGTGGCCCAAGAGGAAGCCATAGGAATCTATAGTTATTTTTCTTTAAGCAGAAAATGTTTTTAAGAAATTTATTTGAAATGCTTTAACACACATTCTGAAATATACAGGTGAAACTCAAAAAATTTGAATATCGTGCAAAGTTCATTTATTTCAGTACTGCAACTTAAAAGGTGAAACTAATATATGGGATTGACTTATTACATGCAAAGCAAGATATTTCAAGCCTTTATTTGTTATAATTTGGATGATTATGGCTTATAGCTTATGAAACCCCAAAGTCACAATTTTGAGGTACCCTTTGCTTAGGGGGTATGGATTAATTAGCTGACTAGAGTGTGTCACTTGGAGCCTAGAATATTGAACCTTTTCACAAAATTCTCATTTTAAGCTGCATTCATGCAATTCCTTTTAATTTGCATTACTGAAATAAATGGACTTTTGCACGATATTCAAATTTTTCGAGTTTCACCTGTATACAGTTCCTGCTTCTTATTTTCACTGGTCTGAGTTAATAAACTTAGGGTCTTAGATGGTCTGGAAAAAATAGACTTGTTGGTGATCGATCACACTCCACTGGGACAGTAGCATGTTCTGTAACACTTTTTCAGACACCTTATATTTCTCAGGTACAGCATAAAGAGCTAAAAATACTTGTTTTCGTGTACAATGGAAAAAAAGGAAGAAGGGTAAGAAAGAGAGAAAGGAGTAATATATACTTATACAATAACAATTATGAAGGGTTTTCTTTATTGAGCATCATCAGAATTATTTTCAATCGAAGGTCTATGCTTTTTTACCACCATATTATACTACCTTAGCGTCATACTAATTTATGCACTATAACGTGTATAATTTTGATCCTAATAGTCAAACAATCTCCAAATATATTTTTTTTTATAATTGAATCATCAGGTACTGCAGAAGAGGTTTCAGGGTAATAACATCATAAGATGAGCAAAGGCCACAGCACTTGTTAGAGGGGCTGTCGGACCTATTGAACAACTTCCCTCAAGGTAGCAGTTGTCATAAAATAATTAACAAATTTATACTCACCCATTTCATCCCCCACCACTTCCAGTGTCATAACTCTGATCATTCCTACCACTTTGGCGATGTTATTGGCTACAGTGATGATGCTCCCATATACACCAACTCCACTGTAGCCAATCATTGACCTTAGTGGTATACGACACATGTGTATACCTTTTTTTATTACTTTATGACAGTTGCTGGCTTGAGAAAATGTCAGTATTGCATTTTATAACACTTTTTTTCACTAATACTGTACCTGAGAGCAATGTGACAATACTTGGTCACATCTAGTGTTGAGCGAATTGAACTTGAAGAAGTGGATTTCGATCCAAATTTCAGGAAAAATTGGATTAACCGCAAAGCTGAATTTCCTAGTGCTTCTTCGTAGCGAATCAATTTTCCCTGAATGATGGTAAAAAATAAAATAAAAATCATACCTCATCCGTTTGAGCAAGAAGATCTTCATCCCATGTGAAATCCCATGCGTGGTAACGTATTATGTCACCACGCTGCCCAACATGATGTCACCACAGGCCGTGCAAGATGTTGAGCTAGATCTTGAATCAAGATGGTGGCGCTGGCTCTTCATGATCAACTGGATGAGGATAAGTATGATTTTATTATTATTTTTTTTATTTTACACTGTAATAGTGCTATCAGATGCCGAGATCAACTATAAATGCAGTATCTGAGGGGTATAGTGACGGGGGTGGCACAATCCAACTCTCTGTCATTGCACCCACTACTTACAAAGAACTGCATTTCATGACGCAGTAATTTTGTCAAAAATTTGGCGGAGCAGCCGAATCGAATTTTCCAATACTTCGCTCATCGCTAATCACATCACTTCCTACTTAGTCATCTCGTTTCTTTCTTTCTGTAGAATCAGTTTTGGAATAGTTGGCATTATGTAAATTTTTGATTCTGAAAGAAGATCTTCGATAGTTGGGGTATAAAGTTTACAGTGTATTTTCCCAACTGCTGCAGAATGTTAAAGTCATCATCACATTTTAACATAGTAGAAAACAAAAGATCCCCCATTAGCTATAAAAAGAGAAATTAGTGCAGGGATTAAGCTATTCTAGTACATGAGTGCTAGTAAAGGCAGCAGAATCCTGGATGTACAAACCTTATATTCAGCATGCATTACTCAGAGAGACACACCCATCTGAGAAACATCTGAAACTAGGAGTAGGTTGCAAACTGCATATTAGAGGATCTGAAAATGAATGAAAGCATGAATCTGGCATTATTAATTCAAATAACCACTAGCATATACAGTATATATTAAAAAAAAATTATATCAAAAAGTTTTTCCAAGCCTTTAATGCTGGATTTTTAATTTATTTATTTTTATAATGTAGGTCTATGCCTTTAGGTGGCTGCACACATAGCCTTACTCTATGAATGTGTGTGAGACTAGGAGAGCTTAAACAAATAATTCATAGCTAGGGATACAAAATGAGTTTGCTTCACAAATTAAATCACAGTAGCAAATGTAGACGCTAAAATTGAAAGCAAGAAGTCTTTATTTCCCATTTCATAAACTCAAAATGGGCAAGGAAAGAGAACCCACTCGTTAGAAAAATAGTAAATCCTGATGCCTCGTTTGAATCAATTATATGAAGAGCCCCTCTTATTGTGTTTGCATTTAGTGCCTTATATTACCCCCATCTATTTTATGTCACCAGAGGTGAACGTGGAGGGGGGGAACCAGCATTCAACAAGATTAATTGGAGTGATCCCTATTATCTCAGTCAATGCTGGTCCGCCACCCCCTTCACCTCTGGTGCCATAAGATAGATGGGGGTAAGATAAGGCACTAAATGCAAACACTATAAGAGGGGCTCTTGATATAATTGGTTCAAACGAGGCATCAGGATTTGCTATTTTTCTAATGAGTGGGTTCTCTTTCCTTGCCCACTTTTAGTTTATGAAATGTGAAATAAAGACTTTTTTGTTTTCAATTTTACAGTCTACATTTGCTACTGTGAGTTTGAAACTAGGAAAGCCCCTCAGACTCTGTTATGTCCTCCTAAGCACTGCAGAGGCTCCAGAAGGGATGCTGCACAGCAATGGACAAGTGAATGAGCTGCTAACTATTGACAATCTGCTGTATACTATAATTGCATTTTAATATTCTACTTTAAGCAGCTCTTTTAAAAGAATGATCTGTTCCTGCGAGACATGCCTTTAAAATATATTTTCTTGCATTTAAAAAAGTTGATTAGCTATTAAATCTATAGTGACAATATATTATTTTCATTGAAGACATCCTATCATGACAAAAGGGTGGCTACATATTGATCCAGTACTTGAAAGGGTTATAGCACTGTAGACTGTACTTAAAAGCTGCATGCTGAGCTCACAAACAGTCTATAGCTTAACAATTTCACTTTATAATGTAATAACTTACCAGCTGAACAACTTGAGCTCCCCAAGCGATTTACAATAATTACTTTGGCTACAATGCGACAAAATCTCATTTTCTTGAAATATTATTTTCCTTGGCCAAAACATGAATTTGAAATCTTGTTTGTAGTGCATTTTATTGTATGTAGTGAGTGTGTAAACTGTGCTACTTGGTATAATTGGAAGGTTTTATTAACAATATAATTACTAGTGTTGGTCAAACACCAAAGTGCTTGGGTGCTCAAGTAGAACACCTCGGGATGCTCGGGTGCTCTACCAAACACACGAGAACAATGGAAGTCAATGGGAGAACCTGAGCATTAAACCAGTCACCCCCTGCTCTGAAGAGGGGAGGGTGTCTGGTTCACATGAAAAGGTCAGAAATTGATGGAAACACCACTGAAATGATTCGGGAACAGCATGGGGTGGATGTTTGGATGCATCTTGGACTCCCAGGTCACTGCTGGGAACGATGTTGTCCGAGTAGTACGCCACTTTTACAGACTGACAATAATATGCACCAAACTGAAGATAAAATCGATTTTAGAGGAAACATTGCTAGGAAACATTCTTTCCTGTACATTTACTTGTATATAAAGTGCAAGTGCTGCCAAAAATTACAAGGAAGAGGCACTCCGATACAACCTGTATATCACATAAAGGAGGGCTCATTCACATTGTGGTACAATTGTTCATGTAGTGGGACTCCTACACTCATAAAGCCTATGCACTAAGGGAAAGGGCTGCCAAAAATTACAAGGAACCAGCACTCAAATACACCCTTTATTACACATAAAGGAGGGCATCATACACACCTTTGAAAAATTATGATTGATGGCCTGCTGGTGACCCACAAAAACTTTAGGAGCAAGGGCCTGCTGCTGAGCTGACCATCTAATACATTTTGTGGGCGAGGGCCTGCTGCCAAGGTGACCATCTAATACATTTTGTGGCAGAGTGCCTTCTGCCGAGCTGACCATCTAAAACATTATGGATGAGGGCCCGCTGCTGAGCTGACCCTCTAAAACATTAGGAGCGAGGGCAGCCTAATAAGCATGTTGATATGATGGAGGAGGAGGACGAGAAAGGGGAGATTGAACCATATACCCTTTTTAGTGGTGGAAGGGGTGCATGGGAATACAGCGTATTCAATACACCATAAAAGCCACATGTGTCTTTATGTTCAGCCGCTTTCCTCTGGTGGAGTAGAGAAGTCAGGGGCAATCCAGGCCTTGTTCATTTTTATAAGAGTCAAACGGTCAGTGTTTTCAGTTGACAGGTGGATGCGCTTATCAGTTATTACGCCCCCAGCAGCACTAAATACCCGCTCTGACAAAACGCTAGTAGCAGGGCAGGCCTGCACCTCCAAGGCATAGAACGTCAGTTCTTGCCACCTTTCCAGCCTGGACACCCAAAAGTTGTAAGGCTCACAGGAATCACTGAGGACGCTGACACGGTCTGTTACGTACTCCTTCACCATCTTCCAAAATGTTTCCTCCTTGTGACACTAGGCTGTGCATCAGGTTGAGGGTGCTGGTGGGGTATCATAAAAATGTCCCAGGCCTTGGAGAATGTTTACCTGCCTCTGTTGAAACTGCTGTGAGTTCCCCTCGTCTCCCCTTCCTCGGTTAGCCAAGGAACTACGTACTCTGCAGCCAGCGTTGTCAGCTGGAAATTTTTGGAGCAATTTTTTCACAAGGACCTTCTAGTATTGCACCATTTTGCTCGTCATCTCCACCACAGAAATGAGAGATGAGAAGTTCTCTTTGTAGCGGGGGTCGAGAAGGGTGAACAACCAGTAATCAGTGTTGGCCTAAATGCGTACAACGCGAGGGTCACGGGAAAGTCAGCCTTACATAAAGTCAGCCATGTGTGCCAGAGTCCCAACAGACAAGACTTTGCTGTCCTCATCAGGAGGATGAATCTCAATCTCCACACCTCTTCTCTTCCTCTTCTCTTCCTGCTGCCAGCTTTCTCACTGCGCCTGCGCCGAATATTGAACGGGGCGGCGCAGGCGTGAGATTTAAACAGCAGACCTGGCCAGAAGGAGAACCAACGCTGGCCTGGCACTGTCAATCAAGACAGAAGGACGTGGAAATGAGGTGGGCGAACGGAGCATCTAGGAGCAGGTGCAACCCCTTGCTCCTAGAGGCTCATTTGCATATAATAAAAGTTAAAATTACACGAAAACGGGGGCATACTTAATTAAAAGTAATGCAGAGTTAAATTCAAGTGCCATTTTCACATCTATAATGTCAGCCTGTTTAATAGCCAAAAATTGGGGTGACAGAAACTCTTTAAAAGGACTTTTGGGTCTCTCTAACAAGTTTTAGCAACACCGCGATGCTCGAGCCGAACTAGTGTTAGGCCGAGCATGCTCGCCCAACACTAATAATTACCCAAAAAATCATTGTCATTGCTGATACTGCTTTTTAGCAAATGCAGACTGTATTCTCACTGGCTCCTAGTTCAGTTCTATTGAGTTTCCTGGTGCTTTTTGAGGAATTTCCTGCTGACAGACTCCTTTTAAAGCAGAAAGAAGTGTTTGCAACAAAATGCATGATACTTGCAGATTTTTCTAAAATTAGTGTTGCAGATTCTCCACAAAGTGTGTCCCTATACAATAAAGGGATCAAACCTAAAATGAAAACTCCCTATCATGCTCACTAGTGTTCAGCGAAGCGAGCTTCGGATGCTTCATCCGAAGTCGGTTCGCTCAAAACTGCGGAATAATACTGAACGGAGATTGGTCTCCATACGGTATTAGAATGTATGGGCTCTGATGAGCCGAAATTTGTTATTCACGAAGTCACGCGTGACTTCGTTGAATAACTTCCCTATTTTGGTAGTACCTTGGAACCGAAGCCGAGTTCAGTTTTAAGTGGTTTACTACTTTAAAAGTCAACTACCGAAATTATTCAACGAAGTCAGTCGCGACTTCGGGAATAACTAACTTTGGCTGATCGTAGCCCATACATTCTAATACTGTACAGAGACGGATCTCAGTATTATTCCAAAGTTTTGAGCAAAGCGACTTCGGATGCAGGTATCTGAAGCTTGCTTTGCTCAACACTAACACAACACATCCGACAGGTCATCTTGTACAAGATGTACCTCAAATAAAACTAAGTAGCACTGAGCTTAGGTATAAACCCAGGAGAATAAAGAATTCTACCATACCAATGTGGCAAATCAGTAAAGAAGAGTAGTGTATGAGAAAATATCGGGAGGGTTGAAAGCCATGAGGTAGCAAACAACCCCATATGTATTGTTGTTCTCTATTGCAACTTTCCCAGATTCTCCTACAACCATCTTGTGGAAACTCAAGATTATATTGGGTTTTAAAGGACATTGCTATTCCTTCAGCTAAATCAGGGATGCCCAACCTTCGGCCCTCCAGCTGTTTCAAAACTACAACTCCCAGCATGCCCAGACAGCCTACAGCCATCATCCTACAGCAGGGCATGATGGTAGTTGTAGTTTTACAACAGCTGGAGGGCCGCAGGTTGAGCATCCCTGAGCTAAATGGTCTTATCTTAACAATCTTCATATCTTCTTCACACGCACTATTTTAAATTTTTTATAAAACGTTATTATAGTATTTTTTTTAAAGCATTGACGCTTTTACTTTTACATTTTTAATAGTTTATTTTTCTTATGCTTTTCAAGTCTTATAGAGAAGCCTATGGGATGAATATCAGAAAATTGCCATACCAAGAGCGCACTAGCACAGATTTACTAATACTTTCTAAGTGCAAACTTTTCCAATTTTTGCAGTGTTTGCTTAGTTGGAAGTCATTTTATTTTTATTTACGCAAAATACCTTTTGATTTTTCAGAATAAAGTCTAATCATGTTAATAATACAGCCAAAATGATAAATCTGATTAATCTGGTAAATACGCAATACAATTGGCCACCCGTTAGTAAAAGTAAACTGCAAAATGTGAGACTAGCTAGCGCAAGTCTCATTAAAAATGTTGCAAACACTTGATAAATGTGTTATAAATGCTTACACAACTGACAAAACAAGCAACATTTCTCCAATTTTCTGGTGCAGACTAGAGAGTCTAAAAGTGTGTTTTAATGGCAGTTTGTGACCACCATTGCCCCATGTTCCTGGGTGGGCAGAGACGCAGCTCCACTCACCTTGTGTCTGTTGAAATTCCAGCCTTCCAGTGGTCAGAGCCACTGGTTTCCTGTATGTGTGTATTAGGGACATTATTCATATTACCCTGCAGTACTACAAAGTTGAATTCCCTTTTGCTCTGTCTGAAGCTACTTGACTGTTATGCTAATTAGCTCTGCTATATATGCTGTGCCGTTTGGACTACCGTTTGCCTGAGCAATAGTTTTCACTAGCTTAGTAAATTCAGCAAAAGTGCTATAACTATTTTTCTGCCCTACCGACCTCTGTCTGATTTCTGGATTCTGACTCTACTGCCTGACCTGACCCATGCCTGTTTACTGTACTTATCCTGTGCTGCCTGCCCTAACCTTTGGGCTGTTTCATGGATTCGCAAGAATTCTGCCTGCCTTAACTCCAACCTTTTACTGACAACGAGTTTTCCTTGATCACTTCGTGCTTCGCACTGGTATTTCACAGTCTGGTGTGTTTGTTGCAGAGAAGACCAGAGCATTTTTTTTACTTTGAAAATGTTGTGAAAACTTTGCAAAATGCTTTGTCTGAATACAGGAAAAGGGATACAAATATAATTTGCAGTTAAAGGGCTTTGCATGCTTCCTTATGAACTTGGTAGCCTCTTAGGCCTCTTTCACAAGGGCGTTGCGGGAAAATGTGCGGGTGCCTTGCGGGAACACGCGCGATTTTTCCGCGTGAGTGCAGAACATTTTAATGCGTTTTGCACTCGCGTGAGAAAAATCGCGCATTTGTTTGGTACCCAAACCCAAACTTCTTCACAGAAGTTCGGGCTTGGGATCAGGGTTCTGTAGATTGTATTATTTTCCCTTATAACATGGTTATAAGGGAAAATAATAGCATTCTGAATAAAGAATGCATAGTAAAATAGCACTGGAGGGGTTAAAAAAAAAAAAAAACACCTTAGTCCACTTGATCGCGCAGCCCGACATCTCCTTCTGTCTCCTTTGCTGAACAGGACCTATGGTGAGCATTCATTGCAGGAACAGGACCTGTGGTGACGTCACTCCGGTCATCACATGATCCATCACATGATCCATCACCATGGTAAAAGATCATGTGATGGATCATGTGATGACCGGAGTGACGTCACCACAGGTCCTGTTCCTGCAATGAATGCTCACCACAGGTCCTGTTCAGCAAAGAAGGAGACAGACGAGATGCCGGCAGCGCGAGCAAGTGGATTAAGGTGAGTTAAATTATTATTATTATTTTTTAACCCCTCCAGCGCTATTTTACTATGCATTCTGTATTCAGAATGCTATTATTTTCCCTTATAACCATGTTATAAGGGGAAATAATAATGATCGGGTCTCCATCCCGATCGTCTCCTAGCAACCGTGCGTGAAAATCGCACCGCATCCGCACTTGCTTGCGGATGCTTGTGATTTTCACACAACCCCATTCACTTCTATGGGGCCTGCGTTGCGTGAAAAACGCACAATATAGAGCTTGCTGCGATTTTCACGCAACGCACAAGTGATGCGTGAAAATCACCGCTCATGTGAACAGCCCCATAGAAATGAATGGGTCGGTATTCAGTGCGGGTGCAATGCGTTCAACTCACGCATTGCATCCGCGCGGAATACTCGCCCGTGTGAAAGGGGCCTTACAAAACAGGCTCCTAAACATGTGAACAACTAAAATTCACTGAGATATTTGGTGAACCATATGTTCATTTCTACTGACCACCATTCAATACATTTGTAAATAAATGGAATAAAATCATTTTAAGTACACAAATACATTTTACATGTCTACCTTAAGAGAACTGTGATAGTTTCAAACATAAAATTAGGCTTGTAACATTTAAAGGTGGAATTACATTAAAACAATCCATAATATTTTTTCAGACTCTCCCTTGAGTAATTTTCTTTACAATTTAACAGTTCAGCAGTTTAGGTTGCACAAATGACTTGTAATAATTATGCTGGTTACAAAAGCTAATTTTCATGAAAGGTTAGCTACAAATGGCACTATTGATTAGGGCAATACTTTAATTTCAGCTACTTGGCTTCTATTTTACTTTATGAGAAACAGATAAAACAGATAAAATGTAAAGGGGTTGTCCAGGATTGCAAAAAAATTGTTTAAGGCAGGGATTGTGATAAAATAAAATAAAAACCAGTTACTTGTGTGTTAAATGCACCTCTGTTCCAGTGCCACCACTAAGGTAGCTCCAGCCAGTCTAGCCTCAGTGATAATACCTGTGTGTATGTCACGAGAGTACCAAAGCCATTGAGTATATACAGTCCTCACATGGATATACACCATACTAGAGGTGGAGCTAGAGCAGACGTAGATTTAACAGGTGAGTGTTATTTTTTGTTTTAGCAGAATCCCTGCTTGTCTCATTTCAGCTAATTGTATTTTTCACGTAAACAAAGTTAATTTAAGGCACTTAGGGCTCTTTCACACCTGCGTTCTTGTCTTCCGGCATAGAGTTCCGTCGTCGGGGCTCTATGCCGGAAGAATCCTGATCAGGATTATCCTAATGCATTCTGAAAGGAGTGAAATCCGTTCAGGATGCATCAGGATGTCTTCAGTTCCGGAACGGAATGTTTTTTGGCCGGAGAAAATACCGCAGCATGCTGCGCTTTTTGCTCCGGCCAAAAACCCGGAACACTTGCCGCAAGGCCGGATCCGGAATTAATGCCCATTGGAAGGCATTGATCCGGATCCGGCCTTAAGCTAAACGTCGTTTCGGCGCATTGCCGGAGCCGACATTTAGCTTTTTCAGAATGGTTACCATGGCTGCCGGGACGCTAAAGTCCTGGCAGCCATGGTAAAGTGCAGTGGGGAGCGGGGAGCAGTATACTTACCCTCCGTGCGGCTCCCCGGGCGCTCCAGAGTGCGTCATCCATGCGCATGGGGCGCTCTGACGTCATTCTGGAGCGCCCCGGGAGCCGCACGGACTGTAAGTATACCGCTCCCCCGCTCCCCGCTCCTACTATGGCAACCAGGACTTTAATAGCGTCCTGGCTGCCATAGTAACACTGAAAGCATTTGGAAGACGGTTCCGTCTTCAAATGCTTTCAGTACACTTGCGTTTTTCCGGATCCGGCGGGCACCTCCGGCAACGGAAGTGCATGCCGGATCCCAACAACGCAAGTGTGAAAGAGGCCTTACTAATGTTTTGTGATGGATCATATTGCCTCCTTTGTTTGCTTGTCACATTTTTCCAACACATCTAATGACCACCTTGCAATCCAGCAGCGGTGGCCGTGCTTGTATACTATAGGAAAAAGTGCTGACCTATGCACACTCCCGCGGTCCCAGTCATCAGAGAGGCTGGTGCTTTTTCCTGTAGTGTGCAAATATAGCCACTGCTGCTGGATTGCAGGGTGTTCAAGCCTTGGATGCGAGCAATGTATATTGTGATAGAAAAATGAATCCAGCCAGCAAAGGAGGCAATATGGACAATCACAATACATTAGTAATCGCCTTGTATTAACTTTCTCTACATGATAAATGCCTTTTGCTGAAGTGAGACAACCCCTTGAAATATTTTTCTTAAAATCCTGGACAACCCCTCTGTTTTTTTTTTTTTTTTTTGTGTGAGATGTGAAAGCTGATCTGTGCCATTCTTTTTATACCATACTTTTTAAAAATTAAAGGAAAAGTACACCTTTAAAACAATTTTTTAATGACTTTAAGGCATCTAAAATGGTCACCAGACTGGCTATCTGACACCCCCTCTCTGAACCCCTCCTGAAAGAACTGATCTTTAATCTGGGCATAAATCAGCTTAGTTCCTCCAGGAGAGGTCATTATGACTGATTTGTGAAATATAGCTGCATTAGCCAAATACTACTAAAATGTAAATGAAAATCTGTTATAAAAATGTTTTTAACCTATAATACTGCACATGTCAATTAATAACAAAAGTGGCTCTAAAGATGTCCATAGCCTTTAACTGAAAATATCCTATCATGTTTGTGTCTACAGTTCTTGCATGTCTACAGTAAGTGTCTCCACATGACTCACCTCAGTGAGCCACACAGCATCAATGACTGCACTGACTCCTCCAAGATATCTCCAGAGTGGAAAGGGGTTGAAAACTGCACCAAAGGGCATGATCACATTTACACTGCCTGGCCCTGTCAATCAAGAAGCAGAGTGCAGGGCAGTTGCAGAGAGAGCTGACAGATGTCCTTTAAGTATCTATGAGTTAGTCATCCAAATAAAAAGACAAAAATGTAGCTTGTGTAGATTTCTACCATAAACCATGCCAGTTTCCTAGCATATATTATAAACATTTTGGAAAAATGGCAAGCAGGGCTCTAAACCCCCAAAAAGTCATAACATTTGTGTAGCCATTGCGTGCACTACAACTTTTTGATGGAAGTTTTCTGGTTTACAGAGGATGATAAGTGTGCGTCTAAATGGTTCCTAAAGTGACATCTGAAATAGTAAAAAAAAACACTTTCTAGGGTCATGTAACATACCAAGACCATTAATTTAATCCCTGATTTCTAAGTTGCTCTGTACACTTGGGCTTTTTAACATTAGGAGGCGAATACTGTATAAGTAGCTGCATGGTACTGAACTGCACAGAAAAAATGACTTCCCTTCTTTGGCATCACTCAGTGCTCTGCAGCTATTGGCTAAAACTTCCCTTAAGTGACTTCCCACTCTGCCCGTCCCCTGCATGCGCACTGCATGTAACACTGTTAGGGTCCATTCACACGTCCGTTGTTTCTTTCCTGATCTGTTCCGTTTTTTGCGGAACAGATCTGGACCAGATCTGGACCCACTAATTTTCAATGGGTCCCGAAAAAAAATCAGACATTGAGCTGTCCGTTTTTTTTCATTTTTTTTGAAAATGAATGGGTCAAGATCTGGTCCAGATCTGTTCCGCAAAAAACGGAACAGATCAGGAAAGAAACAACGGACGTGTGAATGGACCCTTAATGCGGAAAGCTCTCTGCCTCCTTCAGGTAATTATCTGCGCCTTGTGGTCCAAATGCAGGAAGATGCAGTACTGATCGTGTGATTTAGCCCTAGGGGCGAATAACTACAAGTCTTGCCATCTGTGCTTTTAGACCTTGTCTTCCAGGAACAAAAGAAGCTGGAGGCTGAAAAATAAAATTCATTGCAATGTAATGCTATGTGAATATCAATAAAAGGATGTTTTTAGGTCTCAGACAATGTTAAATAAAATGTGAGTGGGCTCCTAAGCATGAATGGTATCATTAGCTTCAAACATTGTGTTTGGAAGGAATAGCAATGATATCAGCAATTTTCCACTAAAGCTGGCATGCTGAAATATGATTCAGAATGTCAGAAGGTTGGTAATACATACAGGCGAGATATATAATAACAGTTTGGTTTGATGCTTTAAAACGTGTAGCTACTACTCATCACACATACTATGACGTGCTTTGTAAGATGAAAAAATGAGTTATAATAATTAGAAATGAGCGAATTTATGTAAGTAGCGGGTGCAATGACAGGGGGCAGCGATAGCCCCGGCCCCCATCATTGTTCCCCTCAGATGCCGCGGTAATACATGATCATAGCACCTGAGTGTAAAAACAGTGTAAAAGTAACAGAAAAAAAAGGAAATCATACTTACTGCCTCCATTTGCTCACAACAGGCCGTATTTGCTCACCATATTGCTTAAAGATCTGGCGCGAAATCTCACAACATTGTACGACATCGTCATACGTCACCACGCGCGGGATTTCGGCCGAGATCTTCAATCAAAATGGTGGTGGACGGCCCATCGCGAGCAAATGGAGGAGGTAAATATGATTTTTTTTTTTGTTTGTTTTTACACTATTTCAGGTTAATGCTATTCGTTACCACAAAGGAAAAGCACAAGGCGAATCGAATTTATCCTGAAGTTCGGATCGAATTCCACTTCGTTGGAACTCATAATAATATGCAAGTTGTTCTCTTCTGTATGGTCTTTTAATATTCTTTTCAGCCATTTCCAACTTTGGCTCAACATTTTTTTTTTATATAAATATATATTTTTATTTTCCAGATCATAGTATTAATACATAAAAACAATATTAATCACAGAGGAGTGTCCAGCATGGCAATCATAGACATCCTTACAAGAAAAGTTCTACACAACATCCTAATAACACCCTCAAGATAATATATAATAATAACTATATCAACCCCCCCCCCCCCATTGGCTGCCGTCCACTCCATTCATTGTTGTATAGAATAGTATCAGTATTAATTATAGCTATGCAGTTCTGCGTGCGGCTCTCCGTTTCCTTTCAATGTCCTCATATACCCTAATTTTTTGGAGGTATGAACCCCACTCCCTTATTGAGGGCGGGGAGACAGAGCCCCAATACTTTATCAATATAGCTTTAGCGACCATCAATCCCCGCATCCAAATCCGTCTAACCTGGGGCGGGACTTCCACATCTGACCCATAATCTCCAAAGATCACTACCAAAATTCCCGGGTTATAATTCATTGAACTCTCCCTTTGTAGGGTAGCGAAAACCTCATCCCAATAACTTCTTATTTGGCTCAACATTTTAACGGTGACAACTAGGAATGAGCGAATTGACTTCGGATGAAACATCGAAAGTCGATTCGCATAAAACTTTGTTCTAATACTGTACGGAGCAGGAGCTCCGAGCTCCGTACAGGAACTCTGTACAGTATTAGAATGTATTGGCACCGATGAGCCAAAGTTATTACTTTGTGAAGTCTCGCAAGACTTCAGGTGATAACTTCAGAAATTAATTCGTACTGTAAAAAAACATTTCCCGAACTCTGGTTCGGTACCAAGGCACCACTTGGAACGGAACCCCAGTTCGGGAAATGTTTTTTTACAGCACAAATTAATTAATTAAGTTATTGCACGAGAGACTTTGTGATCAATAACTTCGGCTCATTGGAGCTAATACATTCTAATACTGTACGAAGCTCCTTCTCCGTACAATATTAGAACAAAGTTTTATGCGGATCAACTTTGGATGTTTCATCCGAAGTCCATTCGCTCATCCCTAGTGGCAACCACACATCCTAGGCATTACAGTCCTCACAGTGGTTGTTCACGGTGTTCAGCGTGCGTGTGTCAGCTATTTTCACTGGATTCTATTATACTCCCTAGGCTTCTAGTATTTGCAGCAGCACCAATAAAACAGGCTTTCTTATTCAGCCCTATTAAGTTTTGTTTCCCTCGTTAGGAGTTTTAATCTACATACAGTGCCTCATTGATATTACTTACAACTGGTTCCATGTGTAACCTCATCAGAAAGTATAACACCACAGATGGTGCAAATAATGTCTGCCATGTTAATTGAGTTACCAGGGGAGGAAATTCCAAGCATAAGAGACCAAACAAAAAGCACTAATGACTAAATGTATTAAACAGAGCAATGCCTGGCTGATCCCTGGAGAAGATGGAAAAATTATAAATAAAAACAGTGCGACAGAATAAAATATTAAAAAGCAATTCCATATTGCCAACGGTGAAACTCACTGTGGGCTCATTATACAGATTGCTGCGAAAAATCAATACAGAGATGCTTCGTTCAAATCAGAGGACGCCACTTGCATCCACTTACTTCTTGATGAAGTCATATAACTGGCCTCCAACTGCAATAACTAGAAGATCAGAGTATTGAATGATATAGTTATTCTATCAATTTGTCATATTAAATGACTGTGGCCTAAAGACTCTAGGTGCTTCAAAATTTGGATTTTCCAAAAACACGGAATATAACATAAGGTGTATTTTGGAAAATGATACGCTTAAAAAAATTTATCAATCATTTATCAATAAGTATTTGTAAATTTCCTTAGTATTTCTCTACAGACAATTCTTGGTGTTGGCGAGATAAATAAAAAATTATATTATCCAAACAGAAAAATCTCATTATATAAATGGATACCATATGCAAGAAAAAAGCTCTTGATGGTAAGTTCATCACCAAGCTGGAACTATTAGGTTGATCTCTCCACTTTACTTTTTCTGGTTTTGGCAGGATGAATAAAAAATGACATTATCCAAATAGAAAAAATTGAAATAGAAAAAATATCATTATATAAATGGGCACCATATGCAAGAAAAATTAAATTCTTGATGATAAGTTCATCGCCAAGATGGAACTAATAAGTTCCTGCTGATGGCCTGGAGGAGGCAAGGTGGATGGTTTGTTGGTTGATCTCTCCGCTTTACCTTTTCTGGGTGAAGTGTTTATCACTGATTATAATTAGTGTTAAGCAATGCAAGAAAAATTCAATTCGCAACAAATCCAAATTTCCTCGTGCTTTGTGGTAATTATTTGATTTTTTCCTAAAATTCAGCTACATGTGAAAGTAAGAAGCCCAGGAACGTGAGATCACCCATAATGCAGTGCAGACAGCCAATCAGCAGTTATCCAGCCCCTGTGATGTCACATAGTCCTTTTAAAGCCTCATCCCATGTGGTTAAGTGTAATAAAACAAAAAAAAATATTTTGCTCCATGTGTATAATCCGCTCCCCTCGAGTGCCGCTGTTCCAATCATTTCACTGGACTATGTTAAGATAACTGCAGTGGTAATGTGTCGGTGCACCTCATGTGACCAACGGAGGCAATCACTGGCCACAGTAGTCTTGTGCTTTATATACCACTGAAGCAGTGGTCATGTGTGGTATACAGGATGTCATCACTGGAGCCAAGAACATGACTTGATGGCTCCAGCAGCCAGGAGGATAGAAAGAGAAGCGCTGGAGCTAAGGAGGTTTGGAACAGTGAGTTTTAATTGTTTAACAACCTCCCTAGTTTTGCAACTTATTTTTTATTTGGACAACCCCTTTACATTTTGCATTGAAGTTATGACAGATGAAAAGTAAGGTCATCTTAATCTTGGCACTCTGATTAGGATGCATGGGATAGCGCAACTAGTATGACTGATGAATCTTGTGTCCTGCATTGTATAAACTTTCAGCACTGCTTAAGAGCATAGCTAAAATCATTAGTGATGTGTAATTACCAGCATCTGTACTTTCTGAAATATAAATACGATGTTACTGGTTCCCAGCTGTCTCAAGAGACTAGTTGGTCTCCATCAGTAACACAAGCACCTTCTCGGCTCTATTCTCACTGATTGTTGTCTGCTTTGGAGTTGCTCTTAAAGACTGTGCAATTTCTTGCCAGAAAATGATAGCAGGAATGATTAAAACTTCAGGAGAAAATTGCTCTAAGAAACAATACACTAAGATTTTGAACATATATATCACTGTTTTATTACCACTATTACAGAAAGAGCTTATATGGCGACACAAGGCAGTTTCTCTTCTATTCCAAAGACTTTTTATACGTAGAAGTCTCAGCTAGTTCATAGCACCATTACACATTAGCATTATAAACAATGTATTGTTCCATATGCAATTTTTATAGGTATCATATCAATTTATTATCAAGCCTAAGTGCTGACACCTTCCCTTTGTGTACTCCTATGATACAGGATTAGATGCTGTCACTTATAGAACTGCTGGTCCGATGAATATACCTCTAGACGTTATAGACCCTGTGAACAAGATAAACCCCTTATATAAGATTTGGTTAAGAAATATGGACTGACCATTACTTATCATCCTCTCCCCAGCATACAGTAGACAGTGTATAACTTTAGACTGGCAACAAGCAATTCAGAAAACACTCTGAAGTCAAATGACCAAAATATATGGTAGTATATGTAATGAAATCAAACACATTTCACTATTCATAGCACAACACAGACTAAATAAATCATGCCAAAAACAAAGTGCAAACACCCTACACATTTAAAAAAAATACCAGTACACCCAACACTTAACAGACACACCTCCCCTATGCCACACTTCATTGTACCTGCTTTGTGGAGTGATCCCACGGGATCTTGCGATATTTCACAAGTTCTTATCCGATCTAGCTAGGAACGTATCCGCACTGAGACTCCTAAGACGCCGGTCTCCTTGCACACATCAGCGCTATGTGCACCCACCCCACAGTGCCAGTATGCTGTTCTCTGAGGCTCTCCTCCTCTCCTCTTCCATCTCCCCCTTGGGCACAAGCCGACAGTGGGGTGCTCCACAGCAGTTATATTTCTTTGATTTTCATCTTCTTTAACTTTAGCCCTTTTTAATAGATCATTCCATGCCACATTACTTTATCCTGAATTTCACTCCTGGGGTTGCATGTGGGATTACATATGTAGACCCGCATCTATAGTTACCTGTATCCACCATAGGTTTACATTACAGCCCCCTGGCCTCATCTTACTAGTACTTTACCCATAATGCTTATCATAGCATATTTGCACCCTTCCTTACTAAACAATATTTTGCTTATATATGTATTCCCCTTTAACCCACATATAATTTTTTTCATGTACTCGTGATTGTTTTTTTTTTTGTATTTTCCTGTAGTGACTCTGTGACCAAGGTCTGATTCCAGGACCGAAACGTCACAACTGAAAGTAATGTGTGATCTTATGTTATTCTATGCCTACATTTGATTAAATGGAGAATTTACAATAAAAGATTTTTAACTTGCATACCTAAGGGAGTGCAGTGGTACACTATATAAAAAGACACATATGCATATTTTTCTCAATATCTGACATTAAATCAGAATACACCTTTCCTGTTTTTTGGTCAATTAGGATTACCATAATTATTATTATTTGCCAAATGCCAGAATAATGAGAGAGAGAATGTTTTAAAGAGGACCTCTCACCACTCCTGATTCCTGTTTTAATAGCTTCATGCATTCCCCATGTCATAACAATACTGGAGCATCTATTCTTATGGCTCTATGTTGTGCCATTCCTGTATTATTTGCACTATAAGTTATGAATGAATTGCTATTAGCATTCAGTAAGGGTACAGAGGGGAGGCAACCAATTGGGGGGGTGGGTGTACCTGCACAGACTGACTCTATCCAATCAGTGCTGCCATTTTCAGACTGTGCAGGTACACCCCCCCCCAACTGGTTACCTCCCCTCTGTACCCTTACTGAAGGCTAATAGCAATTCATTCATAAATTCTAGTGCAAATAATAAAGGAATGGCACAACATAGAGCAATAAGAATAGATGCTCCAGAATTGTTAGTACACGGCCACATTTCACCTTCAGGACCAGGCCATTTTTTGCAAATCTGACCAGTGTCACTTTAAGTGGTGATAACTTTAAAACGCTTTGACTTATCCAGGCCATTCAGAGATTGTTTTTTCGTCACATATTGTACTTCATGACACTGGTAAAATGGAGACAAAAAATTTGAAAAGATTAGCAAATTTCTAAGTTTCAATTTCTCTACTTCTATAATACATAGTAATACCTACAAAAATAGTTATTACTTTACATTCCCCATATGTCTACTTCAGGTTTGGATCATTTTGGGAATGACATTTTATTTTTTGGGGATGTTACAAGGATTAGAAGTTTAGAAGCAAATCTTGAAATTTTTCAGAAATTTTCAAAAACCCACTTTTCAAAGACCAGTTCAGGTCTGAAGTCACTTTGTGAGGCTTACATAATAGAAACCACCCAAAAATGACCCCATTCTAGAAACTATACCCTTCAAGGTATTCAAAACTGATTTTACAAACTTTGCTAACCCTTTAGGTGTTCCACAAGAATTAATGGAAAATAGAGATACAATTTAACAATTTCACTTTTTTGGCAGATTTTCCATTTTAATATTTTTTTTCCAGTTACAAAGCAAGGGTTAACAGCCAAACAAAACTCAACATTTATGGCTCTGATTCTGTAGTTTACGAAACACCCCATATGGGGTCGTAAAACGCTGTACGGGCACACGGCAGGGCGCAGAAGGAAAGGAATGCCAAACTCCCAAAAAGTGACCCCATTTTAGAAACTACAGGATAGGGTGGCAGTTTTGTTGGTACTATTTTAGGGTGGATATGATTTTTGGTTGCTTTATATTACACTTTTTGTGAGGCAAGGTAACAAGAAATAGCTGTTTTGGCACAGTTTTTTTTTTTTTGTTATTTACAACATTCATCTGACAGGTTTGATCATGTGGTATTTTTATAGACTAGGTTGTCACAGACGCGGCAATACCTAATATGTATAATTTTTTATTTATGTAAGTTTTACACAATGATTTCATTTTTTCGAAACAAAAAAAATCATGTTTTAGTGTTTCCATAGTCTGAGAGCCATAGTTTTTTTTTGTTTTTGGGCGATTATCTTGGGTAGGGTATGATTTTTACGGGATGAGATGACGGTTTGATTGGCACTATTACACTTTTTGTGATGTAAGGTGACAAAAAATAGCTTTTTTTACACCGTTTTTATTTTTATTTTTTTACGGTGCTCATCTGAGTGGTTAGGTCATGTGATATGTTTAGAAAGCCGGTCTATACGGATGCGGCGATACCTAATATGTCTACTCCCCCCCCCTATTTTTTACCTTTTTTTTTACTTTATTTGCGGAAAATGACGTTTTTGTTTATTTTTACTTGAAACTTTTAATTTTTTGGGGGGAAAACTTTCTTTTTAAAGTTTTGTTTTCACTTTATTTTTTGTCCCACTTTGGGACTTCAACTTTTGGGGGTCTAATCCTTTACAATGCATTCTAATACTTCTGTATTGGAATGCATTGGCTGTATGAGTAATACAGTATGTATTACTCATACAGCTTCCTGCCTGTGAGATCCAGGGGGCTGGATCTCACAGGCTTATCACCGGAAGGCAGCGTGATGCCTTCCTTAGGCATCGCGCTGCCTTTCATGCCATCGGGTCCCCTGATGGCACCGCCGACGTTGCAACAAAAAAAGCCGCAAACAGCAGGTCTGAATTGACCTGGGGTTTGCGGCGATCGCCGACACGGGGGGGTCACGGGACCCCCCGCGCATTGACCCAAGGTGGCGGTGATCGGAAATGCACATGATGTACTAGTACGTCATGTGTCCTGAAGAGGTTAAGGCATTTTTATTACTTTCTGCAGTGTCAAAAGTTTACATACACTAAGATTACTATGCCTTTAAACAATTCTGGACTGTCCATATGATGATGTCATGTGTTTAGAAGCTTTTGTTAGGTTTGCTGGCAGCATCTGGGTTAATTAGAGACACACCTGTGGATGTATTTAAATGCACAGCTGAAACAAACTGCTTCTTTGTGTAGAATCATGGGAAAGTCTAAAGAAATCAGTCAAGACATCAGGAAGAGAATTGTGGACTTGCGCAAGTCTGGCTCAACCTTGGGTGCAATTTCAAGATACCTGAAGGTGCCTCGTTTATCTGTACAAACAATTATACGTAAGTACAAACAAGATGGGAATGTCCAGCCATCATACCACTCAGGAAGGAGACGGGTTCTGTGTCCCATAGATGAACGTGCTTTGGTCCGACATGTGCATATCAACCCAAGAACAAAAGTAAAAAAACCTTGTGAAGATGATGGCGGAAGCTGGTAAGATTGTGTCAATATCCACAGTGAAACGAGTACTGTATCAACATGGGCTGAAAGGCCACGCTGCCAGGAAGAAGCCATTACTCCAAAAGAAGCATTAAAAAGCCAGATTAATGTTTGCAAATGCACACAGGAACAAACACCTACATTTTTGGAGACATGTTATGTGGTCTGACGAAACTAAAATTGAACTTTTTGGCCATAATGACCATCGTTACGTTTGGAGGAAAAAGGAAGAAGCTTGGAAGCCTAAGAAGACCATCCCAACTGTAAAACACTGGGGTGGCAGCATCATGTTGTGGGGTTGTTTTGCTGCAGGAGGGACTGGTGGCATCATAGATGGCATCATGAGGAAAGAAGATTATGTGGAAATACTGAAGCAATATCTCAATACATCAGCCAAGAAGTTAAAGCTTGGGCGGAAATGGGTCTTCCAAATGGACAATGACCCGAAGCATACTGCTAAACTGATTACAAAGTGGCCTAAGCATAACAAAGTCAATGTTTTGGAGTGGCCATCACAAAGCCCTGATCTCAATCCTATTGAAAATGTATGGGCAAAGCTAAAAAGGCAGGTGCGAGCAAGGCGACCAACAAACAAAGCTCAGTTACGCCAGTTCTGTCAGGAGGAATGGGCCCAAATTCCGACCAACTATTGTCAAAAAGCTTGTGGAAGGATATCCAAAACGTTTGACCCAAGTCATGCAGTTTAAGGGCAATGGTACCAAATATTAATGAAATGTATGTAAACTTTTGACTTTGCAGGAAGTAATAAAAATGCCTTAAAACATTCTCTCTCTCTCTCATTATTCTGGCATTTGGCAAATAATAATAATTATGGTAATCCTAATTGACTAAAAAAAGGAAAGATTTATTCCGAGTTCATATTGAGAATAACATGCATATGTGTCTTTTTATATAGTGTATGTAAACTTCTGGTTTTAACTGTAGATGATAAATATAATAAGAATGCAATGTGCACCAAAATGATGATAATAATTAACATTAAATAATAATAAATACAAAAAAATGTGCACAGCATTCCAAATAAAACCCTCACCAAACACAAGTCTATATAATGATGTAATGGTAAAGGTAAATAGAATAAGACTAGGATAAGTAAGGGATATGTTATAAATGTTTGGCAGATCAGGGTCCCACCTCCAAGACTGCCACTGGGAATCTTAGAGGCAGAGTTCTAGGACAAAGTGGCTGCTGATGACCAGAAAAGGAGAAGAAGAAAGAGAGAGCAAGTCTCTACATTAAAGTCTATGGAAGTTTAATGGAGGCATACTCTTAATTGTCCATAGCTTGTCATCTGGATTCAGCTAAAATAGGTGTTGTGTATTCTACAACAAAAAACAAGTGGGAAAATGTAAATTTTGTATTAGCTTATGCCGGGTGCAAGTCAGACAAATGCTACAAAAAATAGTCTGTGACATCCTGCTGTATATTACATATTACCGCTGGGACCTGCTTTGTATAAAACCTTGGGTTATCATAAACACATTCATTAAGTATTGACAATCACATGAACCGGTGCATTACCGACAAGCGTTTTAATTTTCGTCTTTTACTGGGTTTTGTGAACAATTAGTATTCAAGCAGCTGATGAGGTGTCTGGAAAGTGCTAATTTAATAATCTATTAATGAAATAATTACTACACTGCTCTAATCCTTTTAATTTGCAGTGACTTGATACCATGGATTATTTTAAATGAACTAAGGCTTCAGGAATTATTAAAATATGCTGTACACTCTCACTATTGCATTAGTCCTTACAGAGTAACAAGAGTCGGGCTGAGAGGCATATTTCATAAAGTGCTCTTGTGTATTCTTCCAGTAGTAGAGAGAGTGGCAACTTTTTGTTTGCACTGACAGCAAAAAAAACTCCAACAGGGATGCAGATTACATAAGGTAATGATGTAATCTTCCAAAAAAGTTCAGTACCTTTGCAAATACCTTGTTTTATTTATCCTATTCTTTTCACCTTTGAGCCTCTCCTGTATTCTGTTCTGTTATGAACTTACAATCTTGCGCGCTAAGTAAAACACTTGTAATCTGTCAAAAATGCTGATAGACATACTTGGATCTTCTCAAATGAGATTTTATAAGGCAATGCATTCAAGAATATTTGGGGGATAGTTTATAATGCCTTGAACACCAGAATTCTCGCTTCAAAAAGTTGCAAAATGGGGAGTTAGATACACCAACATTTTTTTTTTACTTTTTACATTTTTACACCACTCACACCAGTTTTGAAAAGTGAGTGGGAAAGTGAGTATGGTCCTCAATGTTTCACTACAGTTTTTATCATTAAAAAATGACACAGAAAGTTGCAAACTTAATTCAGTAGGAGACAGCATAAAAAACTGGTGCAGCATTTCCACTCAATCAAAACTCACTTTGAATATTGCCCTAATGATAAATCCCCTCTTAGTGTCTGGTGTAAATACAGCACTTACTAACATACAAATCATAAGCAAATTGTATGCAGAATGTGACATCATAAAAAAAGCTTTTCAATAAAGATACAGGCTAATGCGACATCATCATAGTGAAACACAGCCTATAAATAAAAGCAACCACTGCTGTGACATTTTGACAAAGGAACACAGTTTATGAAAAATCAATTAATAGTAGAGCACAATTTAGAATAAAGACACAGACTATTTGTCATTATCGATATAAAGCAAGGCATAAACATAATGACAGCCATTACTGTTATATCATTATAGAAAAATACAGCCTAAAAATAAAGAAAAATACTATTGTTAAATGATAACAATAAGAAAACAGCTATTATATAGAGATGCAGGCTACTGTGAGACAGGTACAATGGAAAACAACCTTCAAATTCATGCAAACACTATTGTGACATTTTTGAAGTAGAACACAAGTTCTTTGTGATATCATCATCATAGAACTTAGTCTTGCACAAAAGGGATTATTGTCACAATATTAATATAAAAGACAAGCTATGAATAAAAACATAGACAACTGTGACATTAGTGACATAGAACACAGCGTAAGAATTAAGACTAATATATTGTGATACCATCAGAATAAATTCAGTATAGAAACAAATGTAAATAGAATTGTGACACCATGACATCTAAGTAATGAAGAATAATCAAATAATTGTGACATCAACACAATAGAATGTATTCTGAGAACACAGGCAAACACTTTGATATCATCATTACAATAGAACACAGCCTAGGAATACAGACAAAAGCTATTGTGATATCAATGTACTAGAACAGTAAGGCTGGGTTTGCACTTACATTAGGTTATTCCAATATTGGTTCCTTTTATAACAGAATATAATGGAACTCATAGATGGAATGCAAAACAGAAATCTTTAAGAGGCATTCCGTTTTGATCCGTCATAATGGAAGTCTATAGGCAAGCATAACTAATCCGTCTGGTTTCGGTTATGCAGGACGGAAAACAGTACTGTCGAAGGTGTTTAGATCTCAGTGGCGTGACCTTGATGAGGGTTCCAATACATACAAATGAAGGGGGTCACAGTACTCCAGAAGATTCCAGTGCAAAGAGTGCATTATTCACCTATGTCATAGCAAACTTTTAGCCCTGTCATGATGCATTTCTCACGCCTAGAAAATTCCAATGTTCCAGTCCTGTCACAGGCCTTTATTTCACTGCCCCCAGTAATCTTCCTATAGTGCTCCCATTAATTTTCACTCATATGTGACGGAGCCTGGCACTGTCACTGTACTTCATACTGGGCTCTTTCAGAGAGCAAATCACAGCAGCATCACATGTGGTCGGTCCAGCATTTATCAGGACCCACAACTGCCCTACTAGTAGTATTCACATATGACTCCGGCCAATGGCCAAGTTTGCGAATACTACCAGTAGGTCAGTGCTGGGGCCTGATAGATGCCGGTCTCAGTTACATGTGAGTGCAGCGGGCCCCCTCCACTCGCCTGGCCCAGTCGCAGTCACACCCTCTGAGACAGTGATCGTTTCGCCCCTGGCAATATATATTTGTCTACCTGTCAGAATGACTGTGCGCAGTAATACAGGAGTATTACAGTGCACAATATAAGTGATCAAAAGATTTCATATCCAGGTCTCCTTAGGAGACTGAAAAAGCTATAACGTAATCTATTAAAATATCTGATTATTTAACTTGTACAGTGAAGACTATAAAAAAAATCTCCATTGCCAAATTTGTTGTCTTTAGGAAAGGTACAAAATATCCCAAATGATATCAATAAAAACTATAGCTCACCCTACAAAAATTTAACCTTCACATAACTCCATTGGCAATTAAATAAAAAGTTATGGACGGCAGTATATGGTGACACAAAGTAATCTTTGTTTAACAGAAAAGCATTTTCGTTTTTTTAAACTAGTAAAACGTAACAAAATCATATAAAATTATGGCACAATGAACACTATAAAACAATGAAACTATAAAAACAGTGGTAGAATTGTGTTTTTTTAAACTGTCACCACCAACATTTGTAATAATTAATTAATTAATTGAATGTACCCAAAAATGGTGCCATAAAAAAATACTACTTGCCCTATATGGCGACCGAAAAAAATACAAAAGCTATGACTTTTGAAATGCGGAGACCAAATGGAAAATAAATGGCTGCAACCTTTATTGGTTATATCAAAATCTCTGCTTTTTACTGTGTAAAAACACTAATTCTGTTTACACAAATTCTGTTTTTAATGATTTTTTTTTACCTGTTTTAATTCCAAATTATGTTCCAAAAATGGATAAAGCTGCACACTGTATGGAATGACCCTGTGGCATGTCTCATTTCCAATTATGGAATCTTGATAGCATAAATTCTGCTTTGGGGGAGGTGTTTACCAAACGGAATGCACACTAATAATTTCCTATTATGTATTAATAAATCATTATGAATGTAAAATAATATATTCCCAGGGGAAGATAATTAACAGCAGTGTTTACCAGACTCCACACGCAGGAAACCTAGCATTAATATGGAACTAGACAATGAGTACTAAAGGTTCTAATTACCCTGATTGTTCAAATAGCGACATAAATACATATGTAATGACATACTGTATTACTGTACAAACTTTGAATCACTCAATTTAAACAAGTTAAACAGAAGTTTTAGAAAATATCCAATGTATTATTTACATCTGTGAGTGTGACTGTTTAGTAACTGAGAAAAGGGTTGTTGAAAGCAATGTTCGAACAACTGCTCTTTCTTGTACAATAAAGTAGAGGTTTCTTTTGCAAAGGCAGTAAGGCACACTCTCACTTATAACCCACGCCTTGTCATGGTGGCACGAGCAGAAACTCAACACACTCTCTCTGAAACTCAATAGACGCTAGAACATACGTATGTACACATATAAGTTAGTTGCAGGGTAACTTCTTTGAAAGACCACATCTTGATCTAAACCAAGTATCACTCTCTGGGGAAGATCATCACTGGTTAAGCATTAATTTCCTGTATGTCGAGAGGAAATAGGAAGTACAGACCAGTGGGACCCGGGAAGCATCAGAACAGGAGTGGAGAGGATTAGAGAGGTGAGTATCACTTGCTTTATTATGCTATTTTGATCTTGATGGAAAAAAAAAAAAGATTTCTGGCAAGACAGCCCCATTAGAATTGCTCCCTTTATCAGGCAGAGATTTTTAAGAATACACATGCAGGGCTCTAGAAAAGGGTAAAGTCATGATGTTAATGTGTTCCTAAAGAGGTCTTCAGAAATGGTGGCATGTATACTACATTATACTAAAGGTTTCAGCAACCTCTGGCAGCATCAGGCCTCAGGTTGCCAAAGTCTGTCCTGTAGCAATTACATTTCCAAGACACATCACATTTATTTTGATCAACAGTTGGAACAAACATTAATAGAGCTTGTCCACCCTTTCCAAAATTCCTACCAGTTCAGATATAAATCTGTCATTATTTATCCTCTCCACATTTAAGCCGTGCTGTAATGAGGTACTTGGCCACTTCCATTGGTGTTACATTTTTTAACTGCAATAAAACTTAATTAGTAATTAGCCATAAAACTTAAATTAGTAAATTATTATAGATTACAAATTTACAGTAGAGCTTCTGTTACAATTAAAATTTCCACATTAAATCTATTTATCAACCAATAATGTTATACAGAGCCACATAAATCTGTGGTCTTAACCTTCTCTCTCATGGGAGAAAATTGTGCTGTATAAAGGGTGACTTCAAAATTGGCACAAAGATATACATTTTATTAGCCTCAAACTAAAAATAAATAGATGCATTATCTTCTACATTGAATGCAATTATGACAAAATAATTTAGCTTTTAGAGTGAGCACATTGGGACATCTCTATACGATTAAAGCCACCACAACCCCCTGTCCTTGTATAGAATCTTTTCCACCCCTCCTTCCCTAAATATTTTAGAAGAAAAGGAAGGCATGAGCAATGGGACAATTCTGCTTTAATTTCTTAAAGAAAGTATGTATGGAGGTGGATATCAGGTAATTACTGTAACAATACCTGTTGCTCACAAGACCACGGAACTGGAGCTGACCTATAGCAGTCACTTTTACCAAGTTATAACCATTATACCACTGCTCAAAAAAATTAAGGGAACACAAAAATAACACATCCTAGATCTGAGTTAATTAAATATTCTTCTTAAATACTTTGTTCTTTACATAGTTGAATGTGCTGACAACAAAATAACACAAAAAAAAAAAAATGGGAATCTAATTTTTCAACCCATGAAGGTCTGGATTTGGAGTCACACTCAAAATTAAAGTGGAAAAACACACTACAGGCTGATCCAACTTTGATATAATGTCCTTAAAACAAGTCAAAATGAGGCTCAGTAGTGTGTGTGGCCTCCACGTGCCTGTATGACCTTCCTACAATGCCTGTGCATGCTCCGTATGAGGTGGCGGACGGTCTCCTGAGGGATCTCCTCCCAGACCTGGACTAAAGCATCTGCCAACTCCTGGACAGTCTGTGGTGCAACGTGACGTTGGTGGATAGAGCGAGACATGATGTCCCAGATGTGCTCAATTGGATTCAGGTCTGGGGAATGGGTGGGCCAGTCCATAGCATCAATGCCTTCGTCTTGCAGGAACTGCTGACACACTCCAGCCATATGAGGTCTAGCATTGTCTTGCATTAGGAGGAACCCAGGGCCAACCGCACCAGCATATGGTCTCACAAGGGGTCTGAGGATCTCATCTCGGTACCTAATGGCAGTCAGGCTACCTCTGGCGAGCACATGGAGGGCTGTGCGGCCCTCCAAAGAAATGCCACCCCACATCATTACTGACCCAATGCCAAACCGGTCATGCTGAAGGATGGTTCAGGCAGCAGAACGTTCTCCACGGCGTCTCCAGACTCTGTCACATCTGTCACATGTGCTCAGTGTGAACCTGCTTTCATCTGTGACGAGCACAGGGCGCCAGTGGCGAATTTGCCAATCTTGGTGTTCTCTGGCAAATGCCAAACGTCCTGCACGGTGTTGGGCTGTAAGCACAACCCCCACCTGTGGACGTTGGGCCCTCATATCACCCTCATGGAGTCTGTTTCTGACCGTTTGAGCAGACACATGCACATTTGTGGCCTGCTGGAGGTCATTTTGCAGGGCTCTGGCAGTACTCCTCCTGTTCCTCCTTGCACAAAGGCAGAGGTAGCGGTCCTGCTGCTGGGTTGTTGCCCTCCTACGGCCTCCTCCACGTCTCCTGATGTACTGGCCTGTCTCCTGGTAGCGCCTCCATGCTCTGGACACTACGCTGACAGACACAGCAAACCTTCTTGCCACAGCTCGCATTGATGTGCCATCCTGGATAAGCTGCACTACCTGAGCCACTTGTGTGAGTTGTAGACTCCGTCTCATGCTACCACTAGAGTGAAAGCACCGCCAGCATTCAAACGTGACCAAAACATCAGCCAGGAAGCATAGGAACTGAGAAGCGGTCTGTGGTCACCACCTGCAGAACCACTCCTTTATTGGGGCTGTCTTGCTAATTGCCTATAATTTCCACCTGTTGTCTATCCCATTTGCACAACAGCATGTGAAATTGATTGTCACTCAGTGTTGCTTCCTAAGTGGACAGTTTGATTTCACAGAAGTGTGATTGACTTGGAGTTACATTGTGTTGTTTAAGTGTTCCCTTTATTTTTTTGAGCAGTGTAGTTATAGTTATAACCATGCCATTTGCTTCTAAGTACAGAAGGGATGAACTGCACAATTGCATAGCAACTAGACATTTGCTATAAACATATTTGAAGCATGTATCAACACTGGCACACAACAAATGACTGAAACAAACATGAATTGGTCACAGAACCCAAACAATGATATTTATGGATGAAGAAGGCTAGAGTACAGCAATGGAGAAGCTAATGGTGCACAGGTTGAGAGTGGCTGAATGGCAGTGAACAGAAATAAAGATATACTGAAATTACCCTGTTTTGAAAGACAACCTGGTAAGACAGCCAAGACAAACCAAAAACCCTCTCAGCTAACTGTTCAATATTGAGAATAATAGAGAACCACAGGTCCGAGGCCACACCTCTCTCCTTTACCAATGGGTATTCATAGGAAGTGAAAAAAACTGATTAGGGTTGCACTGGGTATTAAAGTTTCGATACCCAATCGATACTTTTGTGCCTGGATCGATACAATACCGGTATTTACTATTTTCCAATACTAGGCTGCGCACAGCCTAGTATCAGTTAGAGAACATGGCATGCGCCACCCTCAGCGCGCTCCATGTTCTCATCAGCAGCACAGTGGAGAAGGGCTGTGAACCTGCCGCTGCCACCAATGAAGATAATTAACATGATTATACTGAGAGGGAAGGCCATTGCACCACCAATGTATATGATTAACCCTTGAATACAAATGTAAGCTGCGGGTGCTGGCCGTATCAAGTACCCGACACCTGATCTCAATGACAGGGCACAGCCAGATCCGCAGAACTGCGTTAATTAACCTGGTGCGGCACCTGAAAGGTTAATTGATGGGGATTGCCCTGTCATAGAGGTTAAGACCCAAAAATACTTTTTTGGGTTTAAATGAAAAGCAATATGTATGGAGAAAGGAAAACCCCAATCCATTTGTGAAACCCATTGATGGTAATATCATGCTTTAGGCCTGCTTTGTTGTATCTGGGCCAGAATGGCTTGCTATCATTGATGGAACAATAAATTTCGAATGATACCAACAAATTCTAAAGAAAAATGTCAGGACATCTGTCCATGAGCTGAATCTTAAGAGATTGTGATTTATGGAGAAAGACATTGACCCTACGAATAGACACCAAGAATGTTGTTCTACCAAAGAATGGTTGAATAAGCATAAAGCCAAAGTTTTGGAACGGCCAAGTAAAAATCCTGACCGTAATCCAAGAGAAATGTTGTGGAACAGTCTGAAGTGAGTAGTTCATGGGAGGAAACCCACCAACATACATAACAGGGTTGAAGCTGTTTTGTATGAAGTAATGGGATAAAATTCCTCCAAGCTAATGTTCAGGACTAATCAACAATTACCTGGAACATTTATTTGTAATTATTGCTGCGCAAGGGGATTACTACAGTTATTGAAAGCAAAGGTTCACATACTTTTGTCACTCAAAGACATATGATACTGCATCCTTTTCCTCACTAAATAAATTACCAAGTCTAATATTTTGTATTTATTTGCTTGATTTTGGCTATCATTATCTACTTTTAGGACTTGATTGAAAATCTGATATAATTTTAGGTCACATTTATGCAAAAATTTCACAAACTTTCAAGCACCACTGTGCCAATACAGAACATAAACATGCAGGGCTGCCATCAGGAATTTCAGGGCACCATATAGGCAAACCACGTAGACACCTTTCCCCGACTCTTCTTGCATTTATAGCCACAACAGCTTAATTTTTTTTCTGTCAAAACTTTTTGCCTTACACAAAAGTAAGATTTAAATTTCTATCAACTTTTCTTAAAGGTTAAATGAAGAAAAAAAAAACTATTATACCATTTTTATTTATGCTGTTTACCGATCACCATACATAAAGTATTTATTATATGATATGGGTTATTATGATTAAAGGGATACCACATACTGTTTTGTGATATATATTAGTAAGGCTACTCTCACATCACCACTACTTATTTTGTTGTTCTGCTCCATCAGAGGAGCAGAACAACGAAAATAACATAAGCACCAGATTCGACATATAACTGAAACCAACAGAGCAAAAAACACACCCCATTGGCTGTACTGGGGTTCATTTCAGTTTCAGGTGTCCACTTTTTTTGGTAAAAGTAAAAACAAAAAAGTCGACTGTGTGCCACCAACCTAGGAGGCAATCTTTGGCGCCAAACTTGTATATCTTGAGAACACATCTGTATTCACAAATGTGTCTGGCATTGTGGTGTGTAAATACTATACATAGATATTTCCATGAGATTATATATACATAAAGATAATCACGCACGTGGTTATTCCTGTACCGCTTATGACGAAAAACATCCTGAGCAATCTTCCACTTACAGATATGGTATCCATGGTCTTGTGGTTCATTGCTCAATTGCGCAATATTTTATTTTTTCTGTGTACCTAGATTAGGCCACCACCTAGGGATTTACCAACATCATAGGGTCAGCCTAGGGCCTACCAGGAGGTTCCAGAATACGGGATCACCCTTATCAGGGCGGCCATTCCGTTTATAGGCAGGGTCACTTAGTATAGGGCTATATTTAGGGATAGGCCCAAACCAACTACATCAACCCTGCCTATCAACGGTTAGTGCCACTGCGCATTACAGTATGTATCCTTGATGTGCCGTCATGGTGATACCTTTTTTTGTTCTTTTTCTGTGTTCTTTTTTGTTTGTGGGAGTTTGTTATTTTATATGTGACTTGTATTAAAGGCTACGTTTTATAACAGGTGTTTCCTGTGACTATAATAATTATAGATATACCACCTGTGGATATTACTCCCTCTGATGGGATATTGTCTTAGCTGTGATTTTGTTCAACTTTTATATTAGAAAGAAAGAAAGTAAAACTGGAACATAAAAATTACCTAGAAAAGCAGCTAAACAGTAATACTATTTATTTAATAATATACCTATGAAAAAAACAGTAATGATATTTATTAGCTTTTAAGGCTACATGCACACGACCGTGTGTCCCCCCGTGGCCATATTGTGGCCCGCATACAGCGTGTCCGCAATACACAGGCACTGGCCATGTGCATCCCGCATCATGGATCGCGGACCCATTCACTTGAATGGGTCTGCAATCACGGAGATGTGGAACGGAAGCACGGATCGGAGCCCCACGGAAGCACTACGGAGTGCTTCCGCGGTGTTTCTGGCCGTGCCTCCGCACCGCAAAAAAGTAGCACATGCACTACTTTTTTGCAGTGCGGGCCGACGGATGCAGACCGACAGACCGACGGATGCGGATCGTGGATCCCCATTCAAGTGAATGGGTCCGCTATCCACGTGCGATTGCCCCTCAGTCTGTGCCCGTGCATTGCAGACCCCAATTTGCGGCCCGCAGCATGGGCACAGAGCCCTAACGTTCGTGTGCATGTAGCCTAACACACAGACAATCCTATCCTTATAACAGTTTGGTTATATAATGTAGTGGTAAACTTACTGCTTGTCATGCAGAAGTACTGAGGTTCACTCCTGTTAAATCAGTAAACATTTGTCCCCCAAGCCATATCAAATTGAAGGGCCACACAGCTTCATTGGTTTCACTACACTGAAGTGAATACAAATAAGCCTGACAATGTCACAGACTTGGGCCCCCCATCTGCTCCGGCTTATGACCACAGCATTGCCAGTACTGGCCCTGATGGTGGCCCTGTATACACGCTTGGCTAATCTGATCATGTATATGGGAGGGGGGTTGGCAGGAAACTTTGGGAGAGAAAGCTGAAAAATAAGCTAAATAGCTCTAAAGTACAAAAGTATATGGCCAGCCTTAAGCTGATTATATCAATTACAACTATATTAGCCAAACCTGCTGGTTTGGCTGACTATGGCCAAGTTCACACTTCAGTTATTGGTCAGTTATTTCTATCAGTTATTGTGAGCCAAAACCAGTAGTGAAGCCTCCGCAGAGATGAGGTATGAGGAAAAGATCTGCACCTGTTCTGTGTATTTGACCGGCGCCTGGCTATGGCTCCCAATAACTGATAGAAATAACTGATCGAATAACTGAAGAGGGAACTGGGCCTAATGTATATAGGACCTTTTGTCTCTTCCCCGACAGCAGATGTAGCTGCAGATAAGATTGAGCAAGTTGTATTTTAACTGCCCGTTTCTTTTGTTCTCTGGGAGAGAAGCCATTGCCAGAGGTGCCTGGCCAAGCCCAGCATGTATATGTATGGGAGGATAGGCCGATTGGTCAACATCAATCTCATGTGTATGGCCAGCTCAAGACACTCGAAGGGAAGATACTATATCTAAATTGACTATCAGTCACGACTAGACCACGATTGTCCACCAGATCATAGTAGTTTATTAAAAATCTGCAGATAACTGAACATCCTGCAAGCGTAGCTTACTATAAAGAAACTACCAGTAATTAAATATGCCAGTCACCCCCACAAGTTGTCATTTGGAAGCCATAGTAACAGTAGAATCTGCAGGCTATATGGAAATATTGCTTTACAAATGAATACCAAACTCTTGAATTATTTATATCATGTATGAGATATCTAATATCAGAATCAGCAAAAGAGATCAACAAAGTATAAATATTTAAAATAATGGACAATTTGATCTTTCATATTTCTGAGTCTGTGTCTCATAATTCGGATTAATAAATAATGAGAAACATTTAGTTTAATCATTAACCATCTAATTTCACTACTTTCTCTATAGGATTCATGCTCTGCAGTTGACCTGCATCCAAATCATATCCATTAACCCTTTCAAGCCCGGAAGATTTTTTTTTTATGTGTGTGTGTGTGTTTTCGCTTTGCGCTCCCTGCCTTCGCAGAGTCATAACTTTTTTTTAATTTTCTGTTCACATAGCCGTATGAGGGCTTGTTTTCTGCGGAACAAGTTGTACTTTCCAATGCCGCCATTTAATATTGCATATGATGTAGTGGGAAGCGGGGAAAAAAAATCCAAATGGGGTGAAATTGCAAAATTATTATTATTTAGTACGTTTAAAATAACAAACTCCCATAAAGACAAAACACAAAAAGAAAAGAATAACGACACTTCATGAGTGGATATGCACTTAGTGCGCTCTGTGACGGCGTTACTCATCTATTCAGGTCCACTGAACCAGCTGCTTATAGAGGTTTTGGCTCTTGCTACTTGGCCTCATTGTGGTCTGCTCCATTCATTAGTGGCCTTACCTCCTCTGACATTATCTCTATGTCGTTTATATGTGCATATTTTGTATAGCTAGGTTATATTGCATGTCCCTATTTAGTGGACTTTCAGTGGACTCTGTATGCGTCGGTGATATCCATTTTTACACCGACACGCTGTTCATATTGTATACAATTTTTAATGTGTGTTTGTTGGTGTGTCTAATAAAACTTTATATATATATATTTTATTACTTGGCTATTGTTGGATGTGCATGCTTAGGGTGGTTCTTGTGACTCTCTCTTGGGTCAGGTGTATTTTCTAGTCTAGGTACATAAAATAATAAAGCTTAGGTACACAGAGCAGCAGAATATACTGCTGTATATGCACTGTATAGACACATGCTCAATATAATATGTTGTTTAACCAATACAGAAGAGTAAAGATATTTGATATATACAGTACAATATTCTATGTACACATTCAGTGCATATAGTGGTATAGTTCACAGTGCAGCTGTCTATCACGACGCCAAACACACTATTGGTTTAGATACAATCTTATCGGCGCCTAGAATTGCTGCCCTAAAGCAACAGCACACAAGTGGGCGCCTCAGCTCCAACGCGTTTCGCCCACACCAATAACCTGGGCTCATCAGGGGACACCCGATTCAGTGTCCTAATAGACATCAATGCTTACGTGAAGGAAACATAATATTCCTCCTCACTGATGACACTGATGAAGTTGTCATCCATACCAGGCTGTCATCCATTACAGCAGTACATTAGTTATACACGACAAATAACTCTTGTGATAATATTTCGTACAGCCAGACCAATGGACCAGATCAAACCCCTATACATTCATTTTCGGTGGACGTGATCCCTGTATAGTCAGAGACCAACAGGGCCAAAGTGCTTTAGTGGTACCGCACCACGTCCAGGTATACAGTGATAAAAACGTGCCAGTAAATAGCCATATAAAGGTGGTCACACATAATCGCTCATGTAAACCACATCATAAGAGACAGATTGTGGTACTTGCGTGCCCAAGAAAGGCTACATAGGGGTGGTTCCATAAGCTCACTGAAGAGTACGACAGCCAAAGGTGTTCCGGCGAGACCTATGGTGGTCTGCACCGGTGCCTCAATGATTTCTATGTCAGTTACTTTTATTATACAGGTCATTACGAATCCGGCGATACCTTATATGTATAGTTTTTCTTGCGTCTTTATAGTGATAAAAAAAATTAAAAGTGGGAAAAAAAATCTGTTTTGTTTTTTTCTCGCCATATTTTCGCCCCCTATAACTTTTTGGGAATTATGTGTACTGAGCTGTATAGGGGCTCATTTATTGCGGGGCGATCTGAACTTTTCATTTATACCATTTTGCGGTGTGTATGACTTTTTGATCACTTTTTATTACATTTTTTTGTAGAGAATGAAGCGACCAAAAACGGCGAATAGGCCATTTGGACACTTTTTTTCATTTTGCTGTTAGCCGTATGGGGAATATATTTCTATACTATGGGCGTTTTCGCACATCGCGACACCCATGATGTGTATTTTTTTAGTTCTTTTAGTTTTATTTTGGGAAAAAGGGGGTGATTTGAATTTGTATTTTTTATTTTTAAAATTATTTATTTATTTTTTACACTTTTTTATAGTTCCCACAGGGAACTATAACATGCAATCATTAGATTCCTATTATCATAGACTCCAATGCACTTGCATTGGAATCTATGATGATTTTACTACTTTTCATATGAAGCCCTATTACAGGCAAGGGCTCCATAGGAAATACTATGCAGCAGCCTCCTGTCATTTACAAACACAGGTGCACACATGCTCCGGCTCCTCCGATCGTTGCACGTGGAAGCCAGAGCATCACTGTAAGCGCGCGCGTTCCGATGTTTTACGCGCTCGGATGGGTTAAATGTCCGTGATCAGCAATACTGCTATATTGATCGGCGAGTGTCTGCTATAAGAAGCAGGCAGCCACCCGCGGCTGTGGCACTAGCATCGCTCAGGAGCGGGCGCCATCTTTAAAGACCCTGCCAGCGCCGTACATGTACAGAACTGGGCGTTAAGGGATTAAGGTTAGTTTGACAGTGTTTTCGACAATTATGTACAAGTTGACCATTTTAAACCGCATACATATAACATGTGAAAACACTTGTTCTATGCTTTGGATTTTTTTGTCGTGATTATAAAAGGCAAAAACGTTTGATGGTAGAATCTTTACAACGTTATATGGTCCGAGTGGGAACCTTTCTATCAGTTCTTGGACAACTCTTCATCACCACCTCACTGCTATCACATCCATCAAGGAGGTTTAACCTGTGATCCATTCATAGGAGAAACCAGCAACAACCTTTCTGGATGTTCTGGTTAGAGGTTATGTTAATGAGTTCTATAACTTAAAAAAATAATAATAATTCTATGGAAGGCGAACTCTTAGGGGCTGCTTCTTTTACTGGCAGATTTTTGTGTGGATTCGAGTGATTTGGGTGTATATATTGAATGGCCACCCAATGGCTTATGGCATGGAATCTGCGTCGATCATCAAAAGTTGGCATGTGAACAACCCCTTGCTGTTAAATATTATCTTCAATTTTTTTTTTTCATTGGAAGTATTATAAAGCATAGTCCAGTTGGGCCTATGGAATAAGGACACCATTTTGTCATGCATTGAGTTATTATAATTTTTGGGTCTGTTGGTCTATACTTTGTGAGATATTCACAGCGATGCAAGGCAATAATGCACTATGGATTGGTTGTGAATTGATCCAAAGTCTTGTACTTATAATGAGTCTATAGCCAATGCTTTACTACAGATCCAATGGGACATTCATGGACTCTGCTGACATTAAGGAGGCTATCCCACAGAAAAAAAAAATTATATCATCTGTTATCTGCTGCAGGGACCCCACAATCACCAAAATGGAGGTCTTTGGTCTCCAGTCTCTCCATTCAGTAATATCTATGGGACTGACAGAGGTGCAATATGCTATTTTTGTCAGTCTGATATACTTTGAATTGAGCTGTAGTGCACATGTCAACTCCTAACAGTGATCTAGTGATTAGTTGAGGTCCCAACAGTGAAACATTCAATGACCATTCATTTATCACTCATGCTGTGCATATGCGATAAATGCTTTATCTGTGGTCCATTTGGGAACAGCCACACATTCGTGTTTCTTGATGTAGTTCTGGAAGCCGATAAAAACACATCTGTCACTGGCTCTATAACATTTCATCCAAAAATAAGGCAGAGGCCTTAGAGACTCAACACTACCTCAAAAGGAATATAGGATAGAGAGGTCTCCTATCCAGTTGTGTATCTTCTTGTTATGCCCTAGAAGAAGCCAAGAGCAGGCGAAACCCTGGGTCAGGTGTTTTTAGCAGTGCTGTTTACTACCTACCTCTATAGTCCATCTAGTGATCTCTCCCTTTGGAGTGACTTGCTGCATAATGCACATCTTTCAGGAGAGCCATTTATTCCATGTGGGATCACCTGAGAGCTAAGACCCTCAGTGAGTGTGTACAGCATTGATTGCGGTAAGAGACATCTGCGCTCAACCAGGAGCTATAATCCTCCGCTAGTGTGAACATCAGTGACTGTGATGAGAGACATCTGCACTAACAGCTTGTGGAGTTTATGGAATAACTACAAGGAGATATAGGACTGGATAGGTGACCTCTCTATCCTATATTCCTTTGGAGGTAGTGGTGAGTCTTTGAGGCCTCTGCCTTATTTTTGGATGAAACATTATAGAGCCACATTCACATGCGTTTTTATTGGTATAGTGTGAATAAGAGCTTTTGGACTTGCTACTGGTTTCTCCACGCTCTACTTCATCTACACGGTTAGGTGCCTAATTACATCTACATTTATATTTCCCTTTAGTTGTGGAAGCCAAAATCAGGAGTGGATTAGAGATGAACAAATGTCTTAAAATTCGTTTTGTGTCCGATTTGGTAAAGTTGTAAAATAATTTATTTTGGTCCAAATCAAATATGCTCCAATTGCCCTGAAAATTTGTATTTTAAGAAAGAAAGAGAGTGTGTCTCACATGTTACTCTGGGTTTCTGGGTAACAAATATGAAATTAGCTTCACTATTCAGAGCAGGAGCAGTACATAATCCATCGGCCTGCAAGCTTCTGCACTGTATTGCGCTTGCACTGGACAGTGAAGCAAATGAGCAATAGTAAGACTTCTGGACACTCCAGAGCCGAGTATCAATATGTTTTTAATGTCTTGTCCTGTTAGTCAAAGTGGTGGGGGTGCAGCTTTATAAGAAAAGAAGAGTCTCAGGTGTCCTTGTCACACCCAGGGCCTAATTAGCATAAAACAAAGAGCCTAATTTCTCCACAATGGGGCCTCTGATGGAAATAGGACCAACACCATTAGAATGTATTGACACAAGCGCATCTGGCATGTAAGATGGTTTCATAGCGAGCTATGTGGAGACAGATTCCCTTTAATGACAGACTTCAGACTGCTGACAAAAATACTGGAACGCTTGAGGGAAACCCAAGCTGATACCCCACATGGTAGTGTGAACAGAGACTACGGTAATTTGTTCTGTTCTTGTATATATTTGTTCACAGGATTCTGTGTAATGAACTTTCCCTTTTAGAATTTCTCTTTGACTGTCAGTTAGATTAAATTCAGAACTCTTCTGTTTGTAGCATGAATAAGCCAGATGCTGAGAACCTCTCCACTGAAAGTCTCCTCGCTGATTGAGAATGCAAACACTATTTATCTATTTATCTTAATGACAATCGTGTCATTCACCAGAAGACAGCTCAAGAGAGAGGGGGATGATGCTACCAGTAAAAGTCCCTCAAAAGTAAGTCATTCTCATCATGTCCCAAATTGCAATTAATTAAATCAGTGGTCATGTGCTGATTTGTAATTAATTGGCCGTCTGAAACAAGAAGCTGATCTTAATTTAGAGACTTCATTTATAATCACATGCTAAAACATTTTATTGTAATCCCGGAGGAGAATAGAAAACTGGTACAGTGCAACGTTGTCTTCATCATCTGTTTCTATTTTTTATACTGTAGGTTAACGCTACATAGCCTTAAAGAGGACCTGTAACCTAACCTCTCCTGAGAAATATGTTTATTAGCTACTTCTCCATGTCATAAAAATAATGGAGCATCTATTCTTATGACTTTATGTTGTGCTATTCCTTTATTAGTCCTGCAAAATATTATAAATGAATTGCTAGCAGTTTGCAATGAATTCCAAATGGGTGTTACCAGTTGGTGTTGTGTCCCTTTGTAATACCCCAGAGTGGCATTACCATTTCTACACCCTGTTACTGTCTCTAATTGGCTAACCATAATGTTATCTAGGTATTTGTTCCAGGTCCTCTTACACAATGCATTCCTAATACTGCTATGTAACTGTTATGTTCATGTTATGTGCCTGGTTCACCAGCAGATGGCAGCGTATATGGCAGAGAGAGCCGCAGATAGAATGGAACTGACCATTCCATTCTCCCTCTTTTGGGCAGAAGTGGGCTAGTCCTGTTTCCTACCAGAAGGAGGGGTTGCAGTTCTAGTTGATTCCAGTCCAGTATAGACTAGATAGTGGAGCTGAGAAGACATGAAAGATGTAACAGTGAGGGTAAAGTTCCACCTTCTGCAGCAGGAGTCTCTCCAGAGGGAAGTAGCTCATAGAGCACCATGACTCCTTACAGATCTTTAGATAGAGTGTCACTAGGGGGTCAGCAGCTAAAAGCATCCCACTCCACAGATAGAGAACAGACCAAAAGTCCAGTTACCAGACTGCAGCCAAGTTTAGCACAGCAGAGAGAAAAAGCAGAGTTATCAAGTTTACCTGCCAGTTTATGCCAAAGCCTGCTGGAACCAAGAGAACGCCGGAATATTGTATGGATGCAAGTTGATTCAAGTAAAGCTGTTGAACTTTATTAAACACTGCTTGCATGAATCTATGGGTTTTCTAACCCAGACAACACCTTTAGGAATCCTCTGAACATAGTTCTCTAATATTTCACATAAAACATCTCAGAATTGGCGCTTTGCTAGAAATTCCCAAATCATACCAGCCCTACTATCATCTATTCAATGTCTCCATCCCATAATGTGTCATAAAACCTATGGTCAGTTGGCACTAGGTATTATTAAATAATTTCCTGATGTCTACATACCATAAGTGCTGCTTTCATTGGAAGATGGCCAAACTTATCTCAAAACTGCCAAGTTAAGAATCAATGTCTTGTCAATTATTTCCTCGGTTGCTCCACACTTTAAATTTACATCATAAAATGTGAATCACGTCCTGTCTAAAGACTGTGTCTGAGCAATATCAATAGCAGGTGTAATGTTCACAGCGCGTGATTACAATGGTTTTCCCTGCAATAAAGCCATTTATTTACTTTTTCCTTTCCCCGGCTTCTTGTTGTTCCTTGCGGAGCTGTATTTATTCATCACTGAGCGAGCACTATGCTACTCACAGCTTGCCTCATTGCTATTGCTCCTTACAAAGCAGATCCTGGGGAGGAAAACAAACACATTCTTACTTCTAAGTGCCAAGAATACGCAGGCATAACAAATGTGAAATTAGAAACCAGCAAACACTTCTAATAGGAACCTCCAAAACACCGTTTAAGAGCTAAATTGCAAAATAAAAATTAGGAATTAAACAATACATCTTGGGTTAGTATACTATATACTATATTTTATTATGGTCTCTACATTGCAACATATTGATCATGAATGCCAAGGGAGTATCTCTTATGACTGCCTCTGAAAAGAGGGGTTCACAACGTTTTTAAGCTAGGTTCACATGAAAACAAATCATTTATTTTAAGAATCCATTATGCTCAGTCATACTCATTTTGCATCCGTTTTAGGCTACTTTCTCGCGTTTGGTGCGGATCTGTCATGAATCTGCATAGACGGAACCGTTCAGATAATACAACCGTCTGCATCCATTCATAACTAGTGATGATCGAGCACTACCGAGCACCCGAGACCTATAGAAGTCAATAGGAGGACCCGAGCATTAAACCAGGCACCCCCTGCTCGGAAGAGGGGAGGGTGCCTGGTTCATAGGAAAAGGTCAGAAATTGATGGAAACACCACCGAAATGGGTCGGGGACAGCATGGGGAGGATGTCTGGATGACCATAAAACTCACAAAACCGAAGATAAAAGCGATTTTAGATGAAAAATTGTTAGGAAATATTCTTTCCTGTATATTTCCTTTTATATAAAGAGCAAGTTCAGACAAAATTTTTCATGATTTTCGGAACTGGGGCCATGACTAAGAGGGACGGCCGGTGGTTTCGATTGTGTTGACCGGACTCTTGAACCATCAAACTGAACTCATTGGAAGAGGAACAGCCGGTAGGATCTGTATTGTACCTGTAGAGGTGAAATTCTTGTACCTGCGCAAGCCGAACCACAGCCGAAACCTTTGTTGCAATGAACGTTTTCATTAATCAACAACTTTTTTTTTTTAATCAAATCTTTATTTAAGATTTTATATGCAGAAAGCACTAGAAAAGACATTGTACATGTGAACTACATAGAAAACATAAACAACATCCTTGATTTGAGTCGTGAGATGCGTAGCCAAGGGATTAGGCACAAACAAAAGACAAGAACAATCGCTCGTGACTGTCAGCTCCATACATTATTCTGGCGAACCTAGACCATAGTGTGGTGGATTCGACGTCTCATTTCTCTAGAGTTTTACAGTGTAGTTGGACAAGAATAAAGCCTTACAAGATATAAAATGATACATACACTGCGTGCAGAATTATTAGGCAAATGAGTATTTTGACCACATCATCCTCTTTATGCATGTTGTCTTACTCCAAGCTGTATAGGCTCGAAAGCCTACTACCAATTAAGCATATTAGGTGATGTGCATCTCTGTAATGAGAAGGGGTGTGGTCTAATGACATCAACACCCTATATTAGGTGTGCATAATTATTAGGCAACTTCCTTTCCTTTGGCAAAATGGGTCAAAAGAAGGACTTGACAGGCTCAGAAAAGTCAAAAATAGTGAGATATCTTGCAGAGGGATGCAGCACTCTTAAAATTGCAAAGCTTCTGAAGCGTGATCATCGAACAATCAAGCGTTTCATTCAAAATAGTCAACAGGGTCGCAAGAAGCGTGTGGAAAAACCAAGGCGCAAAATAACTGCCCATGAACTGAGAAAAGTCAAGCGTGCAGCTGCCAAGATGCCACTTGCCACCAGTTTGGCCATATTTCAGAGCTGCAACATCACTGGAGTGCCCAAAAGCACAAGGTGTGCAATACTCAGAGACATGGCCAAGGTAAGAAAGGCTGAAAGACGACCACCACTGATCAAGACACACAAGCTGAAACGTCAAGACTGGGCCAAGAAAGGGCCAAGAAATATCTCAAGACTGATTTTTCTAAGGTTTTATGGACTGATGAAATGAGAGTGAGTCTTGATGGGCCAGATGGATGGGCCCGTGGATGGATTAGTAAAGAGCAGAGAGCTCCAGTCCGACTCAGACGCCAGCAAGGTGGAGGTGGAGTACTGGTTTGGGCTGGTATCATCAAAGATGAGCTTGTGGGGCCTTTTCGGGTTGAGGATGGAGTCAAGCTCAACTCCCAGTCCTACTGCCAGTTTCTGGAAGACACCTTCTTCAAGCAGTGGTACAGGAAGAAGTCTGCATCCTTCAAGAAAAACATGATTTTCATGCAGGACAATGCTCCATCACACGCGTCCAAGTACTCCACAGCGTGGCTGGCAAGAAAGGGTATAAAAGAAGAAAATCTAATGACATGGCCTCCTTGTTCACCTGATCTGAACCCCATTGAGAACCTGTGGTCCATCATCAAATGTGAGATTTACAAGGAGGGAAAACAGTACACCTCTCTGAACAGTGTCTGGGAGGCTGTGGTTGCTGCTGCACGCAATGTTGATGGTGAACAGATCAAAACACTGACAGAATCCATGGATGGCAGGCTTTTGAGTGTCCTTGCAAAGAAAGGTGGCTATATTGGTCACTGATTTGTTTTTGTTTTGTTTTTGAATGTCAGAAATGTATATTTGTGAATGTTGAGATGTTATATTGGTTTCACTGGTAAAAATAAATAATTGAAATGGGTATATATTTGTTTTTTGTTAAGTTGCCTAATAATTATGCACAGTAATAGTCACCTGCACACACAGATATCCCCCTAAAATAGCTAAAACTAAAAACAAACTAAAAACTACTTCCAAAAATATTCAGCTTTGATATTAATGAGTTTTTTGGGTTCATTGAGAACATGGTTGTTGTTCAATAATAAAATTAATCCTCAAAAATACAACTTGCCTAATAATTCTGCACTCCCTGTATATAAGGTTCGGTTTTACATTAACAACCCTAACACTACTTCGACGGCCTGTGCCTATGCCGAATGAGCCGTATCTATATGGACAAAACTTTTATACCACTCCAGCCATGGATTCCAAATCAGTAGATGCTTATCATGCGTCAGAGATTCCCAACTGGACAGCTCCTCAAGCTGGCATATCTCCTGCACTTTATTAACCCAATCCCCAATTTGCGGCGTTTTGCTGGATAACCAGAACATAGTGACTAATAGCTTTGCTGCAGAAACTAGGGAGGCTAGCAGGGAATGTTTTGACATCACAAAGCTAGCGTTAGGTAAATTAAGCAAGACCACTAATGGGGTAAGTGGCGAGGAAGAAGGGCAGATCTTTTGGATATGCTTGGAGATCATGTACCAAAAGGGGGATATCAGTGGGCACAACCACCATATATGAAACATTGTGCCTATAGTGTCTCTGCATCTCCAGCATTGAGCTGAATGTGAGGAATCCATGGCTCAGAGTTTTACAGGCGTGTTGTACCACCTAGTGACTATCTTATAAGCATTTTCCTGAATCCTAATACAACGTGAATAACCATGTGAATGGCACAAGATCCAATCTACCGCTTCACTATCGAAAGAGATATCCATGTCTTTTTCCCATTGTGTAATGAAGAGGGGTTTGGGGGAATCAACAGTATCTAATAATTTATTATATATAATTGAGACCACCCCTTTCTTTATCTCTTGTTGCGTCAAGACTGCATCATACCAAGTAGGGTCAAAGTGCCTAGGGGTACATTCTATGTATTGGGTGCTTATTTTCAAAAACGGCGAGTAATGCAGGGGTGTCCAATGTATTTGTGGGAAGCTAGATTGGAGCCATTGAAGTGGAGGGACCCTACGCTGTTTCATGAAGTCCCCTACTGCACCTGTTCCCAATGCCAACCATAGTCTCAAGTCATCTTGGAAATCCTTAACCAATAGGTACGGTAAATAGCATATAGGGGTGAACGGTGACAGACATTGAGTGGGGTAGATAAACAATAAAAATAAATTTAAAAAAATGAATATTCGAAATAACGAATTTATAGCGCTATATTAAAAATATTCGTGAATTAGCGAAGTGCCGATACTCGCTAAAAAAAATTTGCTATTTGAATATTTGCGCTCAACACTAATAGGCATCATACACGGCCTAGATATCACTGCTGATTTGCTTCTCACTGGTCACAGCAAGCAGAGTTTGAACAATACAGAAACTGACTGTAACTGCAATTTGGATTAAATATAGGCGTAACACACAGCCTAGATATCAGTGCTGATTTGCTTCTCACTGGTCACAGCAAGCAGAGTTTGCATAATACTGAAACTGACTGTAACTTGGATTAAATATAGGCGTCACACACGGCCTAGATATCAGTGCTGATTTGCTTCTCGCTGGTCACAGCAAGCAGAGTTTGTATAATACTGAAACTGACTGTAACTGCAATTTGGATTAAATATAGGCGTCACACACGTCCTAGATATCAGTGCTGATTTGCTTCTCACTGGTCACAGCAAGCAGCGTTTGTAGAATGCAGAAAATGAATGTCACTAACGGTCGCCCTGACACAAAAAAATAATTCCCCCAAAATAAATTTTGCTGCCACCTCTAACAATAGTCCTTAAAAGGACTTGTGGGTCTCTGAAAGGTTTGAGATCAAATTCGCTCTACACTCGCTCTGTCCCTTCCTAACAGCAGCTCTCCCTGACTCGCAATGAGCCGAACCCGCGTGACCGGGTGCTATATAGCACCCGATGACGTGTTCCAGCCAGCCAATCACTGTAATGCCAGTAGAAAACATGTCTAATGGCATTACAGTGATGGCAATACTTACCAGCAGGTTTATTAGCTGCTTAGAAGGCACCAAATGTCCGGGGAGGAGACTCGAGCATGGCGCTCGAGCACATGTGGTACTCGCAGAGCGCTCGGATCTGCCGAGCATAGTGATGCTCGGGCCAAACCGGTACTCGGCCGAGCATGCTCGATCATCACTATTCAGAACAGATCAGTTTGTATTATCTTTACCATAGCCAAGACGGATCCTTCTTGAACACCATTGCAGAAGAAGAAAGAAGATGAACCTTTGGATGGCGCTGTCAGCAGGAGTCAGAAGCAGGTAGGTATTGATAACACAATTTTTTTTTTTTTTTTTTTATATAATAAAAAAAGTAAGTATTCTGCAACTCACTTCTCCCCGACGAATGCTTCCAAGGCACGGGGCTGGAACCTAGGCAGCAGCGCAGGCACCCCGCACGCTGATCGGGAAAATCAGCACATGCTCCATATAGGTGTTGTGACTCTTCACAACATCTTCTGGTAAGAGTTTTTATTTATCTCTTGCACCTATTATTAGACAATACCACACATGAGGCGCTGCCTCCTATCTCGCTTTTATCTTGAACACCATTGAAAGTCAATGGAGAACGGATCCGTTTTCTATTGTGCCAGATTGTGTCATAGAAAACAGATCCATTCCTATTGACTTACATTGTGTGTCAAAGCGGATCAGTTTGGCTCAGTTTCTTCAGACGGACACCAAAACGCTGCAAGCAGCGTTTCGGTGTCCGCCTCCAAAGCGGAATGGAGACGGAACGGATACAAACTGAGGCATTCTGAGAGGATCCTTATCCATTTAAAATGCATTCAAAGTCTGGAGAAAAATCTTGCGAGGCCCGAGGTGACGCACATGGGATTTCGGCCGAGATCTTCAAGGAAGGCCTGTCGCGATCAAATGGATCGGGTAAGTATTTTTTTTAACACTATTTCAGGTTAAATCGATTCGTTACTGTGAAGCACAAGGAAATTCGGTTTCATGGTGAATCAAATTTATCCAGAAATTCGTATTGAAGTCCACTTTGTGGTCTTGAATTCCCACATCACTACTCACGACTGTCAAGAGCATCTTTCTTATCACTGCTTCTGGAAAGAAGGTTCCACAACGTATTTAGGCTAGTTTTACATCACCCTTTTGTTTTCCGTTCTTCTGATTCGTCAGAAGAACAAAAAACAAAAATGAAAATGGATCCTTTATTTTTGAGCATTCATTACGCTCACTTTGCAACCATTTTAGCCATTTTAATCTGAAAACTGTTATTTTAGACAATGAGTCCTACATGCAGAACTTTATTTTTTTGTCTAAACAGATCTCAGAAAGAAATGTCTAAAGTGGATTCAAAATTAAGATAATTGAGCATAACAGGTTCACAAAATAAAGGATTTGTTTGTTTTCTGTTCTTTTGACAGATCAGAAGAACAGAGAACAAAACACATCACGTGTACCCACCCTTAGATGTTAAACTTGGGTAGACAAGAATAAAGCTCTGCTTATACCATGCTTGGTGTGAAGGTCTGGAGACATAGTTGCAATAAAAAAAATAAGAAAACCTTTTGGAATTGCCTGGATTTCTGCATTGTTTGCTAATAAAATTAGGTTTTGCTATCTATCACAATTGTAGACAAACACAAACTAAGGGCTCATGCACACGAACGTATGTATTTTGCGGTCCGCAAAAAATACGGATGACATCCGTATGCATTCCGTATTTTGCGGAATGGAACAGCTGGCCCTTCATAGAACTGTACTATCCTTTTCCGTAATGCGGACAATAATAGGACATGTTCAATTTTTTTGCGGAACGGAAATACAATCATACAGAAACGTTATACACACGGAGTAACTTCCGTTTTTTTTGCGGACCCATTGAAGTGAATGGTTCCGCATGCGGTCCCCCCAAAAAACGGAACGGACATGGAAAGAAAATATGTTCGCGTGCATAAGCCCTAAATAAGCTAACACACAAACAGTTGTACCATTCATGATTTTATCGAGCGCATTGAGTAAATATGCACAGTACAAGGAGAAAATGTGAGTAAACCGCTGTGTTAATGACTTCAAGAGCTAATTGGCAAAATGTGTCTCAGAGTGGGAGTGTGGGCATCATAGGTGTATTGTCAATTAAATAAAGGCACACAAAGCATGGTTACTGATAAATCTGTTCTGCTCAAAAAAGATTGGTTAGTGTCAACTATGTGTTACACCAGTGACAGGTTTGAGAAGGTCTGAAAGATTATCTGCTCATTAGTGATCTGACAGCATCTTTTGGTTTCACTTTGTCTGTGTGTTGCTTGTATGTCCACACCTCCTGTTCAGGTGTGGATCATGTGACCTCTACCACACCCTATTTAGTTTGACTTCACCCATCACTCCTTGCTCTGGATAGCTTCATTTGGTGTTGGAAGAGCTGGAGTGTGGTTCTAGTTGAAGTCCTGAGCATCCATCATCCATCATCCTTAGAAGTTAAGTGTTCCCCTTGTTGTGTTTTGTATTCCTCCCCCCCCTCTGTTGTTTACTAGGCCTCAGTAAGATGCGGGTTCCTTCACCAGGGAAGGAGCGGGTTGTCTCTGCCCTGTCATCAAGTCTAGGGCATCTGAGGGCCACCAGGGTTTTCTAGGTTCCTATGTATGGGCATCTCTATCATCGAGAGGTACCCATACGGATAGGAGTTAGGGCCAGGAGCAGGGTTTCATAGGTGGTGACCCTTTTCCTTCCCTAGCAGTGAGGCCTAGTGTCTTTTCCCTTCCGTCTTGTTGTCTTTTGGTGTTCTCCCCTACTACATCTGTGACACTATGTCTCTGTGCAAACAACTACAGAAGACTTCATAAGGTGTGTTATATGAAGCTGGAAAAGGCAACATAAACATTGCTAAAGGCCTGAATTTGCTTCAATCCATTGAGACAATTCAAGATTGTTGCTACATAGAGAGGGCATCACTCCAAGAGCATAACAGGAAATCTTGAAAGAGGTGAGAAAGAACTAAATAGATCTGAAAAATCTTTTTTTCATGTTACACTGTTACAAAAAATCATTGAACATGAATGATATTGATGAAAGGACACCATGAAGGAAGTTGCTGCTGTCCAAAATAACATTTTGGCCCATATCAAGTTTGTATGACATAACTATGACGTTCCACTGTTTTTCTGGTGAAAAAAATTCTGGACAGATAGGGCAAAAGTAGAACTTTCCAATTGAGAAAATGGACACTGTACAACAAAACCTCATCCCTCCTATAAGCATGGTGGAAAGAGCATCGTGGTTTGAAAGACTTTCCTGCTTCAGAGTCCCTGGATGACTTAAAGAGGACCTTTCACTTGTAAAAACTATGTGAACTAAGTATGCTGCCATGTAGAGCGGCGCCCGGGGATCTCACTGCACTTACTATTATCCCCGGGCGCCGCTCCGTTCTCCCATTATGCCCTCCGGTACCTTTGCTCCTTAAGTTATAGTAGGCGCGTCTTCCCTTGTCCTGTGGGCGTCTCCTTCTCCTAGGCTGGGAGGTTTTTTCTCCCAGGCTGTGAGCTGTGCGCTGCGATTGGCCAGCGCTACAGCCTAGGAGAAGGAGACGCCCACAGGACAAGGGAAGACCCGCCTACTATAACTTAAGGAGCAAAGGTACCGGAGGGCATAACGGGAGAACGGAGCGGCGCCCGGGGATAATAGTAAGTGCAGTGAGATCCCCGGGCGCCGCTCTACATGGCAGCATACTTAGTTCACATAGTATTTACAAGTGAAAGGTCCTCTTTAAGCATCATGCAGACGTCCGGTATCTCACGGACCGAGTTCCATGGACGTCTGCATGAGGCTTTACAATAAGTGTTGAAAGCGAATATTAAAATTGCAAATTTTAATCGCGAATATTGCCACTTTGAGAATTCACAAATATTTAGAATATAGTGCTATATATTGGTATTCACAAATATGCTAATCGCAAATTTATTGCAAATATCGGCACATCCCTAGCAACCAATAGGAAAGTTGCCTACCCCAGTTAGTGTTGATCGCGAATATTCTAATCGCAATTTTTTATTGCGAATATATTACATTCGCCGATTTTTGCAATCAAGTAAATAATGAATGGAGAATTCTCGAATTTGCAAATTTATGGCGAATATTTGGCCAAAATTTCACAAAATATCGCAAATTTGAATATTGCCTATGCCGCTCATCACAATTTACAATCACTGAAGGAGCAATTAATTCTAAAGGTGTTGTCCAAGGTGCAGCGACCAGAGTGAGAAAATGAAGCATTTTGTTTTTTATTTTAGACCATTCAGAATTCTATTTACAGTGCCTTGAAAAAGTATTCACCCCCTTGAATTTTTTCGTATTTTGGTGCCTCACAACTTGGAATTAACATGGATTGTTTGAGGATTTGCATCATTTAATTTACCTAACATGCCCACAACTTTAAGATATTATTATTTTTTTATTTTTTTATTGTGAAGAAAACAACAAATAGAAAAAGTCAATGTGCATAACTATTCACCCCCCTAAAGTCAATACTTTGTAGAGCCACCTTTTGCAGCAATCACAGCTCTAAGTCGCTTTGGATAAGTCTCTATGAGCTTGCCACATCTTACCACTTGAATTTTTGCCCATTCCTCCTTGCAAAACTGCTCCAGCTCCTTCCAGTTGGATAGTTTGCGCTTATGAACAGCAATCTTTAAGTCTGACCACAAATTTTCTATTGGATTATGATCTGGTCTATCACTAGGCCATTCCAGCACATTTACATGTTTGCCTTTAAACCACCACTGGGGTCATTGTCCTACTGGAAGGTGAACCTCTGTCCTAGCCTCAAATCACGCACAGAGTGGTATAGGTTTTGCTCAAGAATATCCCTGTATTTAGCACCATCCATCTGCCCCTCAACTCTGACCAGTTTCCCAGTCCCGGCTGCTGAAAAACATCCCCACAGCATGATGCTGCCACCACCATGTTTCACTGTGGGGATGGTGTTCTTTGGGTTATGTGATGTGTTGGGTTTGTGCAAGACATAGCGTTTTCTTTGATGGCTGAACAGTTTAATTTTAGTCTCATCAGACCAGAGCACCTTCCTCCATACATTTTGGGAGTCTCCCACATGCCTTTTTGCAAACTCACAATGTGCCTTTTTGTTTTTAGCTGAAAGTAATGGCTTTCTTCTGGCCACTCTGCCATAAAACCCAACTCTATGGAGCGTACGGTTTATTGTCGTCCTATGTACAGATTAGTGATGAGCGGGAGGTGCCATATTCGATTTTGCGATGTTTTGCGATTATTCGATTGAATATTCGTCTTATATTCGTTGAAATCGAATAATCGTCATTATTCTATTTATCGCGAATAATATGCGATTTAATTATTTGCGTATTGTGATTTTCTTTTAACTGTATAAGGCAACTTTCCTATTGGTTGGCTATTTAGCTAAATTGCAGTCTATATGTGTATTTCACGAATATTCGCTATATTGCCATAACTTCGTTATTCAGAATATTCGTATATTTTTTTTCCAATCTGTACAGTCGTTCGCATACTCCTCCCCGACAAGCGTCCCTGTCACCATGGGAACGCCTGTGGGTTAGAATATACCATCGGATCTGACTTTTCACGATCTCAGTGAAAACTCAGATCCGATGGTATTTTCTAAACCCCAGGTGTTCCCATGGTGACGGGGACGCTTGTCGGGGAGGAGTATGCGAACGACCATACAGATTGGGGGAAAAAAAGACGAATATTCAAAATAACGAATATATTCCCTATATTTCTATATATTTGTTTTTTAGAATATTCGTCATTTTATTTTCCATATGAAAACATGATTCCTTCCTGCTTAAGTTGCTTGTGGGCCAATGACTCATTGACCCACAAGAAAGAAGCAGGAAGGAATCATTTTTTCAGATGTAAAAAAATGACGAATATTCGATATAGCAAATATATAGCACTATATTGGTAATATTAGCGAATTTGCGAAGTTGCGATATTCGCAATTAATATTCACTATTCGAATATTCGCGCTCAACACTAGTACAGATACTTCATTCTCTGCTGTGGAACTCTGCAGCTCCTCCAGGGTTACCTTAGGTCTCTGTGCTGCCTCTCTGATTAATGCCCTCCTTGCCCGGTCCATGAGTTTTGGTGGGCGGCCGTCTCTTGGCGGTTTGCTGTTGTGCCATGTTCTTTCCATTTGGTTATGATAGATTTTATGGAGGTCCTGGGCATCATCAAAGATTTGGATATTTTTTTATAACCTAACCCCGACTAAAACTTCTCAACAACATTGTCCCTTTCTTGTTTGGAGAGTTCCTTGGTCTTCATGGCAGTGTTTGGTTAGTGATGCCTCTTGCTTAGGTGTTGCAGCCTTTGGGGCCTTTTAAAAAAGGTGTGTATATGTAATGACAGATCATGTGACACTTCGATTGCACACAGGTGACATCATTTCACTAATTATGTGACTTCTGAAGGTAATTGGTTGCACTAGAGCTTTTTATGGTCTTCCTACACATGCCAATTGGCACATGCCAATTTTCTGTTTCTTTTTCTAAATAATAGTTTTATTTATATATTTTTCTTATTTCACTTCACCAACTTAGACTATTGTGTTCTAATCCATCATATAAAATTTAGATTAACAAAACATTGAACTTAAGGCTGTAATGTAACAAAATACGAAAAAAGTCAAGGGGGTGAATACTTTTGCAAGGCACTGTGTATTTGACAACCCCTTAAAGGTGTATCAAAACAGATGCAGGTCAATATAAGTGCAGTAGTTCATGACCTCAGTCTGAAGAGATGCAACAAAACAATGACCCAAGGCACTCAAGTAAATCAGCTAAAGAGAAAGGTTGTTATTTGAGAAGACCCAAGTCACAGTTTTGACCTTAACCTTAAGAAGATGCTGTGGCATGACAACACAGAAATATTGATGAACTGGCACATATTTGTAGGGAGAAATGGTCCAATATTCATCCTCAAAGTTGTGCTGATCTTATTTGCAGCTACAAGAGACATTTGGTGGAGGCGATTGGATTGCTGCTAAAGGGGGATCTATAAGTTATTATTTTAACTGTCTTTGTGTTATTAGCTTAGTCAGAATTTCAAGTAATTCCAAAGGATTAATTTTACTTTTCTTACAAATTTACTCCTGGCATTTACAGTGAATGCATCTATAAAGCCCTGTAGACCCAGTGGATGACAAAAAATTGTCCATTTGGCATCAGAATACCTGTTATTATAGGAAGGCAAAGCCTGCTGCACTCAACTCTATAGTTAGACACTTCCAAAAAAATAAACACTGTTTTTTTTTGTAGTTTTTTTCTACATTGGAGCCTGGCACGATTTATGTTTTACTTTGTGTTGTGCACCATCCTACTTTTAGTAATGACTGGGATTGGTTTTGAAGCTTTGTCCTATTTATGTGAATGGGACACAGCTCCAACACCCAGCACAGGTGCTGCCAGACATAGAGTATTGTGCAGTACAGAACAGTGTTGAGGCCATGTTAGAGCCACAGCCAGTGTGCCATGGCCCTTTCAAACAGCTCATTAGAAGTGCTGCATAAATTGGACTCCCACTAATCTAATACTGATGGCTTTTCCTGAGTAGGTTATGCCCCCTTAACATTTTATGACTCAAAATATTATTTATAGACATCAGTTTTTTTTACATCTGTCTTAGGCCTCATGCACACGACAGTGTTTTTTCACTCTCAGGGGAAAAAAAAAGGAAGGTTAATGAAAAGTGTAATTTTATTGCACCAAGGTCTTGTAGAAAAAAAAACGGACACGGACGCGGACACGGATAACATACCAGTTGTGCATCAGTTTTTTTTGACTGACCCATTGACTTGAATGGGTTCGTCCTCCAATTTCCACTGACAAGAATAGGACAGGTTATATTTTTTTGACGGACTGGAATCACGGACGCGGAGAAAAAACGGAGGACTATCAGTTTTTTTTCACAGCTCCATAGAAATGAATTGGACCTCCGCTAAACTGTGAAAAGTGACGGAACGGACGCGGATGCACACAGCGTGTGCATGAGGCTTTATGCAATGGTTGTTGAGATTGAATATTGATACAAAAGGAATGGGCACTTTACGAAGGACTTGTAATTCTCCTTCCTGCTGGACCAACTTTTGGACTTGGCAAAAAATAAATGCATTAAAAACTGCAGTGGCTTTTTCAAAAAGTGTCTGCCTCATGTGAACTTACCCTAATAAAGATCTTTGTTGGGGGCTGTAATAACTTCATCAGACAACAACCAGTGTGTATATTTCTGGCATCATTATACCCAGGAGGATTAGAGGGTACTTTTGTACAGTAAATATCACTGATTATACCAAATATATTAAAGTACAGAGTAATAAAGCCAAGTAAAATGAACTTTTCCAAATTCTGTCCATTTTCACTTAATATATATATATATATAAATAAAAAAAAGATAGTGATCCCATTTTGAAAAGTTACGGAAATTTTATAAAAGTTTAAATTTGGATTCTATAGAATCAGAATTATTAGTAATTAAATTCAGGAGAAGAGTGAGTGATGCACTGCTTTCCATGCCAATTGAAGTACTTTTGATTTCCTGAGCCATCAACAGGATTACTGTCAGAATTCAACTTTATATGTGATAGAAGGCACCAAAGACCATGCAGTGATTCAGCAATGCAGTATCAACCATTACCATCCGGATGTTGACAAGATGATATTCAGTTATAGCCTACTTTCTTGAATATTGTCTTGTCAAAATTCTTGACAGTGACCATTTTCATCAAGAGTGCCCCTATAAGATATAAAACTATAACAGAACATCATACTGCCATTCCCTGCACTGTATTCATATTGTAGTTTCAGTCACATAGTAAGGGCATAGTTGTATATACTTTCAGTATACATATGACTATCACAAAAAAACTGCAAAGGAACCTTGGCTCCAGGTTTGGCCTAATGACAATGCAAATAAGGACTACAAGTAGCAGTACACTGCTTTATGCACACAGAGACAAGCAAACACTGGAAATATAAATAAAATTATAAGCTCTTTGCACACATTTTTGATCAAAATTGTGTCAGGCCCATCTTCCAACGACAAGGTGGCTTCCAAAACATGGGACCTACACTAAAAGACTTGCCTCTCCTGGGCTTTTGGCCTACAAAATTGTTGTTGGTAGATAAACCTGACACAATGTTAGTAAAAAAAATATGCGCAAAGAGCTTCATATAATAGGCATAGCAGTAATGTAGTCTATAAAGCAGTGTGGAGCTACTTGTAATACTTGTTTGCTTTTACACTGCAGCCATGGTAGCTTGCATGTAACCCCCCCCTTCATCCATCCTTTTTATACTTAGTTTGGAGGTGCTGGCCTAACTTTCTTTTGCATTGGCCTATTGACAAGAGATGCACTGAACAACTGGGATAAAGGCACTTAAATATATTGAGATAGGGTTAGATCTATATGGGAAAGGTAGCAGTCACCTTGGCGGGTGAAGAGGCCCAAGGCTCCTCTTGCAAGTAAATGGCACATGGTAGGTGTTGCCTTGTTAGGGTACGACCAAACGGTGAGGCTGTGAATCATTTGAGGCACGCGGCCAATTAGGCCACAGTTGACTTTTCTTTAACTATTGAAGACCAGTCTTCATTGTTAATGGCCGTGCAGCATCTTCAATACCGCCCAGCTGTTAACAATGAAGACCAGCTATGCTGTGCTGTCTTCATTAGTTAAATAAAAGACATCTGCAGCCACCTGCCCCCTCAAACGCCTCACAACCTGCACTTGTCATATTTAATCTGTTACTTCTCAATTATTATATATTTTAATTTAGGATACTGTAATGTATTTCACTAGTGTTAATGTGAAACATAATGTATGATACAATCAAGGTGCAGAAATGTATTCAGCATATTGCTTTGCATAAACCTGTCCTAATGGCACCACTTGAAAATGAAATGATTTAACAACACTATGCAGTTTGGCTTTATTAATATCCCAGGGTAAACTTAATGGGTTGTTGCTGCTCTCTGAACACTGCAGTCGGCCTGCAGCCGCAATATGTGGTGCTCATGCAAATCACATAGCCTCCCACACATTCTTCTGCCCAAAACAGCAGCAGATGTCTAAAATCAGCAAAAAGGATTTTTCACCACAAATTATAAGTGCAGTATATGCAGTATATCTGTCTATGAATTATACAGGTGATCAATGAAAATCTCTTTTACTATATACTAGACAATATAATATATATATAATTATCTTATGTACTCTCTATCAAATGGTCAATGAACTCTGGGATCAACAAAAAGAAATTGATTTTCTGTATAGTTTCTATGCAATTCTGATACAAGTTTATACATGCACGTAATTTATTTTCTGGTTCTGTTGTAACTCTCCCTCCCCCCCCCCCCCCTCTCTCTCTCTCTCTCCCCCCCCCCCCCCTCTCTCTCTCTCCCTCTCTCCCTCCCCCCTCTCTCTCTCTCTCTCCCCCCTCTCTCTCTCTCCCCCTCTCTCTCTCTCTTCCTCTCTCCCTCCCCCCTCTCTCCCCCTTTCTCTCTCTCTCTCCCTCCCCCCTTTCTCTCTCTCTCTCTCTCTCTATATATATATATATATATATATATATATATATATATATATAGTACAGTCATGGCCAAAGGTTTTGAGAATTAGATAAATATTGGAAATTGGAAAAGTTGCTGCTTAAGTTTTTATAATAGCAATTTGCATATACTCCAGAATGTTATGAAGAGTGATCAGATGAATTGCATAGTCCTTCTTTGCCATGAAAATTTACTTAATCCCAAAAAAACCTTTCCACTGTATTTCATTGCTGTCATTAAAGGACCTGCAGAGATCATCTCAGTAATCGTCTTGTTAACTCAGGTGAGAATGTTGACGAGCACAAGGCTGGAGATCATTATGTCAGGCTGATTGGGTTAAAATGGCAGACTTGACATGTTAGAAGGAGGGTGATGCTTGAAATCATTGTTCTTCCATTGTTAACCATGGTGACCTGCAAAGAAACGCGTGCAGCCATCATTGCGTTGCATAAAAATGGCTTCACAGGCAAGGATATTGTGGCTACTAAGATTGCACCTCAATCAACAATTTATAGGATCATCAAGAACTTCAAGGAAAGAGGTTCAATTCTTGTTAAGAAGGCTTCAGGGCGTCCAAGAAAGTCCAGCAAGCGCCAGGATCGTCTCCTAAAGAGGATTCAGCTGCGGGATCGGAGTGCCACCAGTGCAGAGCTTGCTCAGGAATGGCAGCAGGCAGGTGAGAGCGCATTTGCACGCACAGTGAGGCGAAGACTTTTGGAAGATGGCCTGGTGTCAAGAAGGGCAGCAAATAAGCCACTTCTCTCCAAAAACAACATCAGGGACAGATTGATCTTCTGCAGAAAGTATGGTGAATGGACTGCTGAGGACTGGGGCAAAGTCATATTCTCCGATGAAGCCTCTTTCCGATTGTTTAAGGCATCTGGAAAAAGGCTTGTCCGGAGAAGAAAAGGTGAGCGCTACCATCAGTCTTGTGTCATGCCAACAGTAAAGCATCCTGAGACCATTCATGTGTGGGGTTGCTTCTCATCCAAGGGAGTGGGCTCACTCACAATTTTGCCCCAAAACACAGCCATGAATAAAGAATGGTACCAAAACATCCTCCAACAGCAACTTCTTCCAACAATCCAACAACAGTTTGGTGAAGAACAATGCATTTTCCAGCACGATGGAGCACCGTGCCATAAGGCAAAAGTGATAACTAAGTGGCTCGAGGACCAAAACGTTGACATTTTGGGTCCATGGCCTGGAAACTCCCCAGATCTTAATCCCATTGAGAACTTGTGGTCAATCCTCAAGAGGCGGGGGGACAAACAAAAACCCACTAATTCTGACAAACTCCAAGAAGTGATTATGAAAGAATGGGTTGCTATCAGTCAGGAATTGGCCCAGAAGTTGATTGAGAGCATGCCCAGTCGAATTGCAGAGGTCCTAAAAAAGAAGGGCCAGCACTGCAAATACTGACTCTTTGCATAAATGTCATGTAATTGTCGATAAAAGCCTTCGAAACGTATGAAGTGCGTGTAATTATATTTCACTACATCACAGAAACAACTGAAACAAAGATCTAAAAGCAGTTTAGCAGCAAACTTTGTGAAAACTAATATTTTTGTCATTCTCAAAACTTTTGGCCACGACTGTACATATTGTTCAATAAGTTATCTACCCCATCATGTTCTGTCAGTGTTGGAGAGCTGAGCTTGTCTGTGCAGGTTGAGACATGGCCGGTAATGCATAAAATATACATAGTATACATTATACATGCACATTATTTCTTTGCTGGTATATATATATATATATAATATGGGAAGTTGTCGGCAGGTGGGAAGTTGTCGGCAGGTGTGTTGCTGTTTCACGACAATGCGCCAGCTCACAAGTCTGGTAAATCACAAGCTGCTATTAGGGAATGCTGCTTCATGGAGCTTAACCATTCACCCTACAGTCCAGATCTGGCTCCCAGTGATTACTTTCTCTTTAGAACCTGAAGAAATTTCTGTGTGGGCAAAGATTTCCTGATGAGAAGGCGGTCAAAGGTGGAAACAGAGTTCTTGCAGCAGCAAGAAGTCTCCTTCTATTCTGAGGGCATCACTGGAGGCAAAGTGGAATAAGTGTGTTGAAGTCAAAGGGGATTAAATTGAAAAGAAGTAAGTTTCATTTTGTTATGACATTCAGTAATGATGAGCAAATTTAAAAACAATTTGCTTCATCATGAATTACTTTTTTTTAACTCTTAATTTTTTTGTAAGTAGCGGGTGCAATGACAGGGAGCTGCGATAGCGCCCCCCCCCCCAACATTGTACCCCTCAGATGCCGCGTTCATACATGATCGCGGCATCTGAGTGTAAAATTAACAATAAAAAAAATTTTTTAATCAAACTTACCTCCTCCATTTGCTCACAACGGGCCGGCCACCGCTATCTTGCTTGAAGATCTCGGCCAAAATTCTATGCGCCGCAAGATTATGTCATCACGCCGGCTGGCGTGATGATTTAATCTCGCGCCGCACGGGATTTCGGCCGAGATCTTCAATCAAGATGGGAGCTGTCAGTCCGTCGTGAGCAAATGGAGGGAGGTAAATCAGACTTTTTTAGTTTTTTTTATACTATTTCAGGTTAAAATGGCACAAAGCACGAGGAAATTCAGCTTCTAGGCGAATCAAATTTATCCTGAAATGTATTCACTCATCTCTAATATTCAGGTAGATAACTTATTGAATGCCCCTCATATATATAGTTCCAATGGAGAAGATAAAAAATGTACACAGTGTATTTGGCTACTTTCACACTCGCGTTTGGTGAGGATCCGTCATGGATCTGCACAGACGGCTCCGTTCAGATAATACAACCGTCTGCATCTGTTCAGAATGGATCCGTTTGTATTATCTTTAGCATAGCCAAGACTGACCCATCTTGAACACCATTGAAAGTCAATCAAGGACGGATCCGTTTTCTATTGTGCCAGATTGTGTCATAGAAAACGGATCCGTCCCTATTGACTTACATTGTGTGTCAGAACGGATCCGTTTGGCTCAGCGTTTTGGTGTCCACCTCCAAAGCAGAATGGAGACGGAACGGAGGCAAACTGATGCATTCTGAGCGGATCCTTGTCCATTCAGAATGCATTCGGGCAAAACTGATCCGTTTTGGTCCGCTTGTGAGAGCCCTGAACGGATCTGACAAATGGAAACCAAAACGCCAGTGTGAAAGTAGCCTTAGTCACATCCTTAAAAACATATAGCAGCAGTAGATGTTTATGAGTTTTAAACAAAGCAAGACTCCTACTTAATCATAGCGCTATGAATAAACAAGTCTTACTCTGCTACATGTGATTAAGGATGTGACTAATAAACATTCATGTTTACCGGACAGCAGGAGAGTAACTTTTACTTTGAATCATATGCTATAGTGTTCGTTCAGGAGTCTCTTCCCTGCACCCTGGATATGACCCGAAGTGAGCACATCATTTGCTAAGATGACCTCCATTTTTCATTCTATATATATATATATATATAATCTATGCTGTATACACTGTGGGCCAGATTTATCATTAGCTCAAGTCAGAATAATGGAGTGAAAAAGTCGCAAAGAAATGCACAAACGCTAAAACTGCGCACAATTTTGCGACTTTTTTCTGCTCTGCACTATGCTCGCCAGTTTTCTGAAAGTGGGCGTGTTTTCTTATGTAAATGAATCACTAGACAGATTTACTATTGGGACTATTTAAAAAGTCGCAAAAAAGTCGCAAAAAAATGCACAATTTCACTCCAGTTTGGACCATGCTTATCTTATGAGACTTTTTAATAGAACATGCGACTTTTTTGTAAAGATGTGCGACTTTTGTAAAGCTGTTACTGACAGATAAACTGCTACCGTCAAACCACATTTATTACAGTCTTAAAGGGCCGATCATAAATCTGACTTGGCTAAAACTGACTTTAGCCATATGTGAAAGTGGAGTGAGCTGTCAGAGTAATGATAAATCTGGCCCTGTATATATTGTACCTTCAAATCAGAATTATAGTTTAAATATTGCATATATCTCGCTTTTATATCACTTTTTCCGAAATAACGCCATTTATCAAAGCTGCCTTTTTCTAACGTTATTAGCCTACACCTGCGCCCTGTGGCAAATCTGCTTTGATAATCAGGTGTTGTTGGTTACGTCCTGCATTGGAGTCTTGTAAGGCTGAGTTCACACGGGCGAGTATTCCGTGCGGGTGCAATGCGGGAGGAACGAATTGCACCCGCACTGAATCTGGACCCATTCATTTCTATGGGGCTGTGCACACGAGCGGTGATTTTCCCGCATCACTTGTGCGTTGCGTGAAAATCGCAGCATGCTCTATATTCTGCGTTTTTCACGCAACGCAGGCCCTATAGAAGTGAATGGGGTTGCGTGAAAATCGCAAGCATCCGCAAGCAAGTGCGGATGCGTTGCGATTTTCACGCACGGTTGCTAGGAGACGATCGGGATGGAGACCCGATCATTATTATTTTCCCTTATAACATGGTTATAAGGGAAAATAATAGCATTCCTAATACAGAATGCATACTAAAATAGCGCTGGAGGGGTAAAAAAAATAAAAAAAAAATTTAACTAACCTTAATCCACTTGCTCGCGCAGTCGGCATCTCCTTCTGTCTTCATCTTAGCTGTGTGGAGCAACAGGACCTGTGGTGACATCACTCCGGTCATCACATCACATGGTTCATCACATGATCCATCACCACGGTAAAATATCATGTGATGGATCATGTGATGACCGGAGTGACGTCACCACAGGTCCTGTTCCTCCACACAGCTAAGATGAAGATAGAAGGAGATGCCGGCTCCGCGATCAAGTGGATTAAGGTGAGTTAAATTATTTATTTATTTTTTTAACCCCTCCAGCGCTATTTTAGTATACATTCTGTATTCAGAATGCTATTTTCCCTTATAACCATGTTATAAGGGAAAATAATACAATCTACAGAACACCGATCCCAAGATCGAACTTCTGTGAAGAAGTTCGGGTTTGGGTACCAAACATGCGCGATTTTTCTCACGCGAGTGCAAAACGCATTACAATGTTTTGCACTTGTGCGGAAAAATTGTGCGTGTTCCCGCAACGCACACGCACATTTTCCCGCAACGCCCGTGTGAACTCAGCCTTATTTTGCACGCACAAGCATCCTAGGTAAAAATAAGGAGTGAGGTTAGTGTCACACGATCTGCTGATGTCAGGACACATCTCACTGCCCTAAGGCATGATGGGAAAGCAGATACATAACAAACCAGGAAGAAGGATTCAAGCATTGGGAATAAGAGAAAACTGCAAATGAGGTAAGTTTCAAAGAAAAAACATCAGAGGAGGACAGGGAACTAGAGTAATCGATGAAAATAAACTAGTTTATGGCACAACCCCTTTGAAAAACTGCATTTTGTGTTTACTGTTTGCTTGTATGTATGTGTTTTACTACTCAAGTGTAACAAATATGCAAAAAATAGTCCACTAAGTATGACCACACACGCCGTTCATTGTAACTGTTAACAAGCTCACTCTGTGCAAACAGTGGTACTGTTCTTGCAGTTCAACTATATAGTCCTAGGACTATACCTGCTGCATTACAGCTCCATATTAACCTCTGAGTTGTACAGAGCCATCGTGTGTATGGACTTTTTTGCCCCTTTAGTGAAAGAAAAGTATAACACCAACAAACTGAGGTTCAGTATAAAGAAAAGACACCATGTGGTATTAAGTTTATAGATGGAGCAATAATCTGCCAAGTCTTGTGGCAATGTGAACATTGAGGTGTTGTTTCCCCAGGTTCCAGTCCGGGACTTAGGCTCATGTCCAGGGATCCTATTTAATCCTGCAACTGGATCTTGGGTGTGTCTCACTCTGGAGTGTCTTGTGAAGCATTGGCCTGGGAAGTGGGCTCAGCTGAGCTGTCTGAGGGGCCACGGGGCTAGGTGTTAGCCTGAACTTTGGGGGACTCTGCGAGGTCTTGGAATTGACGGTCGCTAGGCCAGAGTCAGGAGGACTTCTGGGCCACAATTCCCCAAAAGGTACTGGACTTTGTTACAGCCTGGAAGTGCTGGATTGTTAGGCTGGGAAAAGCCTCATGTTCTTCCCGTGTGTGAACTGGGCTTTCAGTGAGGTAGGGAGTCCTCATATTTAGTTAGAGCCCAGCTGGGCAGGTGTTTTATTTGTATTGTTTGTTTTGGTTTTGCTGTGGTGCCAAATAAAAGCAATGTTTGATGGTGGATGAAGATCATTGTGAGAATGACCCCCCGAATAAGAGGCGATCCCTTACAGTTTGAAGGAAGAATTGGATGGGAAGAAAAAAATGGTTACGGTATATATATTTTTTCCTCTTTTTTCTTGATGTAAATTATTGTGGTGAATGATCAAGTTGACTCTATAGAAATTGGTTGTTTGGTGAGTAGCCCAATGTGCTCTTCACTATTTTCTATTAACTCTATTTTACTTTGATTTCATATGAAGGTATGATGGTTTATTTCTGCCTAATGGCATAGCGAGGCACCATACAGCAGGATATAAAGTGCCTATGGAGCTGTAGAGCAGAGCCCAGAGATTCAGAGCCCAGAGGTTTGGTACTATTCCTGTGCATGAGGCCTCAGTAAACAGCATTTTTTGTAGCCACATTCATAGTCTAGAAAATAGGCTCAAACAGACTAGCTTTAAAGGGAACCTGTCATCAACTTTATGCTACCCATACTAACCGCAGCATAAAGTAGAGACAGGCGGGTTGATTTCAGCGATCTGTCATTTAAAAGTTAAAGGTTGCCGAGAACCAACATCACAATCATTGCAGAATGGGACTGGAAAAGAGTCCCGGCCACCTGAGAAGAGTCCAGGGGCGGACTGACCGATCGGGCACTTTGGACATGGTCCAAGAGCCCGGCCGGGATGGGGGCCCGCCGCAGAATAACATAATGTGTTATGCCCAGCGCCCCTATTCCGAATTTTATGCTGGCCTGGTAATGGCAGCGGGGCCCGGTGCACTCACTGTATTCTATTACACCGGGCCCCGCTCACTGTAATACTAATATTCATATGTGAACAAGAGAAATCCTCTCCGTACTCACAAACTCAGTAGCAGGCAGGCTGGGCGGCAGTGTAACTCACTGACGTCACGTGCCTGCTCCGCCTGGTTAATTCATAAAGTGGGAGGAGCAGGCGCGTGACGTCAGTGAGTTCCGCTGCCGCCCGGCCTGGCTGCTACGGGAGTTTGTGAGTACAGAGAGGGAGAGGATCGCAGAGGATTTCTCTTGTTTAATGCCTATTGCCTACATTAATGCCTTAATATTACAGTGAGCGGGGCCCGGTATAATAGAATACAGTGACTGCACCGGGCCCGCTGCCATTACAACACCAGATGCCGGCCCCCAGACCCTGTATTGGGGGGTCATTCACTCACAGGGACACTTATGGGGGGATCTGTGGATGACACATATACACTCACCTAAAGAATTATTAGGAACACCCTACTAATACGGTGTTGGACCCCCTTTTGGCTTCAGAACGGCCTTAATTCTACGTGGCATTGATTCAACAAAGTGCTGATAGCATTCTTTAGAAATGTTGGCCCATATTGATAGGATAGCATCTTGCAGTTGATGGAGATTTGAGGGATGCACATCCAGGGCACGAAGCTCCCGTTCCACCACATCCCAAAGATGCTCTATTGGGTTTAGATCTGGTGACTGTGGGGGCCATTTTAGTACAGTGAACTCATTGTCATGTTCAAGAAACCAATTTGAAATGATTCGAGCTTTGCGACATGGTGCATTATCCTGCTGGAAGTAGCCATCAGAGGATGGATACATGTTCTCATTCTGTTTACGCCAAATTCGGACTCTACCATTTGAATGTATCAACAGAAATCGAGACTCATCTGACCAGGCAACATTTTTCCAGTCTTCAACAGTCCAATTTTGGTGAGCTCGTGCAAATTGTAGCCTCTTTTTCCTATTTGTAGTGGAGATCAGTGGTACCCGGTGGGGTCTTCTGCTGTTGTAGCCCATCCGCCTCAAGGTTGTGCATGTTGTGGCTTCACAAATGCTTTGCTGCATACCTCAGTTGTAACGAGTGGTTATTTCAGCATCCACAAGGCATTTTCGCCCACAGGACTGCCGCATACTGGATGTTTTTCCCTTTTCACACCATTCTTTGTAAACCTTAGAAATGGTTGTGCGTGAAAATCCCAGTAACTGAGCAGATTGTGAAATACTCAGACCGGCCCGTCTGGCACCAACAACCATGCCACGCTCAAAATTGCTTAAATCACCTTTCTTTCCCATTCTGACATTCAGTTTGGAGTTCAGGAGATTGTCTTGACCAGGACCACACCCCTAAATGCATTGAAGAAACTGCCATGTGATTGGTTGACTAGATAATGGCATTAATGAGAAATAGAACAGGTGTTCCTAATAATTCTTTAGGTGAGTGTATAGCATAAGGTGCTATATATGTGTCACCCACAGATCCCCCCCATAACAGTGCCATCCACAGAGCCCCCATAACAGTGCCATCCACAGAGCCCCCATAACTGTGTCATCCACAGACCACCATTAGTTCAAAAGCACACTTTTTGGTTAAAAATATTTTTTAATTTGGCTATTCCCCACCCCTCTTGTAATTGTTCCGCTACTTGTGGGCTGCGCGGGCATGAGTTCAGTCACTTCAGTGCGCAATCCCGCCCTGCAGCATGTGATCCCGCGAGACCCGCCGCTGTAGGTCATGGGTCTCGCGGGATCACGCGCCGCAGGATGGGGTTGCGCACCGAAGTGACTGAACTCATGCCCACGTAGCCCGCAAGTAGCGGATCAGTGGAACAAGTACAAGATGGGTGGGGGGATGATCTGTGGGGTTGCCCAGATGTCTAGGCCCTTCACAGTAGTTATTAACCCCTTTCAGCAGTCCCCCATTCACTGAAGCGGGGAATTCTGAAAGGGATTAATAACTACTGTGAAGGGCCTCCCCCCATCCTTCACAGTAGTTATGCCCAGATATGTGCCCCCTTCACAGTAGTTATTCTCCTTCCAACCTCCAAATAACCATCATCCACTGTCCAACAGGCCCTTCTACTGTCTTTTATGACTACTTACATAGCTTCCACAATCCCTCTCTGGATTACAGGCCAGCCAGCCAGGCCCAAAGCCTGCCAGCTGCAGCCAGAAAGCCCACAGCCTGCCAGCCAGGTAAGAGGTAAGAGGAGCCAACTTGGCCTAGGTATCAGCGAGCTATGTTGTGTTGCTATATTGTGAATAGGAACCAGTGTTGGAGAGACATTAGACTCCATTGTAGTCTCTAATGGGAGGGGATTCTTTCGAACACACTTTCTAAAGGACACTGAGATAGCCTCTGCTAGAAAGACCCCTCTCCATGGCCTATTAGACCTCAATTGTAGTCTATACTGGGGCCTGGAGGGGACTGTTTCTAACAGAGGCTCACTAATGGATGCTGAGATTAGATCACCCCATACAAAAGCATTGAATCAATGCTTTCCTATGGGGAAAAATCTGACCCTGGAGGTCATCATGCAGAGTGTGAGGACGTCCAGTGTCAGATACCAGACCAAAGGTCTGTTTTACTCCAGGAAGCCCTCAGGTGGCTGCCAGCCACTAGAGGCTGACTTATTGCTGGAACGTAAACAATGCAGTTTCTCTAGAACATTGCAGCTCGATTTGCAAAAGGGACACTGTACCCAGACCACTTCAATGAGCTGAAGTGGTCTGGGTGCCTTTTGTGTCACTTTAACTTTGAAATCTTATTAAAGATTGTGTAGGGTGTGGCTGGAGGCGGGGGACAAGGGTGGTGCTTGCAGCAGAACATGGGTGGGGCCTGTAAGGGGGTCCTTGATTTATTTTGCCCGGGGGCCCTGAGGGTTCTCAGTCCGCCCCTGGAAGAGTCATAGTTATTCATGAATTCCTGCTCTCCCTGCCCACCTGCTGATGACTGACAATCTTCTACCTAGTTTTCTCCCTTTCTATCTAGGAGAGAACTGCCAATCATCAGCAGGTGGGCGGGGAGAGCAGGAGATTATGAATAACCAGGACTCTTCTCAGGTAGATTTGACTCTTTTCAAGGCCTGTGCTGCAATGATTATGATGTTGGTTCTGAGCAACCACTTACTTTTAGCTCATGAGTGACACACCGCTGAGATCAGCATTTCTGTCACTATTTTATGCTGCCCTCAGTGAGGTTAGCATAAAGTTGATGACAGGTTCCTTTTAATGTATAGATAAATACCACAGCAGTCACAGTTTTGCAGAACATTGTCGCAGTGCAAATTTCTTTGCATCTGAGTTTACCTCAACTTCAGTGCCTACATTAATCTTTATGTTGTGCTCCTCACATCACACAGAAGGCTCCTCTTGTGCATTTCTTTTTGTTGCTTTAAATTGGTCTGCTACAATCTGATGGCTCACCTCAGCCTGTGCTGTCCAAACCAGTATAGTATACGATATGTCACAAGAACTGCTGTGAACAGGAGTCTCTTTTATTATTCTCTGTGACACATGGAGAAACTACGGTACTTGCTTTCTGTTCCAAAACTTCATGCTAGCTTGCCCTGGTTCCTCTTAGCAAAAGAAACACAAAGCTTCACTCCAGACGGACTCCTACGGAAGAGTTACTGAAGGAGCAGCCACCATAATTACAAGCGAGATGCAAAGAGGAATGAGGGTGAGGGCAACACAAAAAAGAGATCATGGGCTGTCCTGCGGTATAGGACAACTAAAGGAGCAGGCTTTATGCTATTTTGTATTATAAATTTGTCTCTGGCATATGTTTGAGGTCTTCTGGGTTGGAACAGTATTATATTGTACACTGTATGGACAAACATGAGTTCTGGGGAGACATAATATAGCACTTATAGAAGTCAATGGAAATCTAGATTCCATAATTTTTCGCCATAAAAGATGCACTTTTTTGTCCTCAAAAGTGGGGAAAAATGTCAGTGTGCATCTTATAGGGAAAATACTGAGTGCCTCCATCATGGAAGTGCTCATTAGTACAGTTGAATGGAGAGCGGTGAATACAGAGGTCATTGTGCTGGCAGTACTCACCGCTCCCTGGTCTTATTCTGCCTGTGCAGTATGCTGTGCTATGACCTATGCACAACCTGAGGACATAGGCCCACCCTGTGACCTCGTGGTGTCCGATATTGGGTAACAGCACAGTGCGGCAGGAAGAGTGCTGGATCTCCCTAGTGGCAGCGTAGTCCGAAGCAGGAGAGGGGAGGTGATTTTTTATTTTTATTTTTTTCTGATCTGAGGTCTAATTTACATTGGAGGTCTGATTGGGGTCCAGTCTAAGGTCTGATTAAAATTGGTGGTCTGAATAAAGGTCTGATTAACACTGGGAGACTGATTGGGGGTCTGACTTGAGGTCTGATTAACAGTGGGGGACTGACTAGAGGTCTGGGCTGAGATCGGATTAACATTGGAGTTCTGATTGGGGATCTGAGTTGAGGTCTGACTAACACTGGGGTTCTGAGCTAAGGTCTGATGAACACTGGGTGTCTGATCTGAGCTCTAACTAACATTGGGGGTTTGATTCAGAGTCTGTTCTGAGGTCTGATGAAAAATAAAAATAAATTCTTATTTTCCTAGGTACGTCATATATACATGTACTTCTGATTTCTGATGAAAGGCATATGGAATATGAAAAACTGTGGCAGGGGTGGCCTTTTACAATGCTTCTAGGGGAAAATTCAGCTATTTAATGGTGCATAATGGGGGCACCAAACAGATAGTGTTAAGCTTATCGAACCCAACAAAGTTGAATTCGATCCGAATTTCAGGATAAATTAGATTAGCTGTGAAGCCGAATTTCCTTGTGTCTTTACCTGAAATAGTGTAAAAAATAAAACCCCAAAAATCATACCTCCTCCATTTGCTCGCAATGGGCCGGCTGCCGCCATTTTGATTGAAGATTTCACACGAAATCCTGTGCCAGTGTGATTATGTCATCTCGGATTTCACGCTAGATCTTCAATCAAGATGGCATCGGCCGGCCCGTCACGAGCAAATGGAGGATCTAAGTATTACTTAATTTATTGTTCTGTTAATTTTACACTGTTTTTACTATCAGATGCCGCAATCATGTATGATCACTGCAAGTGTGGGCTGCAATGACAGGGGGGCCGCACAATTTGCAGTTCCGTGTCATTGCACTCACTACAAAGTGAGTAATTAGTCACAAAGTGAATATATTTTTTTTTATTCAGTGAAGCAGCCGAATCGAATTTTCGAATACGGTACTTCATTCATCTCTACATAAAGGTATCCAGTGTGCCTAAAGCTCAGTTAGATGGAGGTACACAATTCTGATCTCTATGTACATGCCTATGTATGTGCTCTTTATCACTTTGCAAACTATTGTGGGGCTCTGTTGGGATTGTTCATTTCTATGCTTAAAGGGTCATTCCCATCCATTTTTGTATCACATATTAATCATCTATATTTGAATATTTTATGTATTTATTAATATAAAAAATAGGTGGATGGTTTTCTGAATATATTTCTCTTCCTCTTTAAAAGGGAACCTGTCATCAAATTTATGCTACCCTTATTGAGGGCAGCATAATTAGTGTTGATCGTGAATATTCTAGATTTTTTTCATCAGTATCCTCACTGTTTTGCTTGTGGGCCAATGAGAAGACTGCAATATCTTTGTCTGAGCTTAGCAACATCCCTAGCAACCAATAGGAAAGTTGCCTACCCCTTACTATATAATAACCTCCCCAGCAGCCAGTTTTATGCGGTTCTGAGAGAGACAGCAGGGTCATTGCTGTGCTCTGTGCTTTGCTGAGTCATCTGGATCCTTATTCAATTACATTAGATAGTTAGTTAGCTTATATATATATATATATATATATATATATATTGACTCAGTGTGGCATCCGGGCCCATTCCTGAAACTTCTTGAAAGCGGAATAGGAGGAAAAACATATGATGTCATCAGAAGTTCCTACACTGAAAACAGAAGCAGCGTGAAGGTAAATGGGAGGAGAACGGCTTATTTCCGGCAGAGCCGAGGAGTCAGACAGGGCTGCAGCCTCAGTCCAACCCTGTTTAACATCTACATCAATGAGCTGGCGGCTCTGGAGTCCTCCACAGCACCTGGTCTCAGCCTCCATGACACTGAGGTGAAATTTCTCCTTTATGCAGATGATCTTCTGCTACTATCGCCAACTGAGAAAGGTCTCCAAGATAACCTGAAAATCCTGGAGAAGTTTAGTCACACGTGGGCACTGGCCATCAATCCAAAGAAAACCAACATCATGGTGTTCCAGAAAAGAAACCGAAAAGCAGCCGGGCGTCCTTCCTTCCTGCTAAACAACTGTCCAATTTCAGAAACCGACAGCTACACCTACCTGGGCCTAGAAATCAACCAATCAGGGAGTTTTAAGAAAGCCATGGAAACACTGAAAGACAAGGCGAGAAAACCTTCTATGCCATCAGAAGGCGTCTGTATCACCTTAAAGCACCAGTGCCAGTCTGGCTTAAAATCCTTGACACCATCATTGCCCCAATCCTCCTGTATGGCAGCAAAGTCTGGGGCCCAGACATATACCCAGACTGGGCAAAGTGGGACTCTGGGCCAACATAACTATTCCACCTAGAACTCTGCAAACACTTTCTCCAGGTCCACAGGAGCACCTCAAACAGCGCCTGTCGAGCAGAACTGGGCAGATTCCCACTCTAATTTGTTGTACAGAAGAGAGCGCTATCATTCAGAGCCCATCTTCATAGCAGCAGTCCCAGCTCCTACCATCACAAAGCCTTGCTACACCAAGAAGCCCCAGAAAAACAAAGCACTCTGCAACAAGTCACCCAAACCCAGCCTTCCCAAGCCACCAACCAATATAGCCTGACAAAGGGCGAAATCCAGAGGACGATACAAAAGTACAAAGAGGAGTATATTAGCGTCTGGAGGAACGACATAAGAACTTCCCAGAAGCTGACAGTATACTAGAGCCTGCAGAGGGAGTACAAACTGGCCGCATATCTGGAGAAACTCCCCAATCCAAAAGACCGACAGATCCTGAGCCGGTACAGACTGAGCGCCCACAGCCTGCTCATTGAATCTGGGCATCACCAACAGAGGTACATGCCCAGGGAGAGCAGACTGTACCAGCAGTGCGACCAGGAGGCCGTGGAGGGTAAGGCTCATTTTCTGCTACGGTGCCCCAAATACTCAGCAGTGAGGGAGACTCACTTCAGGAGACTGTCTGATCTCTGCCCAGACTTCATCTCCATGGAGGAGGAAGAGAGACTCTCCATATAGCTGGGGGAAGAGGAGAACACAGCGTCCACAGCAGCACAATATATTACTGCCTGCCATAGACTGAGAGGAGCCTGATATACCATGGACTACTATACCCCCACCCTGTAAATGTCCCCATTCCCCAACCCTACCCAATTATTTCCCACTTGCTTTGGCAATGCTAAAATGTATTTAGTCCTGCCAATAAAGCTTATTTGATTTAATTTAATATTGATAGTTAGTGGGAGATAGTCAGTGTAGGTTAGATAGTGATATAGTGTAGCTGATATGTTCCAGTGCAGGGTGTTAGGTAGTGTAATAGGAATTACTGTACTGCAAACTTCTAGCAGCTTGAAAAATCTAGCAAAAGTGAGCCACGTCTGTATTGCGCACGCAATACGCACATATTACATTGCCGATTTTCGCAATCAAGAAAATTAATGACTGGAGATCATGAAAATTTGTGAATTTATGGAGAATAATAGGCCAAAAATGTGTTAAATATTGCAAAAACGAATATTGCTTATGCTGCTCATCGCTAAGCATAATGTAATGACAGATTAGCTGATTTCAGCAGTGTGTCATTCATGAGTGAAAAATAAGGTTTTAGCAAGGATCAGCCTCATAATGATCGCAGCCCAGGCCTGGAAAAGAGTCACAGCTACCTAAGAAGAGTCATGGCTGTTCACAATCTCTTTCTTTCCTGCCCACCTGCTGATGATTGAGACTTCTTCTTAGTGTTTTCCCTTGGAAAGAACTGATAATCATTAGCAAGTGAGCAGGGAGAGCAAGAGATCATGAACTGTGACTCTTCTCAGGTAGCCATGACTCTTTTCCAGAATCGGACTGTGATGATTATGATACTGGTTCTTGCCAACTGCTTACTTTTATCCCATGACTGAAACATGGCTGAGATCAGAATGTCTTTGACTACATTAGGCTGCCCTCAATAAAGTCATCATAAAGTTGATAAAAAGTTCCCTTTTAACATTCTCTTTGTTGTGACTTTTAGCACAGCAAATCACCTCACTTAAGTTCTACAGTAAGATCAATCATTCAGTCTGACCAGAGAAGGAAGGGGAAGAGTGACTCAATTAAAGCATCACACATTACACTAATAAATGTAATGCATTTCTGTGGGCATCTTTATCATGACCTGTGAATAGAACCATAAATCTGTCATACTGTTATCCTAATTCTATATCTACTATTATTGTGAGGATAACTCTCCAGATAACATATTCCTCTCAAAGCAACAGTTTAAACTAATGATGGATTCCCTATCAATATAGATGTTTTATTTCTCTGTGTTCACTCCTACACAAAGATACCATCTTGTGTTAAAATTTCAATAGCCCTGTACTGCCAAATGAGGAAATAAAACTGGCAAAATGAAGAAAAAAAAGTTTTCCTTGAATATGGAGTTAAAAAAATGTATCTTTCTAATGGAAATGTTCTTTTAAAGGGGTTATCCCACAATACAAACATTTTTCACTCCTCCGCAATAACTTTGATTAACCGTTGAGAGCCTATGCCATAGGTTCCCTGGGCTACATGTATATCTACTGTCCATGTAAGTTCCATACAAGTGAAGCAACGGTGGACCAACATGCACAATATGACTCCATTCACAGAGGGGACACAGGGACCCTCTGTTCTTAGGATGGTTGGGAGTCCTAGAAGTCAGACCTCATACAATCTGACATTTAGCACTAATCCTGGGCATTGATGATAAATGCTTATTGTGGAATAACCCCTTTAAGAAAAGAAAAGCTCAGTCCTTTAAATACCAAGATGGAGTTATGTGTATTAGGCATGTTTCTATCAATTGAATATAAAACTAAATTGCCTCCTCTATTTTATGGTTTTACTTTTACTCTTACAAGGCAATTTTTGTGAGACATATGATAGAACTCGTCTATAATAAAAAGCTTCTGCTTCGTTGAAAATAAATGAAAGAATATTGTGACCGGAGCTGCCACCATCAGAAGCTAGTTCATTTGTGGAGAGTAGACAGATTTTTACATTATGACCTGTATGTGTCGATGGGATTTTAGCCAAACTTGTATAATTTCTCATTTATAAGAAGCGACAAATCAAACATGCTCTTTGGAGCTCACTACATCACTTGTTCTCTTGCCTTCTTCTCATTGATGGTGTGTTGAGCAGGCCTGCTGAGCTTAGCAACAGTTGTCAGACACAGGGGAATGTCTGCTACACAAAGCGATTAACTGCAAAGACAATGGGGGGGCAAGGAGAATAGAGAAAATGTAAGTATGTGTGAAAAATTGGAATCTAAAAGGACCGGTTTGAATCTTAGTTTCCTAACAAAAGAATAAAAAAAATAATGATTTTCTTTGCCGTATGTTTTATGCTTGATTTCCATTTATTCATTTATATATTAACTTTGCAAATACATGTTTCAGACTAGAAACAAGAATGTCTTCTGATGAACCAGCTCGTTTGTCAGCTGGTCGCCTGCTCAATTACACAAGCCATTTATCAGGAACGAGCGTTCTTATTGTTTGCTCCCAATAATTGGCCCAAAATTGTGTGGTCTAATAAGGCCTTTATTTTTAGACAGTATTATTAAATCTACCCCACACTCTGGGGAATACAGCAAGTCTGTGCGTTACAAGGACAGCCTATTAATGCAACGAGAACTGTGTAATGCTCTATTTCTCCTGTAGGGTAGACACAATGGGGGGGGGGGGGGATTAATCATAAGGAGAATATTTTAAGTTAGTTTTGCTTGAGTCTGCGTTGACGTACTTTCTTCCATATTTATTAAATGTCACACGATGTTTGAGAAATTTGTCTTATCCTTTAACCTAACACATTTGTCTAGAAAAGCTACTCCTATTTTACTACTGGAGGAGATTGCCACTTTATTTGCAACTTTTTAAAAAAGTGTCAGGGATAAATCTGGAGTGAAACTCATTAACCTACTGTAGCTAACCATGCCCACTTTCCCATCCATATTTCAAACCTGGAGTGGTGTAAATACAGTGCAAGTGAGCTAAAAAATTCACAATTAGAGATGAATGAAGTTTTGAAAACTTTGCTGAAGTTAGCCAAGACATTTGATTTGTTCCGAATTTATTTGTCACAAATCTCTATAAATCAGGTATACTCAGGCCACTCTGTCTTAAGGTACAGCCACACGGAGCGGCCGTGCTGTGGACGGGTTGCGCCCATGCTGCAGTGAAGAACCACGTGGCCAATTAGCCCAAGCTGTTTTTCATTTAATAATGAAGATCACACTGTTAATGGCCACGTGGCACCTTTAATGCACCTTTAAACAGAGGCTGTTGCTGGTATGGGGTTTGGCTGGTTAGGTGGGGGACAATATGCATATTTTTGCTGTTCTTGCCTACAATCTCCTGCAGGTTGACAGTAAACACAAAAAATTAATCAGCTCTGGATATGTTGTGGTCATAGAGAGACCTCCAACTTCGATCTGTAAGAAAATAGGATATTTCCAACCACCCAGTTATATCTCATTGGTCAAAATTATTTCAGTAAGGGTTTGTGTACACGACATGTCTGCATTTTGGTCAGCAAGCCACAGATCCAGAAAATATAGACACCTTCCATGTGTATTTAAAATTTTTCTCATTCTCATCAATAGACATGGATATTCTCTTCCAAAATACCAAGCAGTTTAGGATATGTGCTATAATTTGGGGAACACATGGATCCACCAAAAATACAGATGTCTACATGGCCCTATTAAAGTGTATGGATTAGCCTGTTATCTGTGATGATTACAGATAACACACAGATGAAAAATGGTCGTGTCCATGAAGCCTAAACATCTTCTGGAAAGATGGGTTGCCCAAAACAGTGAAAAATAGCAGGGATGTCCACAGACTTCACAGGGCCCTATAGTTAAACTTAGTATGGCCCCCAGTGAGATCATTGAAGACATTTCGATCTTTATGCCAGTATCCCATCCTTACAGTATTTATCAACAGATACATTTTATTTTCCAGCACATTTCTAAATAGAAAAGTGAAGGAACTGCTAAAATCTCACCTACTTTATCTGTCTTCTGTGTCATAAGGAGTGGAACAAATGCTTTATAAATATGGCTGATCACCATATTTCTCAATGTATTTATACTAGACGACTGGCATAAACACATTTAAAAATCCTGTCTATAGAGCTATAAACCTTCTGATTTAAATTATACTTTCCATGGCAAAACTGGCTTCCTGCAGCCACCACCAGAGGGAACTTTGTATATATGAATTTAGGCAGTTACTATTGAACTCAATGCTATAAAAATCTCTTTACACTGAGCTCCCCTAGTGGAAGAAGAAGTAGTGCAGTGCTGTGCCCCCTCTCACCATGGGCCCCATAGCATTGGCATAGTCTGCCTCCATGTTCAGTATGCCACTGAATAATGAGTATGTATAGTATCCTCCTGCTGGAGTAAAGGAAGTTCTACTCCTATTTCAGGACTAATTGTCTGACATGTCTTAGGTGGATTATACTGCTAAAAACATTTATCGCCTATCTTGAAATAGCCACTGATCTGAGCCCCATGATCATTAGAATACAAGTCACGAGCCCCCTGAATGTGCTGTTTGAATGACCGCAATGAGGAGGTGTTTGAATGAAACAGTGATTACACCTGCAGCTCCATTCAAAGGTCTCCAATTACAATTGGGAGTACAGCTAGATTCTGCCATAAATTGCACCAAAATTTGTTGCAGTTTGGCACATCCAGGTTTAGATAAATTATCTGTGCCTAGCCTTACAAGAGTGTGTGGTCTATTAGAAAGGAAGTGTGGCTTTATGGGAAATAAGTGTGGCCTAAGACGCAATCATGTTTTGCACTAAAATTGCACCACCATTGTGGCTTAAAATTCTGTCCCAAAGTAAGTCAACTAATAGATGAAGCTAGACAAAACTGTGTATCCCTGCACCAGAATTATCATACAGTCTGAACCCTTGTGAGAAACTGGGTGCAGGTCTAGACAGCCGGGCTAATGTATCAACATGCAACTTTTGGCTCTGTTTTTTGAATGTCTGCTTGTTTTGAAGTTGGTGCCTTTGTGAAAAACTTCCATCAAATTATGTGCCACCAGGGGAGGGAAATACACTTGCAACTTTTTTTTACAACTGTTTGCAAAAAGTCACAATGATAAATCTGACAAAATGTAGCTTCACCTACAAAACATCTGGCGGACCATTAAAAGCAAACTGCTGTGAATGGTGCAGACCACCCTACAAATGGTACAAATACATAATGCATTTGGTGAAAATGTCTACACTAGGGTTGATAAAGGAAAGGGAAGGCTAGTAATCAATTGTTTGATGTGCACGTAGCAATTTCATTCAAGAAGTCTAATAAGGTGGGTCACAAGGCAATAAATGTTAGTCCAGGAGGTCAAAGAGGATAGATGACCTTTTATCATTTCTTGCACGAGAAAGGCATTCCATCAGTGCTTCTTTATTGGGGAAAAAAAAAACATAGCAACATTTAAGCTGCAGCATCAGCATTTTTTTTTTCTTTGGGGTTGGGAAAAGCTCATGCTTAAGCCGAAATGTTGCTGGATGTTTTTTTATGCTAAAATAAAAAAAATCACTAATGGTACTGTATACTGATGCCCTATTATTCTCCTCTGTGCCATATTTGATGGTAGATGAGGAAAAGATTAGAAATGAACAAATTTCTTAAAATAACATCTGGCTCCAATTTGGCCAAATTGACCATCATATTTGATCTGGATCCACATAAACTCTTTTTCTAATCACACAAAATTTGGGGTCAAAAGAAACTTTTAGAAAACCTTTCCACATTTTAGAACCAATTCACTCATCTCTAGGACTGATCCGCCATCAACAGACTGTTATTTCCTATATTTTTAGGACAATTGTGCTGCTTCCAGTCCTTCTTTTTTTTATTGGACCCTAGCGAATGGGTTGTACTTTTGCTTATGAAGATTAAACCAGGAGCCTCTATTGGAGCTTGGGACATTGTTGCAGCTAATTAGCCACTTGACACCAGTTTTGCTGATTCTTGGAAATTGCTTATAAGCTCTGAAAAATGCATTTTGAAGTTTATTCCTAGAAAGGTGCCTCCTTCTGGATTCCTGGCAGTATCATGAAAGAACAGACATGCTGGAACCCAATTCCATTTGAAGTTTAGATAACATTTTGCGCACTTCCCTTGTATTTGCTGGAAGCATCTGCTACCCCATGGGGAAACATTTTTACTACAGCCTAATATTCTTCAATAGTTTTTTGAACTGGAAATTTGGCAGAGTTTCTTGCTTATTTATGACCTTCAGATTCTGCAATTCAAGACTATATGGTGAAGAATCACTTAAGTTACAAAAAAATACCAAATAAAAGGCAAAAAACCTTTTCATCTCCTGGTCAGATTGACATATGAATTAATCAACGCTATACTTTAGTGTAGCCTCTTTCTATGAATTTATAATGACTCAAAAAAGCCCTTCTGATTATACACTTAAAATTAAAGGCACATGAGAGAAAACCATATTCTGTGGTGAATTATTTCAGCTCTGTCACAACTTGTATCATGCACAGACCTCACTAATGCTGAAATAACAGATGCCATTTGAGTGCAAGGACTTTTTATGCCTCAGTTATGCAATCCATCCCAGTTATGTAATTCAATTGATCTACAATAACGAACAGGATAAAGAACAAGTATCCATGACATTTAATGGTAAAACTCACAGATGTGCTGCCTCACTTTATCAGATTCTAGTTTCTGCAAATAGATTCTTTGTATAAGCAAAAAGTGATTTCTAATATACATAAAAAAAAATCATAAAGATCTCTGCTTGCTTGCATCCAATAGAAAATTATTTCAACCGTCAGGCCTTTTTAAACATTTTGTGTAAACAATATGTAAAGTGAATGGGGGACGAACAATTGTAAAAACGATTGTTTGATACTCATTCACTTTGCATCTGGCCATGTGAAAGATCTTTAAATGAGCTCTAATCCTCTTGTGTATATATCATTGACTTGGCTTCCAAAAAAGACCTTTAGATAGTAAATGTACAATATGTTTCTAAAGTGCCTCATAAAAGTATTCACCCCTATGGCATTTTTCCTGTTTTTTACATTACAACCTGGAATTAAAGTAGATTTTTATTTAGATTTTATGCAATAGATCTGATAATATAATAATCCAAATTGTTATGGTTGAAGGAAACAAAATACCTTGGATAAAAAAATAAGCAAAAAACATAAAATTTGTGGGGGCATGGAAAAACCCCTAAATTAGGTCTGGTCCATCTAATTACCTGTTGTGGCGATGTATAGATTAGGGTTGAGATATAAAAAGATATCCCAAACGTTGATCAACTCACAGAACACTATTAAATCCATTCTAACAAAATGGAAAGAAAATGGCAAAACTACAAACCTGACAAGAGAGGACTCCCACTAATCTCACAAATTGGGCAAGGAAGGCATTAATCTGAGAGACAACAAAGACACTAATGGGATAATCGGATAGATACCTTATATTGCTTTCAGTCCAGGGCTCTGTGGGTGACAACGGAAGGATTGTTGCTGATATCAACATAGGACAACCCCAAGAATCTGATATTTCTATGCCATACCACAATAAATTTTCATAGCAATTTGATGTGCTGTATTCACTATACATTGTTTTCCAGGCATCTGAAGTCTCATTAATTCAGTCTATCATTCAGATTGCTTCTGATAAGCAGAAATTAATTAACCACTCATATGTAAAATCTTTCATGAGGAGGGCTGTGCAAGAATCTCAAGAGTCCTTTTACATGGGGCAGATTCAACACCAAATAACCACCGATCAATATTATACAATTTGAGTGGCACTTGTTTTTGCATGATCCGATCTACTTTAAATGGGGAGGACTATGGTCAGTCTTCCTCGGTTTAGTTTGCATACTGTTAGCAGCACATTTTCTCTTTGTATTGGGTAATGTGCTGCTGACAAAGTGAAATCTAGTTGCCAAATGCAAGATGTGGTCACCCAAAAAAAGAGCATTTGTCAGTTGATTAGTGGCATGTTTACAAAGAGCAATGATCAGGTATGAGCGTTTTTAGTTTCCGATCATTGACCTGTGTAGAAGGGCCCTAATTTATATGATGTTCTTTGTTATGGTGGCATTATGACTATTCCTGTTATGGAGGCAATTGCGTATCATTGTTATGAGGCAGGATGTTAAAAAGGGATTTGTTACAATGTCTGCCTTTGCTTATGTCTGTCCTTTGTCCTCATCTTCAAACCATGAGATGTATGATGTTATCTGCCAGAAGTGAGGGACCTAAAATATGTCTGCTGGATGAAGTAATTCAGGTGAGTTAAATCTGACAAGCTTCAGACCATTAAACACAGCTTGTAATAACACAGGTCTATAGAGAATACCCATTAGACTACCCAGTGACAATAAAGTCTTATAATCCTTTAATAATAACTATCATTTCTCCAGAAAATTTCAATGAGCTCAAAAACTTTTACACCATTTAATAATTTATTACCTGTAATCAACATAATTAACCAAAAAAGAGCTTGTCTTCAGCTTTCTTTTTCAAAGCAGCTGTAGAGTTCAGGGATAAATAATGTCTTCATGTTTCCTTTGAGATAAATCATGCTCCCTGACCTTGTTAGATTTGCGTTCGCTACTGTCTTCAGCGTGCAATAAAAAAGCTAAGAAATAAGATGTACATTACTGTCCTGTGACAGGAGCTACTTAAAGCAAGAAACTTTACATTTCCCATGTGATAGAATAAGCATTTTTAGGTGCTCATTTATTTAAAAAAAGATGAGGCAAGAACATCACCATGAGAACACTGGCTAACAATTGCTTAAAGATCTTAGGTATATGCAGACCTCCCAAGTGTCCTTCTTTTAAATGGACAGTCTTTACTTTTCACTTTTCACCCAGATAGTTTTTTACTCCTTAAATGCATTGTTTACTCCAAAATATGGCTACATTTTACAGTTAACATACTTGATCATGAACGTGGCACCTGTCACTAAGAAGCCTCTTAGCGTATGACCACACATTCAGGTTTCTTGATGCAGTTTTGGAAGCCAAAACCAGGAGTGAATTCAAAAAAGAGGAGCCTATCCTTTATATCTTCTCTCCTTTTATGATCCACACCTGATTTTGGGTTCCAATACTGCATCAGGAAATCTCATTGTGTGACTGTACCTTTACATAGTGCTCAGGCTAATTATCCAAGACTAACATTCATACGGACGATATATGAATTGGTAACAAACAATAAAAATAATCACTCATCTCCCATTTATTTTTCATATGTGAAAAGCCCTTTTAATAAACACTGATCCACTAGTATATGATTAATTGATGCTCATTCTTGGCCTGGTATTGGCCATGTAACAAGACCCCTCAGTGCCTCATTTAGGGCAAATTCTCTTCTCGTTTCCCACCCATTTAGTGGCACTGCCAATCATCTGACATACGAATGTCTGTCTGTCGAGTGATCACGTCTTTAATGCTCCACCTTACATCATTATTTATTGGTAGTATGTTACACTGGTGTAAACAGGATGTGCTGCTGACAACATACCAAATGAATAAGGAATGAAAAATCATAAGAAAAATCATTCATCCCCCATTCATTTTTCATAGGTGAAAAGCACTTTAAAGGAGCACCAATCCACTTGTTTATCATTAATTGGCTCTCAATTTTGGTTCAGTATCAACCATGTTACAGAATCCTAAGAGCGATGTTTAGGGCAGATTCCCTTCAGTTAAAGGGATTGTGCAACTGATATAAATGTATCCCACCCAACAGATATTGCTATTACTGTATATCACTTTCTCCAAATATCACTATTTATCAACACTGCCTTATTCTAAAGCTATTAGCCTACCATTGTGCCCTGTAGCATATTAGTTTAGATTCTCAGTTGCTGTTGGTTACGTCCTGTAGTGGAGCCTTGTAATACAGGAGGCACATAACATAAGACAAACAAGAAAGCAGGATTTAAGCATTGGGGATAAGAGGAAACTGCAAAAAAAAGAAAAATATATCCTCTTAATTGTATGTATACTAATGTTATAAGCATTAATAAAACTGGTGAAGTACAATTAAAAAATGTGTGAAGAGGACTATTGGGAATAACTGAGACCTGGCCGGATGATAGCTATGACTGGGCAGTTAACATAAAGGAATAGTGAAAACCAGAGAGGTGGAGGGTTTTGCCTTTATGTAAAGTCCTGTCTAAAGCCCACAACCTGAAGAAGGTATAAGTGAGGTAAATGAACATGTCAAATCACTGTGGGTAGAAATAGGAGGCAAAAGGAATAATGAAATACTGACAAAAGTTTGTCATAAGCCACCTAATATAGTAGTCCACAGAAAATCTACTACTAAGGCAAATAGATGAAGCAGAAAATCATTATGAGGTCGTTATTATAGGGGACTTCCACTACCCAGATATAGACTGAGAAACTGAAACCTATAAATCTCATAAAGGAAACAGGTTCTTGGCAGTAACCAAAGACAATTACCTTACCCAACTGGTCCAGGACCGACTAGAGGGACGGTCATAGCGGACTTAGTATTAACCAATAGACCTTACAGAACATCAGACATACAGGCTGTCATTCTGTCTAATTGTCATTCAAAATAGTGTTTCTTCAGGAAGGCACAAAAATACAGAACTCCCAAAAAGCTAAATTTGGCCAGCTAAGAGAGGCCATTAGCCTCACTAACTGGGACAATGTCCTCAAAAAAAAAAAAAAAAGAATGCTGCACTCTAAGTGTGAGAGGTACATATCTTATGGGAGTAAAAGGGTAAGGAACAAGTTAAAACCAATGTGGATAAATAGAAATGTAAAGGGACATATAAATGACAAAAATATAGTGAAAGCACTGAAAACTATAAAGAAAAATACAGAATATGTAAAAGCAGCCAAACTGGAGACAGAGAGACTTATTACCAAAGAGAGTGAAACCAACCCTAAAATGTTCTTCAATTATATAATTGGTAAAAAGTTTAAACCTGAAGGTGTCTGTCCATTGCAGAGTGATTAAGAAGGAGCTCTAGAGAGCAATGATGATACAGCAAATCTATTAAATACTTTTTTCTCCATTGTATTCACTGAGGAAAATGAACTGTCAGCTCACTGAGTGTCAAAATAAACTCTCCATTAAAAGTCGCCTGTCTGACCAAGAAGAAGTCAAACAGCGTCTGAAAAAAGATTAAAATAGACAAATTACCGGGACAAGATGGTATACACCTCCTCACATAATTAAATAATGTCATAGACAGACCCTTGTGTTATATAAGGATTCTATATTGACAGAGAGAATTTTATAGGATTGGCGTTTAGAAAATGTGCTGCCAATATTCAAAAAGGGTCAAAAACAGAGCCTGGAAAATATAGGCTGGTAAATTTAATTAAACTGTATGAAGGTTCTCTAACAGATGCTACTGTATTCTGGGGTATCTCAATAAAAATAAGCGTATAACATCATATCAGCATGGCTTCATGAGGGATCGGTCCTGTCAAACTAATTTAATCAGTCTCAATTAGGTACTTTCTGTCTCAAGAGGGGTACCACAGAGGTCAGTATTAGGCCATACACTCCAATATTTTTATTAATAATCTTGCAGAATGCTTTCACAGTAAAATATCAATTTTTGCAGGTGACACTAAGCTGTGTAAAGTAACATGGAGGAGGACAATATATTACTACAGAGGGATATAGATATATTGGAGGCTTGGGCAGAGAAGTGGCAGATGAGATTTAACACTGACAAATGTAACCTTATGCACATGGGAAGGCGTAATGCAAGTCACCCATACATACTAAATAGTAAGGCACTGGGTAACACTGACATGGAAAAGGACCTAGGAATTTAAGTGAACAGAAAGCTTAACTGTAGCAACCAGTGTCAGACAGCTGCTGCCAAGGCCAATAAGATAATGGGTTGCATCAAAAGGGGTATAGATGCCTGTGATGAGAACATAGTCCTGCAATTTTACAAATCACTATTCAGACCACATATGGAGTACTGGGTACAGTTCTGGGCTCCTGTGAACAAGGCAGACATTGCAGAGCTGGAGAGGGTTCAGAGAAGGGCAACTAAAGTGATAACTAGAATGGTTGGACTACAGTACCCAGAAAGATTAACAAAATTAGGGTTGTTCACTGTAGAAAAAAGACTAAGGGGAGATCTAATTACTATGTACACTGCTCAAAAAAATGAAGGGAACACTTAAACAACACGATGTAACTCCAAGTCAATCACACTTCTGTGAAATCAAACTGTCCACTTAGGAAGCAACACTGAGTGACAATCAATTTCACATGCTGTTGTGCAAATGTGATAGACAACAGGTGGAAATTATAGGCAATTAGCAAGACACCCCCAATAAAGGAGTGGTTCTGCAGGTGGTGACCAGAGACCACTTCTCAGTTCCCATGCTTCCTGGTTGATGTTTTGGTCACTTTTGAATGCTGGCGGTGCTTTCACTCCAGTGGTAGCATGAGACGGAGTCTACAACCCACACAAGTGGCTCAGGTAGTGCAGCTTATCCAGGATGGCACATCAATGTGAGCTGCGGCAAGGAGGTTTGCTGCGTCTGTCAGCGTAGTGTCCAGAGCATGGAGGCGCTACCAGGAGACAGGCCAGTACATCAGGAGACGTGGAGAAGGCCGTAGGAGGGCAGCAACTCAGCAGCAGGACCGCAAAGGAGGAACAGGAGGAGCACTGCCAGAGCACTGCCAGAGCACTGCCAGAGCCCTGCAAAATGACCTCAGGCAGGCCACAAATGTGCATGTGTCTGCTCAAACGGTCAGAAACAGACTCCATGAGGGTGATATGAGAGCCTGACGTCCACAGGTGGGGGTTGTGCTTACAGCCTAACACCGTGCAGGACGTTTGGCATTTGCCAGAGAACACCAAGATTGGCAAATTCGCCACTGGCGCCCTGTGCTCTTCCCAGATGAAAGCAGGTTCACACTGAGCACATGTGACAGACGTGACAGAGTCTGGAGACGCCGTGGAGAACGTTCTGCTGCCTGCAACATCCTCCAGCATGACCGGTTTGGCATTGGGTCAGTAATGGTGTGGGGTGGCATTTCTTTGGAGGGCCGCACAGCCCTCCATGTGCTCGCCAGAGGTAGCCTGACTGCCATTAGGTACCGAGATGAGATCCTCAGACTCCTTGTGAGACCATATGCTGGTGCGGTTGGCCCTGGGTTCCTCCTAATGCAAGACAATGCTAGACCTCATGTGGCTGGAGTGTGTCAGCAGTTCTTGCAAGACGAAGGCATTGATGCTATGGACTGGCCCACGCGTTCCCCAGACCTGAATCCAATTGAGCACATCTGGGACATCATGTCTCGCTCTATCCACCAACGTCACGTTGCACCACAGACTGTCCAGGAGTTGGCAGATGCTTTAGTCCAGGTCTGGGAGGAGATCCCTCAGGAGACCGTCCGCCACCTCATCAGGAGCATGCACAGGCGTTGTCATACAGGCACGTGGAGGCCACACACACTACTGAGCCTCATTTTGACTTGTTTTAAGGACATTACATCAAAGTTGGATCAGCCTGTAGTGTGTTTTTCCACTAATTTTGAGTGTGACTCCAAATCCAGACCTCCATGGGTTGAAAAATTTGATTTCCATTTTTTAATTTTTGTGTGATTTTGTTGTCAGCACATTCAACTATGTAAAGAACAAAGTATTTCAGAAGAATATTTAATTAATTCAGATCTAGGATGTGTTATTTTTGTGTTCCCTTTATTTTTTTGAGCAGTGTATAAATATATCAGGGGTCAGTACAGAGATCTCTCCCATCTATTTATCCTCAGGACTGTGACTGTGACGAGGGGACATCCTCTGCGTCTGGCCCACAAGCAACTTAAGTAGGAAGGAATCATGTTTTCATATGGAAAAGAAATTACAAATATTCTAAAATATAAATATATAGCAATATAGCGAATATATTCGTTATTTCGAATATTCGTTACATTTTTAATTTTTTTGTGTACTATTATTCCACTTCAGCATACTCCTCACCGACAAGCGTCCCTGACCATGGGAACGCCTGTGGGTTAGAAAATAATATCGGATCTGAGTTTTCCCTGAGATCGTGAAAACTCAGATCCGATCGTATATTCTAACCCACAGGCGTTCCCATGGTGACAGGGACGCTTGTCGGGGCGGAGTATGCCAAAAAAAAGATGAATATTCGAAATAACTAATATATTCGCTATATTGCTATAACTTCATTTTTTAGAATATTCGTCATATTCTAAAACAAAAATATATAGCAATATAGCAAATATTCGTAAAATACAAATATAGACTGCAATTTAGGTAATATAGTGCTATAAACTTTTTTTCATAGTCGTCATTTTCTTTCTCTTATGATCTTCAGATTTGAAGAAAAATTACAACTTTGAAAAAAAAGGTTATTGCATTATATTAGCTAAATTGCAGTCTATATGTGTATGTTACGAATATTCGCTATATTGCTATATATTCATTTTTTAGAATATTCGTCATATTCTAAAACAATAATATATTGCAATATAGCAAAAATTCGCTAAATACAAATATAGAACAATTTAGCTAATATAGTGTAATACATTTTTTTTTTATAGTCTTATTTTTTTTTCTCTTCTGAGCTTCAGATTTCGAAAAAATGTACACTATTAAAAAAAATATTATGGCACTATATTAGCTTAGCTAAATTGCTCTGTTTGTATTTTCTTGAATATTCTCTATATTGCTATATATACTGCTGTATACTCTTTTTTGATCAAGTTCGCATTACTCGGTTTTTACAATTTAGATTAATCGCAATTGCGAAAATAATCTCAAATACGAATATTCGTGAATATGAAACGACTAATTTAGTGAATATTCGCGAAATATCGCAAATTCGAATATGGGACCTGCCGCTCATCACTAAATATAAGGCCTCATGGCATATCGTTCAGGCAGATGTGACTTAAGGCATGTGATTGGCTGTGGAAGTGACTGGAAACATGGCAGTGGCACGAGCACAGCAGGACCACAGACAGGTAAGTGTATTTTTTTCTTAATTGGTCACAGGTTAAGAGCATTAGGGTTCCTGGCTTCTCAGCTGAACACTGTGTGCTGTCCGCATCCATTCCATCCCCATAGAGAATGAATGGGTCTGCACCCGTTCCGCAATTTGTGGAAAGGATGCAGACCCATTATTACGGACATGTGAATGGCGCCTAATCCTATATAAAATACAGAGTATTCGGCCATATGTGATTTACAGTACAATCCACTCAAGACACCTGCCACAGCCTCAGAAAACATCAAATGCTACTGAATATTGCATGTCCTAAGACTTTAAGATTTCCTTGTCAACAATGGAGGCCTTCTGTAGTGAAAATGGAATCTTAATAAGATAAAACATAAGGAGGTTAATGCTTGTTTGCAACTTCTAGCAGCAACAACAAGCATATAAAATATATATGATATTGTTCAGCGGTTTTATGAGCTGAACCTATATGTGGAATTCCAATATTTCATAGTTCATAAATAGTTAATAGGGACCATAAATTCCAGATTGCATCCTAGATTTGCTACAGAGCACTCAATAAATAAAAGTGTTATTAAGGCTGAAGATGACGTTTTAATGAAAGAGAATATCACTCTCTCCAGCTAATATTTGGAATATACGTATTTAAACATTTACAGCGGTTGGTATATAAATAGCATGCTGTGTGGAGACATTTTTTAGACTTTTAAGAATCTTTGTATAGGATTACAGCTGTGGAGCTTTCCATAAAATGCACCAAAATTTGCCCTGATTTGGTGCAGTTTTGTCACATCCAAGTTTTAGTTTTTTTTTTTTTTATAAATCAAATGCCACAAAAAGAAAAATCTACTGGACTTACAGTAGCTCACTAGGGGGCATGGCTTAACAAAAGACATTTTTTCAGGATTTTTTATGCCAAAAAACACTAAAGCCATATGTTGGCTGAAATTTAACTGTATAACATAAAACTTCAAAAAAACTTTGTGGCTTTTTCTTCAGTTTTATTTTTTTCAAAGCCACAGGCATGCTGTATGGTGTTTTTTGTATGTTTTGCTTTCTCATAGGCTTGCCTATACAACTTGAGATGCCTGAAAAAAGGGTTGACCAAAAATGTAAAAATTCCTGCAACTAGATTAGCAGAAATACATATGCCTGCTGCCAAAACAATCCCTAGCCAGCTTGCTCCAGATATGACATTTTTTTCCAGATGTATGCATATGGGTTTCTCTATAAAACTTGAGAAACACCTGGGAAAAAAATCTGATTTAAAATGTATGACAAAAAAAAAGCAACAGAAATAAGTGCATTTAAAAAACACATGGTTTATGAAACCCGGGTCGGCCAAATCTAAAAAAGGCTGTAGTATTTATAATTTGCAAGTTTAAAAGTTTTTATTTTGTAAGTAAAAAAGTTTTGGTAACTTACAGCGACAGTGCTTCACTATTGGAGATTGCTCTCACCTTTTAGTAACATAGTAACATAGTAACATAGTACATAAGGCCGAAAAAAGACATTTGTCCATCCAGTTCGGCCTGTTATCCTGCAAGTTGATCCAGAGGAAGGCAAAAAACCCTGTGAGGTAGAAGCCAATTTTCTCCACTTTAGGGAAATAAAAAATTTCTTCCCGACTCCAATCATGCAATCAGAATAACTCCCTGGATCAACGACCCCTCTCTAGTAGCTATAGCCTGTAATATTATTACGCTCTAGAAATACATCCAGGCCCCCCTTGAATTCCTTTATTGTACTCACCATGACCACCTCCTCAGGCAGAGAGTTCCATAGTCTCACTGCTCTTACCGTAAAGAATCCTCTTCTATGTTTGTGTACAAACCTTCTTTCCTCCAGACGCAGAGGATGTCCCCTCGTCACAGTCACAGTCCTGGGGATAAATAGCTGATGGGATAGATCTCTGTACTGACCCCTGATATATTTATACATATTAATTAGATCTCCCCTCAGTCGTCTTTTTTCTAAAGTGAATAACCCTAATTTTGATAATCTTTCAGGGTACTGTAGTTGCCCCATTCCAGTTATTACTTTAGTTGCCCTCCTCTGAACCCTCTCTAGCTCTGCTATGTCTGCCTTGTTTACAGGAGCCCAGAACTGTACACAGTACTCCATGTGTGGTCTGACTAGCGATTTGTAAAGTGGTAGGACTATGTTCATATCACGGGAATCTATGCCCCTTTTGATGCAACCCATTATCTTGTTGGCCTTGGCAGCAACTGCCTGACACTGGTTTTTGCTGCTTAGTTTGCTGTTTATTAAAATTCCTAGATCCTTTTCCATGTCAGTGTTACCGAGTGTTCTACCATTTAGTATGTACGGGTGACTTGCATTTTTCCTTCCCATGTGCATAACCTTACATTTATCAGTGTTAAACCTCATCTGCCACTTATCTGCCCAAGCCTGCAATCTATCCAGATCCCTCTGTAGTAGTATACTGTCCTCATCAGTGTAAATTACTTTACACAGTTTAGTGTCATCTGCGAAAATTGATACTTTACTATGCAAGCCTTCTACAAGATCATTAATAAATATATTGAAGAGAATAGGGCCCAATACTGACCCCTGAGGTACCCCACTAGTGACAGTGACCCAATCTGAGTGTGTACCGTTAATAACCACCCTCTGTTTTCTATCATTGAGCCAGTTACTTACCCACATACAGATGTTTTCTCCCAGTCCGAGCATTCTCATTTTATATACTAACCTTTTATGCGGTACAGTGTCAAATGCTTTGGAGAAGTCCAGATATACGACATCCATTGATTCGCCGCTGTCAAGTCTAGAACTTACCTCCTCATAGAAACTGATTAAATTAGTTTGACATGACCGATCCCTCACGAAGCCATGCTGATATGGCGTTATTTGCTTATTTCCGTTGAGATGCTCTAATATAGCATCTCTCAGAAAACCTTCAAACAGTTTACCCACAACAGATGTTAAACTTACCGGCCTATAGTTTCCAGGCTCTGTTTTTGGCCCCTTTTTGAATATTGGCACCACATTTGCCATGCGCCAATCCTGTGGGACATTCCCTGTCAGTATAGAGTCTGCAAATATCAGAAATAAGGGTCTGGCTATGACATTACTTAATTCCTTTAGGATACGGGGGTGTATGCCATCCGGTCCTGGCGATTTGTCTATTTTAATCTTTTTAAGCCGCTGATGTACTTTTGAGTCTAAGATCTAGGAGAGGGTGCAAAAGGAGAAGCGCTGCTCCGAAAAATTGATACCAGTGACTGATTGCATCAAAATATATGGCATCAATCGCATGAGAGAGGAAGTGAAGAAGTTTTGCCCTGGAATCTGCCGACATGTATATCTTCACAAGCAAGAGTCACGGTTTTGGTAATATTGAATTTCTAAATAAGGGAAGAAGACCTATTTCTTTAGATCCTGCAGCACATACTAAACTACAAAAAGAGCAATTTGTTTTATTTTTTTTTCCGAATACACAGCAGTAAGACTTTTTTTTTTTTTTTACATTAAAGGGGTTGTCCAACAATGAACATTTATATCCTGTTCACAGAACCCCTGTTCTAGTGTTCACTGGCAGTCCCATTTATCCTCCCCCCCCCCCCAGGGATACATAAAATATACTGTAGCTTTGCATAAACATTCTATTGTAATGAAGGGGTTACTGTCAACTTTTAGTTGACCACCAATTCTAATATGAAATGTTTATCATGAAATACGGTTAGTTGTAGCACTTATCTTAATTAAATTGGTTGTCCCACAATGAACATCATTAGAGATGAACAAATCTACAGTATTCTAAAGAAATCAAACTCATCTTGAATTTCCCAAAAATTTGAAATTCAGCCAAATCTGATTCTTCTGGGATTCGAGGTGAATAAATCTTTTTTAATGATGGCCATTACTTTACAGGTCAGAAGATGGCATCTGCCACTAAAAAGGGATATTTTGTGGAAATGCATACCACCAACTGCCATCCATTTACCCATAGCCACATATGTCGCTGTCACTTTGATATTACTAATGCTGTCTTGGAGTAAAGAGCTTGAAATGGGTTGAATACAGTTGTAGGAGACCTCAGGGTGTTATACATGACTTTTTAAGGCAATCCAAAACATTTTACATTCAGGTCAAATTTATTTGTACCAGAATCAAATATTCCAACTGATTCATTAGAATTATATCCAAAACAAATTTCAAAAAATTCTCATTTCTGTTTATGATCTATCTACAAGAAAAGTGATGTATGTCTGATGAGACCCCTAACAAAAGAATGGCTTTTCTGTGGATAAGTGACATAGTTCTTTGTGGGACAATGCCTTTAATTAAAATGAGTGCTATAACACTGTCTACATTTCATGATATTCATAACCCTTGAACGTTTCCACATTTTTTCAAATTACACCCACAAACTTAAATGTATGTTATTGGGATTTTATGTGATAGGCCAATGCAAAGTACTAAGTATATGTTAAGTGAATAGAAAATGATACAGCTATTTTCAAGTCTTGCCAAAAATTCAGCTTTAGTCTTATCTGACTAGAGAACTTTCTTCCACATATTTACTGTGTCCCCTACATGGCTTATGGCAAACTGCAAATTGGACTTTTTATGGCTGGCTTTCAAAAATGGCTTTCGTCCTGCCACTCTTCCATAAAGGCTAGAGTTGTGTCCTTTGGACAGATTCTTTTACCTGAGCTGTGGATCTCTGCAGTTCTTCCAGAGTGACCATAGGCTTCTTGGCTACTTCTCTAATTCATGCTGTCCTTGCTTATACTGTCAGTTTAGGTGGACGGCCATGTCTTAGTAGGTCTTCAGTTGTGCCATACTCTTCCAATTTCGGATGATAGATTGAACAGTGCTCCAAGAGATGTTCAGATCTTGGGATACTTTTTACAACCTAATCCTGCTTGGTCTGGTGTGTTCTTTGGTTTTCATGATGCTGTTTGTGCAATGAGCAGGACACTAGGTCATTGGGGCTGCTATGCAGTGGGTCAGATTTAGGTGTAATTAAGTTTGTGACGCCAGTTGCAGCTTGCGCAGGTACTGTAAAAGGGCCCTTTAAGATGGTATGAGCACACATACTAGGTGAGGAATGCCAGAGGGGGATATTGTCTCTGTATTGTGTCAACGGTGTCTCCTACCTTAGTACGGCTGGACTCCTGTATCCTGGCTCACATGCAACAAATTGAGTGTTGTAAATAGGAGTAATGGAGGAATGATGGAATTCCACACAGAGAATAGGGTCCAACTTGTCTTTACTTGAGGTTATCTTATGCAGCTCTAGATCCATACAATTTACAGCAATAGTCTAGGGTCCCAGCAGGTATTGGCAATATGTGGCAGGAATTATATATATCTTCTGCATCTAGTACATATACCTTTAAGAATCTGGCAGGTATCTGTCTTCTGCCCTGTCTATCTTCTGCTTTGTATGGGCCTGACTAGCTATGGAGGTACTTATCTTTTCCTTGTATTTGGAATCTGTACTTACAGGACTGCTCACAGGGAATGGTGGTTTCTTCCTGGAGATCTAGTAGTTCTGAAGGCGGCTGCTTTCTTTGTCATCCAGCTGAGGTAAGGAACTCAGGCTCGGAATGTTGCTTTGGGCCTAGCAAAGGCCTGAATCCTTGGTTGGGATCCCTGTTTTCTGGGAGCTCCTATTCACACAGCCTACCCCAACAGGGGGTGGCTGGTACACTGCCTAGAACTTTCTGTCCTCCCTCTGAAGTAGGATGTGGGAACATTCCACTCCTCCTCAGATAGGGGGGGGGTGGCGGAGCTAGCCTGGAATGGTATATTCCAGTCTAGGTATACTAACTGGCCTTATTCTGTCTACATATTGCTGCCACCTGCTGGTGTACATTTGGAATTACAGCAAATACATTCAATACAGACATAGAAAATCCGGATAATATAAATGCAATGTCAGGATACACAAGATGACAACACATCTACACTTTAACATCATATAGCCGGGTGAAGAGAGTTTAGTGACATACTCTGGGATGTTACATTTGCTCACTAATGTTCTCTAATAAACCTCTGAGGCCTTCTCTTCATCTCAAACCTCTGAGGCCTTCACAGAACAGCTGTAGCTATACTGAGAATAAATTACACAGGTGGACTTTATTTACTAATTTGGTGAATTCTGAACACAATTGACACATTGGATTTCATTTAGACGTATCAGAGTATAGGGGGCTGAATACAAATGCATAACACACTTTTCTGAATGTATATATTTTCTTTTCACTTCATACATACTTGCTACTTTTAAGTTTATGGGTGTAAAAATGTGGAAAAGTTCAAGGGGTATGAATACTTTGTCAAGGCACTGTATCTCCTCCAATATCTCCTCTTAGAATTGGCAAAGCTCCTTCTACATAAACTCCTTCATCTCAATAGTACTTTTATACAAAGCTACAGTGTATCATACGCTTCTCCAGTAGAAAATCCTGAACTCTTAATTAAGTTGTGACTCACATGTAAGAACATTAACTGGTTTAAAATTCACTACACAGGCAGTTAAACAATTGTCGTATTTCACATGCAATTTTTTATAGCTTTGTATCTATTGTACATAAAGATATAATCTTCTTTTTCTAAAGAGAGGGATGAAAGGAGTGCATTGCCGAGCCATTGTGATTTAACATCTATGAATAGAGAATGACAGCTATTAGATGCTAAACCAGGTGTATGCCGCACTCACAGAAAGGGGCTGCAGTCGCTTATGTGAAGGAATTGAGGATGAAACCAGTACAATACCTGAGATTTTGACAAATAGTAGAATCTTATTTTGGCTATTTTTGCTAAGTTGCTGTGACAGCGGTAGTTTCCATTTGTAATAACTTGTTAAGCGACACAAATCAAACCTCACATTACCAAGTCAATTACAAGTCCCAGAATATAAATTGATGAGCACGAAAAATTAATCAGTCCTATGCAAACATAAACTAGTACAGAATGTTCATATCTATGTGATACTAAATGAATAAAGAGTCTGTATGGCAGTGCACTCAACCTTTATGGTTCCTTTGTATAGAGGTGTAAGCCTCCATTCACTAGTATATACAGATATGCTGTCAATATAGCGCACCATGTCTCACTATGCTATGAACAGTAAGCATATTAGAATGGCATGTTACATTAATTTACTGTGCCATCTGTCAAGTTAACAGCTGCTACATCTGTGGTCTATGTTGGCCTCTGCATAAACAAAGATATTATCCTCTAGAAACATGCTTCTAAAGGAAATTTTTCGATACATGCAGAGCCTAAAGGAGCATATGCAGTACTCCAATACAGGGGATATCTGCAAATGGTTTGTAATGTAATGTTATGCACTGTTAGCGAATGTTATGTACACCCAGCATGACCTGGTATGGTTGGCAGGGACAAGGTTAACCGCTCTGTTCCATCCCTTTTGGCAGGAGTGGGCTGGTCCTACTTCTTGACTAGGGAAAGTTCTTTCTAGTGAGTGAGGAGGGAGGAATCAAGTCTATGTGCTATTTCTCCTTGTCTTCAGAATCCAGAGACTAACAGATCTTTGTGAAATGTATTGCTTCTGCTATAGCAAGAAAGAAAGAAGGAAAGACAGCAGCTCAGAATCTGCATGGAAAAGCATAGGAATCAGCAAGGTAACTAGACTTTCCAGCTTGTGGGACACTACAGTTAAGTCATCACATTTAAAAATGTCCTCTAAAAAAAACTGTATCCCGCAATGGACACTACTGCTACAATTGCTAGATTGCATTGGTCAGAGATTCTAAAGCAGGCTTGCTCAACCTGTGGCCCTCCAGCTGTTGTAAAACTACAACTCCCACAATGCCCTGCTGTAGGCTGATAGCTGTATGCTGTTCAAGCATGCTGGGAGTTGTAGTTTTGCAACAGCTGGAGGGCCGCAGGTTGAGCATGCCTGTTCTAGATAGACAGAGATTGCCATTTTGCCAGACCCCATACCTCGCCATCTGGGAGAAGGATTTGCACTGTGTACACATTATTGTTGGATACAGGGAGTGCCCAGAGGGAAGAAAGTGTGCACCCTCCTCTCACTGCATTGGTCCTAGGGCGCAACGGCCTGAGGGAAACCACTGTGACACATTTTATAGCGTCAGCCACTACCACTACCATTCTCCACTCCAACTCCTTAAAAGCTCACTGCACATACCACATTTGTTTGTGTGATACATAAAAGAAAAACAACACAAATAAACCTATATGTGCCTCTCTATAAAACTGGAGACAGAAAAGTCCAGTAGGGGCCTCACTCACCTTTGTGGAAGTCCTATTATGGCTCTAGAATGGAGCACTTGTTGGCAAAGTTCATGAGGCTTTAGGAGTCATTCAGACAGTGCTGTAAGTTTAGTTGAGTAGATTAGAGGGTGTTCAGTACAATGTTACAGATTTAATAACACTGTCTAAGGCCTCATGCACACGACCGTTGTTTTATTCCGTGTCCGTTGTTTCGTTTTTCGGGATTTTCTGCGGACCCATTGATTTTCAATAGGTCTGTTGAAAACTCGGCTAATGCACCGTTTGTCATCCGTGATCCGTGGTTCCAGTCCGTCAAAAAATATAACCTGTCCTATTTTTTTCACGGAAAACGGTTCCCTGACCCATTCAAGTCAATGGGACCGTGAAAAAACGAGGAGGCACACAAGATTGTCGTCCATTTTTTTCCTATCATTTGCATGGCAAACTTGACTTAGACTTTTTTTTACTTTCCTTCATGTCTGGTGATCCTCCAAAAATAAAGGAAGACACACGGAAACAAAAACTGAAACGGATCACGGAACAACGGTCGTGTGCATGAGGCCTAAGACTTACTATGATGGTAATGTATGATTTGTTTTTCCTTAAGTTTGCGTTTGCAAAAATTTTGCATCAAATGACTGTCTTGTTTTAAATGGTTTGTGAAACTGGTACATAATGATGATCTATCCTCAGGATAGGTCATCAATATCTAATCGCCTGAGGTCAGACTCCTTGCACCCCCTGATAAACCTATTAAAGAGGAGGTGATGCTGGCGAGAGCGCTGCTTCCTCTTCAAGATTACACTGCATATTTTCTCACTTGTAGCGACATGCAGTGTAATTATAAGCTTTCGTCCTATTCAAGTGAATGGGGCAAGTACTTGTAATTACTCTGCACTTCTCAGACAGACAAGACAATGTGCAGTGTATTCTTTATGAAGAAGCAGCGCTTGCCTAAGTGTTGCCACCTCTTCAAAAAGCTGATCGGCAGGGATGCCAGTAGTCAGTCCCCTGCCAATCAGATATTGATGATCTATACTGAATATAGGTAATCAATATGTACTCCTTTTAGTTGATGCCAACTATTTGCTTATTTTTAGAGATGGCCCGAACTATCCGACGGCGAACAGTTCCCGGCGAACATAGCTTGTTCGCGTTCGCCTCTGCCGGGCGAACACATGCGATGTTCGGTCCGCCCCCTATACATCATCATTGAGCAAACTTTGACCCTGTACCTCACAGTCAGCAGACACATTCCAGCCAATCAGCAGCATACCCTCCCTCCCAGACCCTCCCACCTCCTGCACAGCATCCATTTTAGATTCATTCTGAAGCTGCAGTCTTAGTGAGAGGAGGGAGACTGTAACTGCTGCTGATTTAATTGGGAAATCGATAGCTAGGCTAGTGAATTCAGTGTCCACTCCAGTCCTGAAAGACTCATCTGATCTCTGCTGTAAGGACAGCGTCCTGACAGCACCCCAAAAAGCCCTTTTTAGGGCTGCAACATTAGTCTGCTTTTTTTTTTTCCTTTATATACATATTGCAGTTGCCTGGCCTGCCTGTGTGTGAGGAGCTGCAGGCCCACAGACTGTAGTGTGCCCACTGCCAGTGCTCACCCCTGTCATTCCGTGTGGCACAGGACTTTGCTTAAAAAAAGGCACTTAATTTTTACACTTTAATCTAAGGTTAGTTGCCTGCCAGTGTGTGTCAGGCTGACTTCCACTGACTGTAGTGTGCCCACTGCCAGTGCCCACCACTCATACCGGCTGGCACAGGACTTTGCATAAAAAAGGCATTTAATTTTTACACTTTAGTGTAATTTCAGCTGCTTGCCTGCTGCTAGTGTGTGTCAGGCCGACTTCAACTGACTGTAGTGTGCCCACTGCCAGTGCCCACCCCTGTCATCCCGTGTGGCACAGGACTTTGCTTAAAAAAAAGGCACTTAATTTTTACACTTTAATCTAAGGTTAGTTGCCTGCCAGTGTGTGTCAGGCTGACTTCCACTGACTGTAGTGTGCCCACTGCCAGTGCCCACCACTCATACCGGCTGGCACAGGACTTTGCATAAAAAAGGCATTTAATTTTTACACTTTAGTGTAATTTCAGCTGCTTGCCTGCTGCTAGTGTGTGTCAGGCCGACTTCAACTGACTGTAGTGTGCCCACTGCCAGTGCCCACCCCTGTCATCCCGTGTGGCACAGGACTTTGCTTAAAAAAAAGGCACTTCATTTTTACACTTTAATCTAAGGTTAGTTGCCTGCCAGTGTGTGTCAGGCCGACTTCAACTGACTGTAGTGTGCCCACTGCCAGTGCCCACCCCTGTCATCCCGAGTGGCACAGGACTTTGCTTAAAAAATAGGCACTTAATTTTTACACTTTAATCTAAGGTTAGTTGCCTGCCAGTGTGTGTCAGGCTGACTTCCACTGACTGTAGTGTGCCCACTGCCAGTGCCCACCACTCATACCGGCTGGCACAGGACTTTGCATAAAAAAGGCATTTAATTTTTACACTTTAGTGTAATTTCAGCTGCTTGCCTGCTGCTAGTGTGTGTCAGGCCGACTTCAACTGACTGTAGTGTGCCCACTGCCAGTGCCCACCCCTGTCATCCCGTGTGGCACAGGACTTTGCTTAAAAAAAAGGCACTTCATTTTTACACTTTAATCTAAGGTTAGTTGCCTGCCAGTGTGTGTCAGGCCGACTTCAACTGACTGTAGTGTGCCCACTGCCAGTGCCCACCCCTGTCATCCCGAGTGGCACAGGACTTTGCTTAAAAAATAGGCACTTAATTTTTACACTTTAATCTAAGGTTAGTTGCCTGCCAGTGTGTGTCAGGCTGACTTCCACTGACTGTAGTGTGCCCACTGCCAGTGCCCACCACTCATACCGGCTGGCACAGGACTTTGCTTAAAAAAGGCATTTAATTTTTACACTTTAATGTAATTTCAGCTGCTTGCCTGCTGCTAGTGTGTGTCAGGCCGACTTCAACTGACTGTAGTGTGCCCACTGCCAGTGCCCACCCCTGTCATACCGAGTGGCACAGGACTTTGCTTAAAAAATAGGCACTTAATTTTTACACTTTAATCTAAGGTTAGTTGCCTGCCAGTGTGTGTCAGGCTGACTTCCACTGACTGTAGTGTGCCCACTGCCAGTGCCCACCACTCATACCGGCTGGCACAGGACTTTGCATAAAAAAGGCATTTAATTTTTACACTTTAGTGTAATTTCAGCTGCTTGCCTGCTGCTAGTGTGTGTCAGGCCGACTTCAACTGACTGTAGTGTGCCCACTGCCAGTGCCAACCACTGATACCGGGTGGCACAGTAGCTTGCCGATAAATAAGGCATTTAATTTTTAGACAGTAGTCTAAATTCAGTTGCTTGCCTGCTGCCAGTGTGTGTCAGGCCCGCTTCCACTGACTGTAGTGTGCCCACTGCCAGTGCCAACCACTGATACCGGGTGGCACAGTAGCTTGCCGATAAATAAGGCATTTAATTTTTAGACAGTAGTCTAAATTCAGTTGCTTGCCTGCTGCCAGTGTGTGTCAGGCCCTCTTCCACTGACTGTAGTGTGCCCACTGCCAGTGCCAACCACTCATACCGGGTGGCACAGTAGCTTGCCGATAAATAAGGCATTTAATTTTTACACTTTAGTGTAATTTCAGTTGCTTGCCTGCTGCCAGTGTGTGTCAGGCCCGCTTCTACTGACTGTAGTGTGCCCACTGCCAGTGCCAACCACTGATACCATCTCCCCGTTCGAAAAATCTATTCAATAAATGGCACCCAGATTGGGGACGTTAGAGGGATTAAACTGATGAGAATAGTACTACAGAAAATACCACTCATATCGGGTGTGACAGTAAATTGCACGGCGCAGACGCAGTCACCGTGGATAAAAACAAAGGGGAGGGAGCCAGCGTTTTTTTAACCATCTCCCCGTTCGAAAAATCAATTCAATTGACCTTTCGGGGACCCTTGGTGTTGTACGTGGCTGGGTGGAGGAAGAAACCTTCAATGACATCACCGGGACGTGGCTAGCTTGGTATCCAACCTTGTGCAAATGGGGAGTTTGCGGTTGTGCAAATGAACTGTTTGCGGTGCATTAAAAGGGGAGTTTGGTCTGTCAATGTCTGTGATGCGGGCGTAACCCTTACACTACCTGATCGATACAACATCATACCTGATCGTATACACACACTGGATGTTTTAAAGCACGTTATTCCAAACAATTTAGGAATGTTAGTTGATTTATGCCCTTTATGGATTAAAACCCGACTCTGCGTCCACTACGTAATTTTCCATGGGAGTTTTGCCATAGATCCCCCTCCGGCATGCCACAGTCCAGGTGTTAGACCCCTTGAAACAACTTTCTCATCACTATTGTGGCCAGAAAGAGTCCCTGTGGGTTTTAAAATTCGCCTGTCTATTGAAGTCTATGGCGGTTCGCCCGGTTCGCCAGTTCGCGAACATTTGCGGAAGTTCTCGTTCGCTGTTCGCGAACTGAAAATTTTATGTTCGCGACATCACTACTTATTTTCACTACAATTTTGCTACAGTTTTGGCACACAGTGTTGGAGAATAAGCCATGACTATTTCCAGGTCATGGAAACCCTTTAAAGGCTATTTACACCGTTGGGGGTCATTTATTTTAAATTTAATAATTGCGCTATATTCAATTTGACCTAAAATATTTTTTTGCAATTTGAACCACTGTCCTTGTGCAGCCTTGAGTTTATTTAGTAGCAGGATATGAATTTTCACTCAAATGAGTAAAATACAATTCAAAAAAAAATAATTGCCCCCAAAAGTGTACATAGCCTTTAGGCTCACTTGCTTAGTGAGGTGTAAAAAGTGTCTAAGACATTTATTAAATTTGGTTACAATGAGCAAAGAAGTATCTGAACATGTGTCAGCAATGCACTCCACTATTGTAAAGACCACCGCAAATGAGAAGAGATTCATGGAATAAACCTGATTATACTGTAGGTGCACAAATTCTGTGTGGTGTAAATAGATTTTTTTATTAACTTTTATCTAAAGCTGGATAATTTTACTTTATTCTTACTAAAAATTTTGACTAGTAGATCTCCCCCAATATTGGCATCTTAGACATAAGGCAAACAAAACAAAAAAAAGAAAAGAAAGAAGGATTGTGATGTAAAACTACAAATCATATACAGAAGTAACACACACACACACATGAAAAACTATCCTCAGCATAGGTCATCATCACATCAGCGGGGGTCTGAATCCCGGCACCACCCCCATCAACTGTTTCAGTGTGTGCATTTTTTCCAGTCGGATTATATCCAAATTGCATGTGTTTTCCATGCACCTGAAGAAAAACTGAAAAATAACAATCTACATCTCCTAGCACCCATTAGTGAAAAATGCATTGCATGCGGATGCTTTCAAATTTTCACGGAAGCCCCCTTCACTTTTATGGAGCCAGAGAGTACAATATAGAACATGTGCAATTTTTCCTGAATGTAAAGATGATGGGTGAAAAAAGTTGCTCATGTGCACCTATGCATTGAAATGAATGGGTCAGGATTCGGTCCAGACGTTGTGTGTTTGGGACATGCATCATATCCGGATGGAAAAGTCCCTTGTGTGAAAGAGCCCTTAATCATATCATAATGAGCAGGAAAGGTTCCTGCACAGTCATCTTGCCTGGCACTGTCAATCAAGAAAGAGAGAGAGAGGGGCTAGCAGAAGGAGTAAGGGTGCACAGACTGTCTTGGGCCTACCCCTTGGTGCTCTTAACTGCTTACTTGATATGGATTAAAAATACTTTTTTGTCCATAATAAAGCAAAAGATCACAAGTGACAGGTGGTATTACAGTATATTCAGCGGAGCGAGTCCTATAAGGTATTGTGCCTTATTTAACAGTGAATTTTCTGGTAACAAATTCTCTTTAAACTTGTAGTACTGCATGTTGGCATTTCAGTCCAGTTATTGGGAAGTGGTTTGAGCTAGTATATTGCCACCGGACATGGTGATCTATGGTTAGGTTGTGGCCAAATACAGCACCAAAATGTTTATTTGGTGTTCACGGTTAATGGCCATGTGATAACCCACGAGACCAATTTGGTTCTAATCAATTAATTTGAACCCATTATGGCATGTTCTGCTGCACAGCACTTGGCGACCACATCCCAACCATACCGCATATAAAAACACACTTGACTGTTGACATTTTATATTTTATCTTTAATTTAAAAAGGTTCCACAAATCCTTTTTTGGTGGCAAATGCCTTCTTCTTAGTCTTCTGATCTGTAAAATTGTGGCTGCCATTTTGATCCATTCGTATGGGACAAATCACTGAAGTTTCATCAAAATTTGAATCTTTTTGGAGATTAGTAACAAATTTGATTTGCGGTGAATCAATTCGCTCATCTCTATTCCCATATGAACCTGTAGGATCTGTGACTATTATATCTGTGAGCTTGAACATCCATTATATTTCTCTACAGAATGTTCTGTTCTAATGTCTGAAAGACCATTAATAAAGGTTTGGAAGCAGAACGCAAGTGTTTAAAAAATAAAAAAAAGTGATTTTCCAATGAATTTAGCTCTCAACTTTTTATGAAAGAAGATAGACATTAGACAGATGCTATAGCTGTGCAGAATTTATCTTACTGTATTTAACAAGTCTCATCCTAGAACTTTCCTGGGCTCCATTAAATGCTTTATAACCAACAGGAGCAAGTAATCAAACCAGGTCTGCTCACAGAATGGTGCAGCTTCATGGGCCCCAGTGACTCGAAGACTGAAGGGCTGCACTTTAAACTTAAATTAAATCAGAATGCAACATTTTGAACTGCAGGAGCCAAAAAAACTGTTACTTATGTGAATGGGAGGCTATCATTTTTACTAAGTTTACAAGGGCAGGAAAATGGCCTGGAAAAAAACAACCTTTAAACAACGAGGCAGAATAGCAGAGCCAAGTCAACGCTCCGGGGAAAAAAAAGAGAATGGAGCCTTACATTCTCAAATGTTAACAAAGCTTGAAAGGTAAAAATAATATTTATCCTGTAAACCAGTCTAAAAATACATATTTCATAAAAGCAATCTTTCCCTCGGCTGTGTAGTCATGACTCATGGCTACTTCTCATAGGAGCTTATTTTGTATCACTTAATTACAGAGTTTGTTCAAAATGTATTTTTCTTGATCCTTTATCGCGATTGTTTCTATAGCAGTTAACATATTCCACAGATTGTAATCACTCACTGAAGTCGAAAACCTAACCCGAATCACCCACCTCAGTCTCAGACCTAACTCATCATTCATAGTCTAAGACCTCGTTCACATTTCTGAACTTACTTGCTGAACTCCATCTTCTGTTCTTGACATAAAATCACAGCATTTTCATGCAACTAGGGAAGCTCAGTGCAAAGAAATATTTACAGCTTCCATTGCAGTCAATGGTAACTGTATGCATTTCTATGCACGGAGCTCCCCCTGGGGGTGGCTGCAGGCAGACAGCTTTATTATGTACTCTGGGGGAAGCTGTAGACATTGAGCTGTATTCAGAGATTTTTCAGTGTATTTATGCCAGCTGTCTGGCATGGATATATTGAGAAGTGCCTGTTCGACTCTTTCTGACATAGAAGTCATATAAAATTTATTTATTCTGCTTCATCAAAAAAGTAAATTAGGCAGAAATCTTAAATGATGCGCTTTGTGTTCCTCACTGCTTGGGAGTGTTTGACAGATGTGGACTGGGAAACTAGGTGGGGCAGGGGGCCCATACAAAGTTTTTCTATAGGGCCCGATGAGATGTGTGTGCATCCCTTCTTCTGACCCTCCATATACAAACACCTCAGGGTTGGCCGAGGAAGATTATGTCCTGAACAGGGAGAGAAGATAAAGCCACTTTCAGACATTGCAGCAGCCTATCTCTGCCAGAACAAAAAGATCAGGCAGTTGAAATTGTATTGCCAGATCTTTATCTCCACCGACAAATGAGTTTTTACTGAGGTTTTTGTCATTTTGACATCAATACTGTTGCAGTCAAAAGTGACGGAAATCCAATGAAGAACTGTCGCAAAAGCCTTACTCTGAAACATATGTAGTGACCTAAAGAGGACCTGTCCCATTTCTTAGCATGTCCTTTTTAGTACTGTAGATATATGTATTCTCCATGAAATACAAATTCTGAAGCATCTTTTTCATAACGTAGGGTTGTCATTTTGACATCAATACTGTTGCAGTCAAAAATGACGGAAATCCAATGAAGAACTGTCGCAAAAGCCTTACTCTGAAACATATGTAGTGACCTAAAGAGGACCTGCCCCCTTTCTTAGCATGTCCTTTTTAGTACTGTAGATATATGTATTCTCCATGAAATACAAATTCTGAAGCATCTTTTTCATAACAAAGGGTTGAGATTTTATTCTGTTATTCCTTCTAAAAGTTTAAGAACTAAATGTTACCAGTTGGAGGGGGGGGGGGGGGGGTCCCTACACACTGACACAGTCCAATCAGTGCTGCCATTACCAAACCATGTAGGGACAGAAACATTTAACAAGGGGAATGATAATACCTACTTGTCAATTTGTTGATAAATATTTAAGGGTATTCTGTCACTTGAAACAGATGTCAGCCGTTTCAAGCAGAGTGTCAGCAATGTGCTGACACTCTGCTAACCGCTCGGCCATCCTGAGAGAGGGGGCTTGCGGATGATCGTGCACCCGCCCCGCCAGCACTGCCCGCACCCTTCCCGCCCCTGAATTGACCTGCGGTTTGCAGCGATCGCCGATACGGGGGGGTCACAGGACCCCCCTCGGCATTGTCACAGAGTGCTTGCTGAATGATTTCAGCAGGCACTCTGTTCCGATCACCGCCCGGCGCGCAGCGGTGATCAGAAAGACACAGGCTATACAGGTACGCCCTGTGTCCTTAAGTTCTGGGACATCAGGACATACCTGTACGCCCTGTGTCCCTAAGAAGTTAAATGGGTTGTGCCTTGAAAAATGTTCTACAGTTTTCAAACCAGCACCTCGATCTGAATAGTTTTGTAATTGCACATGATTCAAAATATATTATAGCCAGTGAGCTATTGAGTATATATATATATAGATATATATATACACACTGCTCAAAAAAATAAAGGGAACACTTAAACAACACAATGTAACTCCAAGTCAATCATACTTCTGTGACATCAAACTGTCCACTTAGGAAGCAACTCTGAGTGACAATCAATTTCACATGCTGTTGTGCAAATGGGATAGACAACAGGTGGAAATTATAGGCAATTAGCAAGACACCCCCAATAAAGGAGTGGTTCTGCAGGTGGTGACCACAGACCACTTCTCAGTTCCTATGCTTCCTGGCTGATGTTTTGGTCACTTTTGAATGCTGGCGGTGCTTTCACTCTAGTGGTAGCATGAGACGGAGTCTACAACCCACACAAGTGGCTCAGGTAGTGCAGCTTATTCAGGATGGCACATCAATGCGAGCTGTGGCAAGAAGGTTTGCTGTGTCTGTCAGAGTAGTGTCCAGAGCATGGAGGCGCTACCAGGAGACAGGCCAGTACATCAGGAGACATGGAGGAGGCCGTAGGAGGGCAACAACCCAGCAGCAGGACCGAAACCTCCGCCTTTGTGAAAGGAGTAACAGGAGGAGCACTGCCAGAGCCCTGCAAAATGACCTCCAGCAGGCCACAAATGTGCATGTGTCTGCTCAAACGGTCAGAAACAGACTCCATGAGGGTGATATGAGGGCCCGACGTCCACAGGTGGGGGTTGTGCTTACAGCCCAACACCATGCAGGATGTTTGGCATTTGCCAGAGAACACCAAGATTGGCAAATTCACCACTGGTGCCCTGTGCTCTTCACAGATGAAAGCAGGTTCACACTGAGCACATGTGACAGACGTGACAGAGTCTGGAGACGCCGTGGAGAACGTTCTGCTGCCTGCAACATCCTCCAGCATCACCGGTTTGGCATTGGGTCAGTAATGGTGTGGGGTGACATTTCTTTGGAGGGCCGCACAGCCCTCCATGTGCTCGCCAGAGGTAGCCTGACTGCCATTAGGTACCGAGATGAGATCCTCAGACCCCTTGTGAGACCATATGCTGGTGCGGTTGGCCCTGGGTTCCTCCTAATGCAAGACAATGCTAGACCTCATGTGGCTGGAGTGTGTCAGCAGTTCCTGCAAGACGAAGGCATTGATGCTATGGACTGGCCCGCTGTTCCCCAGACCTGAATCCAATTGAGCACATCTGGGACATCATGTCTCGCTCTATCTACCAACGTCACGTTGCACCACAGACTGTCCAGGAGTTGGCAGATGCTCTAGTCCAGGTCTGGGAGGAGATCCCTCAGGAGACCGTCCTTCACCTCATCAGGAGCATGCACAGGCATTGTAGGGAGGTCATACAGGCACGTGGAGGCCACACACACTACTGAGCCTCATTTTGACTTGACATTACATTAAAGTTGGATCAGCCTGTAGTGTGTTTTTCCACTTACATTTTGAGTGTGACTCCAAATCCAGACCTCCATGGGTTGAAAAACTTGATTTCCATTTTTTTATTTTTGTGTGATTTTGTTGTCAGCACATTCAACTATGTAAAGAACAAAGTATTTCAGAAGAATATTTAATTAATTCAGAACTAGGATGTGTTATTTTTGTGTTCCCTTTATTTTTTTGAGCAGTGTATATATGTATCAAGCTACCTGCTCTTTGTTCTTTTACTTATTTCTTTGTCCGGCTTACTGAGAAGGCCGCACATGCTCAGTTTCATCCTTCAACTGCCTCCTGAGCTGTGATAGGGAGAGCATGGACACGCCCCCTGAGGTGCAGCAGAGAAGACACTCCCCTTGAATTGCCAGCTTGATATAAATCTAGCAGAGCAGTGAATGTGGAGATCTCTGGATCCATGTGAGGTACAGGGCTGGTTATAGCTTTGTTAAAAAAGAGATTGTCATGTAATATATGGTGTCTGATCTTCTGAATCTACAGACACTGCTTTAAGGTGAGGGACTACAGCCAAGCCATCCATCACCAAACAGCCCCTAGGCCAGTATTACTTAAGTACTGAATTACCACCAACAAACCTACTTCCATATTTCTTGCTGGTATCAGAAGGATTGCACTAAAAGCCTGTTATCTGTACCTGTACTGTATCTATTTCAAGTTCTACTTTGCACTTAGTAAAGAAGACTTTGTTACATTTAACTGTGGCCTCCTTCTTTAGCACTACATTTCCACTGCACTGATCCCCAGGGAGCAATGGCCTGAGGGAGTACACTATGACACAACACTTATCAGGGCTACTACCACTCCTCTCTTCTACACTGGCTCTTCATGGGGGTTGCTACACATATGCCAGTGATAAGGATCATTAGACTGTGGGGAAAATGGCATACATTCCTAGCATATATGTAGGTGCTATATAAATACTAAGAAATTAATAATCAAATGCATCCACTAATATTGAAGCAGCATTCTATAATCTCATAAATACTAATGTAGAAATAAAGAGCAATTTTATATCAGCTGGAGAGACCCCCAATGTGCTGCACCTACACTAAACCCTGAGCTCTATAGCTGGCTAGTTACAGTCAGGCTATGCATGATTAAGAGATCCTACTACATTTACAGAGCCCAGACACTGAATCTTTGTACTGCATTAGCTTCTCGTTGGCACAATTGCAAGTTAATTAATAACCCCCTTATAAGTGGTAACAGCTTTGCTCTGGCAAGGTGTGAGCGCTTCACTGAATTTGGGCAAAGACACAGTGTTCTGTTAAATCAATAGAAATCAATAGCGTTTGATGAATTTGCACATCACAGTATTTTGGGAGATAGAGAACTGAGTGCCATGATAAACAATAAAATGGAGGCATGGTGCTAATACGCTGTAAATAGCTGTGTAAAATGGCAAAATCTTTGTGCTGTCTCTTTTATTGAGTGCCTAATTCTGGGATGTTAATACGCTCATAAACAACAGAAACCAGCATAGTCATTAGAGAGTGACATGCAAAGTTTTATTTCTCAATAATTTAAGTGGCTGAGGCAATATATCCCCTGCTGGGCAGTCATCTGAAAGTGCCACTCAAGTTAAAGCTGAAAGTAGCTCAGCGGCGCCTGTAGCACTTCACCTAATTTCCTATGGGTCAGATTAGAATGTAAAGTGCATACATTCTACATCAGGTCTTTAAAGGCCCAGCAAAATTAACCAGGATGGAGTACTGGGGTTGCATATACTTCTAGAAAGCTCAATTTAGTAAATGTGTGTCGACGATACTATGAAGTTTCTGAACATATTATTATCAGAGGGGTTTTGCTATATCAGTGAGGAATCCCTAATAGTTGCTTGACTTGGGAACCCATCGTTCCTCCTCATCAGAAGAGGTGAGGCATAGTTGTATGCAGTGTCAGATTTGTCCACCAGACTACCAAAGGATCTTCAAGTGAGCCCAAGGTCTAATACCGTATTGGGGCCCAGAGCTCCAGCAGAAAAAAAAAAAACACAACTGCTTTGCCACTAGGGTGTGTTTCTTTAAATCAAAACCTATTGTATTGATGATATGGTGGTCGGGCCCTTTGAATTATTTTCTCTGGTGGGCCCAAGCAACCCAAGTGTATGGAGCAGCTGCAAAGCATGCTTAGTGTAACTCCATAGTCACAGACTACCACCCTTAAAACATAGCCTTTATTATGTACCATTAAAACCCCAAATAACCAAACTTATATGACATATGAAAAAGGTGAAAGAGGCGTCATCGCTGTGAACCAAAACGGCATCCTCTTGTTATAACATCAACTCTCTACCTATCCGTAATCAGGATACCAGACCTGTACTTTTGACTCATTTTATTATTTTTGTGTAAGTTTAGTTTTTTTCTTTTTTTTGATTATCTTGTACTACCCATCATTGTAGTGAAAGTTCTTTGGTCCGCATATATTAGCTGGTAGCTTTATCCCCTATATTCAGGGCCATCCCAGGGCGGTCAGGTGGTTCCTGATACGGGATCACCCCTATTGGGGCGGCTATTAGGTCTGTGAATTCCTTTCTTAGTATAACTCCATGCAATTCTTTTGGGAAATATTGAAATAGCTCAGGGTATAAACTCATACCTAGAAACCGTACAATGTACAGTAGTCCATCACTGTCATACTTGTGAGGGTGCACAGGCGTCCCCCATACTAGTGATGAGTGAGGAATCCAGTGGGCAGATCCTCACTGATCTAATATTTATCACCTATTTACAAGAAAATGCAGTTTAAAGCATAGGAATAGGACAGAAAGATGAAACCGGTTTGAGGCTGATCATGGCTACTCAACTACTTGAGGGTTTTTCTTATGACGAAGAATAAGACCATATCAGTAGGATCAATGTCCAAACTATTTTCACTTGGTTGTTTTCAATTGTCCACATGGTGTTCCATTAACTATAGAGAGCCCACCATGAAGCCTCTGGAGAGTGGGCAAACATAACACAAAGTATCACAGTGCTACCTTAGCACCACTTCTATTACTTCCTATCAAAATTTGATGGCAATCAGACCTACAATACCCAGAAAGATGATCAAAATTAAGGTTATTTAGCTTAGAAAAAAGACAACTGAGGGGCGATCTAATAACCGTGTATAAATATATCAGAGGTCAGTACAGAGATCTCTCCCATGCTCTATTTGTACCCAAGACTGTGAACATGATAAGGGGACATCCTCTACATCTAGAGGAAATAAGGTGTCTACACAAACATAGAAGAGTATTTTTTACGGTAAGAGCAGTGAGACTATGGAACTCTCTGCCTGAGGAGGTGGTGAACTCACTAAAAGAGTTCAAGAGGGGCCTGGATGTAAATTTTACAGATTATAGTTACTAGATTCTTGGAGAATGGTTGTTGATCCAGGAAGTTATTCTAATATTCTGATTGGAGTCTGATTGGAGTCGGGAAGAAATTTTGTCCCCTAAAATGAGGAAAATTGGCATCTACCTCATTTTTTATTTTTTTTGCCTTCCTCTGGATCAACTTGCAGGATAACAGTCTGAACTGAATGGAAAAAAATGTCTTTTTTTCAGCCTTATCAACTACCGTATTTTTCATCCCATAAGATGCACTTTCCCCTCCCCCTAAAATGGGAGGAAAATGCTAGTGTGTCTTATGGGGTGAATACAGGGCAAAGAAATATAAAATGTACGGCGCATTCATTATGCTTAGTACATCGCAGGCTGCGCTGCATAGGAACAGCAGCAATGTACCAGACATACCTAAATAGGGAGAGCCCGGAAGGCGCAGCACATGCTTACTGATGGGGACCGGCTGCGGCATGCGCTGGGTGGTAGGGAAAGGTCTGCTGTGGTGGGCACTGAGTGGTAGAGACCGCCCGGCCCTGTCTGGTGCTGTTTGATAGGGACCGGCCGGCAGATTTTTCTGTGAGAACGCTGGTGGGAGCGCGGGAGCAGGCAGATGAGGGGCAGAGCAGGCTATCCTGCCCCACATGCCTGATCCACCTCTAAGTATTCACACTGCCTGCTTCTTTGTACAAGGTATGAGGGCTGATGAGGGGCTAGGAGGGCTGATGAGGGGCTAGGGGGGCTGATGAGGGGCTAGGGGGGCTGATGAGAGGCTGGGGGCTGATGAGAAGCTAGGGGGCTCAGAAGAGGCTAGGGGGCTAAGAGACTAGGGGAATGAAAAGAGGCTGGGGCAGATAAGAGGCATGGGGCTAATGAGAGGCATGGGGGCTGATGAGAGGCATGGGGGCTGATGAGAGGCATGGGGGTTGATGAGAGGCATGGGGGATGATGAGAGGCATGGGGGCTGATCTCAGGTCTGAATGGGGGTCTCATTTATATTGGGGCTCTTATCTAAGGTCTGATTGGGGTCCTTTACTTTGGGGTCTGAGCTGAGATCCGATTGAGGTCTGATCTGAGGTCTTATTGGGGGGTCTGATTGGGGCTGTCAGCTGAGGTCTGATTAATATTGGGGGTCTGATTGCTGGTCTAATGGAATTTTTTTATCTTATTGTCCTCCTCTAAAATTTAGGTCAGTCTTATAGGGTGAAAAATACAGTATGTTACAATATTGATTAACTTTACTCTTGGCTTAATATATTGTGTGTTGAGATCTGTGTCATGAAATGACCAGTTCTCAAAAACAAAGAAAATATGTCATGACATGATATATGTCATGTCATGATATAGAATTGAATTTGTTTCATGAGAAATTAGAGTCTTTAACCATATTCAAGCTAACAAATAGCTTTTACAATTTAAACTGAAATTTTTACTCTCCACTGGTATCTGACACTGAGCTAACCTTCCTTTTTTGAAAATGGTTAAAAAAAAAAAAACTCAACTTCATTTTTCATTCTTTCCCTCTCTTTTTTCCCCCCCATTTTATTCTTAAAAGAACACCCAATTGAAAGTTGGTGAAAAGTTTCTGAATGGTCCATGTTTTTTCCACATCTAGAACAAGGCCTTCAATCAGTGGTTAAATAGCAGAGTGGCCTAGAACTCATTTCTGGATTTCAGGCACTTAAGAAATAATGAACACAATATAGCTTAGTTAGGAAGCATTTATGCATTCTTTTCAGAACTCGCTGTGTATTCAGTAGAGGGATTCAAAGCATTCTTCCATATGCTAAAAATATTGAGAACAGTTTTTGTGATCTATCCTGACAATCTGATGATGCTGGGCTTGAGCCATCCATGGAGATAAACTAATTATCCTTGAAACACAAGGAGCACATTGAGTAAACAATGCTAAGCCGCTTGTTGTGATGAGCCCCACCGAAAGTGAAAATACATTACTGCATCACCACCAGCCAACATTATTTCTATTTAGTGATTTCTCGCGTGCTGTGTGCTTTTTATAATGTTTCCATGAAAATATTTTAATCCCAGGGAAAATTATGGTATAATTTATAAATTGCTAGAGGAATAAATAACACAGAACAAAAGAATAATTGCAGTTTAGTTGTTGTAACCGCCTCAAAATAGAAAGCACAAGACCCTTGATTAATAAACCACTGAATGGGGCCTGTTTTCAAGCTTTATTCCTTTGTACCTGATGTATGAAAAAAAAAAACATAACACAAACAGAATGGATCTATGCCAACCTCATGCATTGACTTCTTTTATATCACCAAATAATACCCTGCACAGTTTCATGTTGTAGACTGGCAGCGGAAGATACATGTCAGCCCACCCCCGTCCTTGTATTATTTTCTAGAAACAGCACCAGTCCTTATAATGATATTTATCTGGTATTGCATTTCAGCCTCATTTACGTAAATAGAGCTGAGCTCAGGGACATAACTAAGGGCTCATGGACCCCTGTGCAAAAGCTCAGCTTGGGTTCTTCAGCACAACTTCCCCCCATCTTCACCAACTACAGCCTGTCCGTACCTTTTTAGCAGCTTCATTGGGTATGTTAAGTGACCTATCGATGCAGCACTAACAACCAGTGATTACAGTGTGACTACAACTTTTCTGATTAAGGGTTCACTCACACGTCCGCAGTGTTTTGCGCATCCGCAAAACACCGGGCCGGTACCCAAATAGAAATGTCTATTCTTGTCCACAGCTGGACATGTTCTATTTTTTGGCGGAGCCGCGGACCGGAAGTTCAGGGCCGCGGACCGGAAAGGCGGATGCGGACAGCACACTGTGTCTTTTCCGTCCCCATTGAAAATGAATTGTTCTGCACCCGTTCCGCATAACTGTGGAATGGATCCGGACCCAAAGTGCGGACAGGTTAATGATCTCCTTTGAGTATGGCCACACTGTCACATTTCTTGATGCAGCTTTGGAAGCCAAAATTGGGAGCGGGTCATAAAAGAAAAGAAAGCGTCTCTATTTTAATTTGCTTCTGGTTTGGGCTTACAAAAACTGTATCAGGAAACCTGACCATGTTGCCGTATCTTTTCTGATAATGGGGGATGTCCAACAGAGAGTGCATCACAAATCTTATTATGCTGTCTCCGTCACTCTAGTGTCTCAGATTTATGGTACTTCTGAATGCTAGACATCAAAGGAAATCAGGAAGGAGATCAAACAAGTGCAATCAGTCAGCGTGGTGAGGGGTGCTGTGAGATCAATGGCTTGTGGACCTGGTGGCAATTGGGACTGTTGCGATCCTTGTAGTTATGCCGCTGGCTTGAACTGTGGTACCTTGGAAAAAAATTAAAATTACCACTTTTAATATAGTTCTGCTTACTCCCTGAACTTGATATTTTGAAATTGATTCTGCAGATACAAGCCTTTGTCATCTTCAATCTTTGACAAAGATACTGTTGATTGGTGGTGTCACACACTTGGCACCATACATGAAATTAAACAATTTAGGTACCACTTAAAATGAAAATGAAAGGCAATTCAAGTTTTTTTAGCTCCATATGTTGTGCTACCAAACAGTAGGGTGGTATCAATTTATTAATGTTCCGTCTGACCATCCGATATAAAAAATGTAGATAAATGGGAAGTAAAATGAAACTGCTGCGTTTATGAACTTTTGAGGAGACCCTTAGTATAAAGATCATTACCAGTACAGTTTAGTGTCACAGAGCTCTCACCGTGATGCTGATTCGGGGACAGATTTAGAAATGAGAAACATCTCAATTACTGCCTCTAGCAATAAATGTAAACTGTAAAATGGGGGACGATTTATTCTTCCTAAATTTAGACAGCATAAAATTAGATGAGACGGGCAGAAACACGCTCTGTAATAAATTTGCCACATCTTGCTAGATACAGTATGTTAGACACGTTCCTCTTCCTTTCAACACCTCTTGGTTGGCTCACTTTACATCAATATTTTGCATCAGAATAACCTTGTATGCTGTTAATAAACTGACCACATTTTAGGACTCCATGTAGACATGCCCCCTCCTTAGACAGTTTTCAAAATTGTCTAGTTTCTAAAGCACATAGTACATTCTGGCATAAATTGCTTGATATAAATTGCATTATATTGGGGAAGGGTGGTTCAACAGCAAACCTCCTTTCTGCAGGACCCCTAAACAATGGTGTGAACTACCTCTGTGGGGGAGGGGTTCATCATTGCTTTTGTAATTGAGAAAGTGAGCTATATAGGATAGCAAGATATCAAAATGGTCATTAAGACTGCAGTTATACCCGTAGTGACCACCAGTACTGTCTTATTACTGGAGTCAATAAGGGCTTCCTGTGTCAAATAGAGCAGGTATATGGTTCCTCTAATGTCTGGGTCTGGAGAAATGTTTAACATCTTAGAGTCCTTGGTCAATAGCAACCTCTGTCACCCATTGGCACCCCTAAAGATGCAGTCATAAGGTGCTGATGCCTTTACATGGCAGTCACAGGTCTAATAAATGCTCCCCAGGTCTTCATTCAGTGCATGCCAGAGGCACGGCCTAATAGATTGCATGCCAGTTTTGCATTGACAGTAACAAACTGCGCTACATAGGTAATGCGGCATATTAAATGTTCAAACAATCACATGTCAAAGTATTATTGCAGACATTTAATAACTTTTTATTTAAAACAAAAGAAGTAATTTCCCTAAAAAAATTAATTATTTTGAGGAAAAAAAATAAGAAGCCCTTTCACAAAAAAAAAGACAATTGTGTTTTTTTTTTTAACAAAAGGGAAATAAAAATCAAATAGTTTTATGTAGCCCATACTCACATCAATAATAAAATACTGAAGAACCCCTTCAAGAAGACATTTTGATTTGCTTCATGTACAAGTACTGTATGATAAAAAGGTAAGTGCAGATTGTCTGCACTTTTAACAAGTAAAAATGAAAATAAATAATAATAATCAAGGTTTAATAGTGTTGGCCACCTCTTAAAAGCGGATTGCATTATTAGTAAAATATTAGGTATAATTAAAAGGAAATTAACTGCAGTGCCTGGAAGGCAATTTTTAAGCTTAATAACCTCTTAAGCGCAATCAAATTTTTATAATGTGCGGCGGCTTTCTAGGTGTCTGTCCTAGGTGATTTTGATGTTGCTTACAGAAAAGAGACATATGAGCTTAGACAGAGATAGATGAATAAGATATTATGTAACCTCTATGGCGGTTTCTCTCTTGTAATGCACCGTATTTCAAACTTTATGACAGTTTTGTGAACAGGTTCATTAATCAGGAAACATATGACAGCTCATAGGAAACTTCTAGATGATGCATCTGCTGGAGTTTATTTCTTTTTAGATAAGTACGATAACCATTAAACTATATATATTTTTTACGATTGTGTATCCTTGTTTGATTCACAAATAAAATATGTGACCAGTCAGAAACTTGGATCATGTATTTAATTACTTATATTGTACAGGTCAAATAATTTATTGAAGTTTATTTCTGGTCCAATTCATAAAATTTTTCATAATCTGATTCTACACAATTCAAATATGCTCCACATTCCCTGAAATTTTTTATATAATACTCTCTGGTCTCCCAAGACTCAGATCTGTTACATGGTACTTTACCTCTGGTAGTGGTAACCTTAAACTGCTTTTTTCATAATAAAATGTTTTATCTATACCTATGCTTGTGTCACCCATTTAATGCTTTTCTGGAAAAGAGATATGCAAGCCAGTCTTTTTTCTAGAAAGAAAGGAAAACTCATACCAAGTACTCCTCAATGTTTACCCCAACATATGCCACTATAAAGTCATACAGTGTCAGAAGTCAGCCATTCCCATATGGTATACATTTATCATGGTGGCCCACTGCATAGTATAGCATGCTCTGTACTGTGTCAGAGGAATACAGGATGCTCCAATGGAGTCCAAAAGGACACTTGCTTGGCCTCTATTTAGTGAATAGTGGTCTACAGTTATGTACAATATATCGCCCTGGGGTTTCCTGATAAATACAGTGTAGTGTCAAAAGCTATGTACACCTTTGGGGGCAATTTTTTTCTATCATTGCATTGTACTCGTTTTGAGCTAAAAATACATTTTTCAATTGCTCTTTACCAAAAATTTGAACCTCTCTCTTTGTGCAGACTCGAGTTTCTCTAGTAGCAGGATCTGAATTTTCATTCTGCTCCGTCAGGCAGTAAGTGCGGATGCAATGCGTTTTTTCACTTATGATTGAAAGAGATGTTGTTTGATGTTGTTTGCAAACCTTCAGTTTTTTTATCACGCGCGTGAAAAATGCATCAAAATGCATTGCAACTGTGCAGAATAAACTGAACAACTGAATGTAATCGCAGACAAAACTGACAAAATTTTCTTGCAAGATGGTTCGAGTTTCACTGAACGCACCCTGATTGTATCCGGAGCCAATCAGCCACACTCGTGTGAAAAAGGCCTAACCCAAATGAGTGCTCTTGTACAACGCATAGGATTCTGAGATCTGTATCAGACCTCTAGTACTATACTATGTATTGAGAAATTATCTTGTTAAATAAAAAATAAAGTGTGCAATAATACATTAAGCATGGGTCCTTTATTAGTTATAGACAGCACAGTTTTCACTCTTATTATTTATTTATTTTGCCAATTAATGGGATTATCATAGATAGGACACAGAGCTCATATAAAACACAATTCGATTATTACAGCTCTCGCAGAGGGTGTGCAATAGGGTGTTTAATTTTTCCAAAGATGTGATTTTCACGCCCTGAGTCTCAGTGAGGTAAAAGATATATATGCCAAATTTCAAGAAGATTGGATAATATTTAGGGGTTGCACACATTGATCACTTTTATTACTACTCTCACTTCCGTACCTAGGAGGTTGGTCAAAAAAACAACTTCAGTTTAGGGATCCCAGAGTCTGTGCATCAAACAAGGTGGATGGCAAATGCAATATATGCACTTAAAATTGTCCTCTTCACTAAACAGTTGAATATTCCTCAACAAGAATTAAAAGGAATGAAGTGGGTTGCACATTTTGTCACATCTGTTTGCTTTTTGCACGAGGCAATTGTAATTCGATGAGCTTCAAAGAATGATTTGGATATGCTACAGCTTCTGAGCACTTACCCAGATGCAGATGTAAAAAAAAGTGCTCTCACAGTTGCTAAGAGACACCTTTAGTATCTGTCAGAAACAAACATAGGATTGGCTTTTTTGGACCAACGTATTACTCAGGCTTTTAAGGAATATATGACTAAAAATTTTGAAACCAAACCTGCAAAGAAAAAGGAAATCAAACGATTAGAGGGTAAAAACCTAGTTTTTGAAGGAAAAGACCTGAGCCATTTTGTTACTAATAAAGACGTTCTTTGAATTGTTTCGGATCCACGACGTGACAGAATACTGCAGTGATTCTTTAAGAAGCCATGTGAATGCTCTTAAGGTGGTCAATGATACTGCAGAAAGAGGAATTTCTCTGATAAAAAAGTTTAACGAATCGTTTAGGGACAAACAACAAAAACAATTCTTGTTGAGGGTAGTCGAGCATCACAGAAAAGTCGTCATCAAGCTAACAAAATAAGGGATTGCATCGTTCAAAGTTGATTAATATAACACATGTTTTGCCTATCATACTACCTATTAATCTTAGTGTCTAGTTTTAAAAAAAATTTAAGTTAGTGATTTCTAGTTTTCCCAATAACCGTAATAAAAATAGAAAAATCATATTTTTTGCCTACTTTTACAAAACTGATGAAAGTGTGCAACCTCTAAATATTATCCAATCTTCTTGAAATTTGGTATATATATCTGTTACTTCACTGAGCATTTTTTTTCCATTACAAAATGAAACACCCTAGTGTGCAATGATCCCTGGAGAGGCATTAGGGCATGAGGCAATATAGTTATGAAAAAAATCCACCATAAATCCATAAAGTTCAACAACATAATGAGCCTTGGGATATGGATTATCAGGCAAACCGATGATCCCCATCTGTAGACAGTGCTATCAGTGTAGAGCTGTGTGAGATATAGAAGGATCAGCCTTAAGAAAGTTCCTGATTCTGTGTTTGCAAAATAGCTCTCCCCGAAAGGAAAAAAATGACCCCCAATAGTGTTGAGCGCGAATATTCTAAAAGCAAATTTTTATCGCGAATATCGGCACTTCAAGAATTTGCGAATATTTAGAATATAGTGCTATATATTCGTAATGAAGAATATTAGTTGTTGTTTTTTTAACACAGTACACATCAGGTGATCATCCCTCCCTTTTTCTAGCTTGTGGGCCAATGAGAAGGCTTTGTCACAGCTTAGCAACATCCCTAGGAATGTTCCCATAGAAAAGTTGCCTACCCCTTACTATATAAGAACTTCCTGTCATGCCCTGCTCAGGTTATGTGCAGAGGTCTGTCAGGTAAACAGCACGTGTGTAGTTTTTTGTTTTGGAGTTGAGCTGTATCCACCTCCCTTCAGGTGCGCTGGGTGGGGTCGTTTGTATGAGTTTAAATTACGCCCCTTCCCAGTGTCCTGTGCGGGTTATAGCTTCTATCTTGCTCAGTGGAAGGAAGGAAGGAAAGAAGGATATGCTGTATCTGCTCTGTAACAAGATAAGTTGGTTTTGTTTTCTTGTGTGTGTTCTGTTTAGGCTGTTAGAGAGACGCCTGCCTCCTCCAGGTCTGAGAAGGCAAGCTGTCTCTTTCCCCCTGTCACCATCTTAGGGATTTTAGGGAATCTTCAGCCTTAGGCACGGGGGGCACGTTTATTCCCACCTCTAGGGTCTGAATGTGGGCACAGAAGTCTAGGGAGAGCTGGTAGGGATTTGTAAGGAGGTGACCTTTATCTCCAGATTCTGGGCTAGACACTTGTTTGTGGATTTCTGTTGTATCTTGTATCCTGTCCAGCGTGACACTTCCACAGCAGCTATTTTCTAAACTTTATAGCAGTTATGAAAGAGACAGCAGTGTCATTGCTGTGCTCTGTGCTTTGTTGTATTACATTAGACAGTTAACATATATAGAATTCAGATAGTTAGGGGGAGATAGTGTAGGTTAGTTTGATCTATAGTGTAGCTGATAGGTTCTGCAGTCCATACATATATGCTACAGACATAGTGCTGTGATGTCACAAGTTGCAGTAATTGCAAAAAAAATGTGCATCATTAATTGCCAAAATTTTGCAAACGCAAATATATCGGAGCACTCTATCTGCATATAAAGCTATTCTAATGTTTTGCTGTTCCAACCATTTTCTCCAGTCACAGGAAACTTATACCAGCTTGAAAAAGTTTGTATAAGTGACCCACACCGGTATTTAGCGTGCATTACGCGAATAATACATTGGCGATTTTCACAATCAAGAATATAATCTCGAATTTGCAAATATATGACAAATATTCTACAAAATATTCATGAAATATTGCGAATTCGAAAATTGACCCTCCCGCTCATCACTACCCCCCAATTCTGTAAAGATAAGAAGTGAAAACTTCAAAAACATTACTATCTAAAAATTTTGTTAGCCTGATTAGTCATTTTTAAAAAGGACATGTCACCATCTCTCTCTCTTTTTCTTGTGATTTTTTTACTTAAGAGTGTTGGGACTGTGCAGCTTGCTGCCAGGGAAAGTTATCCTCATTACTGTATTACTGTATTAAATGAGAGTAAAAGGGGCCTTCATGTCTTTCCTGAAAATATAAATTTTTAAAGGTATGGGTACTAATTACGAAAAATTTGTAATTGATCCAGGGATGTATTCTGATTGCCATATTTGTAGGAAGAAAATGAAATTACTTTATACAGCATTATAATCCTTTTTTTGCCCTCTTCTGGATAAGCATTGAAATTGAAGATCATTTGAAAATAGACGCTCTGTTTATATAAGATTTCACCTCTGTCAATGCATATCAGAGCAAAAACCAAGCCATGAGGAGGAAAGAGCTTACTATAGAGTCCAGAAACATGATTGTGTGGAGATACAGGTCTTGAAAAGGGCACAAAAACATTTATGCTGCACTGAATGTTCTCAAGAGCACTGTGGCCTCTATTTCTTAAATGCAAGTTGTTTATAACAGCCAAATCTATTTCTAGAACTGCCCACCCAACCAAACTAAGCAATTAGGGGGGAAGGACCTTGTTAAGAGAGGTGACCAAGAACCCAATGGTCAATCTATCTGAGCTTCAAAGATCCTGTATGCAGATGGCAAAATCTCCCAGACAAAAAACATCACTATAGCATTCCCCCAATCTGGGCTTTATGGCACAGTGGCCAAAAAGAAGCCTCTTCTCAGTAAAAGACACATGAAAGTTTGTAAAAAGCACCTAAAGGACTGTCAGACTGAGAAAAAGATTCTCTGGTCTGATGAAACCAAGATTGAACATTTTGGCCTCCATTCTAAGTGTTATGTTTGGCGGAAACCAGTTACTACCCATTACTATCCTTACATTGAATCATGGTGGTGGCAGCATCTAGCTGTGGGGTGTTTTTTTAGCAGCTGGGACAGGAAGACTGATCAAAATTGCAAAAAAGCTGAATGGAGAAAAGTACAGAGATATTCATAATGAAAATGTAATCCAGAGAGTTCTGAACCTCAAACTGGGTCAAAGATTTACCTTCCAACAAGACAATGACCCTAATCACGAACAGATACGAACAGATATTATCAATAGTTTATGCAGACGAACACAATAAACTGATGACATTACAATAAATATATATCAACATTCTACAACCGTGCAAAAGTCTGAAAAATCTGAACAAGAAAATAAAGGTTACAGACTAAAGGCTCTGCAATTTTATTTGAGATCAATCCTTTCTGGACTATCAGATTTCTTAGTTTGGTATGGATCACTGTTCTTGGATGACAAGCAAGAGCTTTGCTTTATGTTAGGGCTTCTCCCTCCAGCTTTGCATTTGACTCCACATTTCATGCAGATTGTTATGCATGCTGGTGTGGACCCACTGTGCCACTGACTGGCTATACTCTGGAAGGGCGTAACTAAGCAACTACCTGGTCTTCACTAGAGCCACTGATGGTGAGGATAGGCTTGGGCCATTAGGATAGTTGCCAGGTGCCACTCCAGAGCAGTCCCCCAGTCAGTGGCAGCTGACCAGAGGGTCAGAGATATCGGTGGAAGCACCGAGGGGAAGTACGTGGTCAGGAAGTCTGGGGTCTGGGCAGGCAGAGATTAAGGCCCCTTGTACACGACTGTATGTATTTTGCGGTCCGCAAAAAACGGATCCTCAAAAAAAAAAAAAGGATGACATACATGTGCATTCTGTATTTTGCAGAACGGAACAGCTGGCCCCTAATAGAACAGTACTATCCTTGTCCGTAATACGGACATATGGAAACGGAATGCACACGGAAGTGAATGGTTTCGTGTACGGTCCACAAAAAAAACTGAAACTGACACGGAAAGAAAATACATTTGTGTGCAAGAGGCCTAAGCAAGGTCTGTAAACGAAGTCCGAGGTCAGAGGCAGGCGGCAAACAGGCAAAATACGATAATTCCAAAAGCAGGGTCCAGTACACAAAAAATCAGACCGTGAAAAACACCTTCACACTTTAAACTAGACAACCTACTTACCATGAGTTGCTCAGACATCTTCCTGTGGTAGGAAGCGCCTTTAAATACTTCCAGCAGGAAGTAAGCTACCTGGTCAGCACAGTGCATGGCAGCAGGAGGGAAAGAGGGAGCCCGGCGCCCATGCCCGTGGGTAGGGGCAGCAGCTCTGGCACGGACCACTAGGCTAACATAGGTCTGATGTAATCAGATCAAAATCTATCCAAATGTCATGGCTGGTGTGGATGAAGTCAATAAGTGATAAGAAAGAAATCTGTATATTTTTTTGCCTATGAGAAGGTGAGATAATTTATTACTTATATGCAAACAGTTCCTGTATAAATGACTTTCATCATCTGTGATCACTTCAGTAGGTTAAGTGGTACAAAATAATGTGTTTAGCCATACCCTAATTTTCATCAGCACAGAGGTCATTTATCTACTGCACACACATACAATCTATCAGATGTAAATGTCCTCCTCTTTTCTAAAATCCCAAGTTCATCTTTGTACATGATTTACCCATACTGTTGTTCATCACTATATAGATTAATTGTGTTAATTTATTTATTAGCACTTTTTTATTTTTTAAATAAAACTTTTCAACTTTGTACTTAACTATTCTTTAAAAAGAATAATCCCATCTGAACAACCCTGTCAATGTCTACTATTAAGGCCTATTGATGTCAACTAGAGTGGTTTAATAGCTTAAAAATTCCTGAATTTCTATTTGCCCACTGCTCCTGTTTTCGTGTTAGAAGGCAAAAAATCTTACATAAACTGTTCTACATATATTTTTTGGAAATAAATCCACAAAGTAATGAAAAATCCAAGAAATGTCATATACAGTACTGGGATATACATTTACATAGATGATCTAAGCTACTGAAGGCTTCATTAATTGAAAATTATTACTATGCAAATAAATCTGGCATGCAAAATAAGTATGTTACATTTTCCTCTCTGGTAACGCCCCCTGCTATTTATCTATGTAGTCCACTATCTTCTGTATTTAAAGATGGAGTAACATGCTTAGTAGCTTTTCTGCCTTTTCCTCCTCTCGCTGCTGGTGTAGTGATGTTATAGAGAAGCAGGTGAAGCGATCCATACACTTTTCATTCATTCGTCCCTACTTCTAAATTTCTATATAGCTATATCTCCGCCTAGACAGTGGAGAAGGAAATCCTGATTGTATTGCCTACTATGTGTACCTCTGGGGCTATATGTGAGGGATTCATTTCTATGCAGAGGAAAAAGGGGTTAATTAGAGTTTGCAATGCATCCTGAGAGATGAAAGTGCTTGATGAGCTGCTGCCCACCCACAGAAAGGGAAGACCTCATTATTGTGGGATACCCTCGTAATAGAAGTACAGACTGTAATTCTCAACTGATGTCTGCAATCTTCCAGAGCCTAAATTTGTTCTGGATGGGGACCTCAACTTTAAGGGCCCCTCATATAGATTATACTTACCTGCTCCCTGGCACCCACGTCACTCTTGATCCCTGCATGGCCGCAGCTGCATATCCCCGTTGCGCGGTTCAAAACATCTGGTGATGGGGGCAACCAATAGCAGGCCGCGATGGGGACGAGCCTCCCTTGCATCGCTCCGTAGCCAGATGTTTTGATCCGCGTCAGGACTGGGAGATGCAGTGGCAGCCGTGTGGGGATCAGGAGTGACGTGGGTGCCAGGGAGCAAGTAAGAATAATCTATATAAGGGGCCTGGGCATTGAGGGGCATGTTTTAAACTTTGGATAACCTCTTTAAGAGGACTACTCCTGGAGAGGGTTTCTCTCCATTATGTGCATATGATTGGGAGTCCTCTCAATGCATTTTACTGATAGTTTGCGGGAAGAGAACACTGTAATAGTGTTGAGCGTGAATATTCGAATTACGAATATTTATCGCAAATATCGCAACTTCGAGAATATTTAGAATATAGTGCTATATTTGTTTTTTGAATATTCGCAATTTTTTCATCTGAAGTTATGATTCCTCCCTGCTTAAGTTGCTTGTCAACCAACTTAAGCAGGGAGGAATCATAACTTCAGATGGAAAAGAATGACGAATATTCAAAAAAACTGATATATAGCGCTAAATTCGATATAGTGCTATATATTAGTTTTTTAGAATATTTGTCATTTTTTTTCCATCTGAAGTCATGATTACTCCCTGCTTAAGTTGCTTGACTAGCAACTTAAGCAGGGAGGAATCATAACTTCAGATGAAAAAAATGACAAATATTCTAAAAACGAATATATAGCACTATATTCTATAGTGCCAAATAATCGTTTTTGACACAAGCCTGTATTGATCTCATAATATTTGCATATTACGCGATCATTACTTTGCCGATTTTTTAGTAAAAACAAAAGAATGTAGAAAATAACGAATATTCAAATTTGCGAATATTCGACGAATTTTCTACAAAATATTCAAAAAAATTTCTACAAAATATTCGCAAAACATTGCAAATTCGAATATGACCCCTGCCACTCATCACTACATTGTATTGCATCTGAATATGATAGAAAATACATATTCATACTTTACACGATACACTGCTTGCTCAATTAAAAAAAAAAATTTAAGCTGACAAACTGTCTTTAAAGAGTTAAGATTAGTTAGACATATTAAGCAAAAAATTTGCATTGGTTGGTCTTAAGCTTAAAACATAAGCATAGGTCTGTTTAATTTGTATAGCCGTGAGAAAAGAAGGGAAAGAGGCCCATGCAATAAACCTTTTAATATGTAAGAGGCTTAAATAAGGTTCAGGAGGGATGTATTTTTAGTAAAAAAAAATATATAAAAATTAAATGCAGGAACAAGAAGGCATATAATGAAATTAGTTGGGGGTTGGGGGTTGTGGGGAATCAGAAGCAAAGTCAGAAGATGTTATTTTACTGAAAGAATGGTAGATGTTTGGAACAAACTTCCAGCAGATATGTTTGGAAATTCTATAGAAATTGAGCAATAAAGATATACTGTATCATTCTTCTATATTTCTATCATTACCTATTCACTTGTTAAAAGTCTACATTCTTTAACACCCGCCACATGAAGTGGTAAATTATCTCCAAAATTATAGTCAAAGCTGTGAATGGAAATTTTTGGTAAAGAAAACCAATTATGTCATTGATAGCTATCTTCCCTTCAATAATAATAATCTGTTTAGTTACAGTCACAATGAATTTGTAAAACCATCGAGAAGTTTTAGGGATCCAGAAAACGGCCAAGCTCTTCTAGCAAAAGTAAGAAAGAAGTGGCTCTGCCAAAAAAGTGACAATTGGCAAGTATATGGTGATAAGTCCTGTTCAAGAGCAGTTCTGCTTTACAGTAATATGTTTGGCAGCATAGTATTAGTTATAGGAAATTACCTCTGCAAATGGGTTCAAAATATATCTTCCATTTGTAATAAGATGAAGCAAGGTACAGAATGATGACCGCAAATCTTCTCTTGTGTTCATATAGAGGCTTTGCTGATTTATTGAAAACTGTGCATTGAGGACTGATTGATATTATACAGTCAAATTATTTTAAGCTACCATTCAATGGATAATTTGTTTGCAAAAAGACAAACATTAAGTGAGGTCTGCGGTCCATGACTGCTGCCCTCCTGCTGTCCCCTGTCTCCATGGACACCGCACCACTTACTATGCCATCAGGTGTCCTGGTCGTCAACATCCTCTCGATGCTGCTGCCTCCATGCTACTGCCTAATATAGCCTTAGGGTGCAAGCATGCTCACCTCTGGATTTTTAAAGAGCCAGTGCATGTGCTTCCAAAACCTTCCCCAGCAAATGGGGGGGGGGGGCGGAGCTAGCGCCGGAAGGGAATGGTCGCAAGCGCCTGAGCTCCGCTACACAGACTCTATCTCTACCTAGCCTACGCCAGCGTACCCGAATTAGGATGGTGAAAATGAGTAACCGCAAACCAGGGGACACCACCCGCCATCAGAAAAAGCCGACTGGTGAGGGTGAAATGGACAAATTCATCAAGAAAGCCGCAGTTATATGCGCTGCAAAAGAATCCAAGATGGCGCCCGCTTCACAAACAGAGGCTTCTATAAGCGAACATGAGGCCTCGGATGCTGAAAGTGACACAGAAGAGTCAAGGGGGTCACAGAGCCTCCTGATCTCAAGGAAATTCCTTAAAAAGACTCTCTCCAAAGCACTAGAATCGGTGGCGCATGAACTGGCCTCCCTCCGCCAGGATGTGAGACATATTTGGGGCAGAGTGGAGATGCTGGAAACTTCACAAGTCGCCATGCAGGAATGGCAAACAGCGGTATCCCTTAACCTGCAAAAATGCCAGAATCACCTCAATGCGGTCCACACAGCCCTGGAAGACCAGGAGATTCGCGGAAGGAGAAACAACCTCCGATTCCGCGGTTTGCGCTTCTGAGGTACCATCAGCGATTCTAGCCATCTGTGCAGACATTTTGGGCCCAGATTATCCCTTGCAAATCATACTCGAAAGGGATCACAGAGCTCTGCGCCCTCAGCCATCTACCTCAGACCCCCCCGAGGGATATAATATGCTGCTTCCTCAACTTCCAAGATAAAGATGCAGTCCTATCCAAATCCTGCAACACCCCTGCTGTTACATTCCAAGGTGCAGCTATCAACATCTACCAAGACCTAGCACCCATCACACTAAAGAAACGCAAGGTCCTCAAACCTCTAACGGACTGGCTTAGGAACCAAAATGTACCTTACCGCTGGACCTTTCCTTTCGGTCTCAACTTTGCCTTTAATGGTCGCAGACATAATATCCATTCCCATGCAGACCTAGACCAGATGTTCGATCACCTTGAGATACAGCCAATGAGGATCGAGAATTGGGACTTCTCTACCTGTGATCCCGAAATCAGTCCCATTCGAGATGAGAAGAACCCCGAAAGCCCAACGCCAGAAGAGGAAGAACTCACCCCTAACTCCAAGAAGAATCAACTCGGATTACTTCTGACTCTGGCTCTTTATTGTTTTACACCTTCACAAGTTTTTACGTCCTTCCTGCTCAAGTACACAGAAGAAAATGTCTCACTTCTATCTGTGACACTTCGGTGGACATTGATGTTCTCGTTTTTTTTTCAGTTCCAAGGAACAGTTTTCCTTAATCAAGGCTCATCAGTCTTCCTTGGCCACCCATGGTTTAATTCTGAGCCATGGTTCTCCGATGTCCCCCTGTATTTCATACCTTGTTAGAGATGTCCCCCCTATCCTCTTGGCCCCGACCTATAATAATTGTGCCGGGCTCTCTAACCCATCTTCCCACCTGTTACAACCTCCCCCACCCCCTAATAGCTCCCCTCCCCATATTTATATCCCATCCCCCGCTGCCTTCCTACCCCCTCCCTCCTTATGACTAATCAAATAAAATGTTCTCTTTTATTTTCTTATCCATATTCCAATTTGGCGGTGTGTTAACCCAGATACCAAGCCCATTTTGCCCTAGCACAGTCGAGATCTAAGGTATACTGTCTTATCTTGCGTGTTCCAGTTATGTGGGCTCCTGAGGGCGGAGCCACCCAGGTTTTTCCGGATGGTCCTGCTAACAGGTCCCAACCTACATGGTAGAGACAAGTCTCTCTAATGGTTGAATTCCATTCTCCCCCTACTACTGTGTTTAGATATAATTTCTATTATTTTGATTGCCTCACTCATGTTGTTTGTTTTGTTCTGTATGTTCAAAGGTCACTGGAACAAGTCCTAGAGAGAGTCATGCAATATATATTCAGGTCCATGAAGTCCTACTTCCCCAGCAAATGGGTGAGGGTCTCTGGGTATGGTGCCTGAGCTTTAAGTTCCCTGGTAGCCAGCTAATGTGTTGATAAGTCTAGTGTTTCTGTGATTTTTCTCTGTATAACCTGTGTTATCTTCAGCTTGTGTTCTTGGTCTGTTTTTTGTCTGTTCCCACCCTGTCTAGGAAATCCTGAACTTTCAAGTCCAGTTTGAGTTCTGTTCATGTTTAAGTTAACCCCATTTGTTTTCCGAGCCTATATTCTTGCCAAACCCTGAGCCTGCCCTGCCTTTGTCTGCACTACGACCCTGCCTGCTAGTCTATTCTGTATCTGCATACATCCATAGTTCTAGTGTGCTTCCTGGACTAAAGTTACTTTTCATATTTCAGACCATACCTGCTTGCACCAGATTTCTGTGCCCCAGTGGGTCAGCCGACACACTGGGACTATCCCAAGAGGTAGAAGTCTGGTTGCTCCCTGCAGTGAAGACCAGATCCCTGTACAAGGGTTAAAGGGTGAATACCAGTAGAGTGCTGGAATAATGCCCTTTGGGTATAGCCCAAAGCCAAACCAAAAATCAATATAGACCCTAGCCCTAAGTGGGAAAAACTAAAGAAGAAACAAACATTTACTGAGGCAGATTTACCAAAACTGGCGAAAGGTAGAATAAATGAGTTCCCCATAGCTGATTGTATCTATAATTTTTAAACGGGCCTCATCTGGAATATGCTTGCTCTCAGCAACAGTTCTAATTTTTTTGTTTGCATTAGTTAAATCTCCCCCATTGTGTAAATGGCAATGGTGATTAATCTAACACATTAAGGGGGCGATAACTTTATCAGGGGTCACACATTACATTAAAGTGGTTGTCCCTGAATGACAGCACCATGCTTGGCAGGTTTTAGTAGTCATCCTTTAGCAGATTATTGAATGACACTTTGTTTAGAGCATGAACAAGGCCCACTTCCTTTGTTGGAAGGCTCCACCTTTTTTTGTGACGTGTCATGCACGTTTCATGATTAGTGTTGAGCGCGAATATTCTAATCGCAAATTTTTATTGCGCATATCGGCACTTCAAGAATTGACGAAGATCTAGAATATAATGCTATATCTTCATAATTATGAATATTCTCGATTTTTTTTATCCTTATTGTGCTATCTATCTTCCATATCTTTTTTCAGAGTTTTTATTTTGCCTTTCATTAATACATTTTTATTAGAAATGTTTTTTAACCTATCATTAATAATTTATTTTTATAAATGTTATATTATTAAATCATTACATATAATATACAATACACAACATATAGCAGACAATCACACAAAGGCTGCATGCCAACAACCTATCCATGAGACAGGTACAGTTAGCATACCTTACAATGGCAGCCTTGTGCACTATGAGACAACTAGCAATAATCACACCTCGGATAAACCTCATGGGCTATGATATTTCTAGGACCAGCTCTTATACGACTGAGAGCCAGTTAGTCTCAAAGTTGCTTGATTTAAGTTGGATGGCTTGGGGGGACCTGAGCACCTAGATCATTATCATTAGGGTGACAAAAATTGTAATTTTTTGGGGGGGGTGCCAGCTAACTCTTCTCTCACTGCTTAGGAGGGCTGCATACAAGTTTTCAGTTTTCTAATTGTCCTAATATTATATTTAATCACCTTTCTATACTGTTTTGTCATGTAAACTAATTTGCATAAACTTGAATATGGGAAAAACATGCAAATAGTGTTGCAGATGAAAAACAAGGCAGATTCTGCTAAGTTGCATGTCTTTCCCATATTCAAGTTTATGCAAATACATTTATATGACAAAACAGTATAGAAAGGTTATTGAATATAATATTAGGACATTTAGAAACTGAAAATTTATGCAGCCCTCTTAAGCAGTGAGAGAAGAGTTAGCTGGCATCCCAAATTTTTTTTTTACATTTTTGTCAAACTTTGACTCAATCATTAGGGGTATAGATAGGGCAATCTGTCACAAAGACCGGGATCGTCGAACGGTGTGTTGTCTTCCTGGCGCTCAAGTTTGACACATCGCAGATAGGGTTGACAGATTACTGGGAAGGGGCTGGAGAATATCCAGCAGTCATGGTCCATATTACAACCAATGACAAAGTTAGAGGTAGGTGTAGCGTCCTTTAAAAATGATTTCAGGGATTTAGGTCAAAAGCTTAGGGCAAGGACCTCAAAGATAGTATTTTCCAAAATACTACCGTTACCACGATCCACACAAGAAAGGCAGCGGGAGATTTGGGAGGTTAACAAGTGGCTCAAGAACTGGTGTAGGAAGGAGGGGTTTGGTTTCTTTGAGAACTGGGCCGACTTCTTTGTTGGCTACAGGCTCTATCTTAGTGATAGGCTGTACCTCAATGGGAAAGGGGCAGCTGTGTTGGGGGAGAAGATGGCTAGAAGGTTGGAGGAGTGTTTAAACCAGGGACTGGGGGGAGGGTAATTATGTTATAGGATGGGAAGATAGTGCATATAGAGACCAGGGGCAAGGTAGTGGGACTGGGGGAGGAATGGATGGGGGGACTAGAACAGTTCAGAAGGGAAAGGTAAAGGGTACAAAATATACATAAACCTCTTAAATCTATGTACACTAATGCCAGAAGCCTGACTAATAAAACTGGGGAATTGGAATTAGTGATGTATGAGGAGGACTATGACATAGTAGGAATAACTGAGACATGGTTGGATGATAGCTATGATTGGGCAGTTAATGTACAGGGCTACAGTATGTTTAGAAAGGATTGCCAAAACCGGAGAGGGGGAGGGGTCTGCCTTTATGTAAAGTCCTGTCTAAAGCCCACACTCCGGGAAGATATAAGTGAGGGACATGAACATGTGGAGTCACTGTGGGTAGAAATACATGGAGGCAAAAACAATCATAAATTACTAATAGGAATTTATTATAAACCACCTAATATACCAAAGTCCTCAGAAAATCTACTACTAAACAAGATAGACGAGGTGGCAAATAATAATGAGGTGGTTATTATGGGGGACTTCAACTACCCAGATATAGACTGGGAAACTGAAATTTTTATATCTTATAAAGGAAATGGGTTCTTGGCAATAACCAAAGATAATTAATTACCTTTACCAACTGGTTCAGGATCCGACTATAGGGACATCCACACTGGAGTTAGTATTAAACACAATAGACCAGAACAACAGATGTGCAGGTTGGGGGACACCTGGGAAATAGTGACCATAAAGTAATAACCTTCCAATTATCATTCAAAAGAGTGTTTCTTTAGGAAGGAACAAAAATACCAAAGCCAAATTTAGCCAACTAAGAGAGGCCATAGGCCTAACTAACTGGGACAAAGTCCTCAAAAATAAAAATATAGCCCCAAAATGGGATATTTTTAAAAGCATCCTAAAATCTAATTGTGAGAGGTACATACCTTATGGGAATATTGCGCATGCAATATGTGCATATTACATTACTGATTTTCGCAATCACAAATTTGCTAACTCATGGCGAAAATGTGACATATCGCAAATTTGAATATTGCCAATGCCGCTCATCACTATTCATGATGCATCACATCTCTTCAGTGCACTTATGGGCACCAGGGCTGCATCTAATTATGTGCAAACTTTATGGGACTGCCGGAGATAGCGTGCTGTCTTTGGCAGTCCCATAGACTTTGAATGTAGCAGTAGGGCATGGGACTACTGTTCTTGTGATCAATAAGGGTCCCAGTGGTTAGACGCCCACTGATCAGACTTGCCTCATCTGCCCTTCAAGTGTCTTGATTTCTCCAATATGTGGGGGAGATAGATAAATCGATCATTTAAAACAATTACAGCACCAGGAAGCAAAAGAAAGGGAACGAAATGCAATCCCAAGGGGACATGACAATATCCAAATAAATATACTGCAAAAAGACAGAACATTCAAAAAGTTGTAAAAAAAAAGTTTTTTTATTCACCCATGTGATTGCGACATTTCAGCTCAGCAATACAGCCATTCTCAAGTAGATAGATTGATAGATAGCATGATACTCGTAAATGGTGCCTTTACTGGGGGTTTAAAAGAAGATAAACCTATAAAGCTGCTCCTGTAATGCCTTAGTACCAGAATAATCCAGTTCATCAAGTTAACATTCAAACAAAATGTCAGTGACTGTTGCAGGCCAGAACAGTTTATGAGGACTTTACAATTAAAATATTCCTATATTTGGCAAATGAGCACAAGAAAGCTCTTATAAAACAGGCACGCTGTACATTTATTTTCCCACTTGGCTAAACTATCTTCTTCTAAAAAAGGATGACACAATGGATGTAAGAATGTAAATATGTAATAAAAACTTACCAGGGCTGGCAGCTTTTCAAGTGATTCAGACAGCGATAACATAGATTTTCTAAAAATGCTCAGTGTAACTCAATTTAGACTAGAAAATGGAAAATGTAGTAATATAGTCAGTGTTTTTCATTGTACAACAGTGCTGAAGCTGGAGTCTGGCCAGGGTTAAAGGAGAACAGCAGAGTTATAAAAATGTTGGTTGATGGGTGAATGCTAGGTGATGCCCCCAAAGTCTTCCATAATTAGGGTCCAATGTTTTTGAGATGAGATAGGAAGCAATGCTAATGAGCATGAGGTATATACTATGGATAACAAAATCCTAGGGCCAAATTGTGTTTTGCAGTGCGTGGAAATGTGGTGCGTCCAGAGGAGAAGAGAGGAAAGGAGTCATAGTAGCAAGAAGGGTGGTTGTAGTTGGTACTCACTGTGACTCTCCCCTGGGCCATGCAGTGATAGAAAGTGTGCCCTTGATAGTGAAGAATTTTGAGGTGTAAGGCAGGGTCCCATAAAAGCTCCGGCTCATCGAATTGTCGCCAGAGGAAGCCGAAGCACACCTGAAAGGTATCTGAAGTGTTAAATGTCTGTGACCTTTCTTTAAAGACCCGGCCATCTCCGTGCTAGTACGGCGCTGGTCAGAAAGAGATTAAAGAGTCACTGTACTTTCACACAATTTCATTTATTTTAATAAATCACTTCATATAAAAAATCTGCCTGCATCCATTTGAAAAAAAAAAGCCATAAAGGCATGACTATTAGAGGTCTGTCTTCCACTTAATTTCCTAGTAACAGAGACACAGCATATGGTTCGCAGAAAGTGTGGCCGTGTCAGAGCTAGCTGAGAGCCTAATAAAAGAACTGCTTCTATACTGATTTTAAAGATTAGAGCCTTCTGTCTGTCTATAAGTGTAATTTCCCCTTGATTATCTTTTCTGTGAGCTCTGGTGCTGAAAACAGACTTGGTAGGAAGTAAAGGAAAGGATGTCACAGTAGTAGAGTGCTAACATCTTCCACAGAAGGGAGACACCCTCGGCTTGTGAGAGAAATATATCTAGCTATGCAGCTGGGAAATACTTAGGCTGAAAAAGACATTAGGGAAGCAAAAAAAACAGCAACATTCTTTCACAGTTATGATTGTACAAATAAGCATAGCCATTATTCAAACTTTTTGGGAAAACTCAGGTTTTCCCAAAATAGAATATAACAAAATTATGTAAGTGGGCACACGTCTGCAAAGCAACATGTCCTCATGTACTGAAATCACTCCACCTCAAGCCATACCAAGTGTTAGTTGTGCATAAGTTAAAGGAGGAAGATAAACATAAATTGCCCACTAGAGTACCAGAGGGTCCGACGATCGGCCCAAGCTCTAACTTAATAATAGACCCCTAAAAAAACAAGGCCCCTAACATCAACTTGAGCTGACTTTGAAACCAATAACTAGATCAGTGGTGGACATAACATATGTGCAGACTTTGCAGCTACACAATGGCCCAGTACGAAACAGCACCCACCACCATCTTATTAAGAAGACACCAAAGCATCCAAAGCACTAACTTCATTGCATATAAATGACTGTTAACTATTGTCATAGCTGTTCCTGGTGGATTGCATTCAGCAACAGATGTTAGTACACCTTTAAAAGACTCACCAGAAAGAAGCTCGATTATGAGCCCCTCATAAGTCCACAAAAACTTCTCGTACACTTCTCAATCAGATATCCTATGAAATTTTGTGGATCATAAGTCCATATGCCATGATATAAATTAGGGTGGACATGTACACGACCTGTATATACAGAGGATAGGCCTTTAAAATGATTACCTCTGATGGGTAAAGGGTTCAGATACGTGGCGATCTATGGGATCACAGTGACATTGCAGTGTAGCATTGCTAGCATAGAAATGATTGGAGTCACATCACTAATCACATGTTTGTCACAACCACAACCCCAAAATTGAAAAAATCCAATAGTGTTAGATTTTTTGTGATTCTGGGTTCACCGCCACTGCACACATGTGAGTCTCACTATGACCGCATTCATTTTTATGCTAGCAAGCACTACACTGCAATCCTTGGGCACAACCAAGATCTCCATGTAGCCGAAACCTTAACCACCTGCCATCTGGGCCATTTGCCCCCTTCCTGACCAGGCCAAATTTTGCAAAACTGACATATCTCACTTTATGTGGTAATAACTTTGGAACGCCTTTATTTATCCAAGTCATTCAGAGATTGTTTTCTCGTGACACATTGTACTTCATGATAGTCATAAATTTGAGTCAAAATATTTCACCTTTATTTATGAAAAAATCCCAAATTTACCCCAAAATGTGAAAAATTCGCAATTTTCTAAATTTCAATTTCTCTATTAAAACAGAAAGTGATACCTCATAAAATATTTATTAATTAACATTCCCCATATGTCTACTTTATGTTGGCATCATTTTGGAAATGTCATTTTATTTTTTTAGGACGTTAGAAGGCTTAGAAGTTTAGAAGCAATTCTTCAAATTTTTAAGAAAATTGCCAAAACCCACTTTTTAAGGACCAGTTCAGGTCTGAAGTCACTTTGTGGGGCCTACATAGTGGATACCCCCATAAATGACCCCATTGTAGAAACTACACCCCTCAAGGTATTCAAAACCGATTTTACAAACTTTGTTAACCCTTTAGGCGTTCCACAAGAATTAAAGGAAAATGGAGATCAAATTTTTAAATTTCACTTTTTTGGCAGATTTTCCATTTTAATCAATTTATTTCTTTAACACATCGATGGTTAACAGCCAAACAAAACTCAATATTTATTACCCAGATTCTGCGGTTTACAGAAACACCCCACATGTGGTCATAAACTGCTGTATGGGCACAAGGCAGGGCGCAGAAGAAAAGGAACTCCACATGGTTTTTAGATGCCATGTTCTATTTGAAGCCCCCTGATGCACCCTTACAGTAGAAACTCCCAAGAAGTGACCCCATTTTTGAAACTAGGGGATAAGGTGCCAGTTTTATTAGTACTATTTTTGGGTACATATGATTTTTTGATCATTCATTATAACACTTTATGGGGCAAGGTGACCAAAAAAATTGGTTATTTTAGCACAGTTTCTATTTATTTATTTTTACAGCGTTCACCTGAGGGGTTCAGTCAAGTGACATTTTTATAGAACAGATTGTTACGGACGTGGCGATACCTAATATGTATACTTTTTCTCATTTATTAAAGTTTTACACAATAATAGCATTTTTGAAACAAAAAAATTATGTTTTAATGTGTCCATGTTCTGAGAGCTATAGTTTTTTTATTTTTTGAGAGATTTTCTTATGTAGGGGCTCATTTTTTGCGGGATGAGGTGACGGTTTTATTGGTACTATTTTGTGGGACATACGCGTTTTTGATCACTTGGTGTTGCACCTTTTGTGATGCAAGGTGACAAAAATTGCTTGTTTTGACAGTTTTTTTTATTTTTTTTTTACGGTGTTCACCCGAGGGGTTAGGTCATGTGATATTTTTATAGAGCTGGTTTTTACGGACGCGGCAATACCTAATATGTATACTTTTTTTTTCACTTTAACACAATAATAGCATTTTTGAAACCAAAAAAATGATGTTTTAGTGTCTCCATGTTCTAAAAGCTATATTTATTTTTATTTTTTGAGAGATTTTCTTATGTAGGGGCTCAATACCTAATATGTATACTTTTTTTTTATTTTTTCTATTTTTAACTTTTTTTTTTCATTCCTTACTTGGGGACTTTTTTTTTTACATGTGAAACTTTTTTTAATTTTTTTATTTTCAACCTTTTATTTTTATTTTTTTTATTTTACACTTTTCGTCCCCCATAAGGTCATACAAGACCTCTGGGGGACATTTGCTTCACTTTTTTTTTTTTTTTTCACTGTTGATTTCTCCTGTAACTGGGGCTGACATAGTAGCCCCAGTTACAGGACAAATACACCCCTAGAGAGGCTGTACAGCAGCAATCCAGCGCTGTACAGCCTCAGAGCAGGGCTGATCGAGGTCTCTGAGAGACCTCACACAGCCCCTGCACACTCCGGTCACGGCGGTCACATGACCGCCGGGCCGGAACAGGAAGCGCACAGCTTCGGTGAGCGCTGTGTCTGCAGCGATCCTGAAGGCAGGGACACCTGGGCACTGTCCCTGCCTTGTCTTAGGGTTGCCCTGCTGTCACTGACAGCGGGCAACCCGATCAGCAGCTGCACGATTAGCGTGCAGCTGCACTTTCTGAAAAGATGTTCTGGAACGTCCGTTCAGAAATAGACGTCCACCCATAGGACGTTTATATCCTATGGGCGGACGTAAAGCGGTTAAAGGCTATGTACACCTTTGGGGACATTTTTTTTTAATGATTGTATTGTACTCATTTTGAGCTAAAAATATCGTTTTTAAATTGTTCTTTATTACAAATATGGAACCCTTTTTTTCTGTACATGACTGTGGAGGAACAGCCAATCCAACGCCGTCCCATAGACATAAATGGTTCACTGAAGATATCACAGCAGCATGTCCAGTGTGACTTTTATTGGGGACCAGAGTGCACACACAAATATGACGTTTCGGCGACGCAGTAGCCTTTATCAAGTATCACTAGTGTTAATTAACAAAAGAAAGGGTACTGCACCATGTGGCTCAGGGTACAATTGCTACCTCTACACCCGCTATAACTGTACCCATGATCTGGTTAAAAATGTTGTATTATAGTTTATAGCAATATATCAGACAACGGCAGATAACATTTTCAGTAGATTATCTGGAATATGGAATTATTCCCATCAACCAATATTTATTTAATGTGACAATTACTAGAAAATGTACGGGGAGACCGATCTGTCCTTTAATTGTTTCATAGTTATGTTCCTAAGGAATCAAACATATTCTTAGCTAAAGTTAGCTTCCTTGTAAAACTTTTGGAAAAAGCTACTGCTTCTGCTAGCTTTGTACTCATTCTTTTGGACGATAATAAATACTTTAAGTAGGGTTGAGCGAGCCCGAACTGCAAAGTTCGGGTTCATACTGAACTTTGCGAGTTCGGGTACCCGAACCCGGACATTTTCATTGAAGTTCGGGTTCAGGTGATTTTATTATTTTCCATTAGAACATGGTTATAACGGAAAATAATAGCATTCTTAACACAGAAAGCTAAATAAAGTGGCCATGGAAGGGTAAAAAAATAATGAAAAAAAACCTCACCTCGTACACTTGATCACACAGTTCTTCTTTTTTCAGGACCTGCGATGACGTCACCACGCTCATCACATGGTGAGTGCAGTGACGTCATTGCAAGTCCTTTCGCAGGTCCTGAAGAAAGAAGACCTGCGCGATCAAGGCTGCGTGATCAAGAGGATGAGGTGAGTTTTTTTTATTATTTTTAACTCCTCCATGGCCATTTTTTTTACCATTCTGTCTTAAGAATGCTATTATTTTCCGTTATAACCATGTTATAACAGAAAATAATAATGTGAAGTTCGGGTCCCTATTGACTTTAATGGGGTCCGGGTTTGGGGTCAAGTTCGGGTCACGAACTTTGACCTGAAGTTCGGCCGAACCTGGCGACCTCAAACTTCCACGAGTTTGCTCATCCCGACTTTTGAGATATTGAGTGCAAAGCATAACTCAGAAGCATTATAAAGACAATGTCAAATGATTTCCATCATAACTGTTACCAGCTTAAAGGCTTATGTTATTATCAAGCCATCCATAAGGTCAGAGTGTATTTGATAGAAGTCCCTTAGTGACTCAAAATCTGAAATAGTTGGAATACAACAAAATTGAACCATTTGTTTTATTTGAAATATCATCTACATTCTCCTGATTCCATCCCTTCCTTGTTGCTCTCTCAGTATTAGGAGCCTCCATCCTCAAAGCATTGAATGGCAAGAGTTCAGTGACACCGGCTACACTGAGATATATTGTTATATTTTCTTTTACAGCTTATAAGGAAATTGTGGCTCAAGAAGAGTGATTATAAACTTTACATCTCACTGATGATTTAATCAGCTCAGTCTAGGTGACTTTTTTTTATCCAGAATTGCTGGAACCCTGCCACAGAGATTAAGAGTAGGTATAAATCATGTTACGATAATCTGGCCAGCTATTCCCAGAAACGCGAGGAGAGGAAAGGAGACTATAAGATTTCAGGGGAATGTCCTTGCTTTTACAAGCTTAATTAGGGTTTTTACAAGTGGCAAAAAATCTATGCTACTAAAATTGCACATTACATGTGATAGTCTGCTTCTACTACTGTACCTGTACTTTATTGTTGCTTGACGTGTTTTTACTTCCATAAACCAAGTTGTGTAGCAGCACACAAGCTAATGGGTTTTGATAAGAAAAATCTCCCAAAAGTTTCTTAAAATATAATTATGCAATCATTTTGCTGATAAAAGTAGGAAAAAATGATCTACTGATTACTGTAATAATACAAGTTTAAGTCACTTTCACATGGAGGTATTCTGGTCAGTATTTTGCATCAGTATTTGAAAGACAAAGCTAGCAGTGACTTGCTGTTCTAGCACATGCGACCACTGAGGTCAATGCTTGGCTGCAACACCGGTTAAAGCCACCAGAAGAGGAGCTAGATAGGCGGGACGGCGAACAGTTGAGTTGACTTTTCTTTTACTTTTACTTGTCCACAGGTTACTATCATTGAGGTTGTCCATTCCTAGGCTGGACAACCCCATTAAATCAATCCAGTTCAGCCTTATATCTTGCTGCAATCCAGAGTAAGACAAAACACCACGCGAAGCAAATAAAGGAAAAAAATCCATTATAACTCTAAATGTGAAACACCTAATAAATCCCTGGGTCAACAATCTATCTCCAGAAATAGTATTTATAACTTGATATATTATTACAATTAAGAAAATCCTCCATGTCTTCTGGAAACTCCTAAATGCTCCTTAAAGGGAATCTGTTAGCTCTAAAATATCATGAGTAGTGATAGAGTAAGTGATGCTGGGTCTGGATCTATTATTTTTTTATTTTCATACTCACTTGTATTCCGATACTGTGCTTCCATAACCCAGCAGTAAAATGCATGAAGAGGACTCCCTGGCTCATGTACATAATGGAGAGGACTCAAAGAGGAGACCACTCAATGCATTCTTCTGCTGGTTTGTGGGAACACATCAGAATGCAAGCAAGTATGAAGATAAAAATGACATAACCGGACTCATTGTCACATATGCTACACACCGCTTAGTTTGGGGTTTGTTTCAAAGCTGTCAGATTCCCTTTTATGGTGCAATCACTTTTACTGAGGAAAACAAGGAAGTATCCTTACATAAATTAACCCAATTCACTGAGTATAAGTAGTAAGCTGTTTAAAGGATAACACAAATTCAATTTAAAATATAAATATAGAATTCGGGTGGATGGACCTAGTCTTGGTTTAGGTCACTGAGACACATAATGAATGTAGAGGTAGTAATGGGATAGCTCATTAGACAGTGAAATAAAATGCAGTAATGCTATCAAGAAGAAATGTCCCTGAGATACTGAGAAAAGTGAACGCTCTGGATGTGAATGCACTGAGGAGTGCAGTACCCTTTGAGAGCAACTAGTGTGCCTAACCAACTATAACACAAAGTAATGATAGGTATTTCGGGCTATATTAAACCTGCAGATACTCGGGCAGATCATTGCTAAGGGCGGGTTTACATCAGTGTTATGAATTCCGTTATTGCTTTCCGTTATAACATGGTAATAATGGAATTCATAAGATGGAATTCAAAACGGAAACCTTTAGAGGCGTTCCATTTTGATCCATCCTAATACAGGTCTATGGGCAAGCATAACGGAGCCATCTGGTTTCTGATATGCAGGACAGAATAGAAAGTCCTGTCGACAGGACTTTCTTTTCCAACCTGCATAACGGAAACCCGCCCTAACAAGCGTTCGTAGGAGCGCTCGTTAGCGATGATCTGCCTGTGTCAAGGTGCCACTGATTACCAGATGAATGAGCAGAGGTTTGTTCGTCGGGCATTCACCTTCTTTAAGCAGGGTAAAAAAATCATTGTTTGCTGGAGGCAGATCATGCTGTCTAATCACGGTCTGCTGCCAATCAACAATTAGTCAGCATGGGGACAAGTGATGGCATTAGCAACCGCTCTTTCCCATACTGTGGAGGATATCGCTGCATGTACTGTAATAGCAGCAGTCTCCCTCACTGACGAGCAGGCGATGGTCAGAAAGAAACGCTTCCTTCCTGACAATCGTCAGCCTCATTTGCTGGTCTAATACAGACCTCAGTGCATACTAAGTTGTATTCTGGAGAAAGCCAGCTCTAGTACTGTATTCCTGAATGGGTGCATGACAGAGTGCACCATGCGAGAACAGTTGGATGCACTATATACATGATGCATATGCCCTGATATGCCTAAATGAGTGCAGTACAAATACATTTGCACCCTATGAGAGTGATTGGTTGGAATGCACTATATGCATGTTGTGTGTATGCTGCTGTGCCTAAAGGCCAAGTACACCTTTGGAGGCATTTTTTTTTTATAATTGCATTTTACTCAATTTTGGCAAAAAAATAAAATTTCAATTAGCCTTTATAAAAATGTTTTGCCGTTTCTGAGATATAACTGTTTAAAAAAATCTGTCTGTTTGCAAACTGTGACTTCTGTCAGCTGACAGTTCATGTGTAATTCTTATTTCTGACCTCCTGATCTCATAAACATTTATTTAAGCCATATTCTTATCAGCTTGATCTATAATGATTGTTTACGAGGTCAGGATGTCATAGATAAGAGTAGAGATGAGCGAATTTTAAAAAAATGTCACTAGTAAACATTATCATGCCGTAGAAGAGAGTGCAGTGATTATAATATATACAGTATGTATGCTAAAGACAGGAGAGAAAAACACAGCTCGCGTTCCTTCTGAAGGTCCCCTCCAGACCCTGTAACAGGAACTCTTGCTACACCATAACACTGTCAAAGTGTTTATAGGAAGGTATATTAATACGAATACTAATATATCCATAGGAGGCCATGCGTTAACAAACCCTCCTCCCTTCTGCAGATGAGGTTCACTTCCTAGAGACCAAATATCTAGTAGGCATGTCCGATTCCTTGTGTATACATAGTCAGACAATCTACACATAAACCCATAGATTGCTAGCATTCAGGATAATTGTAAATTATTACAAAGCTGTTCAGGTTAAAATAATGGCTGCCGGGAAAGATACCAATAACATACGGTACCCTTGTCTTGGAATGAGAGCTACAACCTTGAAGAAGAAAAAAGTGTCACGGTCTATCCTTTATGTTTTACTTCTCTCTGGAAGCAGCTGAACTGCGTGAACATCAACAAAAGCCAAAGCACCTTAGTTAATTAAATTAGTGTCTGATGATAAATGGCCTTGTGTGCTATTTATTTGGAGTGTCAATGAGCTAAGCCATTTAGGTGACTGTTACAGATGATGTCCACTAAGTGTTGTGAGCCTACCCAGGCTGTCACTGTTGATAGTATATTAGTATATGCAATTTCCCTCACGTTCCTTCCCCCCCCCCCCCCCCCCTTTATTACGATGCTCAACTTAATGAGGTTGAAAGTTTTGCTGTGTAACAAATTGCTCCACGGCAATTCAGTGGAAAAGTTTCTACCTGGTAATTAATATCAGCTATTATCGTCATTTTATATTAGTCCTGGCTATCCACTGCGCCACCATTAGAGGCAGAGGAAACGTGACTTCTTCAGAATTCTAATTGAATAGCTGGCAGAAGCAAAAGAGTCATTTTAAAAGGCTCGTGCAACAGAATTGTACCCATAGGCTTAAATTTCATCTGTCCATAATTACACAACATTACTTCTTTCCACAGCAAGTGATTGTCTAATACATAAATAACACTTAATACTATTAGCTCTTGTGCCCTTTGTCCTAAATGATCAAAAGGTTGTTTGTAACAGAACTGATGCAGAAAGTGCATCTTATGCCACTGCTTAATGGAGTCATTCTCTCCAGATATCACTACGCATGATGTAAATAATTGTGAGGCCACCATAAGTGCATTAACTTCTGTAGTTTGTGGCTACTAAATAACACCGGAGATGAAAGAATTTCCGAAAAATCGTGTTGGGTCCGACTCAGTCGAAATTTGATTTGGTTCAAATACATTCAGCCCATATTGAAAGTGCCCCGATTGTCCTAAAAAGTTTTGTGTGACACTCTAATGTCTCCTAATATACATGGCTTCTAATGTCTCCTAATATACATGTGCTTAAAATTCTGCACACATACCATTCTTATATCAGGTGGTTGACCCCAGTGGTGTAGATCATGAATCAATCCTGTGTTATGTATCCATGGCATCAGTTATGTGACACTCTTCACATCATATAATCCCTGATAATCAGTAAGCAGCAGTGTTACATGCAATCCATGTGCTGGTTTAGCACAGAGGACACATTCAAGTGATGAGTAAATATGACTAGTAGTAGAATCATGATTTTATTGTGGTTATTACAGTAACTATATTACTGCGTGTCTTTAAATGGCTGCCCGTCTCTAGGTGATTTGTAAAAAAAAGCTGCCTATCTCTAGATAATGAAAATGGCTGCCTGTCTGTAGGTGATCTTGTTAGGTTTTTTAATAGAGTTTAGTGTACAAAAAATATACAACACAAACAAATCTGTTTCTACATAGACACTGACATACAGTACATGTTGAGGTACTGCTGAAGGTAGTAATACTGTATATACTGTATGTGTCCTGCCCCTCAATACAGTACTATTTGTCTGTTATATGCCTGAGCAATTAACTAAAAACCAGGTCACATAATCCTTGTGAGGGTCACATGACAGCTCACATGACTGACGCTATGTTTAATCCTATCTCTTCTGCATTGTAAAAGATTAAAGTGGGCCGTACAATTTTTTTCCCCTTTTAAGTAGAGGCTACTCTATAGATATAATAAAGGTCTACAAACAGAATTTTAAATAGAAATATATTAGAAAATTGTTCAACATCCTATTTTGTAAATAAATAAATTGTAATCATTAATACTGGAATATCCCTTTAAAAAGGCATTGGGATGAATATGATGAGGGTAATATTTAAGGCCACTTTTGCTTGAGTCTGTGTATTTTGTGCCAATATTATCAAACATCAAGTTATTGGTTAAAATTTACTCATCTATAAACCTGAAACCTTTATCTAGAAATTCTCTCCAGTTTTTTACCCCACCCCTGAAGTAACTTTGGAATAAAAAATAAAAAAAGTCCCAGTGATAAATTTGGAGTGAAAATTATTAACATAGTTAACCACACACACTTCCCCATTCACTTTTAAAACTGTGTGAGTGGTGTAAAAATGCAAAAAGTGACCCCAAAAAGTCACAAAAGCCCCATTTTACAACTTTTTGAAAACAGAATTCTGCAGGGCTGGATACATTTTTCCTATTGGGTTCTCTATGTCACGAGTTGGTGGTCCCAGGAGAGACCACCGCGTCGTCAAGCAATAAACAAACGGAAATCAGGTACAGACACACAAGAGTTTATTGCACAAACAAAAACCAGGGAAGGCAGCACAGACAAAACAAGAGCTCTATGTACCGTCAGCGCAGTGGGAGAAAACCCCCACTGCGCCACTGTCTAGTAATACTCCAGAGGGGCGTGACTAAGCAACTCCTGGTGTTCACTAGAGCCCTAGAGATGGTAGGGTTAGACTTTGCAGCAGGAAGTTGCCAGGGTCCACTTTGGAGCGTGAACTAGACAGTGACAGCAGGAACGAATGGACAACAGGTACCAGAAGGTACCGGCGGCACATAGGCAAACATAACAGACAGGCAAATACAAAACAGGGCAACTAATAATACAAGCAGGAGTTCACGCAAGGGAGCAGGAGTGGCAATGAGCAGAGAAGGACTTGCTCCACCAGTAGTAAACTGCATGGCCTTGCGCATACCACTCTGCTGCAAAGAAGGGTGCAGCATGGGCTTGCTGAACAGAGACATATGAATACACACAAGGTAACTAAAACATAACTGGCAGAACAGATAACAGAAAGACAGGAAAGAGGACGGGAATGAACAAGTAGGGAAACCCACAGAGCACAGACAGACACGGATCCCATGGGTCAGCAGCATGGGAGAGAGAGTACAAACCAGGAGCAGGACAAGACAACACACACCAGGAGAGCTGACACAGAACTGAGGAAACCTCAGCCTTATATACAGGTTCCATGGGTGCAGCAGAGAGGACACACCCATGGAGCAGACAGAGATGATTAATTCCTAATAGGAACACAGGGGAGTTAACCCATACAGAACCACAAATAACACAAAGGAACGGAACTTCAGCGAGGAGCGCCGAACGAGCAAGGACAGAAGGTCACAGTCAGAGGTAACGACTGTGACACTCTATTTGCTGTTACCATATATTTATTTTTACATATTGCAGCAAGTTGCAGCTTTCTCAATGTCACATATATTTCCAGGGGAGTAATTGTGTCAGTCATGTGCTAATTACTTCTTCCTTGACAGATGTTAGTTTGCAGGTGGAAATAAATTGGCTCCTCCTACTGAGAGGAAATATTAAAAATGTCTATTGAAATGAGTTCAATATATTCTGCACTAAAACATCAAACAATGGATTTATATGTTACCTCTTCCTTTTCTGATCCCTATCGTTACATATTAATACACATATTAATGGTGGTACATATTAATGGTGGTATGTACTGTGTAATGACTGAAGTCTTCCTTTTAAAAGAGCTTTTTCACCATAGAAATGTATGTGGATCCACAGAACAGACCCTATCGATAGATATCATAAGGGTCTTCGACACCAAGGTGGGGCAATTACGACTCACCATATGCAGATAGAAATAGAATGGAGAGGCGCAAGGTTTCTATTATAGTCTATTGAAAACTGAAAAACTATTCAGTAACTTAAATAATGATTTCCATAATCTTGAATGCAGAGACCCATGCAAGCTTGCCCTCCATTCAATCACAAGGATTCCTCACCTGATAAAGCACAGATCAAGGGAGCCTCGTTACCTTACTATACAAGTAAGTCATGGCATTCCAGATGGTTCTGGATGTACTTATAGTGTAAATGTTGCTTCATATTTGTATTAATATCATGTAGGGACATAGATATTAAATATTTTGTAATACACTTTATTAAGGAAAGATGTTTTTGTACTATAAAACAGGTTGTAAGCAGTCTTCTTAGCAAAGCTCAAACTGAGAGATAAGGTATAATGTAAAGATTTCCTCATATTCTGTGTTTTTGGCACACAATAACTGATGGAAATGGAACTGACCACATAATTGAAGTGTAAAATAGGCCTAAGTGTGGAGACAGACAGGAATAGATAAGAGGCTAAGTAAAGAGAAAGAGGATGAAAGCAGTTAAAAAGCCCAGAAAGAAGCATGGTTCTTCAATAAGATATATTACAAAGTTTCCTCTATTCATCTGTAAAATTCATTTGTCAAAAATGTGTTTATAACTGAAGGTGTACTCTAACATCCCAATCCTTTCACTTTATCAAAAAACTGAAACAGTTACACTTTAAGGAAGGTTATCAATCCAACTAATATAGCAAGGAAACTTAGCACACTGCAAGTGAGCAGAATTTTTTTTATTAAAGACATTGGATAATCCGAAAATCGGTAGGTAGTATTATCGGTGTGTGGCCTTCATTAGACCATTAAATTATCCTGGTGATGATATAAAGAACTTGCTTAGTGCTTATCCAGCTGAAAATGGTTCCATTCCCAGCTAGAAAGGTGCCTTATATAATTTGTCTACACGTTTCCATAGGATAATTTGATGGACTAATGAAGGTCGCATGAGATTATTCTATGTCTTGGTTTAAAAATTAAATTTTCTTGATAGGTGGGGATCTCAGATATCAGTACGCAATAACTGATTTCTTCCCACAGCAAAGAGATAGCTAGTAACATTTATGTCACTAGCTAATTATTTGTAGAGGTATCTGTTGAGATGCCCTAAAGGTAGATAAAAATAAACCGTTTTTATAGACATCAATATGGACCAAATTACAAATTCTCATAAATCACAGCTGCAGCTTTTTTTAAACAAATCTATGGGTAATACAATTTTTACTTAAATAATATATCTACTGCCATCCTATCAAGGCTGGTTAACTCAGTTACTTAGTTCAGCAGAATATATATTATATTAAACCTAAAACATTTTTCATTTCTCAAAAATGGGAACAAAAAGTAAAATGTCATGAAATTTGCTCTGTCCCTTAAATCCAGGCCAGTAACTGCTTTCAAGTGCCAAATATACTAAAATTTTATTATGGGACCAAATAACTAATTCTGATTATATGGCTGCATGAAAAGATCGCTTCCAGTAAAATTAGGGCTGTAACTAAAAGATTTTGTGTGGCATAAAATGAGACATTTGTGAGACATAATTGTAAAGCAACACTATTCACATTGATGTGACCATTTCAGAAATTCTGTAAGAAGCCGCTAATTGATTTTGAATAAACGGTATATACTACCAGGGGTATTAGACTCATACAGCTCTATCATAACTGTCATGTATATTTAATTCTACAAAACATGTTGCGTTTCAAGGGGTTGTCCAGGCTATGGATATTGATAACCTATCATCAGAATAGAGCATCAAAATAATCGGTTAGGGTCCAACTTCTGATGCCCCCAATGATCAGCTGTTTCAGGCAGACACAAGCGCTGGGAACTATTCAATGTACGTAGCTAGAATCCAACAGCTCCATGGACTGTGTAGTGGCCATGCCAGGGTACTGCAGTACAGCTCCCTTTCAAGTTAATGGGAGCTGAGCTGCAGTACACATGCGCTGCAAACTACACAGTGTATAATGCCTCCGTACTCTGTAAAGATTCACCTTGCCTGCCCAAAACAGCAGATTATGAAAGTGACAGGGGCCAGTCCCTAGTCCACCAATCTAATATTGATGACCTATTCGACCATGTTATCTACTGTATATCTATACCAATGGTAGCCATGGTACATCCAAAAGGGGGATTTATCAAAAAAAAAAAAAGGGGAACCAAAAAGTCACTAATTGTTTGCACAGGGCAACTTTTGAAAATAAACAAATAAATAGTTTGGCTGATTACATCATACTTATCATTTTTCCAAAAAAGAGGGTAGAGTGTGGGCAGGGCTTTACAGATTTAACCCTAATTATACCATAAATTACACCTGAAATCTTATAAATTTGGTGCATCATTCACCGGCATTTTTTAGACTGTTGTATGAATAGCCAATCTTCATAATGTATCCTCTATATGTTGCCTCCAGGGCTGTTTCTACCTATTTCCTTGGGTTAGAAAAATATAATTTTTCCATTGTCTCGAAAAAAATAATTGTCGGACAAAATGGCAAATTATGCTACCATGTAGCCATGGTGGGTCCTAAGCACGTCCTGGCTAATGTAGTTCTGTTATGCATTGTAAGGGCTCATGCACACGACCGTATGTATTTTGTGGTCTGCAAAACACGATCCCCAAAAAATATGGATGACGTCCATGTGCATTCTGTATTTTGTGGAACAGTTGGCCCCTAATAAAACGGTCCTTTCCTTGTCCGTTATGCGAACAATAATATGACATGTTCTTTTTTTCTGCAGAACGGACATATGGACATATACGAAAACGAAATGCACATGGAGTAACTTCTGTCTTTTTTGCAGACCCATTGAAATGAATGGTTCCGCATACAGTCCGCGAAAGAAATGGAACGGACACAGAAAGAAAATATGTTTGTGTGCATGAGCCCTAAAGCATATGCAAATTGCATTGACTGCTTGCATACACATAGCGGCATGTATTTAAATGGCGGTGATTTGGAGAAGAGATGTCGTAATTGCTCAGCAACTAAGACCCAGTTCACACTTCAGTTATTTGGTCTCTTATTTCTATCACTTATTGTGAGCCAAAACCAATAGTGAGGTCTATACAGAGATCAGATGTAATGGAAAGATCTGCACCTGTTCTGAGCTGAGTTTTTGACCTGCACCTGGTTTTGGCCTCATGCACACGACAGTGTTTTTTCACTGTCAGTGATTTGGCTTCAGTGGTCCGTGTCCGATTTTGCTCAGTTGTGTTTCCTTGTGTCTTCCTTTTTTGGGGGCTGACAGGGGAAAAAAAAGGAAGGTTAATGAAAAGTTTAATTTTATTGCACCAAGGTCTTGTAGAAAAAAACGGACACGGATGAGGACACGGATGACATACCAGTTGTGCATCTGTTTTTTTTGACGGACCCATTGACTTGAATGGGTCCGTTTTCCACTGACAAGAATAGGACAGGTTATATTTTTTTGACGGACTGGAATCACGGATCACGGACGCGGAGAAAAAAACGACTATCATTTTTTTTTCACAGCTCCATAGAAATGAATGGGACCTCCGCTAAACTGTGAAAAATGACAGAACGGACGCGGATGCACACAGCGGTCGTGTGCATGAGGCCTTTGGCTCATAATAACTGATCGAAATAACTGAAGTATGAACTCAGCCTACGGCCTCATGCACACGACTGTTGTGTGTTTTGCGGTCAGCAAATTGCGGATCCGCAAAACACAGAAGGCGTCCGTGTGCATTCCGCAATTTGCGGAACGGCATGGACAGCCATTGATATAACTGCCTATTCTTGTCCGCAAAACGGACAAGAATAGGACAGGTTATATTTTTTTTGCGGACAATGGAACAACGGATGTGGACAGCACACTGGGTCCGCATCTAAGCCGCAAAAACTGCGGCTCGGATCTGGACCAAAACAACGGTCGTGTGCATGAGGCCTAAGGGCTCTTTCACACCTGCGTTCTTTTCTTCCGGCATAGAGTTCCGTCGTCGGGGCTCTATGCCGGAAGAATCCTGATCAGTTTTATCCTAATGCATTCTGAATGGAGAGAAATCCGTTCAGGATGCATCAGGATGCCTTCAGTTCCGGAACGGAACGTTTTTTGGCCGGAGAAAATACCGCAGCATGCTGCGCTTTTTGCTCCGGCCAAAAATCCGGAACACTTGCCGCAAGGCCGGATCCGGAATTAATGCCCATTGAAAGGCATTAATCCGGATCCGGCCTTAAGCTAAACGTCGTTTCGGCGCATTGCCGGATCCGACGTTTAGCTTTTTCTGAATGGTTACCATGGCTGCCGGGACGCTAAAGTCCTGGCAGCCATGGTAAAGTGTAGTGGGGAGCGGGGGAGCAGTATACTTACCGTCCGTGCGGCTCCCTGGGCGCTCCAGAGTGACGTCAGGGCGCCCCACGCTCATGGATGACGTCTTGCATGGATCACGTCATCCATGCGCATGGGGCGCTCTGACGTCATTCTGGAGCGCCCCGGGAGCCGCACGGACTGTAAGTATACTGCTCCCCCACTCCCCGCTCCTACTATGGCAACCAGGACTTTAATAGCATCCTGGGTGCCATAGTAACACTGAACGCATTTTGAAGACGGATCCATCTTCAAATGCTTTCAGTTCACTTGCGGTGTTACGGATCCGGCGGGCACCTCCGGCAAATGGAGTACACGACGGATCCGTCTTCAAATGCTTTCAGTTCACTTGCGTTTTTCCGGATCCGGCGTGTAATTCCGGCAAATGGAGTACACGCCGGATCCGGACAACGCAAGTGTGAAAGAGGCCTAAGTAACCTAAAATAAAGCAAAGACTTACATTTATACTTCAAAGATTTGCAATAATAATCAAAATGTCTGCGGGAATACTGCAGTGAAATGAGGCTTAATTTGCATGTTCACTTGTGCTTCAGACACTAAATGTATTTTTGGTTGCAGGGTCGCTGACAAATTTCCGCCTCTGACAGTTTTTATTGGGTTCAACATATATCAAATTTTGCAGACATATAATTCCTGATGGGTGAAATGATATCTGATTATATAGATGTGACCTTTGCACACGGTTCAGGAACTTTGCTTTGACATTCACATAAATTATTAATCAACACAATGAATAAAAGACATATTCTTAAAGATTTAATCCTCTTAGCTGGCATGAAGCCTGTAAGATTTAGTGCTATCCAGCCCGCCATATGGTAACGACAAGCAATTTCTAAACTGTGTTATCATCATCTCTTTACTACAAATTTCAATTGACAAATATTCCTTTGCCGGGAACAATTTTTCAAGTGAAATGTAAATGAAGGGTTGAATTATTACATAACTAGTCACGTCACGCAGCCAATCTGTGATTCCATAGCAAGTGAGGAGATATAGGTTACATAATCCTGCTGTACAGTAAGAAGCTTATCTCTCTGTGCGTTGGTTTCTAGTAACATAGCCTCCTCATAGTCTGGATGATAGAGCTTATGGTGATTGACATTGAGCACTGATTATAGGCTCACCCATAAGTGACTAATATATTTTTAACCCCTTTGCCCGCTCAGATGTAAATGTGCTTCCGAGGTACTCAAGGGTTTATGAAGCAGGCTTCGAGCAAAGCCTTCTCCTTAAGTGGTGTGTGCCAGGTGTGTAATATAGCTGACACCTATCTGCACTGATTGGGATTGGAGATAACTCTGATCCCAGTCATTTAACTTTTTATATGCTGGGGTCAATAGGGATGGCAGCTTCTGAGGGGTTAGACAGAAAGAGAGGGCTCTCTCTGACTTCTGATGTCCCCCAGTGGTGAAATTGTGGGGTGTTGATCGAATGCTAAAAGCCGGGGGTCTTGTGAAAGCTCCTAGGCTTGACAACTAACAGGAAGTAATGAGAATCCACATAGACTGCAAAAACAGGCTATTGCAGAAAATTAAAAAAACAACAGTATTAAAACTTTTTTTCTTAATTTTACATATAAAAAATAAACATAATTGGTATTAGTATTGCTTCATCAGAAAAATGTTCAACTGTTGTAAGAAATTATTATTTATCCCACATAGTGAATGCCGTATTGAAAAAAATTCGAAAAAATGTACTGTATTTTTTGCCCTAGAAGACGCACCGGCCTATAAGACGCACTTAGGTTTTAGAGGAGGACAATAAGAAAAAAATATTTTTCATTACACCTCAAGTCAGACCACCAATCAGACCCCCAATGTTAATAAGACCCCAGTAAGACCTCAGACTGCCCACGATCTTCTTCCTCCTGCTGTTGGCTGTGCTGTGAATTGGAGCACACAGCGTGAGGTCACAGAGCGCCCTCATGTTGTGCGCAGACACTGCACAGTGCAGTCGACAGCTGAGGACCAGCAAGCGGCGAGTACAGAGCCTTCACCAGTACCTGGTCCTCCGGTACTAATGAGCGCTTCCATAATGGAAGCACTCAATAGTATTCGCCCCATAAGAAGCACTTTTAGGGGGAAATAAGCGTCTTCTGGGGCAAAAAAAACTAAATTCTGTGGTCACTTCAGCCCTTGAAAGAAAACGGAATAAAAGTTATATGTACCCTAAAATGGTACTAAATAAAAAGTACAGCTTGCCCCTTAAAAAAAAAAAAAACAACAAGCTCTCATACTCATATAGCTCTGTGGATGAAAATATTAAAGAGTTATGTGTATCAGAGTATGAAAATGCCCAAAAAATATTTTCTCAAATATTTTATTTTTTAGTAGTAAAACATAAAAAGCTGTAAGGCCTCTTTCACACGGGCATCGCGTCTGAGGGTCGGATAGGATGCGGGAAAATGCTTGATTTTTTTGCGCGAGTGCAAAGCGTTTTAATTCGTTTTCCACGAGAGTGAGAAAAATCGGTATGCTTGGTACCCAGACCCGAACCCGGACTTCTTCACAGAAGTTTGGGCTTGGGATCGGTGTTGTGTAGATTTTATTATTTTCCCTAGTCACCATCACTCAAGTCTAGGAAAACAACAGGGGAAGACAGCAACAAGCAAACAACAGCAGAGATAGACTTATCCAGTCACGAGCAGAGAAGGCGATCCCAAACACGACAGTCCACGTCGGACAAGAGCTCCACAGCAACACCATCAAACGATCTCCTTCAAAGGTCAGAGTAGCACTGGAAGTAAGGACTATATCTGGCAATGACTGCAAGTGAAACTGAAACTAATATAGTAGCTGGGAGTGGCAGACAGGACTCACCTGAGAAGGATGCCTACAAACTCCCAGTCAGGACAAAAAGGTTCACAAGGCAAAACCTGGATGACATACCCTGAACCACGGAGCAAACTCACAAGCTATCGCGAGTAGCAAGTCGCTGCGACCTCCTTCTCCTCCCAGACCTGTCTGGATCAGTCACAGTCGTGACAGTGATGAGCGCATTGACGTCGCCAAAGGTCCTTTTCTCCTAGGTCCTCAAAGAGGAAGAAAGAAGACAAGCCGGGCTGTGCAAACAAGTGGATGAGGTGTTACATTTATTTATTTATTTATTTTTAAGCCGTTAGATCATGTGATCCTACAGTGTCTGCTTTGTAAGGCCCCTTTCACACGAGCGAGTATTCTGTGCGGGTGCAATGCGTGATGCGAATGCATTGCGCCTGCGCGGAATCCGGACCCATTCATTTCAATGGGGCTGTGTACATGTGCATTGGTTTTCACGCAACACACAAGTGATGCATGAAAATCAATGTTCTATATTCTATATAAAACCATGTTCTATATTCTGCGATTTTTCACGCAACGCTGGCCCCATAGAAGTGAATGGAGCTACGTGAAAATCGCCTCCGCAGACAAGTGCGGATGCAATGCGTTTTTCACGGAAGGTTGCTAAGAGACGTTGTATGTATACATTCAGTTTTTTTTCACGCGCATCCAAAACGCATTGCACCCGCGCGATAAAAACTGAACAACTGAACGCGATCGCAGACAAAACTGAATGACTTTGCCTGCGAAATCGCACATTTTTCATTGAATGCATTCACAATGCATCCGGACCTAAGCCGCACACGCTCGTCTGCAAGGGGCCTAAACAGAAAGTCAGTTTCTCTATTCATTCCCATGAGGCTGACATCAAGGCTCTCATGATTGTCATTGGTCACTGCTATTTCAACAGGCCATCTTGCTGGGGGTCATCTACCTTTTATCTTCTGAATATCAGTCTACAGATGCGCTACCATTAAGGAAACCTGTCCTGGTGATTCTGCTTAGACATCCATAGTTACAATTTACTCATCTTGAATATGCAGCTGCCGAGAGATGGCAGATTTATCTAGTATCCGGAATATATCTCCTGTGCTTTCATTTTCTGACAAATGTTCATATATTTCACCTTTCTGCAATGTCACTACATAAACCCAGTAAAAAACATTGCTTCAAATAGCAGGTAATTGATACCAAACAGTGTGTGACTGCCTAGTGTACTTTTAGTTTCTCATAATGGCTAGGTTTACACTTTTGGGCCAGGTTTTTTAGGTTTTACTTGTTATCCTTTTTCCCTACATGAGATTTATTCCAACTGATTGCTTTCAAAGAGTCTGGAGCAGAGACAGTGGGTGTTGGAGGTCCCATAGGTCCTCAAAGGTGATGATCTTGAAAAGCATCCAAAAAAGGGTATTCCCAGAATGATATTTAGACATATCTACAAAAGATGGCAAAAAATGTCTGGTAGGTATAGGTACCAACTTTGGGACACACCTATATCTTGAGAATGGCGTATACTGACCCTTGGTCTCTCAGCCACTGTGAATGGAGAGGTACATGGCCATCTCCTTGCACTGAAAAGAGCTGAGATTGTAATAACCCTTCAGTCATTTTGGAAAATACCTTTTATGATTTTTATTTAACAATGGGTCTGTTAGGTTCTGTCTTTTCACACTGGACAAAAAACGCTGTAGCTTCTGGCAATGCCTGATATGTGCTGTTCTGTAGGCATCACTTTTCTGTAGTCATCTCATTATTATCAAAAGCAGAATGACTCCTCTGCAGAAATAACATACGACTGGCCATTCACCGTGGGTAATGTTGCAGCTTATCTATTCCTCCTCCCTGCACAGTGACCTCTGCAAAGGCCACAGAGCATGCCTAGAAAATTATCCCATAGAAGTCAATGAGTCCCCTACAATCTACTGTATCTAGGGTCCATGTGGCTGCTGTGAGGCATATCTCTAAATGCTGTTAACAGCTCAGGTAAGATAGCTGCATCCATAGATTTGTACAGGAAACAGAATTTAACAAACAAAAAAAAGGTTTGGAAAAAAAAATATTATTTGTCATTATCTGTTTTTTATAAATAAAAAGATATGTAGTAGGCTATACATCAGCATTCAGCCTTGCTTAAAATGGCTTTCCTAATTAATTCAAAATTTCCCCCAAGCCACGAAAAATTATAAAATAAAATAATATTCTCACCTGTTTCTCTCAGCCATTCTTAGCATGGCAACTCTGGTCCTGTTCTAACTGTTTGCATATAAGGCTACATCAGTGAGGTATTGAACTTAAAGGGGTTATCCCAAGATGATTCATGTACATGACAATCTCTTTCTAACAAAGCTAGAACCAGCCCTGTACCTCACATGGATCCAGAGATCTCCTCATTCATTTGCCGGGGAAGTGTATTTTCTGCTGCAGCTCAGGGGGCGTGTCTTAGATCTCCCTATCACAGCTCAGGGGGCGTGTCTTAGATCTCCCTATCACAGCTCAGGGGGCGTGTCTTTCTTGCTGGAGCTCTCACCCTATCACAACTCAGGAGGAAGTCCTTCAATATTTTTCGTGGGATAACCCCTTTAATGGTGAAATGCTCTAATTAAAAAGTATAAAAACAACTAATCGAAAAACTATAAATGACTTAGTTTCAATGCTATCAATCACTCCTATGATAGTCAAAGGACACTACAAACAACAAAAAACAAGAAGTCAAAATCACACAGGGTACATGGCGAATCGGCGATACCAGACCCAGCAGATAATATACTGTATACAGAGCTGTATGTTCCTACTGTGTCTAGTACTCATATGGTGGGCTAGGTTCAAGCTAGAGCTTTGTTAGCACCAGTGACAGGCTCCAGAGGGAATCACCCTTATCAGGGAGGTTGCTCTGTGGTTAGGGTTGTTTGGAATATTACAGCAACTCAATGTAGGGGAGAAATTTGGTTCACTAATTTGGATGCCTTAATCCCCTACAGATGCTGGTGGAGTCTTTGAAACGCCTTTTATATGAGTACAAGACGTGATAAGAACATACAGTTCTGTATTTATCATCCGTTGGGTTGGGTGTCGCCGTGTAACCTGTGTGCTTTTGACTTCTTGTTTTTGGTGTTTGTACATGTCCCCTGACTATCATAGGAATGATTGATTGGTTGTTTTTATAGGATAATAATAAAAGTTATGTTATATTATAGCATTTCACTCTTGGAGTTCAACACTGCATTGCATGTGAATATACCTACAGTTTTTTTTTTATCCCTGTGGCAGTTTTCTCCTACATCAGGGATGTAGCAGTAAATGTGATGTAAATGGTATGTGACCACTGCTGTCAATCAATGGCCTGAGACACATGCCTTATACCTTTTATCACCACCACAGCCTTGTATATAAACCCTGGGAGGCAGATTGGAGATGAGATAATGTAAGTGGTGGGTTTGAGAAACAGGTAATGATTATTTATTTTATAGCATTAAGTGACAGAAGTGATTTTGCATGAATTAGGACAACCTCTTAATGTCATGATGTACCTGTACACAGGGGCATAGCGTGGGGGGGGGGGCCTTTGCCTCGGGCGCAAAATTGCAGGGGGCGCCAGGCAGCAAACACTTCAATGAGGGTCATGGGAGCCTATGTCTCCCGTCCCCTCCGTTCTTCCTCATAGGCTTCAGGCTAGTGGCCTGAAGCCTATGAGACAGTAGAGCGAGCGTAGTGTCTAGAATGTAGTTGATCCTGGGAGGTATGATGTCAGGGGAAGAGGCGGAGTCACGTCATCCAGGGGGCAGGGCCTAAAGATGTGCGGGAGATTCTACAGAGCAGGAGCAGAGTCTGCAGGTAAATATGTGGAGGAGAATAGTGACTGTTATTTTTACTTGGGGGGCTTTTTCCAGGGGCTGAAGGGAGAAGGAATGGAATCATCTTTGTACTGGAGACTGTATGTTAGAGGGGTCTGAAGAGAGAGTAGTGGGGGTGATATTATTTTACATGGAACTGTATGCTGGAGGGGCTGAAGGCAGGGAAGTGATGTGTCTTACATGGGACTGTATGCTGGAGGGGCTGAAGGCAGGGGGGGTGTATCTTACATGGGACTGTATGCTGGGGGGTATGAAGGCAGGAAAGGGTTGTATCTTACATGGGACTGTATGCTTTATCTTACATGGGACTGTATATTTTTCAAAATATTTATTGAAAAAAGCATAAAAATAGACAACTTCCTGGGTCATGTTGCCCCTCCTCCCAAAAAAACTAACATTTAAACATTTAAAAAAGTGGTGAAAAAGTGATATGTAAAAATAACAACTACAGCTTGCCCTGCAAAAAATTTGTCCCTCAACAGCTCTATAAATGGAAAAGTATGGCTGTCAGAATGTGGTAAAGCAAAGAAAATGTTCTTTTAAGATTTTTATTTTTCAAACAGTAAAACTGCAGAAATTATATACATTTCTTACAACCATAACTTTACTGACCTGAATAATAAGGTTGTCATGTCACTTTTAATGCATAGTGAACACTGTAAAAACAAAACCCAAGAAACCGTTGCAGAATTGCCTTTTTTTCACCCTACAAAGATTTTTTTCAAGTAGAAGATACGTTACCATATTTTTCAGTGGTCTATTTAGGGGTCTAAGCTGCAGTCTAATTAAGATTGGGGTAAACCAACACAAAAAGAAAAGAAAACGGAGTCTAAAATGGCTCCAAATGTATAATACATTTTATTCATAACCATATACAAAAAAATAATTAAAATAGAGACAAAAAGACATCAAGAATAAACTATAGTATAAACCTGAGGTGATTAGATAGGGATATAAACAACACATAAGGGGGTTGGTGAATGGTTATGTATATCTAATAAATGCTGATGCAATACAATATATAAAGAAACTTATGCACCTCCTGACCAGATACAGACTGATGATCACAAAAAGTTGGGGCCAATGTATAACAATACAAAAGATGCTAGTGCATAAAATAAATAAATAAATATCCCCTTTGGCAAGGAGATATTTTTTTTTTTTTTTTTATGCACTCGCATACTTTGGCTTCACCCAGTCTCTATGACTTCTACGTTGGAAAAAGTGGAACAAGTGCTTCAAAAATATGGCACTCCTTCTGAGTGCCATATTTCTCATTGTATTTACACCAAACAATTTCCTGCTTCCTTTTACACAGTGTATAATAAAACTCTCTGCCTGCAGCCACCACTAGGGGGAGCTCAGGGCATTGGAATTTATAGAATTACAATTTATATTGTTGGAAGCTGTAAAAATGTATTTGCAGTGGGCTCTGCCTAGTGGCAGATGCATGAAAATGAATTCCACAAACAGAAGGAGCTCAGCTCTGTGTCCCCCCCCCCTGAGCCTTGTGAAAGCTAGGTGGTCTGTCACCATGGAAAGTACGCCATTGGTGTAACCCCATTCAAGTAAATAGAGCCAGCTGCTTTTCCCTACACAGCCGGGTGACCAGAAGCACTGATGCACAGGGAAAAACAGGGAAAACTTAGAAGGGGACACAATAATGCAGCCTGTTATTCCGAAGATTATTGGGGTCCTAGGTGTTGATCCCCACTGATAATAGAGTGAGGGCATATTCTAGTCACTTTATAAGGTGATATTACTGTTTAAAACATGAGCAGTTATAAGCAGATTTGTAACTTTAGGCTTCTGGGACCTAATGCAAAATCTGTAACAGGGTCTCCAAACTACCATGTGCTATTTATAATACTGGTGGGATTTTTTTAGGTGGCAGAGGCCCCTAGGTGGCCACCTCAAGTACCAGGGCCCAGGTATTGTCACTATCTTTTCAACCATGAATTTGTTGTCAGAAGCCACCTAGGGGCTGAAATTACAAAGTATATCATTGTCATATGTTATGCGGGGAGAGAAACTTTCATCATACCCATACTCTTCTGTTAGTGTCTCATTGTTAAGCAGTAATAGAAGTAAAGCAAAACACTAAAGTTTATTTTCAGACATTCCTCTGTAATATTGGACTATAAAGTGTAATGTATTGCTGATGATAAGTACATTTAATAAACAGAACAATAACCCCAATGCCTCCTTTCTCCTCAGCTTTGCAATTATTATTGCAATAACTTTTAGTTTAAAAAACATTTTGCTTCTTAATACTTTAATAAGTGGGATACGTCGGCATTGGACCTCCTGAATTGTTTTCAATCAGAGCCCTCCTCTTCATATGCCAGATTTTATAGTATGTATGTATTAGTCTTAGTCAGTTAGTAGGGTAAGTATTGTGGCTCCACTGGGCAAGAAGCCATCCTATTCTAAAGTTCAATGACCTCTAGAAATGTTTGCTGAACAGCAAATACATAAGTGCTGATCCGCACTGAAATGGGGGTCCTTGGACCCACCAAAAGAAATAATCATGAGACTATAATCTAGACAGAAGCTGTATACATCAACTTTTAATTATATAGAAAATTATACAGCCCGCTGTGGAGATCATGAGGCGGTGGAGAGGATAGAAGTGGTGGCTGCGGCAGTGAAGATGGTTGTAGCTCATATGGTGGCTATTCCTTGTTCCAGTGCTCCCCCAAGGCCGCACATACAGTGGAGGGGAGCAACCTTTCTTCCCTCGGGGTATACCCTGGTCTTCTGCCTGGTGGATGAGCAGCGGGATGCATGGCAGAAAAACAGGGACAAAGCAGTCATTTATGGAGACAGGCTGGCTAGGTAAAAGTAAAATAGTATTTTTATTACTGCTTAGCTTATGGGTGTCAGAGTACAAATGCAGGTAGTAGGCTCAGTTCTCAGATATCTCACAGAGTAGACATTTACCAAAGGCTGTGTATAGGGGATGGCTACTATGATGGTTCTCCCTGAGCCTCTCTCTATAAGCAATCTTCCAAAATGACCAAAGGCGTGCAAACTCTCTTAATATTTCTCTGCAATGCCTAACTACAGGATCCTAGAAAGGATCACCAGTATGTCTCAATAGTGTCCAAGGATGCCAAAACCTATTATAAAAATCCATGTGCAGTGAAGTCTACACGCGAAAATGTGTTAGCTTTCACTAGTTTTCTTGTCCCCGCAATGTCCCTTTTCAGCGGTCCTAAACCTTCTGCAAATAGTCTGTTTTGCCCTTCCTTAGAGGTTAGATCTTAGTGCAGTTAATTTTGATGGCAGATTTTGTTTTTGCCCAAAGGCTTTTCTACACGTCATTATGGATGAGCGTACCAAACTTGACCCAAACTTTTTCACTGAAGTCCGGGTTCGGGTTCAGTGTTCGAGTGATTTTATTATTTTCCGTTATAACATGGTTATATTAAGAATGCTATTGTTTTCCTATATAACCATGTTATAATGGAAAATAATGAAATGAAGTTCGGGTTCCCATTGACTTTAATAGGGTTTGGGTTCGGGGCCAAGTTCGGGCCAAGTTCAGGTCCCAAACCCGGACTTTGACCTGAATTTAGACCGAACCCAGTGATCCCAAACTTCCCCGGGTTCTCTCATCCCTACACGTCAGTTCTCTGGGTTGTTCACCAGAAGTTTAATTAACCAGGGAGGCAGGGCCAGCCCACCACATTGCAGCTGCCAGTTTACTGTTTCCTTCCCATAGACAGCCTTTTGGGGTACAATTGTCTAATTAAAACACATCATCCCTTTGTACCATGGAAAGTGCAGATAGTACATTAACCCTGAGTGGCAACAAACACTATAGCAGTAACAATCCTAGGCAATTTAGCAGTAAACCATTTGACACCTTTACCAGTGGACTACTGGGTCAATGCCTGTAGAAAGGAGGAAGGTTCCTTCAGCAACAAGCAGCCTTTTAGCTCGAGATGGGTCTGATGTGATGTCTGTGAGAAGTACAAAACAAAATAAACGGCTCCAGTGACACATATAGGAGACTTTTATTTGGATTGTAATATAAGAGGAGTATTTTGTGGTCAATTTTGGTTAGGTTTATAATTTTTATTTATTTAGTGTGTGTTAAAATAAAGGTACCACTTAACTTGTCTATATAGACTTCATTTAACTGTCTCACCGCCCTGTCCCTTAGTTTATTTGTCTATATTAAATTCATTTTACATCCAGTAGATCCTACCAGGGAGAACTACTGTGAATGACCTGTGAACTCTTGAAAGGCCTAGAGAAGTAATTTAGAATTCTTCTCTTTTTTCGTGGCATTCTTGGAGGCACATTGAGACCTATGCTTAAACATGAAACATTTCAATGTGTCAATCAAATAATCTTTCAATCATTTGAATAAAATGTCTTCATTTTCATAATTTAATCACTCCTTTACTTAATAATTGTAGAAGACACCTTCAGAGAAAAAGAGAATTATGATGAATTATGGTGATTGCAACATTACGTTACTTTTATTGATTTATAGCTTGCTGTGGGTATATGAGACCTTCAGAAAGACTTAAAAGTTGAAGACTGCAGATGAATTTTATTAAAGACTTCTAACTAATTTATGAATCCTGTCAAAGGAAACTTTGTAGGTTAATTAATACAACCTCCAGGATGGAAAACTAGGTATAGAGAGTAGTGGATTGCTCAAAAATAATGACATTTACAACTTTAATTATACTTGTATATACACTCATGGCAAAAGGTATATGGACACCCCTTCCTATTAGTGAGTTCAGCTATATCAGTGGCAGCCATTTCTAAAAGATGCCTTAATCAAGCGAAGTCATATATGCTCCATATACAATGTGAGAAGGCAGTGTTGAACTGGCTTGTCGTTGGAACCACCAGAAGAAATTAAGTCCTACCACCAATCTATATAGGCATATTGCTCTGCACCTTAAATTGCATCCTAAATTATCAAATTATTAATAAACTGTAATGGGTTATTTGTGAATAAAACCTATAAAAATGGATGCTAGCAGCAAGTCACGGACTCCAACACAGCTTTAAATGGGGTTGTCTTTTGCTCAGACTCTAGTAGACTCAGTGGGTCACACTCTAGTAGACTGAGCCTGACCAGTAGGGGTCAAACTCCTGGGACCCATGGAGATATGCTGTTTGAAGAGAAGGCAGTCCTCATATGAGAGCTGCCTTCTCTGCTCTTTTTACTTGCTGGCCGCAGAGGTGAGCAGGTATAATTACAAGTATGACATCCCCATTCTCTTCTATGGGACAGCTCCATCTGTTCAACTGTACAGGACAGAGCCATCCCATAGAAGTGAATGGGGGCCCCATACTTGTTATTACTCCTGCTCACTAATGCAATTGTTGTGACCAGACAGAAAAGAGAAGGCAGTGCTTGTACGAGCGCTGCCTTCTCTTCAAACAGCTGATCGACGAGTGTAGCAGGAGTCAGATTTCTGCCGATCTGATATTGATGACCTATCCTGAGGATGTCATCAATAGTAAAAGGTGGACAACCCAAATAACTAATGATGGTTTGTCTTTAGGATAGGTCTTCAATATCAGATTGATGTGGGTCCAACTGCTGGTAACCAGATGATCAGCTGTTGCTTTACGCTGTGGTGCTGGAACCAGGCACCAGGACTGCAGAGATGATTGAATAGGAGCAGAACTGCGGTAGACTCGCAACCTCTACATAATGAATGGAGTTGCTTAGACCTGGAGCATGGTTCCAGGGCAGCAGGTCCTAAAAACAGCTGATCGGTAGGGCGATTGGGGGACCCCCACCGATCGGATATTGATGACCTATTCTAAGAATAATTAATTCCTAGAAAAAAAACATAGAACAATGCATTGCGCTGTGCCTTTGTTACTCCTAGAAATACTGGATATAGATAAAAGGATTATTTGACTTTACCATTAAATTTGTCTCTCCTCACAGTTCAACACTGTTGTCATTCATTGGGCAATGTTAGTCTGCGTGGGACACAACCTGCTGAAAAAGGGGATGGTCAAACTATAAATGTATTCATACATTTGCAGCAGGAATAATTGAGGAATGGCACAATGAGGAGTACTGCAAATATGTTCCAGGGAAATACAAAGTCAAGTATTTACTAAAAGGCATATCGGGGGAGATGAAAAGGTCCTGTATAGTGTTGATCGAGCACCAAAGTGCTCGGGTGCTCGAGTAGTCAATGGGAGAACCCGAGCATTAAACCAGGCAACCGCTGCTCTGAAGAGAGGAGGGTGTCTGGTTCACATGAAAAGGTCAGAAATTGATGGAAACACCACTGAAATGGTTTGGGAACAGCATGGGGAGGATGTCTGGATGTATCTTGGACTCCCAGGTCGCTGCTGGAAATGATGTTGTCCGAGTAGTTCGCCAATTTTACAGACTGACAATAATATGCACAAAACCGAAGATATAATCGATTTTAGAGGAAAAACTATTAAGAAACATTCTTTGCTGTATATTACTGAGACTGGACTTTGTGGAAGACATGGTGGTGTTTAACCGACTGGAAGTATTATCTGCTGCAATCCAACCGACCACCTGCTCGCACTGGTCTGACTTCGAGAGTGGTGTCCTGCGCCGCCCTGCAAACTGAGACATAAAGCTAGGTATCGTGGCTGAGTGTGTTTCTTGTGCTCTGCCAGCTGGTACCATTTCACCGCACCCAGGGCCACGGCCTCTGCATGCTCCATCAGCAGCACGGCCACTTCCCTGTCCTTTACTGCTCACCTTCATCATATTAAATGGTATATATGCTTGCAAGTATGTCACATGTACAGTAGCGCAGTTTTTTAAAGTGTATGCGCAAATAAATTACAGTCAATGTCACAGATATTTGGGATACGGAAACGTTATGCAGGAGAGGTACCACAGGTAGTGGCGCTGCTGTCAACAGCAGCTGAGAAAAAATTACAGTCAATGTCACAGATATTTTGATGCGGAAACGTTATACAGGAGAGGTACCACTGTTAATGGCGTTGTTGTCAACAGCGGCTAAGAAAAAATTACAGTCAATGTCACAGATATTTGGGATGCGGAAACGATATACAGGAGATATAGCGCAGGTAATGTCACTGTCTGCAGCGTCTACGGAAAAATTACATTGGATGTCACAGATATTTTTAGTATGCGCAAACGATATATAGGAGATGTAGCGCAGATAATGTCGCTGTCTGCAGCATCTACGGAAAAAGTACACTGGATGTCACAGATATTTTTAGGATGCACAAAAACTATATATAGGAGATGTAGCGCAGCTAATGTAACTGTCCGCATCGGACACCGTCTACCGAAAAAGTACACTGAATGTCAAAGATATTTTTAGCATGCGCACACATTAAACAGAAGATGTAGCGCAGATAATGTTGCAGTCCACAGCGTCTATGGAAAAAGTACACTGGATGCCACAGATCTGTTTAGTATGCACACACATTAAACAGGAGATGTAGCACAGATAATGTCGCTGTCCGCAGCATCTACGGAAAAAGTACACTGGATATCACAGATATTTTTAGGCTGTGCAAATGTTATACAGGAGATGTAGCGCAGGTAATGTAACTGTCCACAGCCAAATCCGTCTACGGAAAAATTACATTGGATGTCACAGATATTTTTAGTATGCGCACACGTTGAACAGGAGATGTAGCGCAGATAATGTCGCTGTCCACAGCGTCTACAGAAAAAGTACACTGGATGTCACAGATATTTTTAGGATACACAAACATTATACAGGATATGTAGCGCAGGTAATGTCACTGTCTGCAGCGTCTACGGAAAGAGTACACTGGATGTCACAGATATTTTTAGGCTGCACAAACGTTAAACAGGAGATGTAGCGCAGATAATGTAACTGTCCGCAGCGGATACCGTCTACCGAAAAAGTACACTGTATGTCACAGATATTTTTAGTATGCGCACATGTTAAACAGGAGATGTAGCGCAGATAATGTCGCTGTCCACAGCGTCTACGGAAAAATTACACTGGATGTCACAGATATTTTTAGGATGCGACTGTCCGTAGCGTCTACGGAAAAAGTACACTGGATGTAACAGATATTTTTAGGATGCGCAAACGTTATACAGGAGATGTAGCACAGGTAATGTAACTGTCCGCAGCGGACACAGTCTACCGAAAAGTACACTGGATTTCACAGATATTTTTAGGTTGCACACACGTTACACAGGAGATGTAGTGCAGATAATGTTGCTGTCTGCAGCGGCCAAACAATTGCAAGCTATTTTGTGCAGGTTGCGCTAAAAATATATATTGCTTCCAGATACAACAATAGTCCTTAAAAGGACTTTTTCGGTCTCTAACAATTGCAAGCTATTTAGCGCAGGTTGCACTAAAAATATATATTGCTGGCAGATACAACAATAGTCCTTAAAATAACTTTTTCGGTCTCTAACAATTGCAAGCTATTTAGCGCAGGTTGCGTTAATAATATATATTGCTGCTAGATAAAACAATAGTCCTTAAAAGGACTTTTGGGTCTCTAACACCAACCCTGCCTAACAAAAAAATACAATTCAATTCCCTACACTATCTTTCCTTTCTACAGCACAGCTCTTCCTGACTGAGCCGAACCACGTGTCATCGGGTGCTTTATTGTGTTCCGGCCAGCCAATCACTGTATTGCCAGTAACCAACATGGCTACGGCATTACAGTGAGTGGCAGTACTTAGGCTACTTTCACACTTGCATTAGGAGCGGATCCGTCTGGTGTCTGCACAGACGGATCTGCTCCTATAATGCAAACGCTTGCATCCGTTCAGAACGGATCCGTCTGCATAACAGTTTTTTTTAGATCTGATTTTTCACTTCGTGAAAACTCAGATCCGACAGTATATTCTAACACAGAGGCGTTCCCATGGTGATGGGGACGCTTCAAGTTAGAATATACTAAAAGAACTGTGTACATGACTGCCCCCTGCTGCCTGGCAGCACCCGATCTCTTACAGGGGGCTGTGACCCGCACAATTAACCCCTTAGGTGCCGCACCTAAGGGGTTAATCGTGCGTATCATGGCCCCCTGTAAGAGATCGGGTGCTGCCAGGCAGCAGGGGGCAGACCCCCCTTCCCTCCCCTGTATTTAACTCATTGGTGGCCAGTGCGGCCCCCCCTCCCTCCCCTGCATTTAACTCATTGGTGGCCAGTGCAGCCTCCCTCCCTCCCCTGTATTTAACTCATTGGTGGCCAGTGCGGCCGGCCCCCCCTACCCCCCCCCCCTAATTAAAATGACCGACCCCCCCCATCATTGGTGGCAGCAGAGAGTTCCGATCGGAGTCCCAGTTTAATCGCTAGGGCTCCGATCGGTTACCATGGCAGCCAAGACGCTACTGCAGTCCTGGCTGCCATGGTTACTTAGCAATTTTAGAAGCGTTATACTTACCTGCGATGTCTGTGACCGGCCGGGCGCTCCTCATACTGGTAAGTGAAAGGTCTGTGCGGCGCAATGCTTCTATTGCTAAGTAACCATGGCATCCAGGACTGCAGTAGCGTCTTAGCTGCCTTGGTAACCGATCGGAGCCCCAGCTATTAAACTGGGACTCCGATCGGAATTCTCCGCTGCCACCAAGGATGAAGGGGTCGGTCATTTTAATTAGGGGGGGGGAGAGGGGAGGCCGCACTGGCCACCAATGAGTTAAATACAGGGGAGGGAGGGTGGGGGGCCATCTGAGGGGTTAATTGTGCATATCACAGCCCCCTGTAAGAGATCGGGTGCTGCCAGGCAGCAGGGGGCAGTCATGTACACAGTTCTTTTAGTATATTCTAACTTGAAGCGTCCCCATCATCATGGGAGCGCCTCTGTGTTAGAATATACTGTCGGATCTGAGTTTCACGATCTAACTCAAATCCGATGGTATATTCTAACATAGAGGCGTTCCCATGGTGATGGGGACGCTTCAAGTTAAAATATACCATCGGATTGGAGAAAACTCTGATCTGATGGTATATTAATAGGGACTCCTGACTTTACATTGAAAGTCAATGGGGGACGGATCCGTTTGCAATTGCACCATATTGTGTCAACGTCAAACGGATCCGTCCCCATTGACTTGCATTGTAAGTCTGGACGGATCCGTTTGGCTCCGCACGGCCAGGCGGACACCAAAACGCTGCAAGCTGCGTTCGGGTGTCCGCCTGATGAGCGGAACGGAGGCCAAACGGTGCCAAACTGATGCATTCTGAGCGGATCCGCATCCACTCAGAATGCATTGGGGCTGTACGGATCTGTTAGGGGCCGCTTGTGAGTGCCTTCAAACGGAGCTCACAAGCGGAACCCCGAACGCAAGTGTGAAAGTAGCCTTACCTGCATGTTTATTGGCTGTATAAAAATATTTGGTGTCGTTAATTACGACCCGCGTTTTAGATGCCGGTTTTAATACCCCTTGCACTGGCGCCAGCCTCTACATTTACAACTTAGGCACATCCGCCGCTGGCCTAAATGTTCACCAGCTACCTTGCTGGCGTAGATTTAGATAGTTTTCTACACCTAAAACAGGCATAGGAAATTATAAATGAGACGCATATGGCATATGGAGAGATGGATATCCAATTCGGGACTCATCCGGAGAGATGAGCAGTGGGTCACACTCTAGAGACTCAGCCAGCAGTTTGCCTCAATTATAACAGCTGATCACTGCCTAAAAGTGAAATAACCATATTGTAAAAATATTTTCTAATTGAACCTATTGAAAATCCCTTCAGTCTAAAATTGAAAAAAAAAATTATCTGCCAACACATCATATTTATATTGTCTGCTGCAACTCTAGTGAAAGCAACAAATGAAAGAACAATTTATCATTATCAAGTGTTTTACAGACCAGAGAAATTGAAACATAATGATACAAAATAAAAACGGGAAGAAAAACTGATTTGGTTGAGAAAACAGAATGGATTTTATGGGCCTTTAGTTATAAATGGATTCTATTGATGAGTCATTTATTTCAAACTTGAAATGTTATCACTTCTGTCACATTCGATCCAAAACAGAAGTTGTGAATACAAAACCTTTGGGGCTTTCTATGTATCCAGACCCAGGAGTAAGTGTTACAGGTTATTTTCCAACCTACAGGATTTTATGCACCCAGTTTAAGTTTAGTGATTCTGAGGATGCAGCAAACTTTTAAGGAGTCTTTTTAAGGGGGAATTTTTTAATTTTTTAATTTATTTCCTATCTTTAGAATAAGTCATCAATATCAGGTTGTCAGGGGTCCAACTTCCTGGAAAGTTCTAGAACAGGGGTCAGCAACCCTTCGGCACTCCAGGTGTTGTGAAACTACATCTCCCATCATGCACACTTGCTTGGCTTTGCTCTAAACTCCCACACAAGTGGAAGGAGCATGCAGGGAGTTGTAGTTTCACAACAGCTGGAGTGCCGAAGTTTGCTGATCCCTGCTGTAGAAACTGCAAAACAACTGCTCAGTTGGGGTGTTGGGAGTAAGACCACCACCAATCTGATATTGATGACCTATCCTAAAGATAAGTGTTATATATAGTGTTATAATTAGAGATGAGCGAATCTACTCCAACGAAGTGGAATTCCATCTGAATTTCAGGATAAATTCGATTTGCCTAGAAGCCGAATTTCATTGTGCTTTGTCTCAGCAAATCGATTTGACCTGAAATAGTATAAAACACAAAAAAATTAAAACTTACCTCCTCTATTTGCTCGCGACGAGCCGCCAGCCTCCATCTTGTTTGAAGAGCTCGGCCGAAATCCTGTGTGGCGCAAGATTACATCCTGCCGCAGAGGATTTCGGTCGAGATCTTCAAGCAAGATGGCGGCGGCTTTTAATTTTTTTTATTGTTAATTTTACACTTGGATGCCGCAATCATGTATGAACGCGGCATCTGAGGGGTACAATGACGGGGGTGATGCTATCGCAGCTCCCTGTTATTGCACCCGCTACTTATAAAAAATTAGCTTCGTGACAAAGTAATTCGTCACAAAGCTATTTTTGGGGGGAAATTCGGCGAATCAGCCGAATCGAACTTTTAAGAAATGTGCTCATCTCTAGTTATAATCCCAGAGAACTCTTTTAACTTGACATTTAATGCATTAAAGACGGGGTTGTAGAAAACATGAAATTTCCTCTTAACCTGCCAAAAGTAAAACTTTGCTACAATTCTGTATTTAAAGCATTACGAGTCAAGTTAAAGTTTGTTACATCTGTACATAGACCTGAATGTCCAGCAAATATAAAATAATCCTGTATGGTTCTCACACCATACATAATCCTTGCACCTTAAAACTGTCCACTGGGAACTAAGGGGGTCATTTATCAACCTGAAATACACCTATATTAAGTGTATTTCAGGCGCAAATGGTTAGTTGTGCTGCAATCTATGACTTTTCACCTTTCAAGACAGGTCTAAAAAAAAGTGTGTGCGGCATGGGTGAGGAAGGGCCGGCAGGCATGTCTCATTCACCAGTTTCTACGTCTGGTTTAGGCCTCATGCACACGGCCGTTGTTTTGGTCCGCATCGGAGCCGTAGTTTTGGCGCCTGAGCCTGACCAGAATACTGACGAACTTCAATATGCTCGTGCGAAAGAGGCCATAAGCTTTCTGCCCTGGTACTCAGGGAATGACCAGAACATCTTCAGTAACATGACAGTATTGCTTAGAATGGGCTATTTTATCAGCTGCCAGGAGGAGAAGAAGACTGATCCTGTTCATTTTATTTCTGCCCTTAGCCTCAAGGAAGACACATGTAAGAAAATGATGGAACTTTTAAAACAGCTATTAATAGCCTTTCAATATTGATGAGTATTGATAATTCTTTTTGATGTTTTTTCCTTTTTTTCAGATTAGAGAAAATGGTCTAGTAACATAGTAACATAGTTTATAAGGCTGAAAAAAGACCTCTGTTTATCCAGTTCGGCCTGGTATCCTGCAAGTTGATCCAGAGGAATGCAAAAAAAACCTGTAAGGTAGAAGCCAATTTTCCCCACTTAAGGGAAAGAAAATTCCTTCCCGACTCCAATCAGGCAATCAGAATAACTCCCTGGATCAACGACCCCTCTCTAGTAGCTATAGCCTGTAATATTATTACACTCCAGAAATACATCCAGGCCCCTCTTGAATTCTTTTAGTGAACTCACCATCACCACCTCCTCAGGCATAGAGTTCTATAGTCTCACTGCTCTTACCGTAAAGAATCCTCTCCTATGTTTGTGTACAAACTTTCTTTCCTCCAGACTCCAGACGCAGAGGGTGTCCCCTCGTCACAGTCACAGTCCTGGGGATAAACAGATGATGGAGAGATCTCTGTACTGACCCCTAATATATTTATACATAGTTATTAGATCTCCCCTCTGTTGTCTTTTTTCTAAAGTGAATAACCCTAATTTTGATCATCTTTTTGGGTCCTGTAGTCCACCCATTCCAGTTATTACTTTAGTTGCCCTTCTCTGAACCCTCTCCAGCCTGCTATGTCTGCCTTGTTCACAGGAGCCCAGAACTGTACCCAATACTCTATGTGTGGTCTGACTGGCTTTCACTGTGTTGAAGACCCATAACTTGGGCTCCACAATTAATTTGCATATTACTGTTTCCCAGGGAGGCTCCACAGTGTTTTCTGTAACTGGTCTCCCTAAGATCAGCCATTGTTTTGTTTGAGTAGGTCCTTTTCCATGTCAGTGTTACCCAGTGTTTTACAATTTAGTATGTATGGGTGACTTGCATTATTTATTCCCATGTGCATAACCTTACATTTGTCAGTGTTAAACCTCAACTGCCACTTCTCTGCCCAAGCCTCCAATCTATCCAGATCTATCTGCAGCCGTATATTGTCCTCTTCAGTGTTAGGCTACTTTCACACCTGTGTTTTAGTTTTCCGGTATTGAGATCCGTCATAGGGGCTCAATACCGGAAAAAAACTCTTCAGCTTTATCCCCGTTCATTTTCAATGGAGACAAAACTGAACAGAATGGAGTGCTCCAAAATCCCAGAAGGAATTGAGACTCAGATTTCTACACGTTTTCATAAGCATTAATGTTTTTTACTTTTAAGAATTCATCTAAACCCTTTTTAAAACTTTCCACTGTTCCTGGTGTGACCACGTCCTGAGGAAGTCTATTCCACAGATTAACAGTTCTTACAGTAAAGAAGCTTTGACGATTCCGGAGACTGAACTTTTTCCTCTCCAATCGGAAGCAGTGCCCCCTTGTCTTTTAAGCGCATTTTACATGGAACAGTTTTTCACCATATTTTTTGTATGGCCCATTTATATATTTGTATAGGTTAATCATGTCCCCCCTTAGTCCCTTATCAAGACTAAATAAATTAAATTATTTTCCATGCCACTTATAAGTTTAGTCGCTCTCCTCTGTACTTTTTTCAGCTGTAGTGCATACTTTCTATGGACTGGTGCCCATAACTGAACTGCATATTCCAAATGAGGCCGCACCAACGCTTTGTAAAGTGGTATTATTACACCCCTGCCCTACGAGTCCATGCCCCATTTAATGCATGACAATATCCTGGTGGCCTTAGAAGCAGCTGATTGACATTGTATGCTGTAATTTAATCTACCATCCACAGGGACACCTAAATCTTTCTCTATAAGTGACTCTCCCAGTGTTAAATCACCTAGGACATATGAAGCACAGAGATTATTACTACCAAGATGCATAATTTTACATTTGTCCACATTGAATCTCATTTGCCAAGTTGATGACCAATCACTCAGAGTGTTTAAATCAGCTTATAGTATATGGGCATCTTCCATAGACTGTACAGTTCTACACAGCTTAGTATCATCTGCATATATAGAACTGGTGCTATTAATCCTGTCCTTGATATCATTAATAAATAAATTTAATAATAAAGGGCCCAGCACTGAACCTTGGGGTACACCACTTATAACCCAGGACCATTCTGAATAGGAATCATTGACCATAACTCTCTGGACACGGTCCTTCAGCCAGTTTTCAATCCAATTACAAACTATACTTTCCAAGCCTATAGACCTTACTTTACCTATTAAACTTTTATGAGGGACAGTATCAAAAGCCTTTGCAAAATCCAGAAACACTACATCCACAGCCGCCCCTCTGTTCAGGCTACTACTCACCTCCTCATAAAATCAAATCAGGTTAGTCTGACAACTTCTTTCCTTGGTAAACCCATGCTGGTTATCACTTATAATATCATTTACAGTCACATACTCCTGTATATAGTCCCTTAAGAGTCCTTCAAACATTTTTCCCACAACAGAAGTTAAACTAACTGGTCTATAATTACCTGTGAAAGAACCTTGATCCATTTTTGAATATGGGCACTAGTGTTGGGCGAGGAATATTCGAATCGCGAATATTAATCGCAAATATCGGCACTTTGAAAATTTGTGAATATTTAGAATATAGTGATATTTATTCGTAATTTCGAATATTCAAGATTTTTTTTCATCAGTAACCAACCTTTTTGCTTGTTGAGAAGGCTGCAATGTCTTTGTCTGAGCTTAGCAACATCCCTAGCAACCAATATGAAAGTTGCCTACCCCTTACTATATAAGAACCTCCCCAGCAGCCATTTTCTACAGTTTTTTAAAGTTCTGAGAGAGACAGCAGTGTCATTGCTGTGCTGTTTGCTTTCCATACTACAGTAGATAGATAATTAGATAGCTTATATATATATATATATATATATATATATATATACAGAGTGAAACAGTCATATACGGAAGTTTGACCTTTAGAATGCAGGACCTTAGTCACGTGATGGTTGTCGTAGCAACGTGTACTAATATGCCTCACGTGACTCAAGGATCCCGATCACCTGACTTCCTAACTTCCGATCAGCTGACTTGCAGGTCACAGAAGACTGCCGTTACTAGGAGAAGCCGCGCAGGAGCAGTTGTGCTTGCACCACGCCAGACCCTCGTGTGCCGTTTGGATCCCGATCAGGTCACGAACGCTCAGTTATTGTTTTTAATCAAGTTAATTATGTACATCACCTGTGCACTGTTGATTGTTGTAATTATATGAAATATGATTCATGGTCACTTTAACTAACACGGGCTCTTGGATACACATATCTAAGTCATTTAAATGTGTATTATGAATTTCACTTGCTTTTTAATCATGTATTTTTGAATCATGACATGTACTTTAATGAATTATATTATTTATTGCACTTAATTATGTTACCGATTGATTGATATGAAACATGCTATAAATATGTTATGTGCCCCAGATGACCTGGCCTCCACAGTCATCGGACCTGAACCCAATCGAACTCCCCTCTCACATCACTGCTTGAAAAAGGTTCCAGTGTGTGAACCGAAACGTTGAATTTCTGGTGAATAAACACTTCGTTTTTACTGAAGGAACTTCCGTGGATTTCCTGGATTTATATTGCTTTTTGAAGCCTGGATTGCTTCATCAGCTGTTGGCACCCACCATCACAGATTAGTGTTGTGCCGTTCACAGTTGCTGAACACTTGCTATATATATACAGTACAGACCAAAAGTTTGGACACACCTTCTCATTCAAAGAGTTTTCTTTATTTTCATGACTATGAAGGCATCAAAACTATGAATTAACACATGTGGAATTATATACATAACAAACAACTGAAAATATGTCATATTCTAGGTTCTTCAAAGTAGCCACCTTTTGCTTTGATTACTGCTTTGCACACTCTTGGCATTCTCTTGATGAGCTTCAAGAGGTAGTCCCCTGAAATGGTCTTCCAACAGTTTTGAAGGAGTTCCCAGAGATGCTTAGCACTTGTTGGCCCTTTTGCCTTCACTCTGCGGTCCAGCTCACCCCAAACCATCTCGATTGGGTTCAGGTCCGATGACTGTTGAGGCCAGGTCATCTGGCGCAGCACCCCATCACTCTCCTTCATGGTCAAATAGCCCTTACTTTCAAAGTTTTCCCAATTTTTCAGCTGGCTGACTGACCTTCATTTCTTAAAGTAATGATGGCCACTCGTTTTTCTTTACTTAGCTGCTTTTTTCTTGCCATATTACAAATTCTAACAGTCTATTTAGTAGGACTATCAGCTGTGTATCCACCTGACTTCTCCTCAACGCCACTGATGGTCCCAACCCCATTTATAAGCCAAGAAATCCCACTTATTAAACCTGACAGGGCACACCTGTGAAGTGAAAACCATTTCAGGGGACTACCTCTTGAAGCTCATCAAGAGAATGCCAAGAGTGTGCAAAGCAGTAATCAAAGCAAAAGGTGGCTACTTTGAAGAACCTAGAATATGACATATTTTCAGTTGTTTCACACTTGTTTGTTATGTATATAATTCCACATGTGTTAATTCATAGTTTTGATGCCTTCAGTGTGAATCTACAATTTTCATAGTCATGAAAATAAAGAAAACTCTTTGAATGAGAAGGTGTGTCCAAACTTTTGGTCTGTACTGTATAAATATATATATATATATATATATATATATATTTATATATATATATTTACAGATAGTTAGTAGGAGATAGTCAATATAGGTTAGATCATGATATAGTGTAGCTGATAGGTTCCAGTGCAGGGTGTTAGGTAGTTTGACAGGTTCTGCTGTCCATACATGCTACAGACATAGTGCTGATGTCACAACAATACATAGTGCACCAATCAGTAATATGTAGTCAGACCTGCTAAAATTTGAAGTTTCACGTATTGCGCCAAAATATGCGCAAATATATTGGAGCACTCTAATTGCATATTAAGCCATTTTTAATGTTCTGCCATGCCAACCATTTTCTCCAGTCTCAGGAAACTTCTAGCAGCTTGGAAAATGTAGCAAAAGTGACCCACACCTTTTTTACACGCGCATTACGCAAATATTACATTGGCCATTTTTCTCAATCAAGAAAATAATCATGAATTTGCCCAAATATTCGTGAAATATCGCAAATTCGAATATAGCCCCTGCCGCTCATCACTAGGGCAACACGTTTGCCTTGCACCAATCACTTGGAATTGTACCAGTACCTAGAGAATCTTTAAAAAGTATAAACAGGGGCACAGCAGTGACTGAACTGAGCTCTTTAACCTCTTAAGGACACATGACGTACCGGTACGTCATGATGCCCTGGTACTTAAGGACACATGACGTACCGGTACGTCATGTGTTGTTCCGATCACTGCCGCCCGGCCGGCAGTGATCGGAACCCGGTGCCTGCTCAAATCATTGAGCAGGCACCTAGGCTAAATGCGCGGGGGGGTCCCGTGACCCCCCCATGTCGGCGATCGCGGCAAACCGCAGGTCAATTCAGACCTGCGGTTTGCTGCGATTTCTGCAGTTTCTGGTCCCCGCGGTCCCTGACCGCGGGGATCAGAAACTTTTTATGCCTAAAAAAAGTTTTATTCACCCCCCCCTGCACCCCCGAATGATTTTTAGGGTGGCGGGAGGTGCAGGGGGAGGGTTGCGGGCGGTGTGGGCGGTGCGGGAGGCGGGCGGTGCGGCAGGCGGGATCGCGATCCCCCGCCCGCCTCCCCTTGAAAATTCATTGGTGTTCAGTGGGTATACCAGGGTGCCAGCACATTGCTGGCACCCTGGTATAAACGGCTGACATCTGCGATGCGATGTCAGCCGTTTAACCCTTTCCATACAGCGGTCCGTACGGACCGCTGTATGGAAAAAGTTAACAGCGCAGGGAGCTCCCTCCCTCTCCCATCGGGGGGCTGCTGTGCCTTTGCAGCCCCCCGATGGAGAGGGAGAGAGCCCCCAGACAGCCCCCCGAGAGATCCCCTCCTTACCCTTCCCCGTCTGCGAAGTTCTGAGCAGACGGGGAAGGTTCCCATGGCAACAGGACGCCTCTCAGGCGTCCTGCTGTCCATGGTGCTGAACAGATCTGTGCTGAAAGGCATAGATCTGTTCAGTGTAAGTAAAATACAGTGCAGTACAATATATATTGTTCTGTACTGTATTATACAGACATCAGACCCACTGGATCTTCAAGAACCAAGTGGGTCTGGGTCAAAAAAAAAGTGAATAAAAGTGAAAAAAAAGTAAAAATCAAAAAACACATTTATCACTGATAAAAAATGAAAAAAATAAAATTCCATACACATGTTTGGTATCGCCGCGTCCGTAACGACCTGATCTATAAAACGGTCATGTTACTTTACCCGAACGGTGAACACCATAAAAATAAAAAATAAAAAACTATGATGAAATTAAAATTTTGCCCACCTTACTTCCCAAAAAAGGTAATAAAAGTGATCAAAAAAGTCGCATGTACGCCAAAATTGTAACAATCAAACCGTCATCTCATCCCGCAAAAATCATACCCTAACCAAGATAATCGCCCAAAAACTGAAAAAACTATGGCTCTTAGACTATGGAGACACTAAAACATCATTTTTTTTGTTTCAAAAATGAAATCATTGTGTAAAACTTCCATAAATAAAAAAAAAGTATACATATTAGGTATCGCCGCGTCCGTATCGCCCGGCTCTATAAAAATATCACATGATCTAACCCCTCAGATGACCACCGTAAAAAAATAAAAATAAAAACGGTGTAAAAAAAGCCATTTTTTGTCATCTTACGTCACAAAAAGTGTAATAGCAAGCAATCAAAAAGTCATATGCACCCCAAAATAGATGCCAATCAAACCGTCATCTCATCCCGCAAAAAATGAGACCCTACTTAAGATAATCGCCCAAAAACTGAAAAAACTATGGCTCTTAGACTATGGAGACACTAAAACATTTTTTTGGTTTTAAAAATGAAATCATTGTGTAAAACTTACATAAATAAAAAAAATTGTATACATATTAGGTATCGCCGCGTCCGTGACAACCTGCTCTATAAAATTACCACATGATCTAACCTGTCAGATGAATGTTGTAAATAACAAAAAAAAAAACGGTGCCAAAAAAGCTATTTCTTGTTACCTTGCCGCACAAAAAGTGTAATATAGAGCAACCAAAAATCATATGTACCCTAAACTAGTACCAACAAAACTGCCACCCTATCCCGTAGTTTCTAAAATGGGGTCACTTTTTTGGAGTTTCTACTCTAGGGGTGCATCAGGGGGGCTTCAAATGGGACATGGTGTAAAAAAAAACAGTCCAGCAAAACCTGCCTTCCAAAAACCGTATGGCATTCCTTTCCTTCTGCGCCCTGCCGTGTGCCCGTACAGCGGTTTACGACCACATATGGGGTGTTTCTGTAAACTACAGAATTAGGGCCATAAATAATGAGTTTTGTTTGGCTGTTAACCCTTGCTTTGTAACTGGAAAAAAAATATTAAAATGGAAAATCTGCCAAAAAAGTGAAATTTTGAAATTGTATCTCTATTTTCCATTAAATCTTGTGCAACACCTAAAGGGTTAACAAAGTTTGTAAAATCAGTTTTGAATACCTTGAGGGGTGTAGTTTCTTAGATGGGGTCACTTTTATGGAGTTTATAATCTAGGGGTGCATCCGGGGGGCTTCAAATGGGACATGGTGCCAAAAAAACAGTCCAGCAAAATCAGCCCTCCAAAAACCAAACGGCACACCTTTCACTCTACGCCCCGCTGTGTGCCCGTACAGTAGTTTACGGCCACATATTGGGTGTTTCTGTAAACAGCAGAGTCAGGGCAATAAAGATACAGTCTTGTTTGGCTGTTAACCCTTGCTTTGTTAGTGGAAAAAATGGGTTAAAATGGAAAATTAGGCAAAAAAATGAAATTCTCAAATTTCATCGCCATTTGCCAATAACTCTTGTGCAACACCTAAAGGGTTAACGACGTATGTAAAATCAGTTTTGAATACCTTGAGGGGTGTAGTTTCTTAGATGGGATCACTTTTAGGGAGTTTCTCCTCTAGGGGTGCATCAGGGGGCTTCAAATGGGACATGGTGTAAATAAACCGGTCCATAAAAATCAGCCTTCCAAAAACCATACGGCGCACCTTTCCCTCTACGCCCCGCTGTGTGGCCGTACAGTAGTTTACGGCCACATATTGGGTGTTTCTGTAAACGGTAGAGTCAGGGCAATAAAGATACAGTCTTGTTTGGCTGTTAACCCTTGGTTTGTTAGTGGAAAAAATGGGTTAAAATGAAAAATTAGACAAAAAAATGAAATTCTCAAATTTCCTCCCCATTTGCCAATAACTCTTGTGCAACACCTAAAGGGTTAACAACGTATGCAAAATCAGTTTTGAATACCTTGAGGGGTGTAGTTTCTTAGATGGGGTCATTTTTGGGTGGTTTCTATAATGTAAGCCTCGCAAAGTGACTTGAGACCTGAACTGGTCCCTAAAAATTGAGTTTTTGTAAATTTCTGAAAAATTTCAAGATTTGCTTCTAAACTTCTAAGCCCTATAACATCCCCAAAAAATAAAATATCATTCCCAAAACAATTCAAACATGAAGTAGACATATGGGGAATGTAAAGTCATCACAATTTTTGGGGGTATTACTATGTATTACAGAAGTAGAGAAACTGAAACTTTGAAATTTGCAAATTTTTCCAAATTTTTGTTAAATTAGGTATTTTTTGGTGCAAAAAAAATTATTTTTTTGACTCCATTTTACCAGTGTCATGAAGTACAATATGTGACGAAAAAACAATCTCAGAACGGCCTGGATAAGTCAAAGCGTTTTAAAGTTATCAGCACTTAAAGGGACTCTGGTCAGATTTTCAAAAAATGGCCTGGTCCTAAGGTGTAAAAAGGCTGTGTCCTTAAGGGGTTAAGCACTCTTGGGTGTAATCCATCTGGACCCGGAGCCATGTTCACATTTACCCTATTTACGGTAACCTGTCTAGGACCATGGAGTTTCTAAAAATATAAATAAATAAACCTGTGCAATGTGCATATGATGAATACTGTACATAAAATAAGCAGTATTCGGTGAAAGTAGAGCTACATTTTTTTACAATGTTATACTGCGCTTTTTTGAGCCGCTTGTTGGGAAAAAACAGCTGCACAGAACTCCATTACCGAGCCGTCCTGAGCTCTCCTGATATTTAAAACTCAATGAAAAGAAGACATTTTGAATTCTCAGTCTCAGATTTACATGGAAAAATCCTTCACCTTGCTCTTGAAATAAATGGGTATTTAAGAATTTCCTTTAACTGTTAGACTCATGAGTTATCAGTTTTTAATGGCATTCACCTAGATCTAAGCCAGAGGTGGACACATCATATGTGTAACCTTCATGGATGCAATAATTCCCTGTAGGTACAGATATGTCCATGCTTACCTAATAGAGAACCTGCCACCTCTCCAGACATGTCTGCTTTAGTAAATAATTGTATTCCCAAGAAATAATTTAGCCACTGTGCAATTTCAGTGCACCAGCACTGCATATGTGCCAGGGACAATAATTTAATTTTGTCATTTTAGTTCAGTGGGCAACATATACACATTTTTTAAGTGCACCTGCACTGCATATGTGCCAGGGGAAGGGAGAATAATATAGGAAATTAGTTTGTGAGTTCAGGGGCCCAGGGGGTGACATATTCACATTTCTTTTCTGTAAAGTACCCCTGTGCTGCATACAGTCAGGTCCATAAATATTGGGACATCTACACAATTGTAACATTTTTGGCTTTATTTACCACCACAATGGATTTGAAATGAAACAAACAAGTTATGCTTTAACTGTCAGCTTTAATTTGAGGGTATTTACATCCAAATCAGGTGAACGGTGTAGGAATTACAACAGTTTGCATATGTGCCTCCCACTTGTTAAGGCACCAAAAGTAATGGGACAATTGGCTTCTCAGCTGTTCCATGGCCAGATGTGTGTTATTCCGTCATTATCCCAATTACAATGAGCAGATAAAAGGTCCAGAGTTCATTTCAAGTCTGCTATTTGTATTTGGAATCTGTTGCTGTCAACTCTCAAGATGAGATCCAAAGAGCTGTCACTATCAGTGAAGCAAGCCATCATTAGCCTGAAAAACAAAATAAACCCATCAGAGAGATAGCAAAAACATTAGGCATTTGCAAAACAACTGTTTGGAACATTCTTAAAAAAAAGGAACGCACCGGTGAGCTCAGCAACACCAAAAGACCCGGAAGACCACAGAAAAAAACTGTGGTGGATGACTGAAAAATTCTTTCCCTGGTGAAGAAAACACCCTTCACAACAGTTGGCCAGATCAAGAACACTCTCCAGGAGGTAGGTGTATGTGTGTCAAAGTCAACAATCAAGAGAAGACTTCACCAGAGTGAATACAGAGGGTTCACCACAAGATGTAAACCATTGGTGAGCCTCAAAAACAGGAAGACCAGATTAGAGTTTGCCAAACGACATCTAAAAAAGCCTTTACAGTTCTGGAACAACATCCTATGGACAGATGAGACCAAGATCAACTTGTACCAGAGTGATGGGAAGAGAAGAGTATGGAGAATGAAAGGAACTGCTCATCATCCTAAGCATACCACCTCATCAGTGAAGTATGGTGGTGGTAGTGTCATGGCGTGGGCATGTATGGCTGCCAATAGAACTGGTTCTCTTGTATTTATTGATGATGTGACTGCTGACAAAAGCAGCAGGATGAATTCTGAAGTGTTTCGGGCAATATTATCTGCTCATATTAAACCAAATGCTTTACAACTCATTGGACTGCGCTTTACAGTGCAGATGGACAATGACCCGAAGCATACTGCAAAAGCAACCAAAGATTTTTTTAAGGAAAAGAAGTGGAATGTTATGCAATGGCCTAGTCAATCACCTGACCTGAATCCGATTGAGCATGCATTTCACATGCTGAAGACAAAACTGAAGGCAAAATGCGCCAAGAACAAGCAGGAACTGAAGACAGTTGCAGTAGAGGCCTGGCAGAGCATCACCAGGGATGAAACCCAGAGTCTGGTAATGTCTATGCATTCCAGACTTCAGGCTGTAATTGACTGCAAAGGATTTGCAACCAAGTATTAGAAAGTGAAAATTTGATTTATGATTATTATTATGTCCCATTAATTTTGGTTCCTTAACAAGTGGGAGGCACATATGCAAACTGTTGTAATTCCTACAACGTTCACCTGATTTGGATGTAAATACCCTCAAATTAAAGCTGACAGTCTTCAGTTAAAGCACATCTTGTTTGTTTCATTTCAAATCCATTGTGGTGGTGTATAGAGCCAAAAATGTTAGAATTGTGTTGATTCTCCCAATATTTATGGACCTGACTGTATGTGAGTGTAATCAATTCAGTAAATCCATCTGTTATATTCTGGGGGGACAAATGCTTTTTTTTTTTTTTGTAAAAAGTACATTTGCGCCCTGCACTGCATTTGTGATAGTGAAACAAAATCTGTTAAATTCATCTCTTTCATTTGTGGGTGGAAAAATCATGTTTTTTTTTCATAAAATACCTTTGCGGCCTGCACTGCATTTCTGACAGTCCAATAAAACCGTTAAATACTGCTGTTAAATAGTTGGCAGAAAAAAGCACACTTTTTGTGCTAGATAGTACATTTGCGGCCTGCTCTGCATTTCTGACAGTCCAATAAAACCGTTAAATACTGCTGTTACATTGTTGTTTGAAAAAAAACACAGTTTTTGTGCTAGATAGTAAATTTGCGGCCTGCGCTAAAAATATAGTGTAATACCCATTTGTACCTGTATTAAGAAACTATTAGCAGGAATAATAGAGGAATGACACTTAGAGTCATATGGAAAGATTCTTCAGAATTGTAAGTTCCCAATCAGGGTTCCCAGGAATTCTGGGATTCATCGATCCTATGATTCTCAATAACATGGCAACATCAATACCTGTCACCTTTACAATCAGGAATCCAATCTGATATCTGCCTGCAGAAAGATTCTTTGCAAAGCAGTAAATATATTTGAGCAAAATTATAATATTGGACAAGAATTATAGAATGCTTCAGGAGTGGACTGGTAAGTTAAAGTGGTCATGTAAAAAGAAAACATAAAAGTGGCACAAATTAGTAGGCAGTCCAAATTGACATAAGGCAGGATAACTCAATTAGGTAGGTCCAACACAGTGCAGCACAATATACTGCCTCAGTATAACTAAATACCACATTGTAGCTCAAAATATTACTCCAACAGTACAAAATACCTCCCCAGAAGCTGCCCTTTTTCGGTGACCATCACTAACTACCATGTTCTGTCCTCTAGTTGTCTCTAATTAAGAAATAGTGCAGGGATCTTAGTAGGTGAGGTGTGGGCCACAGCACAAAGGCAGCCCTACCTTCAGCATGCTGCCTGGACTGCATTAATAATGACCCTATAGTGTCCCCAGTAGTATGCCCCCCAAGTAGTCAAGGAGAGAAGATAAAAATAAAGTACCTAAGTCCCACTCCAAGCCATTGTCTCCAGTGCAGTCCACAGGTCTCTTCCAGCTTGAGGTCTGAGGAGCCTGCATCCCTGAGCCATTTGTACAGTGCCTCATATCGTGGCCTGCGGTCTATGAGAATGAGCAACAGGGCAGAGAGCCGTGGATTCCCATATCCCGCTACAGTATTCAATTGTATCACCATCCTGATGGTGATAAGAGCATCAGATCATTATGTACCTGGCCAGCAGAGGTGTGGAGAGCTTGGGTGGCCTCCTGAGGCATCGGCTCACAGGGAAATCTCCCTGAAGAGTCTATGGCCAGTCCAGCCTTGAATGCTTCTAAGCTTGAGGTAGAAACGCAATCAGGATTGGAAACCTAATTCTGATAATTAGAGATGAGCAAATTGAATCCCGCAAAGTGGAATTCGATCCGAAGTTCAGGATAAATTTTATTCGCCTCAAAGCCGAATTTCCTCGTGCTGAGATTTCCTCGTTTGCGAATTAATTTATCCTGAAATAGTGTAAAAAACAAAAAAAATCATACTAACCTCCTCCATTTTCTCGCGACGGGCCGCCAGCCGCAATGTTTATTGAAGATCTCGGCCGAAATCCCACGCGTGGTGACTTAATCTCGCTCCGTGCAAGATTTTGCTCCAGATCTTCAAGCAAGATGGTGACAACCGGCCCGTCGCGAGGCAAATGTAGGCGGTAAGTTTGATAAAAAATAAATTTTTATGTAAATTTCACACTGTTTTTAGACTCAGATGCTGCAATCATGTATGAAAGCGGCATCTGAGGATTAGAATGACGGTGGTCGGTGCTATCGCAGCTCCCTATCATTGCACCCGCTAAAAATGTGCTTCGTCATTCGTCACAAAGCACATTTTTTGTAAAATTCTGCGAATCAGCCTAATCAAACTTTTTAAAACTTTGCTCATCTCTTCTGATAATACATTTGGCAATGGATGTTTGATAGTCTGTGTCCAGTATCCTCCTGCTAATTATTAGTCCAAAAGGACCAACAGAAAACACAAAAGGTGAGATTGTAAAAGTGGTCAGGGGAGTGTATAAAGAGACACTTGTGACTTTTGTTTTCTCAAAAAGTTGCATTAAAAAAACACAAACACACAGCTTGCAACTTTTTAAAGCCACTTTTCTGGTACAAGGGAGATGATAAATCTCCCCCAAAGTTATTTTACAATTAGTCTCATGACAAAATTCCTTTCTCATTCTGCCACATTTTTGGACATAACGTATTTCATCAGAATTTTCCTAACTTTTAAATTGATTCCGCTCTACACAAACTCAAAAATAACAAGGATGCCATTTAGTAAACTTTTATATAGAAGAATGAAATCAATGTTCGAAAACCAAATTTCCTTTTTGTGATACTCTTTATTAATAGACGGAATGTGATCCCTCAGTTTACGACTTGGTTTTTGCACCCAGGTGACTTTCAAAGATTGCTCTCTTCCTGCACCGAAGCTGAAGGACAAATAACTTTGAATCTACAAAAAATAACTTGAATAACCTAATGAATCCCTCAGGTATGACTGTTCAGATAGAGCATATTCTTGAAATGAGTTTCAAGCCCCAAAAAAATGAAAAGATAAACAGAAAAATAATATCCAAGATTGAAGCCATGAAGTAATACGCTTCTATGAGAATACTGAATTGAAATCCAAAGGGAAATCAGCCCTCCAAAGTGAGATGACAGATTGCTGAATATATTGCTTAAAGATACAGCGCTACCTCTTAGTAAATGTATGTGTCAATACAAATCACATCATGTTCTGTCTATACATCCCGATGGACTTCTCAGCTGCTAATACAGAAGTATGATCACATATTGTTGAATACTGATGTTGATGTGTTCTTCAAAAATGTGCTAGATTCAAGTTATACTATTTCCTCTTTGGAAAACTAGGACTTTTAAAGCAGAGATGATGTTTCGTTGGTATCAGGCAACATAAGTGGCAATCACAAAAAATATATCTTGTGGGAACATCTGCCGTGATGGCGTACTTAGCAGAAAGCCAAAGGAACACACTAGATCGCTACCTAGCCCTGGGATGCTCAATGCTAAATCTTTGTACATACTGTGTCTTCACTGTCACAGCCGGTCCCAATTATCTAGAACCTCTCATTGCCCACGTCTTTATAAAGGGTTGGGCAGAATAGGCTGCAAACACTCCAGTAAGGAAAGACTTGTCAAAAAGAAACTTGTCTGTGCTCTCTATTATTGGTTTGTACATTCAGTTCTGGAAATGTTACCAATTGTACTCATCTCAAATATGCAAATTAGTATTTTATATCTAGGTCCAGTTGGTAATTTTAGCTACTCGTTTATTATGGTTTCTTGAAAAATTGTCACCCCTGTTTGAATAATAGGCTTTGCATGATCCATAAATGATACTTCAGATAAAACAGATACTCTGGGGCACATATATCAAAGGGGTTATCTAGGAAAAGATATTGATGACCTATCCCCAGGATAGGTATTCAATATCAGATCAAGCTTGGATCTTCGCCAATCAGCTGTTAGAAAAGGCCAACATTCTGTGAGCCTCTTCCTAGGCCAGTGACGTCACAGTACATTGGTCACATGGTCAAGTTGAAGCTCAGCCCCTTTCAAGTTAATGGAGCTGAGCTGCAATACCAAGGACAGCCGCATATATGATGTACAGCACTGCACTTGGTTAGCTGATCGGAGGCCACAGCGCTGTAGCTTTCTGGAATAGCTGATTGGCAGGGGTGCTGGGACCCCACTTATGTGATAATGATGACCTATACTGAGGATAAGTCAGCATTATCTTTTCCAGGATAACCTCTTTAAGATAGGTTTATTTTGTGTCAAAATCTTGTGCCTGTATAATTTTTAGTTTGCCCAAAATTTATGTCCAGTATGTATTTGGATTGTTAAACTTGTCTAAAGCTGTGATGTTTTAGAAAGTGGTGAAGGGAAGATGTGTCACAGTGTGTTACAAAAAGCCATATCTGCAACACAATGTGCCATAGGGTGTTATACAATCAGAACACCACTTGTTATATCGCCTTGGAGTTGCCATATTTTTTGTCCAAAACATCCTCCAGAAACTAAGACAAAACAAGGCGGAAAATAGGACTAGACAAAACGTTGGTGCAAAAGTTGTTTAAAAAATTTGTGGCCAGCCCACGGTTAAAAAATGGGAGAATCTCACCAGAGTGTCATTTGGTTGGGACTAAGAAAAAACATAGATTTGCCAGGTTATGGCAGAAATGGCTAAATAAAAATTGAGAAGTGAGGAGGGAAAGTTGGGCCTAGGAGAGATGGGAGAGATGGTGCATTGGGAGGGGGTTCGGGATGGGAGTGGGGGGGATGGGAGTGGGGGGAGGGGAGGGAGGAGAAAAATTCCTTATTTATTTATTCTTCCTTTTTTTTTTTTTTTCCTTGACTGAAGGGGCAAGCGGCGGGCAAAGGGAGGGGGATGGAGAATTATATATAATGTAAGAATAAATTGATTGTTGAACTAAGATTGTAATGGTTGGAAAAATATAATAAAGATTTATTAAAAAAATAAAAATAAATTTGTGGCCAGCATGTCATAAATGAAACAAAAATGTGGCACTTCACATTCTTGCCAAATGAAGATACTTTCCAGGTGCAGTGACATTGATTTATCTTCCCCACTGTGTTTTTCTACTGAAGGACCTAATCAGGTGATCTGTGAAGCCTCATTCACACGTCAGTGTTCCACGGACGTGCGCTGTACATGTTCTCCACGGACAGCACACATTCCCATTCATTATAATGTGTGTATTCAGATATCAGTGTTTTAGCGTGTTCCGTGGGTCCGTGTTTTTAGCACGGATGCATGCTCTATTTTGGGCGTGTTAATGGATCCATCACTTCTATTATAGTCTATGGGTTCGTGAAAACCATGGATGCAACACGGATGCCATCCAGGTTTCATGGATCATTAAGAAGAGATGCTTTGAAAATTATTTTTGAACTGTTCAGTGTCAGTGAAACACGGATGGCACATGGACAGAAAAAAAAAAGACCCACGGACCGCTCTACAGATGCACCACTAACCACTTGCTCACGGATTTGAGCACAGACACGGACGTGTGAATGAGCCTTGACTCATTAATCCTCATTTTGATGACCCTTAAGTCCTTGTTTCAGAACCAGCACTGGGCATATCAGAGTGTATTAATTTTGCACAGTGTTCCCGTAAGATGCAATCATCTTTAGTTTCAGTCACTTGATTGGGCTATTGAGAAAAGCCCCCAGCTGTCAACTCAGAGTATAAAAAATGTAAAACTTTAGGGTGGAAGTATGTATAGAACTCTGGATTTATACTTCTTTGATTTGGATTAAAGTCTAACAAGTTGCTCAAGTTTCCGAGATCTAAAAAAGCAAAATGATGGATCGAGTTGGAGGTTGCCTGTTACATAGTATATTAGTTTTTTCCATGCTGTTGAATAACCAAGTGATCAGTAATTAAGCATATGTAAAAAATAAAATAAAAATAAAGAAATTAACTTTTCACAATTTTGGCCACTACAATTTGCACATGAAGTTTTAACTGTAGTCTGTAGTCTGTAATATCAATGGAGTTGTCCAATGGTAAAACTTTTTTTAATATAAGATCCGAATAGGTTAAAAAAAATAATTACTGACTTCACTGATCCCACTCTGTCTCTATTGTAATGCTTAATGCTTACTCTTTCTCTGCTGGTCTCTGCACCTTCGTCCTGGCTCGACACACAGGGAATGGCAGGAGATACCCACTCAGCCAATTACTGGCTGCAGCGATGAGCAGCCTCAGATGATATCTGAGCAGGCATCTTAAGAACTTTCCTCTGTGTTGAGTCGGGACCAGGAAGTGAAGGCCAGCATGGACTCGGTAAGCATGGGAGCCACATCAGTGAGGAAGTATTGAAGTAATGTGTTTTTTTTTTAAATTTTGGGAAAATGTTAACACCGCAAGTGACATTTTAACAGTGACATTTTCCATAAAGAGAAAATTTTATTAATTTACTCTGTTAAAAAAGACAAAACAAAAAACTACATATAAATATATATATATATATAAGCTAAAGGACCTGGGTATATTTTATCTATTTCATTTAATGTTTGTCTATGTCATTAAAAGATATTGACAGTATCCACTATAACAGTGACCTTCACAGCCCCCACCCCTTAACAGTGACCCCCCCGCAGTGCCCCATCTCCTTAATATGGGACCTCCACAGCACCCCCTTAACTTTGACCTTCAGAGCAGCCTACTCCTTTAACAGTGAGTTCCACAGCACCCCACCCCCAAGACAGTGACCTCCACAGAGGTCCACCCCCTTAACAGTGACCTCTACAGCACCTGCCCCTTAACACTGACCATAGGTAATAGTCCCCTTAACTGACCTCAACCATTCCAGGCCCCCTTAACAGAGACCTCCACAGCGAATGCCCCTTTAACAATGACTGCCACAGTACCCCGCTCCCTTAACAGTGACCTCCACTGTACCCCGCTCCCTCAACAGTGACCTTACAGTACCCCACTGCCCCTTTAATAGTGGCCTCCACAGTCCCCTCCTCCCTTAACAGTGACTTCCACAGTGCCCGCCCCTTTAACAGTGACCTACACAGCGGCCTGCTCTCTTGACAGTAACATCCACAGCGCCCTCCCCTTTAACAGTAACCTCCACAGCGGCCGCCCCTTTATTAGTGACTTCAACAGTACCAAGTCTCGTTAACAGTGATTTCCACAATAACCGCCCCCTTAACAGTGACCTCCACAGAACTCTATTCCCTTAAAATGTGACCTACACAACACCCTGCCCCCTTAAATGTGACCTCTACAGCACCCCACCCCTTAACACTGACCTCCATAGCAGACCATCCCCTTAGCTGTGACTTCCACCTTTCCCTGCCCCCTTAACAGCGACCTCCACATCGCTCACCCCTTTAACAGTGAACTCGACAGCATCCCACCCCCTTAACTGTGACTTTCACAGAGGCCCGCCCCTTTAACAGTGACCTGCAGAGGTCCGGTTTTAGGCTGGAAAGTCTGGCTTTAAAACTCCCTATCCTCCGTCCGCGCAGAGCCTGGACGGACACAGGGATGCCTTTTGAACAGCTCACTCTTATACAGCAGCACTATGCTGTCTGAGTGTGATCTGCAGGGAGAAAGTCAGCCTCCCTTCCACCCCGTCAGCTGACAGGAGTTGATTTTTAACTTCATTTTTTAAATCCCCGCCAGCTGCGAAGTGGGAGGGGGCGTGGCTTAGCGGTACCTGGGGGTGGGGGTTTTAAGTCCGTCTTTTGAGGGAGGCCTGAATGGTCACCCTACTTGCTCCCTTAAAGGGAACTTGTCACTGGGATTTTGTGTATAGAGCTGAGGACATGGGTTGCTAGATGGCCGCTAGCACATCCGCAATACCCAGTCCCCATAGCTCTGTGTGCTTTTATTGTGTCAAAAAAACTATTTTATACATATGCAAATTACCCTGAGATGAGTCCTGTCCCTGACTCATCTCACGTACAGGACTCATCTCAGGTTAATTTGCATATGTATCAAATTGGGTTTTTTACACAATAAAAGCACACAGAGCTATGGAGACTGGGTATTGCAGATATGATAGCGGCCATCTAGCAACCCATGTCCTCAGCTCTATACACAAAATCCCGGTGACAGGTTCCCTTTAACAGTGTCATCCCCAGCGCCCTGCTACTTGAAAGCTAACCTACATCAGTAAAGAAAAATGGCTGGGTTTCTATGGAAACCTGGTGTAAAACTGTGTGTATGTGGAGACTAAGGGCCTGCAAGCTTCTATTGGCTGATAAGGGTCATGTGACCGTGTGTATGGCAGTTGGGATATGAGGAAAAAGTGTTAATAAGTATTTTCTGCACACAAAATGACCATAATCAAAATACCTGAATACAAAAATGATACAAATGATACCAAAGCTGCACAAGCTACAAGTGGTACTGAACCCTCCAAAACAAAATAAAAATATGCATGTTAAAGTTAGTAAAATTACATAGAAACACAATATACTGTATACATGTAGCATTGACTTAATCAACCAGCTTTATAATTGAGGTTCACATGTTTCATCATAAAATACCAGGAGAACAATGTATAACCGAGTAAGATTGAGAAGAGAGAATGACTAAATGCAACTATAGGCAGAAAGCAATAACAACTATGACACATTGATCTTTAAACCTCATCCTGTGGATGCAAAAATGTCTTGAATCAGATGAATTTCCTATGGGACGTTAGTTCTGTTCATAGTACTAATTATTCCAAATTAACATCATGCCAAGCACTGACATCCAAGAATAAGCTGTAATCACATCTGGTCAGTTTTTTTCAATCAATAAAGCAGATTGCCAGCAAACAAAACGGATCCGTTTGTTACCATGGATCCAACCAAGACAAATAATTGGCAAGTCTAAAGCCAGTATTTTCATTTTTCTAAGCCTTCTAGCCCTTGTTTCCTTTAAGCACTAGTTCATATAAAATATAAAGAAAAATCTAAAAAATACAAATAGGTCCCACACGACCCTGAACCCACACCTGTTAAGACACCTTAGATAGACGTGCATACACAGCATAAAACCAAGTATGTGACTTACTGAGCTCCGCTGTCACTTGCTGCCCGTGTTGCTCCCCTCTTGTATAATTGTGCTTCTTATTGCGGTGGGGTACGAGGTCCTATTAACTAGGGTAAGATAGAGTGTGCCCCGGCTGGTGGCACCACTCTAAATCCTATCCACTTACTCGGGCTCAAACAGAGAGCTTAGTGACGTCACACAATATAATTGTCAAACTAGAATATTTAAAAATATTGTTAAAAAACATTGTGATATTTTGAAAGATGACAAGATAATAGGGGAATATATCCCAAATGCACCTAAATTTATATATAGGAAGGCCAAAAATGTCGCGAATATGGCGGCATTGACAAATAGATGCATAAACACACAGACAATTAATGTAAGAAAAACAAACTAACTACCGAAATTATCTTTTCCATGTGGCATGTGTGCTGTATGTAGAAAATTGAGGAATACTAGAAAAACTGGAGAAGTTACACAAATAAAAAAATACTGATGGCACATATATGCATGATATAGGTGACCGTATGACATGCAGTAGTTGAGGAGTCATCTATTCGCTGACCTGTCCATGTAAGAAAATATACATAGGTCGTACGAAAAGGACATTGAGTAGAAGAGTGGGGGAACATATCTATAATATTCATAGAAAATATGATGGTCATCCATTATCTCATCACTATAAAGAGAAACATGGGGGACAGAGTAAAGGAACATTGTTTCAGTGGACTTGAAATAGTAAAGGGAGATAAAAGAGGGGAAGACTATATAAAAAGAATGTCAAAAGCAGAAACACGTTGGATTTTCAAAATGAACACATTGATACCAGCAGGGTTAAATTCAGAAATTGAACTATTTGCATTTAAATGAGAAAATGAAGCAGGTTGAGTATGAAATGCAAGGTGCATTAAGGGTTAAAATGGGATGGGAGGAGGAGCCTATATAAGGGATAGCAGGAGAGCCAGTGTACATCCCTGACGAAGGATATCGTAGTATCCGAAACGCGTTGGGCGGTCTGACACTCTCAGGCATCCGTACTCAGTAAGTGACATCACTATTCACTAAGGGCTCTGTTTGAGCGCGAGTAAGTGGGTAGGATTTAGAGTGGTGCCACCAGCCGGGGCACACTCTATCTTACCCTAGTTGTTAGGACCTCGTACCCCACCCCGATAAAAAGCAACAGTAAACAAGAGAGGAGCAACATGGGCAGCAAGTGACAGCGGAGCTCAGTAAGTCACACGTATTCCTCTATCTAAGGTGTCTTAATAGGTGTGGGTTCAGGGTCGCATGGGACCTATTTGTATTTTTTGATGTTTAGATCACTTGCAACAATAGCGGTTTTACGGCGGTACCGCAGTGACTGTTAGATATAGCTAATAGTACAAACGCCAGTGTTACACATTTTTTAGTTCATATAAAAGTTGAATGCACAGTCATGTCAATAATCTAAACAAAACGTATAATACTTCATGGAAACAGATCCATTTAAATGAGAGCATCCAGTGAGTGTCATAATGACCAATAAATGCCCCCCACCAATTGAGGGACCTATGAATTGCATTCTGTAGTGTCAAATTTGATGGAGAGGGATCATATTTACTTATTTTCAAGCTCATAGAGCAGATAAAGAAAGTCAGACTGGAAGTTTTCATGACATGTGTGCCACCTTCTCTAATCATTCTCCTACTGGAAGTGGCCACTGCCAGCCACCCCAGCAAGATGCTCCTTGGATCTTTGTTCTACCAGTAGGTAGGAGACCCTGGAGGAGGGGGATCCTCACTTTTTAGACATTCGGCACATCTTCAGGATACATTAGAATTATCTTAAATGAAAAAACTCTTTTAGCACCAGATCAAAAGTTCTGGCAGTCAGTTGGTGCCATAGGGCCCTTTATCTTACATGGTGCTTTTCTTAATTTACACATATCTGTGTCCATTCTCTTAAAAAAAAAAAAAATCAAAACCATTCGCAATGCATATGAGCAACAGATCAAATGCTGACTTCAGAAAATACATTGGGTTTAGTACCATGATAAACCACACAATTTGCGCCATTTATGTAAAGACAATGAATATTTGGTAGACACTGAGAAAGGGCTAAGGATGTGAAACACCATCTTAGAAAAACAAATGTCCAGTTAGGACTTCTCTATATTTCAAATTGTAGGAACACTTGTTACATCTGCCAGTGCTGATGCCAGTCCAAATGTAGAACATATGCATAATTTAATAGTGCCACTTATTTGTGATGAGCAAAGGCGAATACAGAGGTTAGCCTTTGACCTATTTAGTGGTGGCATAGTTAACGAAGTATGATGCAAATGCCAATTTTTGGAAGCATCTATCTAGAAATGAAATTGTGGTACAAACAACATTATTAATATATAACCCCTACTAGGCACATCGGCTGAAGAGTTCAATGCTTACAAGGTCCTGAGATTTTACTTCTAGACTGGCATTGGTGCCGTGCTGGTAACTAGCACCCCTGCATCAGGAGAGGACACACTGCAAAATAAAGTTGTTTAATGACAGGTCCTCCTCATAAACTATAATGAAATTAATACAGTTGTTTCTAAAAAGCCATTACATCATAATCGTTCATAGGTTGCATAAATTTCACAATGACCTTCGGTGACCGTTTTTGACTTGCAGCTACTGGCAGATATGATGTCATCTGAGCCTAAAACAGTTGCTCTTTGCATCATTTATAGGATCACATGAACTTGTCTCATATAGCATTTAGGGAGCACAGTACATGAGCCTGTGGGAGTTTCCATGTAGAAGAGCAATATAGTACCAAGAAAGTGCAACACGTAAAGTTTCAAGACCTTTTAAAAAGGGGACAGTAAACCTCAAGTCTATCTCCAATATTTCTTCCTTCATGCAGGCTACTGTTCTCTGTAAGCAGCCATTATATGCTCTGGAGGAGGGGCATTAATCAAACAGAAGTTCAGAACAATGTCTGCCCATTGACGACTACTTTATCTCACACATTCCCCCTACATATACCATTGATAATGCATATAGCCATATACTGTACATTGGGCAACTTGAAAGTCGCTCATCCAGCCCTTGGCAAACGCTCTCCTCCCAATTACCAAACTAGTCTGCACATGATTTCTATGGTGGAAGGGAAAAAGGGGTAATTGGCTCTTGGACACATACAATGCCACAGTTAAAAAAAAAACTCGATGGCTGTCACACTTTTTCCCGACAACGGCCAGCTGGCAGGATCTGCAGTCTCCTATACCCACATTCTGGAATTGGCAAGATCTGAACACAAGAAAAAAAAAAAAAAAAAAAACATGCATGGGCAGCTCTTCTATAAAAGCTTTTGACTTTAGGTTTACTGCATCTTTAACACAGGATTGCATTGTACCATTACATACAGAAGACTTAAGCTAACTCTAACATTGCCAAAGAACAGCCCTCCCCATGGGCCAGCATCTTTGCGGTGTAATCCAATAAGTGTAAACAGATAATCCCCAAAAAAAAAATCACCATATAAAACTATAAACTATCCCTAGGGATAAGTCGTAATCCCTGCTTTCTGGCCACTGATGCATGACTGCATGATGTAGTACAGATGTCTATCACCAGCTACCTCTAGCTGGTACAATACACAGTGCTTCTTCGGGTGGTGCCCACAGAGAACAGGTGAAAACATCAGGCAACAAGCCACAGAGCTGCAGCAGATGGAAAACTTGTAGTAGACTAGTTCCTCCCCCCTCAATCGTAGGGCAGGTTACCCCCACCATCAGTGCCAGGGGAGCGTGACAGCTGTGTGCTCAGCACTGCTCTGCCCCATGACCAAGCAGCAGCCACTTACCATTACGTTGCCCTGCATTTTAGCCGTTTTGATCATCGGCTTGTCCTTCATGTTGCCTCAGTGTCTCTTTCTCTCAATCCATTCGAGTTTAGGAAGCAGCTCCCTGTTTATGATTTCACATGTCTACGCTGTGTAGCTCTGGGTGGCCACCTCCTCCTCCTCCTCCTCCTCTCCTCTGTCTTGTGGGGTTTTGAATGGGAGTTATCAGCCTCATTGAGGAGGGACATACCAAAAGGAATGACAGTTCCCGTCTGATGCAAGGAATGACAACTAAATACAAGGCAGATTTGTCTACATTTTGAGAAACCTCATCCCTGTAGATAATATCTTCCACAGATGACTTTCCAAAATGCTTGCTGATATTTTACACAAGGAAAGACAAAAAATGCCAGCTGTATAGCACATAATGCCAACTGTTTAGGTTATGCCAGTGGAAATATGTTTAGAAAAATGTAGATGAGTTGCATTGGAAGGCTAGAATCCCAAAATCCACATATTAGATCACTTCCATATGGAATAAAGCGCTGTTAAAATAGTAAAATATCATGGAATGACGTCTGCTTTATATAGAAAAAAGCTATTACCGTGCCCCAACTAAAACTAAAGTGAGGCCGCACTGGAGGAATAGACTTAGAGGGAGGCCGTCATGACAGGGGGTGGTTCAGGGAAGCAGAAATGGGGATTGGGCAGTTTAAGTTGCTGGGGTGGGGGTTAGTAATTTGGGGGGAAGGGTCTGGGCTTTAAGAGGGGGCTGTGGGGAAGAAAGGGGAGACATTTTAGAGGAGAAAGCAGGGATCCCATCTGCTCTGCTAAATCTTGCCACCTACCTTTCTCCATGGCGGACTTGGAAGTTATCCTATAGCAGTTGAGGGGGGCAGCGGAGGCCCGGGGTCTGGTATGGCTCCAAGGGCAAGTGCAGAGTTTGCTGGGGGATGGTGAGGTGGATGCCACACCGCAGCAGGGGGGCGCGACGACCGCAGAGGTCCCTTCCTCTGGCGCACTTAAGCCCACAGGTCACCCCCAGGGTGCGGCGTCGGGTGAGGAGCCCCTCCGGGGACCATCTACGCCAGGAGGCTAGGAGACCACATCTTTCACGGCCTCCCCGGCGTGGGTGGAATCCTGTAGTGCGGCGGGACCGGGGGGGGGGGGGGGGGGAAGGGGGGTGCGGTTATCCTCTTCCACCTCCAGAGCTGCTATCAGCAGGGATTCAGGACCAGAGGCGGCAGGCTTCTCTCCAGGTGAGCCTGCCTCCTGCTGTTGCCTGTGACCGGGCAGGAGTCAGTAGGGATGCGAGGGGCCATATTGGGGAATCATGTGGAGAAAACGGGCAGCGTGTGGCTGGCCCTGCTCAGCCTGCACTTCGAGATGCATGCCAGATGCTCTTCAGTGCCCCCTGCTGTTTATTTGCGGGAGGGCAGTCTTCAGTTTCCCAAGTTCCTGTGGTGACAGTTTCCAGCAGTGGATCTTCTTTCCATGTGAGGTCTGCACAGCCTCCATCAAGAGAAGTCATGGGATCCCCTGAGAGTTCAACGGCAGCAAGCGGAGAAGATGGCGGGACGACGCGGCCAGATTCAGGCATTGCGGCTGCTGGGGTCACAGCGCCCAGGCAGCTCTGTGAGTACACAATAGGTCAATTATCACCGTGGTCGGTGGGTTCGGGGGGCAGCGGGGTTGGTATCGGGTCTTGGAATTTAGGGAGAGGTTTAGGTCAGCTGTTGGGGGGCTTAAAGGCAGTCTGTCACCACATTTGGGCATATTAGACCGATCAAATAGGGTTATATGATCCACCCAGAACTTAAAAACGGTACCTTTGTTGTAGAAAACTGACTTTTCTTTTAGCCGAAAATGAACTTATAAGGTTATGTTAATGAGCCCTCTCAAGTGCCCAGGGCGGTCTCTCAATCCTCGGAGCCCCAGGCAGCACCTCCTCAACGGCTCATAACCCCGCCCTCCGTGCGCCTCTGCCCGCCCGTTTACTCCCCTCCCCAGTCCTTTTCCACTGCGGCTGTGCGGTCCAAATCGTAGCGGGCGCATGCGCAATGCGATGCCCGCTCCTGGCAGGGCATCGCGATACCTACTGCGCATGCGCCCGCTACGATTTGGACCGCACAGCCGCAGTGGAAAAGGACAGGGGAGGGGAGTAAACAGGCGGGCAGAGGCGCACAGAGGGCGGGGTTATGAGCCGTTTAGAAGGTGCTGCCTGGGGCTCCGAGGATTGAGAGACCGCCCTGGGCACTTGAGAGGGCTCATTAACATAACCATATAAGTTCATTTTCGGCTAAAAGAAAAGTCCGTTTTCTACAACAAAGGTACCGTTTTTAAGTTCTGGGTGGATCATATAACCCTATTTGATCGGTCTAATATGCCCAAATGTGGTGACAGACTCCCTTTAATCAACTTGTTAGCAGGGGCTGGGCTTTCGCAGCCGTGTGCTAGGGCGGCATCCGGTTTGGCGTCTGGGAGTGTTGGGGGGTCTATTATGGCGGGGTCGGGGAGTTCTGGCTTTGCGGCGGTAAGGGATTCGGTGTCGGTTCAGATGCAAGCGGGTGGATGACGCAGCAAGAGTTGAGGTATATGTCTGTTTTGAGGGACCGTTAGGGGCGCATCTAAAGCAGGAGGTGAGGGAGTGGGTTTGGAAAGGTGAATACGTCGATATATTTTCACTGCTCCCCCTTGAGCGTTTTAATTTGGATAGGGCAAAGAGGGATGAGAAAAAAAAGAGGAGAAAGAAAAGTGCGGTATTGTTTGATTCCTCGCACCTTTACTAATTGTTTCCAGGCATTTGTTCTTTTTGCTAGCGTGGTGTGGGAGAAGGCGCCAGAAAATTGTTCAGCTCTGTTCTGTTATTTCGATGCTATCGGTGAGGCGTTTTGGGTTTATGGGGGGCAAGCCTGGTTGCGTTATGATGAGCAATTTAGGCAACTTTGCCTGTCGCATTATGCCGATGGGTAGAATTTTTTGGCAGAAGACTGTCAGCAGCTACTGCGGGTGTGGCTTCCCACTATCACTTTGTTTGGTTGAGTCGGGAGTTGCGGGGGGACTTGAGGGTTTGTGCTACATTCTTGGATTTTTTTAACAGTCGCACAATGGTTATGTTCGAGCTATATTTTGATGTGGCTGGGGGAGTGGGGTTTGGGGTATATTGTCAGGGTCAGTGGTGTGCAGAATGCTGGCCTGAGCAATGGGTTGAGAGGGGTTGGGGATCGGAATTTGGCTTTATTGGAATTATTCCCAATTGTTGTGGTGGTGGCTCTTTGGGGGGATCTTTTTCCGGACAGAAAAGTGCATTTTCACTGTGACAATTTGGGTGTGGTGCAGACGATTAATAGTTTGTCCGCCTCGTCCCCGCCAGTTGTTCGATTGTTGCAGCATTTAGTGTTGGCTTGATGTTGTTGAATGCTTGGGTGGGGGCGGTGCATGCATGTACCGGGTGTTGAAAATTGCATTGCTGATGCCCTTTCTTGTTTGCAGTGGGAGCAGTTCAGGCCACTGGCACCGAAGGCAGACAACAAGGGCTTGGCATGCCCGAGTTTTCCTTTGGACCTTCTGGAGGAACGGTAGCTAATTTGATTAAGGCTTCTTTGGCACCGGGTATGTTTCAGCTTGGCATCGCTGGGAGGTTTGGTGCGATAGGTTGGAGGTGTCAGGGGAGGATTTCAAAGTGCCATTGTTGCTGTTTTTGGGAAATTGCAAAGATGAGGGGTGGTCGGTGGCAAAGCTGAATAGGTGTGTGGCAGGTCTGGCATTCGGATTTAAGTTGCGTGGGTTTCCCGATGTCACAAAAACAGGCATTAAAAGTATGGCGGCGTATACGTTCAGTTGAGGATCGCCGTTGACCGGTTTAGTTTATGCTGTTGCTTGAGTTAGGGGCTCATTTGGGGGAAGTGTGTCATTCAAACTTTGAGGTCAAGTTATTTCGCTTAGCATTTGCATCAGCTTTTTTCGGGGCTTTTCGGCTGGGGAATCAGTTCAAGTATTAAGCGTCCGGGTGGGTTGCTTGGGGAAGATGTCGACCTTTATGGGGACCAGGTAGAATTTTGGATTAGAAGGTCAAAAACTGATGTGGAGGGGAGAGGTTGCCATGTGGTTCTTTTTTTCTGTTCCAGGTTGTGATATCTGTCCGGTGAGGTGTTTAGCGGATTATGGGGTTGTTGGGCGTCAGGTGAGTGCACCGTTGTTGGTTCACGCGGACAGTACGTGTCTGTCTCGTTTTCAGTTTGTGGCGGTTTTTCGTCGAACACTATCATTGTTCGGTGTGGATCCCAGGGATTATGCCAGCCATTCTTTCCGGATAGGGGCGGCTACAGAAGTGGCTCGTCGGGGTTTGGGAGAGGAGGTCATTCATAAGATTTGCCGTTGGGAATCGAGGAGATTCTGCTCTTACGTCCGGTTGGGCGAGGGGCGGGTTGGGGGTTCTGTTTAGGATGTTTTAGGGTAGCTGTTGCTGTTTGGTGGCACTAGTGTGTTCCTTTTTTGTTCATTTCAGGTTCCTCATCGGCTCTCATATGGATGTTAGGCCATTCCTATGTGTTTTTGGGATCCTTGAGGGCAGCGGTACTCCCAGAGGGATGCCAACTGGGTTTTCGAGGGCAGCGGCACAGTTGCGATGGCTTGGTCGGAGAGGTATGCTGTGGAGTGGGGTTTTGCCAGAAGTCCATTGTTTTGCGCGGCTTGATTGCCCCCCAGATATCTTAGTTTTGCATGTTGGGGTCAACGATCTGGGTTTGCGACCGTGCCGCGAGTTAATAAGGTATAGAAAATTTGACCTGTTACGTTTGTAGTCTTTATTTCCAGGGATGTTGACAGTTTGGTCGGACATAGTGCCTCGGAAGGTGTGGAGGGAGGCCGTGGAGCAAATTAACAAGGCCAGAATCAAGGTGAATCGTGCGGTGGGTAGGTTTTTGGCTTTGTACGGTTCCGTGGTGGTGTGGCATAGGGAATTGGAACAAGGTGTGGGTGAGTTTTGGAGGGGCGATGGGGTGCATTTGAATGCTGTGGGCATTGACCTATGGTGTTTGGGGTTGCAAGGGGGCATTGAGACTGCACTTTCCATGTGGAGGGACATGCAGGCTTAAGGTTTCAAGGCTGCATGTTGGTGGTGGTGGGAGGTCCTCAAAGTTGCCAGGTGGCTGAGGAGGGGAGGGCCCTACGGTTGGGGCTAGACTCCCTTGGTTGGTGGCGGATTTAAGGGGTCCATCGGTTGGTGCCTCTGAGCTGGTGCTTAACGGCTGGAGGCAAGGTGGATTTCCCCGTATGGGATTTAATTATTTTAGGCTTCGAGGACCTTCCTTCGTCAGTAATGTTCAAAATTTGTATAGATGTAAATAATAAAACGGCTGCTGTGGCCAATTAAAATCCACCGCTGTGTCAGTGTGGTTACTGGGAAAAAGGTGAAATGATCCTGGGACATAGGTTGGAGAGTTAGCGGACCAGTACTAACGTCATGTAAAAAGCAGCATGGGTTACATAAAAGTACACGGTATTGATAAGATCTTCATACCCACATACTAAATTACTTACTTACAGATGCCACTCCCCAATCTTAGAACAATTTTTGCACTTTTGATAAGTACAAGAAAACCTACAGTAAAATACAAAACCAAATTAATCATTTTAACCCCCCATACCTATATATTTTATGAAAGCAGACACTAGACACATTGTCAAAATGCCATCCGAACACTTTATACATGCAGGTACCTTCATACAATTTTGAATCAAAGTGTATATTTTGACACAAATTTCATAAAAGTTGATATTAGTGGCAAACAGTATGACCCAGTGTAAGAAACTTACATGTTCAACCTCCAGCGGCACGATCCTTAGCCTCGGCATAGCCGAACAGGGAGAGACTTGCTGATAAGCCACGCCCCCAGATCCTTCGCAACAGGATGCAATGCTCTGTCTGTCTCTGCACTTAAATAGTATAGAAACTATTGACCAGCTGCGGTCTATCAATCTAGGGCTTGTACTGTAAGTAGATATGGAAAGTGGGCTGGGTTCTAGCCTTAGGACTTACTGCCCTTGTCTATCCCTACCTACAGTTGTAACACCCAAGCAGTACACCCCTCACATTTTTGTAAATATTTTATTATATCTTTTCATGGGACAACACTGAAGATATGACACTTTGATACAATGTAAAGTAGTCAGTGTACAGCTTGTATAACAGTGTAAATTTGGTGCGCCCTCAAAATTACTCAACATACAGCCATGAATGTCTAAACCGCTGGCAACAAAAGTGAGCACACCCCTCAGTGAAAATGGCCAAATTGTTCACAAAGTGTCAATATTTTGTGTGGTCACCGTTATTTTTCAGCACTGCCTTAACTCTCTTGGGCATGGAGTTCACTAGGGCTTCACAGGTTGCCACTGGAATCCTCTTCCACTCCTCCATGATGACATCACAGAGCTGGTGGATGTTAGAGACATTGTGCTCCTCCACCTTCTGTCTGAGGATGCTCAATAGGGTTTAGGTCTGGAGACATGCCTAGCTAGTCCAGCACCTTTACCCTCAGTTTCTTTAGCAAGGCAGTGGGGGTCTTGGGGTGTGTTGGAATATTGCCCTGTGGCCCAGTTTCCAAAGGGAGGGGATCATGCTCTGCCTCAGTATGTGGACAGTACATGGTGGCATTCATGGTTCCCTTAATGAACTGTAGCTCCCCATGGCCAGCAGCACCCATGCAGCCCCAAACCATGACACTCCCACCACCATGCTCCTACCGTAGGCAAGACGGACTTTTATTTGTACTCCTCACCTGGCTGCTGCCCCACACACTTGACACCATCTGAGCAAAATAAGTTTATCTTGGTCTCATCAGACCACAGGACATGGATACAGGACACCAGTAATCCATGTCCTTAGTCTACTTGTCTTCAGCAAATTGTTTTTGGGCTTGCTTGTGCATAATATTTTGAAGAGGCTTTATTCTGGGACAACAGTCATGTAGACCAGTTTGATGCAGTGTGTGGCGTATGGTCTGAGCACTGACAGGCTGACCCCCCCACCCCTTTAACCTCTGCAGCAATGCTGGCAGCACTCATGCAATAATTTTGAAATGACAACCCCTGCATATGACACTGACCACATGTAGTCAACTTCTTTGGTCGACCATGGTGAGGCCTGTTCTGAGTGGAACCGCTGTCTTGGCCACTGTGCTGCAGCTCAGGGTATTGGCACTCTTTTTATAGCCTATACCATCTTTATGTAGAACAACAATTCTTTTTTCAGATCCTCATAGAGTTGTTTGTCATTAGGTGCCACGTTGAATTCCAGTGACTGGTATAAGAGAGTGTGAAAGTGATAACGTCAAATTTAACACACCTGCTCCTCTTTCACACCTGAGACCTTGTAACACTAATGAGCCACATGACATCGGGGAGGGAAAATTGCTAATTGGGCACAATTTGGCCATTTTCACTTAAGGGTGTACTCACTTTTGTTGCCAGCGGTTTACACATTAATGGCTGTGTGTAGAGTTATTTTGAGGACACACCAAATTTACACTGTTATACAAGCTGTACACTGACTACTTTGCAAATTGTCATATCTTCAGTGTTGTACCATGACAATGTATAATAAAATATTTACTAAAATGTGAGGGGTGTACTCACTTTTGTGAGATACTGTATATGCACCACACCTCCTAAAAATGAAAGTTCAAGTGTACCTTCAAAACCAATATATTTCCTATAAGTAGACAACCTGATGAATCTCATTGCATTCACAGACTATTGACCGCCATTGCCACCTTCATGTAACTTTGTGACAACTGTAGTGCTCTAGAGCAAGGATACTTTGGAATATTTATCTATTTTTTGACATTTGTCTCATTGATGTTATGCAAAGCTATCAACTCCCTACTTTAATGAACCTTTAAGGGTTAATTTGCGCTATTATTTATATTGTTGTTTACATTTATACTGTTTTATATTGTTAAACTGCATTTTATATGTTTACTTTTTTGTAATATATTCTGTTCAGTTGCACTGTATTTGCAAAGCACTGTGGAAAGGGTTAATGCACAGCCAGCTAACACTGTGGGACTTTGGGACTTTCAAGCCTGTGCACTGAGAAGATAGTAATTTTCCACAGTTACCATCAGGGACTATATAGAGCTGAGTTTCGGAGAAAAACAACCAGACACATTGACCTTTTGACTGTCTGGTTTGACTGATTTCGCTCTGTTAGACAGTTTTTTAAGTCCAGAAACTGCTTAGTCATTCCCAATTACTTGTATTGATGATCAATACACTTCTATCGTACCCATTAACTGCAACATTGTTTTTGTTAGGCTGTGATTCTCCAGCCTCATTCTTCCCACTAGAAGGCTCTAGATTAGTTAGAAACTGTATAAAAGAAGAGAAGTAAGAGCTTCTTGAGGTCTGCAGATAGAGAGCAGTGTTCAGTAAGAAACAAGACCAGAAGAAGACGCTGAGACGGGGATACCCTGTTCATCGACTGAGCCACAGTTTTTTGACCAGGGTATCAGCCTTCTGAGACAAAGGGATAGCTAGCTCAAGCCTTTCCTCAGCACAGAAACTTATCTGCCAGGGAGGAGATATGAGAAGCCAGCTCAGTTCATTGCCTGTAATGTTTTGCACTTGAGTTCCTCCAGTAAAGAAGCACACTGGTGTACTGCAAACCCTATATTTATGGACTTAATTCCCATTGGGATGCACTACACCTTACCTTACCTCCAGAGAGCAACAACTCATGCTGACACCTCGACGTTGTCCAGGGGACAAAACAGAGTTTTGGGAGCCCCCGCAATACTGGGGACTGCCCAGGCAGGAATAATTTTTAAAATTCCAAACAAATATTATGAGTAAAACTCACATCCAAGCAGAGATTTACACACAAAAGAAAAAAATCAAGCTATGCAAAGTTCATATATGCAACAGATGTATACATTAACAAGATGTATACAGAGCTTGTGCTCTCAAACACACTGAAACCAGAGGCCATGTAATATTTGGCCATTATCCATTAATGTGTTAAAAATATACAGTATATTGTACACAGCAAACAGCTGCTAAGTTACCAAAATCTACAATTTCTGAGAGCACCCAATATATTGTGTACAAAAATACAACTAAATTATTAATGCACACAACCACCTTCATGCAACATTACAATATGGTAGTACTGGACATGTAGTACCGCACTGTACTTCTAGCAGCTATTTTTGGCTGGTATATGTAAGGACTTGTTTTATCTGTCTTAGGTATCTGCTTATTTCTCTGAAATCTTCATTTTTTCTTATTTTTGAAGGACATTTTTGGGCTTTGGAACCAATTGAATTGTGGAGTTGTGGACTCAAGCTACAATGGTTTTAGTTTACAATGGTCGTCCCAGAACCAATTAATATTGTAACTTGAGGGACAACTGTATGTTATTTTCTACCCTCCTATACAAGCTGTATTTCTAATTAAAAATATATATATATATATTGGACACATCTGAACCTCCTTGGGGTTTATCAGAACTAGAATTAGAGTGCCAAAACTCTGGTTCTGATGAAACGCTTAAAGGGATTCTGTCACCAGGTTTCACCCCTGTCAGCTAAAAATATGCTGATGTTCAGGGCCTCATCAGGATTCCTAATGTGGGCTTATAAATGTCATCTGTGGGCTTATTTAGCTAAAAAACAGCTATTACTAACCTGTCAGTCAAACAAATAAGGTGCCCAAGGGGATGTGAATGGAGGCAAGGTGCCGGCCGCACCCGCCACCGTTCGTGCCCAGCGCCGCCTTTCCGGACTTCTGCGCCGCCTCTCGCTCTCCCTCTCTCCCCCCTCCTTCTGCTGTAACATCTCGCGCTTGCGCACAGGGCTCTGCCTGATGCGCCCGTGCGGACTTCTCCATTTGGCTTCTTACAGCGAAGTGCGCATGCGCCGGCACTTCGCTCAACCCCTGTATGCGCGAGATCTTACAGCAGGAGGAGGGGGAGGGAGGGAGAGCGAGAGGCGGCACAGAGGATTAGGAGGCGGCGCAGAAGTCTGGAAAGACGGCGCTGGGCACGAACGGCGGTGGGTGCGGCGGGCATCTTGCACCCATTAACATCCCCTTGGGCACCTTATTTGTTTGACTGACAGGTTAGTAAAAGCTGTTTTTTAGCTAAATAAGCCCACAGATGACATTTAGAAGCCCACATTAGGAATCGTGAAGACGCCCTGAACATCAGCATATGTTTAGCTGACAGGGGTGAAACCTGGTGACAGAATCCCTTTAATGTTCGAGTGCTGCCTCCATAATATGGTAAAAACAAAATATATATTAAGATAAGAAAAGCAGCCACAGTGTTTTCTTTTTAAAAACTAGTTCACAGAAATTCTCAGATTAACAAGCATGCACCCCTTAATTAAGCAAAGCAAATTCCAGCAGGAGGGGATGCTTAAAAACATAAAACATTTTTTTTAAATTGATTACACATAAGAAAATAAAGGAAGGAGGGGAAAATACTTAAATGCACAGGACAGGGGAAAGAGACTTGTCTAAAATTGACACGGCAGTGAAGACACTCCTAGAGCTCTATCCCTGAAACCAAGTGCTCACAAAGTTGCCATATGTGTGGTTTGCAACACTGTAGCAATATGTATTCCCTCTGCACACTGTCATATGGACTCTATGGCAGTGTGCACCCAACAAGGGACATGCGCCGCTCAAGCGCTCATACTGGTATGCCCAGCTGATTAGCAGCAATCACAAACCACACACTAATGAGCACAGTGCCGGAGCGCTTCCCCTAGTGAGAGAGGGGGAGCACACTTTTCTGCTCAAATTCTCCTTTAAGTAATCATGCTAACATGTTACAGGGTGGGCTCCTGATGACACTTTATGTAGAAACGCGTAGAGCCGGACACACCAGGTGTCTGTAACTATATTTAGAGCAGGACATAATTCACTGCCTGAGTCGGCAGCTTTATTTTAGGTCACCTTTATTAGTGTGTGGTTTGTGAATGGAATTTTCTTTTTTGAAACTAAACTTTAAATTACAGGGAGTGCAGAATTATTAGGCAAGTTGTATTTTTGAGGATTAATTTTATTATTGAACAACAACCATGTTCTCAATGAACCCAAAAAACTCATTAATATCAAAGCTGAATATTTTTGGAAGTAGTTTTTAGTTTGTTTTTAGTTTTAGCTATTTTAGGGGGATATCTGTGTGTGCAGGTGACTATTACTGTGCATAATTATTAGGCAACTTAACAAAAAACAAATATATACCCATTTCAATTATTTATTTTCACCCGTGTTGAGATGTTTACCAATATAACATCTCAACATTCACAAATATACATTTCTGACATTCAAAAACAAAACAAAAACAAATCAGTGACCAATATAGCCACCTTTCTTTGCAAGGACACTCAAAAGCCTGCCATCCATGGATTCTGTCAGTGTTTTGATCTGTTCACCATCAACATTGCGTGCAGCAGCAACCACAGCCTCCCAGACACTGTTCAGAGAGGTGTACTGTTTTCCCTCCCTGTAAATCTCACATTTGATGATGGACCACAGGTTCTCAATGGGGTTCAGATCAGGTGAACAAGGAGGCCATGTCATTAGATTTTCTTCTTTTATACCCTTTCTTGCCAGCCACGCTGTGGAGTACTTGGACGCGTGTGATGGAGCATTGTCCTGCATGAAAATCATGTTTTTCTTGAAGGATGCAGACTTCTTCCTGTACCACTGCTTGAAGAAGGTGTCTTCCAGAAACTGGCAGTAGGACTGGGAGTTGAGCTTGACTCCATCCTCAACCCGAAAAGGCCCCACAAGCTCATCTTTGATGATACCAGCCCAAACCAGTACTCCACCTCCACCTTGCTGGCGTCTGAGTCGGACTGGAGCTCTCTGCCCTTTACCAATCCAGCCACGGGCCCATCCATCTGGCCCATCAAGACTCACTCTCATTTCATCAGTCCATAAAACCTTAGAAAAATCTGTCTTGAGATATTTCTTGGCCCAGTCTTGACGTTTCAGCTTGTGTGTCTTGTTCAGTGGTGGTCGTCTTTCAGCCTTTCTTACCTTGGCCATGTCTCTGAGTATTGCACACCTTGTGCTTTTGGGCACTCCAGTGATGTTGCAGCTCTGAAATATGGCCAAACTGGTGGCAAGTGGCATCTTGGCAGCTGCACGCTTGACTTTTCTCAGTTCATGGGCAGTTATTTTGCGCCTTGGTTTTTCCAAACGCTTCTTGCGACCCTGTTGACTATTTTGAATGAAACGCTTGATTGTTCGATGATCACGCTTCAGAAGCTTTGCAATTTTAGGAGTGCTGCATCCCTCTGCAAGATATCTCACTATTTTTGACTTTTCTGAGCCTGTCAAGTCCTTCTTTTGACCCATTTTGCCAAAGGAAAGGAAGTTGCCTAATAATTATGCACACCTAATATAGGGTGTTGATGTCATTAGACCACACCCCTTCTCATTACAGAGATACACATCACCTAATATGCTTAATTGGTAGTAGGCTTTCGAGCCTATACAGCTTGGAGTAAGACAACATGCATAAAGAGGATGATGTGGTCAAAATACTCATTTGCCTAATAATTCTGCACTCCCTGTATTGTTATGGTGTCAATTAATGAGTGAGAATTAGTGTTGAGCGAACCCGAACTGAAAAATTCGGGTCCGTACCGAACTTTACGATTTTGGGTACCCGGACCAGATCCCAAACTTTGAGCCAAAGTTTGGCTGAACCCGACGAACCCGTACTTCCAGGTGTTCGCTCATCCCTAGTGAGAATGTATTTTATCATGGAAAGAAAGCTTTTCTGACAAAAATATATTAGGTATTGCCTCTCTAGTGGCAAGTAGCATTTAAATGGTATCAGTAGAGAAGTGGTGTAAACATTTTACACTAAAGTCTGCATATGGTAAAGATAGGGACAGAGTAAAATGTCTCCTTTATTGCCTTGTGTGTTTGTGGTGCAAGTGTCCAGTGCAACTTATTTGAAGCCATGATCTGGACAATGGTAAATGTCTGGTTCATGGAGTCAATAAATGTACTACTTAGTGCTCATCTTTTCACTTTTTTCGTGGGAAAAAATATACCATATTGTATTTATTAATCAAAGAGCAAAGATAACATGGACATATGTCCTTTGTATGCCTCCCCAGGGGTCATGTGCATTTATACAGTGACAGGAGCTGGCTCGGACTGGCCCAGATGGGTACAGGTGAATCCCCTGTTTAGCACTTGAGCAAGGTGGACCTCTTGTTTTCCACCCCCTGTATTAGTGGCACATAGCACAGTTGACTTCACTACATATAGATAGACAGTGTACAGCACCTCAACCAGCCTAAGTTCATATAAAAAACTGGTTAGAATATTTAAGAAACTACCCAGTTTATTATAAGGGACATGTTCATGTGGTTGAGATGACCTATAGGTACAGAGGCAGGACTGCCATGGACGTTAGGGAGGCTCATCCCCGTCGTGGCCTGCTATTGGCTGCATCCCCCATTGTCAGATGTTTTTATCCGCAGATGTTTTTATCCGAGATGCAGTGGTGGCCATGCGGGGACCGGGGTAAGTGTAATCTATAGGAGGGGCCCAGGCATTGGGCCCTCTAGTGATAAACAAATGTTGTTTTATTGTTTCTGTGTGCCTTGGTGGCACTTCCTTCCTTGATCACCTACTTTTCTTGGATCCTATTTTGTCTTCACAATGAAAACTGGGAAATATATAGTAATGTGCAAAAGTTTTAGGCAGATGTGTAAAAAAATGCTGCAAAGTAAGAATGCCTGCCAAAATAGAAGTGTTAGTAGTTTATTTTTATCAAGTAACAAAATGCGTGACCACTCTTTTCCTTCAAGACACCATTAATTCTTCTAGGTACACTTGCACAAATATTTTGATTTCCAAACTTTTTAGAGATCTGACCTTGCTTGTTCAAATCCTTCTGTCTCTACATGTAATCCCTGTGAGACCCAATGATGTTGAGATCAGTGTTCTGTGGGGGCCATAATATTGCAGGACTTCTTGGTCTTCCAATCCTTACCCTGAAGATAGTTCCCAATGACATTGGCTGTATGTTTGGGTTCTTTGTCCTGCTGCAAAATAAGTTTGGCGCTAATCAAACGTCTCCCTGATGGTATTGTATGATGGAAAAGTATCTGCCTATATTTCTTAGCACAAAGAAATGGGCAATGTTGAGGACAGTAGACAAAGTGGTTGGCCAAGGAAATTTGCTAAGTGCAGTAGATTAACCCCTTAAGGACCTTGCGATATTTCACTTTAAGCACCAGGTAATTTTTTGGAAATATGACAGGTGTCACGTCATGTGGTTATAACTTTGGAATGATTTTACTTATCCAAACAATGTTTATTTCACTGATTCTGCAGTTTAAAGAAACACCCCACATGTGGTCGTAAACTGCTGTATGGGCACACAGCAGGGCGCAGAAAGGAGCACCATATGGGGCTAATTTTTTTGCAGCATGAGGTGATGGCTTGATTGGTAATATTTTGGGGTACATATCACTTTTTGATCGATTGGTATTACACTTTTTTATAGGTGATAAAAAATGGTAGTTTGGTACAGTTTTTTTTTTTTTTTTTACACATTCACCTGACAGGGTGTATCATGTGATTTTTGTGATAAAAATAGAGCATGTTGTTACAGAAACAATGATACCTAATATGTCATTTTTTTTTATATATATATATTTTGGTTTTACACAATAAAAGCATTTTTGAAAAAATAAAATCATGTTTTTGTGTCTTCATTTTCTGAAAGCCATATTTATTATATTTTTTCAGTGATTGCATACGTAGGGGCTCATGTTTTGTGGGATGAAGTGACAATTTGATTGGTACTATTTTGGGGTAAATATGACTTTTTGATCACTTGACATTACAGTTTTTGTGATGTAAGGTGACAAATTATTTTTTTTTTTATGGTGTCCCTCTGATATTATGATATTTTTATATAGCCCAAACAATTTTTTGGGGGGGTTCTATTTTTAAAAATTTTATACGTCTCCTTTATGTCTCTTTATGTCTCTCTTTATGTCTCTCTATGTCTTTTTTTTTTGCTTGAAACTTTTTAATTTTTAAATACTTTTTTCACTTTACTATTTTTTGGGCTGCCATGGCAACCAACAGGTCCGCGTAACCACAGCACTGGGTCCCGATGGATCAGGAGGGGGAGCGCGAACCTCCCGTATGCCGTGGTCTGTGCTGCCATATGCGGGGTTAATCCACCGGCAACGGTGTTGTAACCGATGCTGGTGCATGCAGGAGGGGCTCAGCTGTCAGTTACAGCCAGGCCCTTGTTGCTGATGAAGACGAAGCGTGTGGGGTAGGGGAAGGACCGCAGGATGAGAATGCTCACCCTGGTGTGCTAAGTTCCGGCAGCTTAGGACAGGCATTCTTGTCCTAGGTCCTTAAAGTGTTAAAGACATATCATGTTTGCTTTGAAATCGGAAGATGTCCAGCAGTGCCATCAGCTAAGAACTGGTAGAAACTACAGGGACCTGGGTATACACATCTACTGCAATTCTTCCATGGTCTTCATAGAATAATTGCAGCCAAAAAGCCATACCTTTGTCGTGGAAACATGGCCAAGTGACTCAACTATGCAAGAAAACATGGAACTTGGAAGTAAATGTCAATAGGTGTTCTTGACTGAGTTCAAATTTGAAATATTTGGCTGTAAAATAAGGCACATTGTTCCCTGAAGGGCTGGAGAGTGGTACAATAAAGAGTGTCTGAAGGTAACCGTGAAGGATGGTGGAGATTCTTTGCAAGTTTGGGGCTGCATTTCAGCAAAGGGAGTTGGGGTTTTGGCTATGATTAATGGTGTCTTCAATGCTGAGAAATACAGGTAGATCCATCATGCAATGCCATTAGGGAGGTGTCTGATTGGCTCCAAATTTATTCTTTAGCAAGACAACAACCCCAGAACTATCAGTGTAAAAAAGAACAAATAGCCTAGAAAGTGATGATATGGCTCACACAGAGCCCTGATCTCAACATTATCATTGGGATTACATTAAGAGATAGAAGGATTTGAGCTGGGCTATAACAAAAGAAAATATGTGATTAGCTCCCCGAAATGTTTAAAACAACCTCCCAATAGAATTCCTTCAAAAACTTTGTACAAGTGTACGTAGAAGAACTGATGCTGTTATAGAGGCATAGGGTAGTCATACCAAATATTGACTGGATTTAGATTTCTTTGTTTATTCACTTTAGATTTTTTTGTTCATTCACTCTGCATTTTGTTAATTGATAAAAATAAACTATTAACACATCTATTTTAAAGCATTCATACTTTGCATCATTTTTATACACCTACCTACAATTTATGAACTGTACTTACTGTCTATAGACATCTTTTCTTACAATTAGTGATGAGTGGCAGGGGCTATATTCGAATTTGCGATATTTCACAAATATTTGGGCGAATATTCGTCATATATTCATGAATTCGATATTATTTTATTGATTGCAAAAAATCGGCAATGTAAACTTGGCGTAATGCGCGCAAAATACAGGAGCGGGTCACTTTTGCTACATTTTCTAAGCTGCGAGAAGTTTCCTGAGACTGGAGAAAATGGTTGGCACGGCAAAACATAAAAAATGGCTTTATATGCAATTAGAGTGCTCCAATATATTCGCAATTGCGCTAATCGGCACTAATGATGCAAATATTTTGGCGCAATACGTGAGACTTCACATTTTAGCAGATACAAGTGGTAGAGTAGAAGCAGCACTATGCGGTCTCACGATAATGCGTACGTTTCAATGCAGCAGCCTCACCGTAGGCCCTTGATCCGTTAGGCCATAGAGTATATGCAAGTAAAAGAAGATGGTTCCGGCAGCATTCCGCAATATCAAAAAGTTCTTTAATAGTCACCTCAAGACATAAACACTAGACTAGTTTATGTCTTGAGGTGACTATTAAAGAACTTTTTGATATTGCGGAATGCTGCCGGAACCATCTTCTTTTACTTTCACATTTTAGCAGGTCTGACTACATATTACTGATTGGTGCACTAAGTATTGTTGTGACATCACAGAACTATGTCTGTAGCATGTACAGTGGGATGCGAAAGTTTGGGCAACCTTGTTAATCGTCATGATTTTCCTGTATAAATCATTGGTTGTTACGATAAAAAATGTCAGTTAAATATATCATATAGGAGACACACACAGTGATATTTGAGAAGTGAAATGAAGTTTATTGGATTTACAGAAAGTGTGCTATAATTGTTTAAACAAAATTAGGCAGGTGCATAAATTTGGACACTGTTGTAATTTTATTGATTCCAAAACCTTTAGAACTAATTATTGGAACTCAAATTGGCTTGGTAAGCTCAGTGACCCCTGACCTACATACACAGGTTAATCCAAATATGAGAAGGAGTATTTAAGGGGGTCAATTGTAAGTTTCCCTCCTCTTTTAATTTTCTCTGAAGAGTAGCAACATGGGGGTCTCAAAACAACTCTCAAATGACCTGAAGACAAAGCTTGTTCACCATCATGGTTTAGGGGAAGGATACAGAAAGCTGTCTCAGAGATTTCAGCTGTCTGTTCCCACAGTTAGGAACATATTGAGGAAATGGAAGACCACAGGCTCAGTTCAAGTTAAGGCTCAAAGTGGCAGACCAAGAAAAATCTCGGATAGACAGAAGCGATGAATGGTGAGAACAGTCAGAGTCAACCCACAGACCAGCACCAAAGACCTACAACATCATCTTGCTGCAGGTGGAGTCGCTGTGCATCGTTCAACCATTCGGCGCACTTTACACAAGGAGATGCTGTATGCGATAGTGATGCAGAGGAAGCCTTTTCTCCGCCCACAGCACAAAAAGTGCCGCTTGAGGTGGGCTAAAGCACATTTGGACAAGCCAGCTTCATTTTGGAATAAGGTGCTGTGGACTGATGAAACTAAAATTGAGTTATTTGGCCATAACAAGGGGCGTTATGCATGGAGGAAAAAGAACACAGCATTCCAAGAAAAACACCTGCTACCTACAGTAAAATATGGTGGTGGTTCCATCATGCTGTGGGGCTGTGTGGCCAGTGCAGGGACTGGGAGTCTTGTCAAAGTTGAGGGACGCATCTCACACTATCTGTATTATATATATAAGCTGTCTAACTATCTATCTAATGTAGTGTGGAAAGCACAGAGAACAGCAATGACACTGCTGTCTCTCTCAGAACTTAAAAAAAAACAGTAGAAAATGGCTGCTGGGGAGGTTCTTATATAGTAAGGGGTAGGCAACTTTCCTATTGGTTGCTAGGGATGTTGCTAAGCTCAGACAAAGACATTGCAGTCTTCTTATTGGCACACAAGGAAAAAGGGAGGTTACTGATGAAAAAAAATCGAGAATATTCGAAATTACGAATATATATCACTATATTCTAAATATTGGCAAATTCTCGAAGTGACGATATTCGCAATTAATATCCGCGATTTGAATATTCACACCCAACACTACTTAGAATACCCTGTATAGCTGTAAGACAACTAGATACCCCGTTAGCTACGTCCCACCAATCAATTTAACTGAAAATGGAGCACGTCCTCAGAAGATGAATGACTATATTTTCAGCAGAATTTCTATAAGACTGTGTGTTTCAGGAATATGCAGAAAATCCTGCAGAACGACAAACAATGGGGCCAAGTTTTTTTCATGTTTGCATATATCATAAATTTTTAAGTGTAGCATTCCTTCAATGGTAATATTCCTAGTGGTCTGCAGTGATGAGGGGGTTAATGGAAAGGTCTTTGGTGATCTACAGTAATGAAGGAGTTAATGGAAAGATTCTTGTTGGTATAGGTGGATATTACTGGAAAAATAATTGTTTGTCTTAGATGATTTAATAATAATTCTGGAAGTATAGTTTAGTTTATCAATTAAAAAATTTGTTGTATACTACAGCGGTGAATACAGAAGCATCCTTAGTGGTCTAGAGCGGTGAAGAGGTTACCAGAAACATCTTTTGTGGTTAAGGGTGGTGAAGATATAAATTGTCTAATGCTTAGTTATTACTGGGTAAGGCCTCATGCACACGGCTGTTGCCTGGCCGTGGCCGTATTGCAGCCCGCAAACAGCGGGCACTGGCCGTGTGCTCCCCGCATCACAGGTGCGGACCTATTCACTTGAATGGGTCTGCAATCCGGAGTTGCGGTGCGGAACGGAGGCACGGAACCCCACGGAAGCACTACGGAGTGCTTCTGTGATGTTTCTGTCCATGCCTCCGCATCACAAAAAAATAGAACATGTTCTAAATTGCGGTCCCCAATGCACGGAATGGCCGCACAACGGCCGTGTGCATGAGGCCTTATTCAGCAATTCCTGCTTTTTTTAGACCCTACGTTTGCCCATAGAGATTAGATATAAGACCTGCTGACTTTCGGATAGAAAACAGTGCAGGGCATGGCGAGAAGAGGATTGTGCAGATCTGCTTCCCCGTAAGGAAGATCCTGCTGTTTGTTTTCCCATTTTTTCTTTACTTGTATTATATATATATATATATATATATATATATATATATATATATATATGTATGTGTGTTTAGCTGGTAAAAATAAATAACAGCCATCATTCCACATCAGATTTTTGATGTGTGCTGCTATGGGGGCGTCTGTATGCAGTATAGAAGATCAGGTGTGTGGGTTTAGGAAATCTGTTAAAACAAGGGCACTTTCTTGCAACTCTTTTTCAAAAGAATTTCCCATTAACATTCCATTTTGCAGAGCAGTAATTTCATATACACTACATGAGAAGCTCAGCTTTTGTAGACTCTGTATTTCATTTCATTTAGTACAGATGTGTCCTTATCTTTCCTCTGTTTCTGAAACACCCTTAAATTATTGGTGCAAGATGACTAGTCTCAAAGAAAAAGAGTTGATTTGCATACCCTCTTCCCAGATTTCCAGAGGAGAGTTGCCAGACTTATAAGACTCCTCATCCTCCAAACCCCCCAACAGAGTGATGAGAAAGTATATATTTTTTTCAAAGCTGGTCACATTGTACCACTCATCTCAATCTCAAGCCAAGACGGTTAACCACTTCCCATCTGGGCCCTTTGCCCCCTTCCTGACCAGGCCAAATTTTGCAAAACTGACATATCTCACTTTATGTGGTAATAACTTTGGAACGCCTTTATTTATCCAAGTCATTCAGAGATTGTTTTCTCGTGACACATTGTACTTCATGATAGTCATAAATTTGAGTCAAAATATTTCACCTTTATTTATGAAAAAATCCCAAATTTACCCAAAAATTTGAAAAATTCGCAATTTTCTAAATTTCAATTTCTCTGCTTTTAAAACAGAAAGTGATACCTCATAAAATATTTATTATTTAACATTCCCCATATGTCTACTTTATGTTGGCATCATTTTGGAAATGTCATTTTATTTTTTTAGGACGTTAGAAGGCTTAGAAGTTTAGAAGCAATTCTTCAAATTTTTAAGAAAATTGCCAAAACCCACTTTATAAGGACCAGTTCAGGTCTGAAGTCACTTTGTGGGGCCTACATAGTGGATACCCCCATAAATGACCCCATTGTAGAAACTACACCCCTCAAGGTATTCAAAACCGATCTTACAAACTTTGTTAACCCTTTAGGCGTTCCACAAGAATTAAAGGAAAATGGAGATCAAATTTTTAAATTTCACTTTTTGGGCAGATTTTCCATTTTAATCAATTTTTTTCTTTAACACATCGATGGTTAACAGCCAAACAAAACTCAATATTTATTACCCAGATTCTGCGGTTTACAGAAACACCCCACATGTGGTCGTAAACTGCTGTATGGGCACACGGCAGGGCGCAGAAGAAAAGGAACTCCACATGGTTTTTAGATGCCATGTCCCATTTGAAGCCCCCTGATGCACCCTTACAGTAGAAACTCCCAAGAAGTGACCCCATTTTGGAAACTAGGGGATAAGGTGCCAGTTTTATTAGTACTATTTTTGGGTACATATGATTTTTTGATCATTCATTATAACACTTTATGGGGCAAGGTGACCAAAAAATTGGTTGTTTTAGCACAGTTTCTATTTATTTATTTTTACAGCGTTCACCTGAGGGGTTCAGTCAAGTGACATTTTTATAGAGCAGATTGTTACGGACGTGGCGATACCTAATATGTATACTTTTTCTCATTTATTAAAGCTTTACACAATAATAGCATTTTTGAAACCAAAAAATTATGTTTTAATGTGTCCATGCTCTGAGAGCTATAGTTTTTTTTATTTTTTGAGAGATTTTCTTATGTAGGGGCTCATTTTTTGAGGGATGAGGTGACGGTTTTATTGGTACTATTTTGTGGGACATACGCGTTTTTGATCACTTGGTGTTGCACCTTTTGTGATGCAAGGTGACAAAAAATGCTTGTTTTGACACAGTTTTTTTTTTTTTTTTTTACGGTGTTCACCCGAGGGGTTAGGTCATGTGATATTTTTTATAGAGCTGGTTTTTACGGACGCGGCAATACCTAATATGTATACTTTTTTTTATTTGTTTCACTTTAACACAATAATAGCATTTTTGAAACCAAAAAAAATGATGTTTTAGTGTCTCCATGTTCTAAGAGCTATAGTTTTTTTATTTTTTTAGAGATTTTCTTATGTAGGGGCTCATTTTTTGCGGGATGAGGTGACGGTTTTATTGGTACCATTTTGTGGGACATACGCGTTTTTGATCACTTGGTGTTGCACCTTTTGTGATGCAAGGTGACAAAATTGCTTGTTTTGACACAGTTTTTTTTATTTATTTTTTACGGTGTTCACCCGAAGGGTTAGGTCATGTGATATTTTTATAGAGCTGGTTTTTACGGACGCGGCAATACTAAATATGTCTATTTTATTTTATTTTTTCTATTTTTTTTTTTTTTTTTTATTCCTTACTTGGGATTTTTTTTTTTTTTTACATGTGAAACTTTTTTTTATTTTATTTTTTCAACCCTTTATTTTATTTTTATTTTATTTTACACTTTTCGTCCCCCATAAGGTCATACAAGACCTCTGGGGGACATTTACTTCACTTTTTATTTTTTTTTACACTGTTGATTTCTCCTGTAACTGGGGCTGACATAGTAGCCCCAGTTACAGGACAAATACACCCCTATAGAGGCTGTACAGCAGCAATCCAGCGCTGTACAGCCTCAGAGCAGGGCTGATCGAGGTCTCTGAGAGACCTCACACAGCTCCTGCACTCTCCGGTCACGGCGGTCACATGACCGCCGGGCCGGAACAGGAAGCGCACAGCGCTTCCTGCTCTGCATACACAGCGCTCGGTGAGCGCTGTGTCTGCAGCGATTATGAAGGCAGGGACACCTGGGCACTGTCCCTGCCTTGTCTTAGGGTTGCCCTGCTGTCACTGACAGCGGGCAACCCGATCAGCAGCTGCACGATTAGCGTGCAGCTGCTATTTCTGACAGGACGTTTTAAAACGTGCTGTCAGAAATAGACGTCCACCCATAGGACGTTTATATCCTATGGGCGGACGTGAGGCGGTTAAAAAGGTTGTCCAGTGTCCAATATTGATGACTGTTGTGGAAATTTTATTATGCGGACATTTTATCTTAGGATGTGTGTGTTTTTATAGATTGTCATCTGTCTCCCTGTGTCGGATTAAGCCAAAGAACGCTCTAGCAGAGGGTACTTGGGTTGAATCGGGACCAGTGGTAAAACAGTCAGTATGAAAACCTTCTCATGGGCTTGGAGACATGTTCTCAGTGCTCACAAACCGGCAAACGCCCATCTACACACTAATTGCAATGCACTGGGCTTCTTCCCTTCAAATGCCTATACACATTAGAGAAGTGAAGTCTGCATAACGAGAGATACATATTATACCTCTGCTGCGGCTTTGCTATCCCTTTCTGGATACATATCTGCTTTTAAGACATGCATATGTGCCTTGTCGGTATACTCGTACCGTATACTGACAATAGCCGTAGCAATGTCTCGCAGATAATCTCAAAGTTATAAGAACCAGTAGAATGATCTTCACCAGATACTGGTCACTTTGAGCAGTATTGAATGAGGTCCATGCTGACAGTGATGGGGGATGGGCGGCCACCTGGCTGATCAGACAATGGACATGACTCATCCTTCCTTATACAGCGATGGGGTGTGTGCATTGCACTGTCCAGCCACGTTGATGCCCTCCCCTGTCCTTTGACAAGTACCTGAACTATCTTATCTTCCTGTGTCATCACTTCCTGTATCCTTATTACATGAAGTAAGTGGTCAGGTGACTAGCCAGCCCCTTTCTATTGTTACTAATTAAAAGGTGAGCAGACTGTGGAGGAGGGGCAGTTGCTCAGAAGAACTTAAGATGGTAACACCTTTGTCTGACTGCGGTTGAGGGATTTGCCTGTCCTTACACAAAGCCTGATGCGAGTGGATTTATTTTTTTATTTTTTTTTATTTAACATCTTTATTACTATACAAGCAGTACAGGAAAATATAATTCAAAATTAGTATACATTTTCAAACCCACTTTTCCTTTTCCCCCCACCTCTTCTCCCCCCCAGCCCCCCCAACATATGATGCGTGCGCCCCCGCCTCTCCCCACTACCCCCCCCCTAAAAATTAAGAGAAGGGAAGAGAGAAGAGGGGGGAGAAAAAAAAATAATAATAATTTAGATATAATATAGAATAGTAATTTTTACATTCATAAAATCCTATCAGAGTTACCAGCCGTCCCATATCTTAGCCCATTTCTCAATTCCACCCCTCTGCTTATAGAGAATCCGCTCATAATTTTTCACCTTATTGAACAGATTTATTCATTTATTTACTTCTGGGGCCTGACGTGCAAAACAACTGCGACTGATCAGGACCCTGGCCATTAATAATATTCTGCCTATTAGAATCTTTTGGGGTTTATGACTAGTTAATATCGAGAGATCGTTCAGTAAAAACAATTGTGGCTCAAGAGGAATCAGTGTTTTTAGTTTATAAGTAAGAAACTGGTTAATACCACTCCAATATGCCCCGAGTTCTGGGCATGCCCAGATCATATGTATGTAATCTGCGCCGGCAGTATCACATCGAGGGCAGTTGGAAGAATCTCTTATTCCACACTTGTTGAGCCAAGTAGGGGTAACATATAGCCTATGATAAATATTGAACTGTATTAGGACATGATTGAAGTTATGGGATAATACATCTGGGTTAGTAAAAATACTCCCCCATCCTACACTTTGTATATTTGGGCAATCTCTCACCCAAGCCTTTTGCCCTGGTGATTGTGTCTCAGAAAACCGTGAATTAATTAATAGTTTATATATATTTGAAATCTTCATTCTTACTAGTGCCTTCCCAAACCGCTCGTTTAGCGGGGAGGAATTATCTATTTCTAACAGTGATTTATCATCTAGACTAAAAAGTGCAGAACAAAGCTGAAAATACCTAAACCATGACAAATTCTCAACACTATGTGATAATTCCACAAACGGCATGATTTCTCCGTTATTAACAACCTGTGCAGGGAAAGAATCCCATTTTTTTGCCAAAATTGATCCTGTGCTATACCATCTAATATCTGTAAGTGAGTGTTGTGCCAAAGAGGCGTGAATGTGAGTGATCCTTTTACTCCCAACCATTCTCTAGTAACAGCCCATATTTTCATTAGGAGTTTTATAGTCCCTTTAGGCCCCCGGTCCCTATTAGTCAATAACCCTGATTCCAGAAGCGTAAATATATTATTATGTGGGGAGCTTCTTACTAGGCTACTCAGGAAGGCGCTATTTGGCCACTCACTGCACATCCATAAATGGGCGGCAATGAAATAGCCCTTGAAGCATGGGAGGTTTAGACCCCCATGGTCCAAAGGCTTATAGAGGTATTCCAATTTGAGTCTCACTCGTTTTCTTCCCCAGATCAGATCGTTGATTACTCTTTCCATTAATTTGAAATATTTATCCTCTATCCAAACAGGTAGATTCCTAAGAACATAGAGAAGTTGAGGCAGAATTACCATTTTAACCAGTGAAACTCGATCTGCTCTAGATAAGGGAAGTCTTAGCCAGATCCCTATTTTTGCTCTTATTTTGGTTATCAATGGGGTCAGGTTGAGATATACTGAGTCTTCAACCTTGGGAGATATCATCATATCCAAGTATTGAAAGGTATCAACCAGATCCAGCTGGGTTATCAGCGGTTCCTCTTGAGTAACTGAATCTATTGGCATCAGAATAGTCTTTGACCAGTTGATATCTAAGCCTGATACCCCACCAAATAGTTTAACATTATGAATAATTCTTTGTACAGTTATCTCTGTGTTATCTGCAAAGAAAAGAACATCGTCCGCATATAGAGAGATACGATCATCCTCTCCTAGTGTTCCAAAACCTTTAATTTGAGGATCCTGCCTAACAGCCAGCGCCAAGGGCTCAATGTAGATATCGAACAGGAGTGGAGATAGTGGGCAACCCTGCCGGGTACCTCTATTTAGATAAAAGCTCGAAGTGAGACTCCCATTAAGACTCAGGCTAGCCGTAGGGGACCTATAAAGTGTCTTAATCATATTTATAAATCTCTCCCCAAAGCCCATCCTCGCCAAAACTTTCCACAAAAACCGCCACTCCACCCTGTCCAAGGCCTTTGAGGCATCTAAGGACAGGATGGAGCGAGCAGACCCACCAGGGGCCTGTAAATTGGCAAAAAGCCGAATGGAGATTATGGTGAGTACCTTTTGTTTTGCATAAAACCTTTCTGGTCCGGATGGACAACGGAGGCGATTACCCCAGAAAGTCTTGTCGCCTAAAATCCTCGCCAGGAGCTTTACATCAGTGTTCAATAGCGAAATCGGTCTGTAGGATCCCAATATTACGGGGGGGTCCTTACCTTTTTTTGGAATTAGTATTATTACCGCTTCCATCATTAAACCCGGCAGGTTCCCCTCCTCCACCGACTCAGCAAGGACCTCCAACAGTCTAGGGAGAACCTCCTCTTTATATCTAACATAAAATTCGTATGGAAGTCCGTCCGAGCCGGGGGTGGAGGTACCCGCACATAGTGTAATTGCACCCTCCAACTCCTGGATAGAGAGATCGGCCTCAAGTACCCTCCTTTGCGCCAAAGTAATAGTGGGGAAAGCTATACCATCAAGATAAGAGTCAATCAATTCATCCGTGATCTTACAATCAGCTCTATAGAGGTCTGAGAAGTAATCAAGGAAAGCCCTCTCTATGGAGTCATGTCCCCTAACCGTCCTCCCATGAGGGAGTCGTATAATATCTATATTTTTTTTTAGATTCCTGACTGGACATCACCCTAGATAAGAGTTTCCCTGGGCGGCCTGATTCAGTAAAGTGTTTTTGCCCTTTAAAAAATAGGCTCTGTTGTGCCTTATCCAACAGAAGGTCGGAATATGCCTGTACACTCTTCTGCATATTTTCCCTATTACCTCTGTCCTATTTATATGAAAAAATTGTGTAGCTAGGGACGCTTGTTCTTTTACATTTTTCTCGTTTTTCCCATACTCTTTTCTTAAATTTGCGATATGACTGACCATTATTCCCTCATATAGGCCTTAAAAGTGTCCCATACCACCTGGACTCTAGCTGACCCATGGTTAGATAACCAAAAATTGGTTTATTTCCTTTTGTATTATTTCATGGTCCTTTATTAGTGAAAGCCAATAGGGATTTAGTCTGAAAGGAGACCTCCCTATTTGTTTATCCTGGGACAGGCAGAGTTCAAGGAGTATCGGTAAATAGTCAGAGAGTGACCTAGTCTCATACTTCATTTGTGTTACGTGTCGTAGATATTTTTTATTGATCAGTGCATGGTCTATTCTAGACATAGATCTCCCTCATGTATAATGCATGAAAAAACTCTTCTCCCTTGGCCCAGCCCTCCCAAACATCCTCAAACCCAGCCTCGAACAGAAACGAGCCAGGGGGATCCCTGAGCAGGGACATCTCCCTCCACACCCAGAACGACCCTGTCTACTAACGGATTCATACACAATTGAAGTCCCCAATAATCAATGTAGGGCATTTCTGGCCATTTGTCAATAAATACTAGCAAAGAATTCAGCACTGAAATCGAGAATGGAGGTGGAATATAAACAAATGCCAGAATGCACATCCCTTCGGCCAACTTACATATAGAAAGACAAAATCTTCCCTGGTGTCAACAGAGGGACGCCTCTCAAAGAAATTCAATTGCTTTATGAATAAACACTGTCACTCCCCTGGAATGGCTAGAGAGGGTCGAATGGTCGTGTGCGAGCCCATTTCCCTGGTGACCATCCTCGAGGTCTCCCCAGTAAGATGATGTATCTATCAAGCATACAATCGCTGCGACATGGTGTACGCCTCATGTCAAAAAACCGCTTGTCTCTTTCTTTTGTCCCCAAACCCCTAACATTCAGGCTAAAATTCTGATGGGATTCTGATACGGTTTGCAGCAGATTTCTCACCTGTGACCATCCCCACTCCATGCTCCCCCCCCTGCCCAAGCCTCCCTACTAGAGTAGCTCAAAGAAAGAATCTATAAACTAGCTCTAATGAACCCAGCTACTCCCTCTCTAGTTGAATCACATATTGTTATGTTCCAGCCAGTTTGCGGCTTTATCCGGGGTACTCAAAAAAACAAGGTGGTATCTTTGAAAATGATCCGGAGTTTAGCAGGAAAAATAATTGAATACTTTACTGTCCTTTTCTCTTAGCCTCTTTTAACATCCTTAAACGAGCGTCTCTTTTTCCTGGATATCCTTTGAGAAATTCGGGAAACGAAAGCCAGTCCTATTCCCATCATATAAAACGGAGGGAATTCCCTGGCCCTTCTTAATACCATATCTCTGTCCCTGAGACTAGCATCTTAGCAAGAAGTAGTACGTGGTTGACGCCCAGAGATTCGGTTTCCCACCTGGACCCGAATGGACTCTTTCCACCACTAAATATTAGGTGGAAAAGGTCCCTGCCAAAATTCTCCAAAATCAAGGACTGTATAAATTGGATGGGGTTCTTATCTTCCGCACCTTCTGGAACCCCCACTATTCTCACATTATATCTTCGTGACCGATCTTCAAGGTCCGCTACCTTTCTCTTGAGAAGGTTAAGATGTGTCTTCAGGGTGGAAACCTCAGTATTTGTTTTTTGGGATTCATTTTGAATTGTACCAGGGAGCTCTCCACAATACTAAACTCTATCACAGATTTTTTTCAGATCATCTCTAATTAATCCCACCTCGGCATGAATTGCCCCGAGTTGAGTTGTAATGCCTTGTATTAGGTCCCCATTCTGTTTCACTGCGATTAGTATTTATTTTACCAAAATGGGGTCGCCCTGGGTCGTGTCTTCTCCCTCCACTCCCCCTTCCCCCTGGGGGCACCCAGAGGGTTTTTGTTTGCCTCTATCACCTCCATAATGTCAGTCCTTTTGGAGCTAATGTCCTTTTGACCATCTCTGGTATTAACCCTTGGGGACTTGATCTATTTTTATCCCTTCAAAGGGTTTAGTAGCGGATTTCTGAGCAGAGAGGTCTGTCGACCGCCTGCTAGTTTTTGGAGCCATTCCGTATACCCCTTTTTTTTCCCCTTTTCCTTTCTTTTGTATACTTTTTCCTTCTTTTCTCCTCTTCCTCTTTTCTTTCTTTTTTTTTTTCTTTATTTATTTATTTATTTATTTTCCCTCCTTTTTCTTTCCCCTCTTCCTCCTTCCCTCTCTGCTTTAGTTTTATTTTCTTCGGCTTTTTTTTTTTCTTGCTTTTTCCTTTCCCCTTCCTTTTCTTTTTTTTCTTCTTAATTTTTCCCCCTTCCCCTTCTTTTTTTAGGGACCCTTATCTCCCCTCAGTGCTGCAAAAAAAAAAAAAAGGAAAAAAGAATGCGAGTGGATTTCTAATTTGAATTTTTCTACAACAATGACTTATTCTCAAGATAGGTCATCATTATGTAAACGGCAAGGGTCTGACTCCTGGCACCCCCGCAGATCAACTGTTTGAAGAGAATGCAGCGCTCCTGCGAGTGCTGCGTTCTCTTCACTGTTTATCTGCATGCTCTTGACATTGCAGAACGAGCAAGTGCGATTACAGCTCCACCGTCCCATTCATTCACTTGAATGTGACTGGTGTATAACTACAACTGCTCCATCTCATTCAAGTGACTGTGATGAAGAAACTGTAATTACACCGCTGCAATGCAAGTACACAGTGAAGAGAACGCAGCACTCATACAAGCACTGCATTCTCTCCAATCAGCTTATCCAATGACCTGCAGATACAACCCTATTTAGATGTATGGATTTTTGGCCACAGCAAATTTGAAAACAAATCTTTGGTGTGAATGTACCCTTATACTATAACTCACATTCCCAATGAAACAATTAGCATTCTGTATTAGATTGTATTTTCATGCTATTCTACATGTAAACTATTAGACATAGATCATCTGTTGGGTGAGATTTTCTGTAACATACAAAACTTCTGTGTTCTCTTTAACGATAAAATCACTGCTGTGACCATGCTGTCATCAGCTGCAACGCCCACATGACCAGCATCAAACCAGAATGTTGATGCATGAGGACCCGAGTTCTGTGGTGCCCGAGGAGGAGAGATTTTGTGGGGGACCAGCAGCATGTACCAGGTAAGTATGATTCCCACTCCGGGTCCATCCACACTAGGGGGGTCTGCATAAAAAGGTCTCCAGGGGTGAACACTGTTTTAAAGGGCGTTTCCTTAGTTACAAACTCCAATAACATTTCACCAACCATTTCCTTTAAAACACCAGCATTTAGGTAAAAATTTTAAATGAATAAGGCTACTTTCACACACAGTGAAAAACAGCTGTGTGACGGCCATTTTTATAACAGCACCCACGCGACCATTTTTAGAACAAATTGAAAACAATATATTCTCATGGGCGTATTTTTTTTACGACATTATATATACTGGTGGCACAATGGGGTACAAATATATATATATATATATAATGAAGGTCATTATTCCTACTAGGGTCACAATAGGGACCATTTAATGTCCAGTGGCCACTGTCTGGGGTACGAAAAATAATGAGTGCACTAATGGGTTTGGAATATAAAAAAAAAAGCCAAAGAACTACATCCTTTTAATGGCCGTTAAAAACGGAGGCAAAATGGATACAAAATCCATTAAAAATGTATACACGACCAAAAAATAGATGCACACACTAAAGCAAAACGACCATGAAAGACTGAAAATGTGTCAGTTTTTAATTGCCTTTTTTTCACTGCCATGTGAATGTAGCCTAAGCACTTCCCCAATCCCCCGACACTGCTTTTCCAACTGTGCTCTGGTCCCGCTGCTCTCAGCTTCTTTGTCCTGTCTAGAAACATAGGAAATAGCTGAAGATGCCTTTCTCAGCAATGACTTGTTGCAGCTGTGACCCCACCCTTGGCCAGTGATACGCTGAGTGGGCATTTCTATGTATTGAGCTGGGGACTAAGTCGTGAAGAGTAGCAAGGACCAGAGCAGCAATGGAGTGACAGAATTGGGGGGATCAGTGGGTAATGCTTCTTTATTATCTTTATAACTTTTTTGTACCCTTTTAACAAAAATAAATAAATCCCTGGAAATCCCTTTAACACAAATTCCATAATGTATGAACATTAGACCTGGTTAACCTTTGTCTGCCTACATGTCTATTCTTGGCAGAATTTTTTATATTTTTTTACAGATACAGAAACTGGTTTAAAAGCTATGCTCTATTTCTATAGTTGCTGCAGGTTACTAAAGGACACGTGATATGTTTCTATGGTTGCATACATTTGCCGTTATTTCCCTGCTTTTGTCTACTAGAAAATTATGCAGGCGTTTGATCTGGGGAAGAGTCCTCTTCTGCCTACAACTCTGAGGTCATGCCAAAGCCAGAATCCGGAGAAACAGAATAGTTATACATTTAATGAAGGCCAGTTTGGCTACCGTGCCTCCGTCTTCTGTTCTGGACATGCTGTTATGAACTGCAGTCCACTTACTGGATTGTTTCTCTTGATAGAATATTTATACATTCTGGCAATGAGCACAAAACGTTACTTAAAATCTTCCACATTAATTATTTTAGATCACTCAATTAATTATACAATTCCTGGACCTTTCTTTAAAGGCCTCTATAAGCTATTGTCTTAGGGACAAGTCTGTACCTGAACTCCGTTCACAATCTGAAGTCTAATAGCTAGACTTTTCTTCACCCCCAAGGCAATTACCAGTCTGGCGGCCCTCTTCCTATAAAATATAACTTTAAAGGGGTTGTTCCCAACCCTTCCCTCCCTCTTGATGTCAGATGAGAGAGGCAGAAGAGAAGGAGGCAGCTAAAAATCTCCTGTATCCCGCTGTTTCAGTTACCGTACATTCACTTAAATAGGTCCCACCGTTCTGAGCAGCTGCCTTGGTTATCAGAACAATCATATGGTATTGCAGTACTATTTGTTCATAGTCCTTATTTTGCTTAAAGGAGTTCTCAAATAATGACTTAAAAATGGCAGCCAGCAACCTGTCCTAGAATTTGAACAGGGCTGGTTGCCTCCACTTGCCTAGGGTGGGTGAAGTAGGCAGACCTCACTACACACTACACTGCTCTACAATAGATGATAATGATGTGATCCTGCCTACAATATGCCATCATGGCTGAGCAGCCTGACAGATAAACTCACCAATGTCCAGTATATGCCAGTGGCAGATTTTAGTGTTTAGTGAGGCTCTACCCCCTCACACCCTAGGCAGCTTGCTGCCAATTAAATGATCCCAGATAACCCTTTTAAAGAGGTTGCCTGGCCTAGAAACTGACAACCTTGTTATTTAATTTGGTTCTAGGTTCCGTTATAACAGAGTTATACAGAGTCCTAACAGAATTCTAGGACGGAATGCAAAACGGAACCCTTTGTCTATAGGGCCAAATAACAGTTCCATTTAGTTTCCGTTATACATGATGGAAAAAATAGTCCCACCCTAATTGGTGCCCCATTAAAAAAACAAACTCTCATCTGTCCATGGTTTGGCCGTGCCCATGTTGCTGCTGCATTCCAGGCCGCTTCCAGTCCCCAAAGACACTTGGTCGAGTGACATCTTGTTTAGGTTTTTTCTTTATCATTGGTATGCTCACAATATAGTAAATTGGGGTCCTACTGTATATAGTGTACGTTCACATACATAGTGCATACAAGAAGAGTTTCCAAAAGGCATCAGTGTGCCTAGATATCAGAGTGATTAGCAAAATCACAGCTTTACAGATCCTGCTGCAGGTGATGGACTATGGTTCAGACACCCAACACCTAGATAATATCCAGACTAGAACAACTCAAAGTCTGCATTACACAGTGGAAACCTATATCCACAAGTGCCTGCAAGCACCATTTGATTGACACCTAACATGCCATCTTGTTACATTTTACACTACTTAAAGAGAGATTGTTATAGTTGTACTTTGGTCTGATTCTTTAAACCACCCTTCCACTACACCAATCCCCAGGGAGCATTGGCCGGAGGGAGTACATCATGACACAACATCTTATCAGGGTCACTACCACTCCTATCCTCTGCACTGGATCCTCAAGGGCTAACTGCGACTGTCACTAGCCATATCTTCAGTTAGAAGCTGTAGCAATTGCAACGAAAGGACTAAAGCAGGAAGGATGCAGCCCCCTCCCTCCCTGGTAAAGAACAGACCTCCTGAGCTGCCAGCTTCAAATAAGTTTTTTATAAATTGGGAGAGATCTGGTTCCATGGGAGGTGCAGAGTTTATTCTAGATTGACATGAAGTATATGATATCTGATTTTCATTTTTACATCAGTCATGGCATAACCCCTTTAAATATATTAAAGAGGTTATCTAAGATTTTACAAGTAATGCCCTATCCTCAGGATAGACCATCAAAATCTGATCTGTGAATGGGAGCAGCACTGCAGTTACCAGCTCTGTCTAATACACAATGATGTGTAGATTTGGTGCTGATGTGGGGGTGACTGAGCTACTCTAGAAACATCTGATCAGCAGGGTGCATGATGTCTGACCACAGCCAATCAAAAAATAATGAACTTTCCTGAGGATAGGCTATCACTTATAAAATCGTGAAAAACTCCTTTAATTAGCTCATCTTTCCACCTTTGTTAATATCCCTATTGAACATCGTCTGTCCTGTGACACAATATATTTTGGGCTCATGTTGCTTTATTCAGTTGTCAAAATCTAGACAACTTTGTGAAATCTTCATTCTGGGAGACGTAACCTTAGCTGTTCTGCTGATCTTTTCAATCTCTGATTATGTCCTTAGGCAATCGATACAATGAACAGAAAGAACTAATGTGGCCATCAGTTAAATCCATCATGTGCGGCTTATGGCAGCGATACAACCTGTGTGCATTGAACAATACAAGCTCGATCTTCAAACGAGAGCATTACAAGTCCAGTCACCACGCGCAGGTAGAGAGCCTAATAGCAGTAGTCCGGTTCCCCCACACTCCTCCTGTCCCGTGTCCTCACATCAGACCTGGTCACTGCTCCTGCCACTTTACAAGAAAGCTTTTTCTTCTTTGTCTAGAAAGAAATCACACGGAACCCTGGAGATCCTGAAAGGGAAAGCTTGCTATTTAAGTGGATCTTTGTGTGGGGCTGGAATTAGACTTGCTATAATATAGTGCTTGATGAATTTTTGTATGGGGAGAAAGCTTGTCTGCATTGTTATATATTAAATAAAAGACCACTACTATTTGATGTGTCCTAATGCAGCATATTTGCTGGATTTATACCCGCAGTGTATCTTGACTCTAGCTGGATTTACATAAATTGATAGAACTGGACGTATAGTGATGAATAAAGATGAATTTGTCGATTCCGTGTCTTACCTCAATGAGTTAAAGGGAACCTCCAGCAAAAACGATTTCTCAGTTCAACCTTCTGCAGGGCATACACAATAGATACTGTACATGTGGTAGGCTATCTTTTTTTTCCAGTAGCCAGAAGAGAGCAATTGATTTGACTTAGCGAATGTCAGCCACTGATGCTTCATTGTTTTGCTTGCCACAGATGCCACTATCACAGCATCTCAGGCAAACAGTGACACAAAGATCTCACTGCAACAGGGCTTCCTATATAAGAACTAAGCATCAAAACCATATTATAGTCCTTAAAGAGGTTGTCTCATCTCAGATGAAATGAGCATATTACTAGGATATGACTCCATTGTCTTATAGTTGCAGGTCCTATGTCGAGAACGGAGCCCTGGAAGTGGTGGAGGGAGCACTCGCATGCATAACCACCCTCCATAATTTTCTATGGGACCACCAAAAATAGCCGTGTGCTGGCTCATCTATTTCCGTAGGGCCCATTGAAGTGAATAGTGGCGGTGGCCGGTCATGCGCCATGTACTCTCATTCAGTTCTATGTGGAGAACGCTTGGTGGGCCAGACCGGAGTCCTCCAGCCACCACTTCTGCGGTGTGCCATTCCCGATATACAGTGGGAAAATAAGTATTTGATACACTGGGGATTTTGCAAGTTATCCTCCCACCTACAAAGAAATAGAGAGGTCTGTAATTTTTATCGTAAGTAGACACTTCAACTGTGAGAGACAGAATCTAGAAAGAAAAACCCAGAAAATGGCATTGTATGATTTTTAAATAATGAATTTGCATTTTATTGCAGGAAATAAGTATTTGATACAATAGAAAAACAGAACTTGATATTTGGTACAGAAGCCTTTGTTTGCAATTTCAGAGGTCAGACGTTTCCTGTAGTTCTTGACCAAATTTGCACTAACTGCAGCAGGGATTTTGGCCCACTCCTCTGTACAGATCTTCTCCAGATCTTTCAGGTTTCGGGCCTGTCGCTGGGCTACATTGAGTTTCAGTTCCCTCCAAAGATTTTCGATTGGGTTCAGGTCTTGAAACTGGCTAGGCCATTGCAGGACCTTCAGATACTTCTTCCGGAACCACTCGTTAGTTGTCCTGGCTGTGTGTTTCGGGGTCATGAATAGTTATTACATGGGGAATACAAGTATTTACTCAAAGAGGTGACGGGTCCTCTTTAAGTAGTTCTTCTACTGTCAGGCTAGTATTACACCAGCAGATCAGGCAGATGATTGTCGGAAAGGATGCATTCCTTCTCGACAATCACCTGCTCGTCAGCGAAGGAGACCAGTGCTATTACATGCAGTGATCTCCGCCACAGTATGGGGTGAAGCGATCCCTAATGCCATCACTCATCTCCACCAGAAAATCATGATTAGATAGCACAATCTGCCACCAGCAAGAGATGATTTTTAAACCTGCTTAAGGGAGCGTTCACATGTAGCAGATTTTGTGGCAGAAAATTTGGCAACTTAAAATCAGTTCTATTTATATGAATGGAGCTTGCAGAAATCCATGTGCTTGCTGCCCTATTCAAATGAATGGTACTTATTTTCAGTCGCGGAATTTTCCGCCACAAAGTCTGCCGCATGCAAAGGCACCCTAAAGATTACAATTAGCTGATGAGGGTAATCGGCGACAGTATTACACAGAGCGGTTCATTGCTAACGAGCAGTCCTATGAACGCTTGTCAGTAATGATCTCCCCGACAATAGCCTGGTGTAATACAGCCCTTAGCTTGATCATCAGTTCACTGTCTTGTCTTTTTAAGCAAAGCAAATACTGTACAAAAGGGACGTGGACATTGGGTATGAAACAATGAGCAGATAAATATTGACCTACAGCAGCAATATAAATAGTCATAAAAATGGCTATAAGGCAACTAGATAAGATAAGCCGGATAAGGTGCCTCACAGTGTCCAGATAAAAAGTGAAATAAGTGTCGATACATTAGTGAATATAGTATCCACATAGGAGATGCGGGTTTTACAGATGCAGCACCTCCAAATAGGGTACTTGCAAAATTGTTTATTGTCATATTTGGTTCTATGTAATGCTCTGATGTATTGCATTGTACCTATATAGTTTTGTATGGATGTAAGGGTTAACAATTCTGACTTTGACCTTGTGGGAGGCTGGTAAATGGAATGAGTGCTTCCCCTAGTTGATTATAGTGTTAGCTGGGAAAAAGAGAAGAGCTTCATGTGCTCAGTCCTTGTAGAATCTAGGCCTATGTCCCAGAGAATGACTATCTCTGAGATTTGCATCATATCCGTACATTGCTATTAAAGAAGATTTGCACTGTGAATTGTTATACTGTTGGATGTCCTTTACTATAGTACATCTCCCATTCTGCACTTTAGTAAAAAGAGACTTGTCAATTTTCTGCAACTGGCCTGGTTACTGACTTCTGCATCATTTACCGGCCAAATTCACTGACAACTAAAATTGGGGAGGCAGGTGTCAGGTACTGTTTTCACAAAGGCCTCATGCACACGGCCGTTGTTCGGGTCCGCATCCGAGCCGCAGTTGTCCGTTTTGTGGACAAGAATAGGCATTTCTACAATGGGCCACTCGTTCCATTCCACAAATTGCGGAAGGCACACGGGCGGCTTCCGTTTTTTGCGGATCCGCGGTTTGCGGATAGCAAAAAACGGAATTGTCGTGTGCATGAGGCCAAAGCAACACAAATGCAAGGATCTATAGACCTGTAAGAACTATGTGTGCTAACATATAATGTCTCCATGAGAAATCCTTGCTTCTAAGTATGTGGGAACATATTGGGAGTCAATTACTAAAGACTGATGGTTCACTTGTCAGTCTTAGTATAAAACCCCCTATAGGAAGATCTCACCTATTTATTAAGAGGAGCACCACACTAAATTGATTTGTTGCATCTTCTACTGTCCGTGCATCAGAACTTATCTAACTCCAGCCAAAAGCGAGAGGTAGATTTCTGGTGTAATGTGCACCAGTTTTCTCCCGAAAATTGTATATGATCAAATCATGGAGGTCCAGCCTACTGTCCTGCCTCTTCCCCTACCCCATCCTCCACCTACCTTTTTACAATTAGATATTGCGCTTCAGAGAAGGTTAAAAAGTCACAATTTTGTTTGCACAAACCCGGCACTGGCGACAAATAGGTACCTATAATAATAACTGACCCCTACTGTCTGTTATTGTGAAGAACCATAAGTGCACACTGTAGTGAAGCTATCAGGGCTGCATTGTGCTGAATATTTCAAGTGTTCTATTTTTTAGCAGATACAAAATGTCTTTCATTGTAGAATAACTATATTTTTATGCTTTTGAAGGTCAGAGCACATTTGGTGAAATTATCAAGTACTCCTTTTAGTGAAGATCATTCACTGGTCAGAGGAAGAATGCACAGGAGAAACCTGACGCCTCTGGATAACTTTAAGTTCTATTAAATTTTACCTTTTGGTAGTACATTTTGTCTTCAAGACTGAGCTATTAATGTCTACATCTCGGTGGCAAATACTAGAAACGGGTGATTTACAACATCCTTTATTCCCTTCTTCTACTTTTTCTCTTTCTTTGGATATATATTTCCCTCTCTACCTTGCATGGGTGGTTTGAGAGTATAAAAAACATGGCTAATTCCATGCAGAACTCCCCCCCCCCCTTTTTGTCTATGGCCTGTGTCTAGTACTCCAACTCAGCTCCAATCACTGCACCCAAATCCAAACTAAATATTTTAGGAGAAGTTGAACTAGTATCCTAAGTGATCAAATGTCCAAAAGTTATCATGGATAGAGATGAGTGAAACACGGAAAATTTACTTAATAGGTGCTAATTTCCAATTATGGAGCCATTAATGTTGCTTGAAAGACCACAGAGATTTAAATGCTGAAACTTGGACTGTGGAGGGAACTTCACCCACCAGCGAAATACCTGAAAAGCTTTGAGCAACACTTTGCATTTTACATCTACTTACTGTAGCGTGTTGCTTTACTCCATTTGTAATGATTTTGTGTTACCTGATGTCTTCTACTTACATATACCGTACAAAGCTACATAATTCATCTGATTTCCTGTACGTAAATGGGAGCTGAAATGGTGTCCATAAGTTTGGATTCTGAAACTATGGGTGATTAACTGTAATTGCCAAGAGAAAGTTGTATCCAGACATCTTGTAATATTAAATGCCAATGTCGCCATAGAGGGGAGTCATAAATGGAGGACTTGCCTTTATAAAAACATAGGTACTTAGCAGCATTACTTGCGCCACCATAAATAAATAGGCTACGGAGTGTCCATAGAGTTTTATTGCTTAGTCAGCAGCCCATACCTGTCACACATGTCTGCATATAGAAAACTGGATTTTTGGGCTACGTGAAAGATATGAGCACTCGCCACCCTCTATTACAAGTGTCGGCTCCAGTTATATTTCAGGATAAATTCCATTAGCCGCGAAGCAGGAATTTCCCTGGTGCTTCGTGGGGTAGCGAATCAATAACCTAAAATAGTGTAAAAAAAACAAAAAAATTGCAGATAATACCTCCTCCATTTGCTCATGATGAGCCGGCCACCTCCATCTTGATTAAAGATCTCGGCCAAAATCCCGTGCGTGATGACATCATCTCGGGCCGCACAAGATTTCACACCAGATCTTCTAGCAAGATGGAGGTGGCCAGCCCGTTGTGAGCAAATGGAGTAGGTTTGATAAAAAAAAAAAAATTCTGTTAATTTTACAGTTTTTAAACTCAGATGCCACGATCATTGCGCTTATTACTTACAAAAAAATGCGCTTTGTGATGAAGTAATTAGTCACAAAGCTAATTATGTTTTTTCCAAAATTTTGCTCTTCTCTATTATTTATTTCTGAAAATTGGCCTGATGTGCAGAGAAAAGCAGAGGACCCTTTTAAAGGGATTATCCTACAAACGTAAACATTATTTTTTTTTTTACTTATCTGCATATCTTCAGGACTTTCTTCTAGAGTTGAGCGAACCCGAACAGCAAAGTTCGGGCTCGTACCGAACTTTGCGAGTTTGGGTACCCGGACCCGAACCCGGATTTTTTAACAGAAGTTTGGGTTCGGTGTTTGGGTGATTTTATTATTTTCCATTATAACATGGCTATAACGGAAAATAATATCATTCTTAAAACAGAATGGTAAATAAAATGTCTATTGAGGGGTTAAAAAAAAACTTACCTCATCCACTTGATCGCACAGCCGGTATCTTCTTTTCTTCAGGACCTGCAAAAGGACCTACGGTGATGTCACCGCGCCCACCATTTTATTTAGCATTCTGTTTTAAGAATGATATTATATTCCATTAAAACCATATTATAACGGAAAATAATAAGAGTGAAGTTCGGGTCACCATTGACTTAAATGGGGTCGCTTCGGGGGGAAGTTTGGTGAAGTTCGGTGTCCCGAACCCAAACTTTGACCTGACGTTCGACGCAACCCAGCGAACCCAAACTTTCTTTCCTTTTATGGGCATTCAACAGCTATCAAACACCTGCATTTTCCAATCCTTGTATTTTCAAAGCACCGCACAATTTGCTTTTTTAACCCTTTTCTCCCCTACATACAAAATATTTCCTGACGTATATCTACAGTGATGCATATGGTATGTAGTGCCCCCAAAATTTCCTTCTCCACTGTCCAGAGCGATATATAGCTATATACTTACATGAATTTAGAAGTATGGATGAATAATTAAATAAATTAATTACGGTAATGAAAGGCGTCCTGTCCGCTTCATCTGCTTTACTATGGGATCACTATGCCAGAACTGAGAGGAGAGGAAGAGAGAAGGGGTGCGACTGAGCATGGTAATCCACCACTGAATACAGAAGAAGGAGGACTATAAAGATAAACAGCAAGGGGCACTACCCAAGAGAAAAAAGTAATGTACATAAAAAATTTTTTTATTTCATATATATTGAAATAATAGTTAATTTAAAATGCCCTATTCATTTTTATAGGATTATTTTTCATGAGATAACCCCTGTAAGCTGGTCACATGTGTGAGTACAGAGTTTACATTAGTCATTGTCTGCCTTGACGATCAACCAACATACATTTGATAAAAGCAATGAAAAAATAAAAAAAAGACACAATGCTAAAGTGAAATATGCAAAGCAATAAAGTTCTGAACTGGGAAATGTTGTTAGAAGAGGTACACTTTTTATTCCATATATACTCTTAGATCATCTTTACCACATTAAATTAAATGCTGCTAGTATCGGGGATGGCATGTTATTAATTTTCCTGGCGATGTAAGACATTTTCAGTAATTAGAATTACAGTGATTACAATGTAGAATTAAAATGCATTAGCTGGTGTGAGCGAAGTGAGATAGAACAGCATTTAATACAGTGAAATTGCTGCAGAGGTTAAAAAAGGTGATGTCGCCTTATAAAATAACCAGAGCTCAGCATATGGCCAGAGTAAGATTGCATAGAATCTTTTGAGGGAGTCACCTTGTGTGGACACCAGACATTACATTTCTGTTTAAAGGGAATCTGCAGTAAAACATGTGTACTATTGCGGATCACTACTTTTTATCTCCCTACTGCCCCCTGTTCCCCCACTGCCAGCAGTCATACATTTGCTACAACTACAGTCCAAACTGCTATGCTATGCTGACATAATGGAGAGGACTCTTGAACGCTTGCACAGAAATCCTGACAATGTATTTCACAGTTGCTCTAAATGTGTTAACAGTAAGGAAACAGGGGGCGGTAGGAAAATATAAACATAGTAACCAGGACTCGAAGTCTGCAGTACTATTCATGTATTACTGCAGCTTCCCCTTTAATGTTTTTTGTAGTAAGCCTGTGGACCAGGTAAAGGGGTAAACAACTTTGGCAACATCTGTTTATTAGCAAGTGTCTTGGTCATAATGTGATCTAGGGGGTGCTCCGATTCTGCAACATCCAGCAATCAGCAGTCATTTGTGTTCAATTCTCCTGCAGTGCTGCTACTGGAGAAGTACAGTATTACAGTGAAAACATGTCGTTGAAAGGAACCTTGTCCTATTCATTATCTAAACTAAAGTATGTCAGAGCGGCATATCTGTGATCACTACAGTAAAGCCAGAAGATGGTTACAGTAAACAAGGTAATAATGCTTGAATATATATATAAACATAGTTTGGCTGTGCGGCAGATCAAGAACCCCATTTGGCCCATCTAGTCTGCCCAATATACTGAGTACTATGGATAGTCCCTGGCCCTATCTTATATGAAGGATGGCCTTATGCCTATCCCATGCATGCTTAAACTCCTTCACTGTATTTGCAGCTACCACTTCTGCAGGAAGGCTATTCCCTGCATCCACTACTCTCTCAGTAAAGTAATACTTCCTGATATTACTTTTAAACCTTTGCCCCTCTAATTTAAAACTATGTCCTCTTGTAGCAGTTTTTCTTCTTTTAAATATTCTCTCCTCTTTTAGGCTACTTTCCCACTTGCGTTCGGGGTTCTGCTTGTGAGTTCCGTTTGAAGGCTCATACAAGCGGCCCCGAACGCATCCGTACAGCCCCAATGCATTCTGAGTGGATGCGGATCCGCTCAGAATGCCTCAGTCTGGCTCCGCTTGGCCTCCGTTCCGCTCAGCAGGCGGACACCCGAACGCAGCTTGCAGCGTTCGGGTGTCCGCCTGGCCGTGCGAGCCAAACAGATCCGTCCAGACTAACAATGTAAGTCTATGGGGACGGATCGGTTTGAAGTTGACACAATATGGTGCAATTTCAAACGGATCCGTCCCCCATTGACTTTTAATGCAAAGTCTGGACGGATCCGTCTGACTAACTTTCACACTTAGATTTTTTTCTGAAATATAATGCAGACGGATCCGTTCTGAACGGATACCATCGTTTGCATTATAGGAGCGGATCCGTCTGTGCAGACACCAGACGGATCCGCTCCGAACGCAAGTGTGAAAGTAGCCTTACCTTGTTGATTCTCTTTATGTATTTAAAAGTTTCTATCATATCCCCTCTGTCTCGTCTTTCTTCCAAGCTATACATGTTAAGGTCCTTTAATCTTTCCTGGTAAGTTTTATCCTGCAATCCATGTACCAGTTTAGTAGCTCTTCTCTGAACTCTCTCCAAAGTATCAATATCCTTCTGAAGATATGGTCTCCAGTACTGAGCACAATACTCCAAATGAGGTCTCACTAGTGCTCTGTAGAGCGGCATGAGCACATCCCTCTTTCTACTGGTAATGCCTCTCCCTATACACCCAAGCATTCTGCTAGCATTTCCTGCTGCTCTATGACATTGTCTGCCTACCTTTAAGTCTTCTGAAATAATGACCCATAAATCCCTTTCCTCAGATACTGAGGTTAGGACTGTATCACTGATTTTATATTCTTCTCTTGGGCTTTTACGCCCCAGGTGCATTATCTTGCACTTATCAACATTAAATTTTAGTTGCCAGATTTTTAACCATTCCTCTAGTTTTCCAAAATCCTTTTCCATTTGGTGTATCCCTCCAGGAACATCAACCCTGTTACAAATCTTTGTGTCATCAGCAAAAAGACACACCTTACCATCGAGGCCTTCTGCAATTTCGCTGATAAAGATATTAAATAATATGGGTCCCAGAACAGATCCCTGAGGTACCCCACTGGTAACAAGACCATGGTCTGAAAATACTCCATTGACTACAACCCTCTGTTGTCTGTCCCTCTGCCACTGCCTAATCCATTCAACAATATGGGAGTCCAAGCCCAAAGACTGCAATTTATTGATAAGCCTTCTATGTGGGACAGTATCAAAAGCCTTACTAAAGTCTAAATAAGCAATGTCTACTGCACCTCTGCCATCTATTATTTTAGTCACCCAATCAAAAAAATCAATAAGATTAGTTTGACATGATCTCCCTGAAGTAAACCCATGCTGTTTTTCATCCTTCAATCGATGGGATTTTAGATGTTCCACAATCCTCTCCTTAAGTATGGTTTCCATTAATTTCCCCACTATTGATATCAGGCTTACTGGCCCATAGTTGACCGATTCCTCCCTACTACCTTTCTTGTGAATGGGCACAAAATTTGTTAATTTCCAATCTTCTGGGATGACTCCTGTTACCAGTGATTAGTTAAATAAATCTGTTAATGGTTTTGCTAGTTCACCGCTGAGCTCTTTTAATAGCTTTGGGTGTATCCCATCAGGCCCCTGTGACTTATTTATATTAATTTTAGACAGCTGACTTAGAACCTCTTCCTCTGTAAAGACACATGCATCAAAAGATTCATTAGTCTTCCTTCCTAACTGAGGTCTTTTTCCTTCATTTTCCTTTGTAAAATCTGAACAGACGTATTCATTGAGGCAGTCAGCTACTTCTTTATCTTCTTCCATATACCTTCCTTCTTTTGTTTTTAATTTGGTAATTCCTTGTTTTAGTTTCCTTTTTTCATTTATGTATCTGAAGAATGTCTTATCGCCTTTTTTCACTGACTGAGCTAATTTCTCTTCCGCCTGTGTTTTAGAAGCTCTTATAACTTGTTTTCCTCTCTCTGCCGAATCTTATAAATTTGCCTGTCATCCTCATATTTTTTTTTTTATAATTACTAAATGCTATCTTTTTTTTAAATGATTTTGGCCACTTCTGCTGAGTACCACAGTGGTCTCTACCTTTTTTTGCTTTTACTGACAAGCCTAATGCAATGTTCAGTTGCCTTCAATAGTGCCACTTTTAAGTAGTCCCATTTCTCCTGGACTCTATTGAAACTGTTCCAATCTGATAGGGACTCGTATACCACTAATCTAATTTTAGAAAAGTCTGTTTTTCTAAAATCTAAAACGTTTGTTTTTGTGTGGTGTGAATCAGTCACTGTACTATAGTAAACCACACTGACTGGTGATCACTAGATCCCAAGCTTTCCCCTACAATAATATCAGATACCAAATTCCCATTTGTAAATACTAAATCTAAAATGGCCTCCTTCCGGGTTGGCTCCTCAACTACTTGCTGTAGAGATAATCCCAGTAGGGAATTTAGAATATCTGTACTTCTGGCAGAACTAGCTATTTTGGTTTTCCAGTTTACATCAGGAAGATTAAAGTCTCCCATAAAGATAACTTCCCCCTTCAATGTCATTTTAGCTATTTCCACAACTAGTAGATCATCTAATTCTTTGACTTGGTAGGTGGTCTATATATCACACCTACACGAGTTAACTTATGATTATTAAGCTGAAAGGTGACCCAAACTGACTCTAAATTGGTCTCGCTAACTTGTATTAAATTAGATTTTATGCTATCTTTCACATACAGGGCCACCCCTCCCCCTTCTTGCCTTCTCTGTCTTTCCTATATAGAGAGAACCCTGGTATTGTTATATCCCAGTCATTACTCCCATTGAACCACGTCTCAGTAACAGCCACTAAATCTATATTCTCAGATGCCATTATAGCCTCAAGTTCATTGATCTTATTCCCTAAACTGCGAGCATTTGTAGACAAGACTCTGAGCTTGTCATTTCTTAACCTATGTGCTACTGGCATCTTCTGGCATTGTTCCGGGGGGCAGTCGGACTGCTGGATTATCACTCTTTTGCCCCCCTTTCTAGTTTAAATGCTCCTTAGCAAATACTTGGAACTGTTCACTGAGGACATTCGTTCCCTTGAGAGAAAGATGCAAACCATCTTTATTGTACAGTTCTTTTCCATTCCAACGAGAGCTAACATGAGACACAAGTCAAACCCTTGGTTCAGACACCATTCAGCAAGCCATACATTGAATTCCTTAATGCGCATCTTCCTGTCATACTGAAGGTTATGCAGAGGCAAAACTGCAGAGAATGAAACAGTTGATGCAACCTCCCGTATATCATTTCCAAGTGTGTGAAAAGCTTCCTTTACCTTTGAAACCTCATTGCAAGCCAGATCATTTGTCCCAAGATGAACAATAACATCCACCTCCCTTTCCTGCTTTGCTTGCCTAACAATATTAAGGATACGTCATCTATCCCTGCTAGCGGTAGCACCAGAGAGACATCTCACAACACGATTTTCCTCAAACTTCACACCTCTTATGATGGAATCACCCACCAACAGCTGCTTACTATCAGTCCTCACCTTCTCCCTTTTGTCTTTGGCTGCAGTCTTGCATACTTTAGGCATGGGAGATGATACAAACCGGATTCCAAAAAAGTTGGGACACTATACAAATCGTGAATAAAAACTGAATGCAATGATGTGGAGGTGCCAACTTCTAATATTTTATTCAGAATAGAACATAAATCACGGAACAAAAGTTTAAACTGAGAAAATGTACCATTTTAAGGGAAAAATATGTTGAATCAGAATTTCATGGTGTCAACAAATCCCCAAAAAGTTGGGACAAGGCCATTTTCACCACTGTGTGGCATCTCCCCTTCTTCTTACAACACTCAACAGACGTCTGGGGACCGAAGAGACCAGTTTCTCAAGTTTAGAAATAGGAATGCTCTCCCATTCTTGTCTAATACAGGCCTCTAACTGTTCAATCGTCTTGGGCCTTCTTTGTTGCACCTTCCTCTTTATGATGCGCCAAATGTTCTCTATAGGTGAAAGATCTGGACTGCAGACTGGCCATTTCAGTACCCGGTTCCTTCTCCTACGCAGCCATGATGTTGTGATTGATGCAGAACTTGGTCTGGCATTATCTTGTTGAAAAATGCAGGGTCTTCCCTAAAAGAGATGACGTCTGGATGGGAGCATATGTTGTTCTAGAACCTGAATATATTTTTCTGCATTGATGGTGCCTTTCCAGACATGCAAGCTACCCATGCCACACGCACTCATGCATCCCCATACCATCAGAGATGCAGGCTTCTGAACTGAGCGTTGATAACAACTTGTGTTGTCCTTGTCCTCTTTGGTCCGGATGACATGGCGTCCCAGATTTCCAAAAAGAACTTCGAATCGTGACTCGCCTGACCACAGAACAGTCTTCCATTTTGCCACACTCCATTTTAAATGATCCCTGGCCCAGTGAAAACGCCTGAGCTTGTGGATCCTGCTTAGAAATGGCTTCTTCTTTGCACTGTAGAGTTTCAGCTGGCAACGGCGGATGGCACGGTGGATTGTGTTCACTGACAATGGTTTCTGGAAGTATTCCTGAGCCCATTCTGTGATTTCCTTTACAGTAGCATTCCTGTTTGTGGTGCAGTGTCGTTTAAGGGCCCGGCATCCAGTATGGTTTTACGGCCTTGACCCTTACGCACAGAGATTGTTCCGGATTCTCTGAATCTTCGGATGATGTTATGCACAGTTGATGATGATAGATGCAAAGTCTTTGCAATTTTTCGCTGGGTAACACCTTTCTGATATTGCTCCACTATCTTTCTGTGCAACATTGGTGATCCTCTACCCATCTTGGCTTCTGAGAGACACTGCCACTCTGAGAAGCTCTTTTTATACCCAATCATGTTGCCAATTGACCTAATTAGTGTTAATTGGTCTTCCAGCTCTTCGTTATGCTCAAATTTACGTTTTCCAGCCTCTTATTGCTACTTGTCCCAACTTTTTGGGGATTTGTTGACACCGTGAAAATTGGAATCAACGTATTATTCCTTTAAAATGATACATTTACTTGGATTAAACGTTTGATCTGTCATCTACGTTCTATTACAAATAAAATATTGACATTTGCCATCTCCACATCATTGCATTCAGTTTTTATTCACAATTTGTTTAGTGTCCCAACTTTTTTGGAATCCGGTTTGTATATATTAGCAGAAGGACCCGGCTTCGCACGGATTTGTGTCATTTATTTCTTTTAATGTTTGTGTGTGTCATTAAAAGATATCAACAGTATCCACTATAACAGTGACATCTACAGTACCCCGCCCCTTTAACAGTAACCTCCAAAGCGGCCTGGCCCCTTAACTAGTGACCTCCACAGTACCTGTATCGTTAACAGTGATTTCCACAATAACCCACCCCCTTAATAGTAACCTCCACAGAGCTCCGTTCCTTTAAAATGTGACCTCCACAGCACCCCGCCCCTTAACACTGACCTCCATAGCGGATTGTCCCCTTAACTGTGACTTCCACCATTCCCTGCCCTCTTAACAGACACCTTCACAGTGATCGCCCCTTTAACAGTGCCCTCCACAGCATCCCGCCCCCTCAACAGTGACCTCCACAGCAGTCTGCCCCTTTAACAGTGAGTCCACAGCATCCCACCCACTTAAGAGTGACCTCCACAGCAGCCCGCCCATTTAACAGTGACCTCCACAGCAGCCGCCCCTTTATTGGTGACCTCCACAGTACCCCATCTTATTAACAGTGATTTCCACAACATTAAAAGTGGCCTCCACAGCAAACTGCCCCTTAACACTGACTTCAATAGCGGACCATCCCCTTAACTGGGACCTCCACAACAGCCTGCCCCTAGGGTGCAGGGCCTGGATGGACACAGGGATGTCCTTTTGAACAGTTCACTCTCAGACAGCAGCACTGTGCTATCTGAGCGTGAGCTGCAGGTGAAAGTCACCATCCCTCACACCCCTGCAGTTGATTTTTACCTTCATTTTTTCAATCCTCGTTGACTGCGGAGTGGTCCGGGTCGTGGCCTCACTAGGTTGGAGGAGTGGCTTAGCGGGACCTGGAGGCAGGGTTTTTAAGTTTGGAGGGTGGCCTGAATGGCCTTAAAGGGAATCTGTCACCGGGATTTTGTGAATAGTGCTGAGGACATGGGTTGCTAGACGGCCTCTAGCACATCCGCAATACCCAGTCCCCATAGCTCTGTGTGCTTTTATTGTGTAAAAAAACAACAACGATTTGATACAAATGCAAATTAACCAGAGATGAGTCCTGTCCCTGACTCATCTCAGGGACAGCACTCATCTCAGGTAATTTGCATATGTATCAAATCGTTTTTTTTTTACACAATAAAAGCACACAGAGCTATGGGGACTGGGTATTGCAGATGTGCTAATGGCCATCTAGCAACCCATGTTCTCAGCTCTATACACAAAATCCCGGTGCCAGGTTCCCTTTAACAGCACTCCGCTCCCTTAACATTGTCATCCACAGCGCCCTGCCCCTTTAAAGCTGACCTACAGCAGTGAAGAAAAATGGCTAGGTTGTTAAGGAAACCTGGTGTAAAACTATGTGTATGGGGAGACTAAGCCTGTATGCGTCTATTGGCTGACAGATTACCTTTAAGGGTGCAGGTAGGGTGGCCATTCAGGCCTGAATGGCCACCCTACCTGCACCGTTAAAGGGAATCTGTCACCGGGATTTTGTGTATAGAGCTGAGGACATGGGTTGCTAGACGGCCTCTAGCACATACGCAATACCCTGTCCCCATAGCTCTGTGTGCTTTTATTGTGTAAAAAAACAACAACGATTTGATACAAATGCAAATTAACCAGAGATGAGTCCTGTCCCTCACTCATCTCAGGTAATTTGCATATGTATCAAATCGTTTTTTTTTACACAATAAAAGCACACAGAGCTATGGGGACTGGATATTGCGGATGGGGACTGGATAACGAGGCAGTTCCTCCATGGCAGTGCAGGGATGGACTAGAGAGGCTGCTGTAAGAGCAGGACCGGAGGGGGCGTGGTGAGAGCAGGACAGCAGGGGGCATGGTGAGAGCAGGACCGGAGGGGGCGAGGTGAGAGCAGGACAGGAGGGGGTGGTGTGAGAGCAGGACTGCAGGGGGTGTGGTGAGAGCAGAACAGTAGGGGACATGGTGAGAGCAGCACCGGAGGGGGCGTGGTGAGAGCAGGACAGGAGGGGGTGGTGTGAGAGCAAGACCGGAGGGGGTGTGGTGAGAGCAGGACAGGAGGGTGCTTGGTGAGAGCAGGACCGGAGGGGGCGTGGTGAGAGCAGGACAGGAGGGGGTGTGGTGAGAGCAGAAAAGGAGGGGGCGTGGTGAGAGCAGAAAAGGAGGGGGCGTGGTGAGAGCAGGACAGGAGGGGACGTGGTGAGAGCAGGACAAGAGGGGGCATGGTGAAAGCAGGACAGCAGGGGGCGTGGTGAGAGCAGGATAGGAGGGGGCGTGGTGAGAGCAGGACAGGAGGGGGCGTGGTGAGAGCAGGACAGGAGGGGGCGTGGTGAGAGCAAGACAGGAGGGGGTGTGGTGAGAGCAGGACAAGAGGGGGCGTGGTGAGAGCAGGACAGGAGGGGGCATGGTGAGAGCAGGACAGGAGGGGGCGTGGTGAGAGCAGGACAGGAGGGGGCGTGGTGAGAGCAGGACAGGAGGGGGCGTGGTGAGAGCAGGACAGGAGGGGGCGTGGTGAGAGCAGGACAGGAGGGGGCGTGGTGAGAGCAGGACAGGAGGGGGCGTGGTGAGAGCAGGACAGGAGAGGGCGTGGTGAGAGCAGGACAGGAGGGGGCGTGGTGAGAGCAGGACAGGAGGGGACGTGGTGAGAGCAGGACATGAGGGGGCGTTGTGAGAGCAGGACAAGAGGGGACGTGGTGAGAGCAGGGCAGGAAGGGGCGTGGTGAGTGCAGGACAGGAGGGGGCATGCTGAGAGCAGGACAGGAGGGGGAATGGTGAGAGCAGGACAGGAGGGGACGTGGCTACCAATAGCAGGAAAACCAGGCAGAACTGCTTAAGAAGACATATTAGTAAGTATAATTTCTCCCTACTTTCTTTAAAGTTTTAATAAGTGTTAACAGAGTGGCCAACCCCTTTAAGTATTCATTCATTAAGTAGTCATTTTCTTAATTCCTAGAGAATCCCTTTATTAGAGTAAATGGATTTGTTTTGCTGACAGATCCCATTTGCAAAAAGAAAAAGAATATATATTTTTATAAAATGTATTCAAGTCCTATATGAAATATTGTGCAATTTACCATAAATTGGCAATGTTTTAATTTCTTAACATTTTCAACTTCCATTCTTTGTATTTTAATTCTTATCTTAAAGGGGTCGTCCGGGCTTTTAATATTGATAACCTATCCATAGAATGGATCATCAATATCAGATCGGTGTCGGATACCCGCCGATCAGCTGTGTAAGGTAAAGGTGTGCGCAATGTGCACGTGCTGTCTGTCACCTGTCTCTCTTCCTGCTCTGCTGCTGCTATGTCTATGGGACAGCAGCATCTCCGTCTCCTCATACAGCTGATCGTTGGGGTTGCCGGGTGTCGGACCCCTGCCGATCTGATATTGATGACCTATCCTGAGGGTAGGTCATCGCTATTAAAAGGTCGGACAACCCATTAAAAAAAAAAAAAAGAAAGTTTTTCCAGGATAAAAATAAATAAAAATGGGTGGTGGGGGAGAGGGTATCAAAGCTCAGCCCCATACAAAAAGGTGACCTCACTGTGACTCGTGCTGTTAGACAATCAGTTTTACCATCCAGCTTAGCAATAAGCAGAGTCACTTATATAAAGGTCTGTACATTGCACATGTAAATGATGCTAAGTTAGGGATGCCTGAAATAATCTTTGTGTGAATGATGTCACAGCATCTGCAGTCTGACACTTAGGAAACATGTAAAGTCTAGTGATAAACTTTATCTTTGTTTGAAGAAATGTATCAAGACAGCTGACCTCAGAACCTAAGAACTTCTTGAAGCTCATTAAACTAACTACTCAATATGCTTTAAACACAAGTTCTGGGGAAGAATTGCATTGGGAACCAAAAGTCCATCTAAATGAATAGTATTAAAACTCTGTGAAGCATAGGGAAGACATTTGCAAAATCTAAAACAGGGAACAGAATGTTTTATGAATGGCAGGAATTGTATCAACATACTAATTCTTCTCTAATGAACTGTATTATAAAATAGAGGAACAAAGACAAATGGTCTGTTTTGCTAAAAGTGTTAAGGAAATTTTCTGGCCCTCATCTACCTTTGACATTTTTGTTACACTCTTGAGACTGAAAGATATCAGACTAAACTTGCATTCTGATCTGTGAGCAACGTTGTATACTGAGCAGGACGAGCTAAGCAAATCAATATATAGGTTTTTACTTTCCTGGGTTTTCTGGGCTTAGGAGTCCAGTGGGTGGTATTTTCAGTGAGAGACAACACTCCTGGTCTAAAACTGTATGCAGAATCTATTCCCACAAGACTACACAGTACATAGATTTGCTCAGCTTCTCCTGCTTCATAACCTGCTGTCCACAGATTGGATTGCTTGTTCAATATAACAGGCTTCTTTTTAATGGAGCATTCTGAGATTTAAAGTGGATTAGTCAACTATGTTTATGATATATCCTCTTGTGTATAATTGGGTAAATTACACAAGAGTTTGGGTAAATTACATTAGAGTTTGCTGTTGTTATGACTAGAGTTGAGCGAACCTGCCTTTTGGCAGGTTTGGGGTTTAAGTGAATTACGTAATGGTTCTCAGGGAATCCATAACGTAATTCAATGCCGGCATGCTGTCATGGTGCGGTGTGGGGGAACTCCACGCCGAACACCTATGGGAAGCGGGAGTTAAAACTAGGCCAGGAAACCAGGATAAGGGAGCAGGGAACCTCCTATTGCAACCCTGATACTAGCCCTGACTCCTAACCGTATGAGCGGACCCAGATGGTAGGAGGGCTCAAACACAGGAACCTCGGACCCTAAGTCTCCACATGCCTAACAGCAAAGATAGGGAAAGACAGTGAACAGCAACTGGATAAGGTAAGAACCCAGTGATACAACAACCTACTGGAACAACAAGCACTTACCTGCTGCTGCAACAGGGTGGAACACCAACACCAATAACTACCTGGACCCCCATGCGGGCAGAATGCATTGCGGCACCAGGCAAAGCTGCTCACTGACTTGTTCTCCCACTGGGGAACCCTGGAGACCTCTCACCGAAGGCACAGACAGACATGGGAAATATCTAGAAACCATGCTGGACTACAAACATCAAACAGACCAGACATGGAACACCAAACTACACATAACAACACACCCTAAACAAAAACCACACCAAACAAAACGACAGGTGAGGATGGGTAAAAGGACATAGAAACAAGGGGAAGAAATAGAAGAGACATTGATGTCTAACTAGGTGGCCCTCACACTGGACAGATGGAATATCCAGACAATAGCAAAGCTCCATCACCAACCACTGACCTCAAGCTCACAGCACCAGGATAAGTAGAGTCGTGAGACCACACCCAGATCCACACCTTAACCACATAACCACCAGACTGTGGAGAGGACAGGAAACAGAAGCAGTGCACACACATACAGAAACAACACATTTCCCCAGGCAACTGCATGCACGGCAGACGTGTCATGGCAAACTACATCGGGACCTAGACACAGCCATGACACATGCCTTTAGAGACATTCCGTTTTGCATGCCATCATAATACAAGCGTATGGCCAGCAGAACGGAAGCCTCAGAGCTGGCCATAAACTTGTATTATGCGTCATGCCGGCATTGAATTACGTGAGGGATTCCAGGAGAACAGAATCCATTACGTAATTCACTTAAATCCGAAACTGGAACATGCCAAAAGGCAGGTTCGCTCAACTATAGTTCTGACCAATCATATTCAGTGCAGTTCAGCAGTGTATGTGAAGTCACAGGGCCAACTAATCAGCTGATAAATCCTGTATTCTCCGAGATCTTAAAAAGGCTAAATTACTGAAGGAAAATCAAGTCACATAGGCCAGAATATATAGGGTGGCCCACAAAAAAGTAGCCTGCCTCCAGCGATAGTATGACAAGATGAACTAGCAAGTGGATTGTTTCTTTTACAAAAGATGCTGAAAGTGGTCCCCGTTCACGTCTATGCATCTTTGGGCAGGTCGGATTATGTTGGCTGATGCTGTTTGTGATGCTGCGGATAGTGGTTGTGATGTTTTCCTTGAGTTCATCCAGGGTAAGCGGATTGTTAGTGGACGCTTTCTGTTTTAAATGTCCTCACAGATATACTGTAAATCACATGTGGACAAGTCTGGGGAACGTGGTGGCCATAACCCCTTGCTCACAGTTCGCTCATGAACCCGTGAGATATTGGAGGTGGGCTACTATCTTTGTGGGTCACCCTGTATTTATTATATGATTCAAATGACTGCTCCAAAGACATATAAAGACAGTATATTGGTGATTTTTTTACTTTGGTGGCATGTGTCAATGGTATGCCAACAATATGTGTTGGATAGGTATTTGACAACAGGGCCACCTACTGATGACAAAAACAAAGGGACTATTGTGCTAGTACAGTGACCCACAGGGGGAGAGCCAGAAGGAGGATAGGAGTGATAGTTGTATCACTGAAAGGAGTTGTAGTGGTTCATGGTGGCTGTCCTCAGTCCAACACTCCTTGGGTACATGCATTGAATGGAGGGCGCACCATTTATTCTCTTGTGAGACACCCTGGACTTTCTGGGACTCCTGCCATGTGTTAGGTGGGGTGCTCTTGATGTTAGGTCTATGGGTGCAAGGCAGGGTTCCCTCGTTGTACAGGCAATGTAATGGTGGCAGCAGTGCAGGTGTTGCATGCAAGGCAATAAAGAGGCTACTGTAAGGTAACAAGTCCACCAAGCTTTGCTGGGGTATTCTTGGCAAATAACACTTATGAGGACAAGGTCCAACTACACACACACGATCTCTACAAGGCTGAATATGGGAATGCAGGTAGTATAGTCTCTCTATATTAAATCCACACAACTTCACAAATTGACTGGTGGGTGCAGATCTTAGATCAGATGACCAATCTGTCTCTGAACTGTGTTGGTTGCCAAAGCAATATATTCTCTCTGCAAGCAGCAAAGCCTAAAACAAAAAATTGTTGTTACCTTCACCATGCACTATCCCTTATGTTCTTAAACAGTCAGGAGTTTGGCAATTGACCTCAACATGTAAAGATGGAGCATTGTAGTAAGCCTCCTAGTGGACAGATTAATGCAGCTGCTCACACTTTGGTAGCCTAGGCCAGGCTCAACAGACTCCACAGCTCCTCAGTCAGAAGGGGCAGGTCAAGCCAGTCTCTCTGCTGAGTAGGGCACGAAAATAAAGCCCATATACAGCTCTTGGCATCAAATACAGAACATAATACAAAGCTTTACCTCTTGTAGCAGAAAATTAGGTTTTTAGGAGTGACCACGATGCAGTGTCCTGAAACACACTGCTTGACCCCTTAAGGACTCAGCCCTATTTCACCTTAAGGACTTGGCAAATCTGACCAGTGTCACTTTAAGTGCTAATAACTTTAAAACGCTTTGACTTATCCAGGCCATTCTGAGATAGTGTTTTCGTCACATATTGTACTTCATGACACTGGTAAAATTAAGTAAAAAAAAATACATTTTTATTTATAAAAAAATACCAAATTTACCAAAAATTTGTAAAAAATTGCAAATTTCCAAGTTTCAATTTCTCTACTTCTATAATACATAGTAAAACCTCCAAAAATACTTATTACTTTACATTCCCCAAACCCAATTTTTAGGGACCAGTTCAGGTCTGAAGTCACTTTGCGAGGCTTACATGATAGAAACCACCCAAAAATGACCCCATTCTATAAACTACCCCCCTCAAGGTATTCAAAACTGATTTTACAAACTTTGTTAACACTTTAGGTGTTCCACAAGAATTAATGGAAAATAGAGATACAATTTAAAAATTTAACTTTTTTGGCAGATTTTCCATTATAATAATTTTTTTCCAGTTACAAATCAAGGGTTAACAGCCAAACCAAAATCAATATTTATGGCCCTGATTCTGTAGTTTACAGAAACACCCCATATGTGGTCTTAAACCGCTGTACGGGCACACGGCAGGGCGCGGAAGGAAAGGAATGCCATACGGTTTTTGGAAGGCAGGTTTTGCTGGACTGTTTTTTTTTACACCATGTCCCATTTGAAGCACCCCTGATGCAACCCTAGAGTAGAAACTCCATAAAAGTGACCCCATCTAAGAAACTACACCCCTCAATGTATTCAAAACAGATTTTACAAATGTCGTTAACCCTTTAGGTGTTCCACAAGAGTTATTGGCAAATGGAGATGAAATTTCTGTATTTCAATGTTTTGGTAAATTTTCCATTTAAATCCATTTTTCCCAGTAACAAAGCAAGGGTTAACAGCCAAACAAAATTCAATATTTATGGCCCTGATTCTGTAGTTTACAGAAACACCACATATGTGGTCGTAAACTGCTGTATGGGCACACGGCAGGGCGCAGAAGGAAAGAAATAAAAAATTCTTTCACGACTCCAATCAGGCAATCAGAATAACTCCCTGGATCAATGACCCCTCTATAGTAGCTATAGCCTGTAATATTATTACACTCCCAGAAATAACATCCAGGCCCCTCTTGAATCCTTTATTGTACTCACAGATCATCACCTCCTCAGGCAGAGAGTTCCATAGTCTCCATGCTCTTACCGTAAGAATCCTCTTCTATGTTTTTCTACAAACATTCTTTCCTCCTGATGCAGAGGAAGTAGCCCTCGTCACAGTCACAGTCCTGGGGATAAATAGATGATGGGAGAGATCTCTGTACTGACCCCTTATTATATTTATACTTATTAATTAGATCTCCCTCTCAGTCGTCTTTTTTCATAAATGAAAACCCTAATTTTGATAATCTATCAGGGTAACAGTAGTTTGCCCATTCCAGTTAATTACTTAGTTGCCCTCCTCTGGACCCTCTCCAGCTCTGCTATTTCTGCCTTGTTACAGGAGCCCGGAACTGTACATAGTACTCCATGTGTGGTCTGACTAGCGATTTGTAAAGTGGTAGGACTATGTTCTTATCACGGGCATCTGACCCCCTTCTGATGTTCTGATGCAACCCATTATCTTATTGGCCTTGGCAGCAGCTGCCTGACACTGGTTTTTGCAGCTTAGTTTGCTGTTTATTAAAATTCCTAGATCCTTTTCCAGGTCAGTGTTACCGAGTGTTTTATCATTTAGTATGTACGGGTGACTTGCATTATTCCTTCCCATGTGCATAACTTTACATTTGTTAGTGTTAAACCTCATCTGCCACTTATCTGCCCAAGCCTCCAATCTATCCAGATCCCTCTGTAGTAGTATACTGTCCATCCTCCGTCAGTGTAATTACTTTACACAGTTTAGTGTCATCTGTGAAAATTGATATTTTACTATGCAAGCCTTCTACAACATCATTAATAGATATATTGAAGAGAATAGGGCCACATACTGGCCCCTTGAGGTCCCCCCCCTATTGACAGAGACCCAATCTGAGTTGTGTACTGTTAATAACACCCTCTATTTATCCTATCAATTGAGCCGGTTACTTACCCCATACAGACGTTTTCTCCCAGTCCGAGCATTCTCATTTTATATACTAACCTTTTATGTGGTACAGTATCAAATGCTTTGGAGAAGTCCAGATATGAGACATCCATTGATTTGCCGCTGTCAAGTCTAGAACTTACCTCCTCATAGAAACTGATTAAATTAGTTTGGCATGACCGATCCCTCATGAAGCCATGCTGATATAGTCCGCAAATATCAGAAATAAGGGTCTGGCTATGATATTACTTAATTACCTTAGGATACGGGGGTGTATGCCATCCGGTCCTGGCGATTTGTCTATTTTAATCTTTTTAAGTCGCCGATGTACTTCTTCCTGGGTCACACAGGACACTTTTTTTTGAACAATAGATTTTTATTAAGTTTTTAAGTAGGTTACAAGTACAAATTGAGATATGTACAAAAGTGGGTATTGATTACCATTATGGCAAAAATGAAAACGGTCACAAGAATGCAATGATTACAAACTACAGTGGTCTAGTGAGTATAATCAAGGATCAGCATATACATGAGATTGGTAATAGACAAAGGTTATAATAGGACACAACCATGTGGTGAGCACTTTATGATCTAATGGAAGAGTTCAGAGGAATCCTACATATGATTGAGCCAAATATCCCATTTTAGAATAAAGGGAGCTTTTGAGTTCCTGGAGGAAGCCCAAAGCCCTTCATACAAGCAACTGTTATCTAATTCTCTAAGTATTCTACTGATTTTGGGGATCTCATCAGACTTCCAGCATGATGCAATTTTGGAGCGAGTAGCAAATATAGTATGACCTACTATCGATCTTGTATATATAGGGAGGTCCCCTAAGCCAATAGAAAGCAGAGGACCTACTATCGATCTTGTATATATAGGGAGGTCCCCTAAGCCAATAGAAAGCAGAGGACCTACTATCGATCTTGTATATATAGGGAGGTCCCCTAAGCCAATAGAAAGCAGAGCTAGCTTAGGCGATGGACTAATACAGGGCTGGCCAACCTGCGGCTCTCCAGCTGTTGTAAAACTACATTTCCCACCATGCCCTGCTGTAGGCTGATAGCTGTAAGCAGTCTAGGCATGCTGGGAGTTGTAGTTTTGCAACAGCTGGAGAGCTGCAGGTTGGCCAGCCCTGGACTAATAGACACTGAGCAAATGGTAGAGATAAATTCAAAAACTTTAAACCACAGCTTTTGAACCGGGAGGCACTCCCACCACATATGTAAATAAGTACCTATGGCTTTATTGCATCTCCAGCAGTAAGGTGAATAATCAGGGAAGATTTTGTTTAGTAAGTGAGGCGTTCTGTACCATCTGTATAGAATTTTTCTAGCCCCTTCAAGATGATCAGAACATCTCGAAAACTTGGAGGTAATTGTGAATGATTCACGCCATTCTGAGTCGGGTACAGTAGGACCTATTTCAGAATTCCACAGCTTAAGTACATAAGCCAAAAGGTCAGAGCAAGATTATTTTAAAAGTTGGTAACCTTTTGTTATACCCTTGTCGGATATTCTGGGCGAAAGAAGCCATTCATATAAGGAGGAGTTAGGTGGCTTAAATGTAAAGGTTTTTGGAGATTGCAATAAATGTCTGATTCTTAGAAATTTATAAAAATCTCTATTAGGGATACCAAAAGATTTGTGGAATCTGAGAGAAATCAATAAATGTGCCATCCTTCCATAGCTGTGAGATATTGGTAATACCTGAAAACAACCCAGTTTTCAATGGTAGATTTGATAATGCTAATTCACATTCTTCAAGGGGGCTGAAGAGATAGAAGTTGGAACGTTCTTTTCTGTTTCTAGCTAGGAAATACCACAGTTTAGATATCGCTGCTAGACGTAGATAGAGGAAGATATGTTTGGTACCGAAGGTGGCTACAGAGGATAGATGCAGTAAAACATTGGATTCACCTAAAAAATGTTTTTCCAGGAGAACCCATTTTTTGGTTAGATCTTCTCTGATTAAATATTGCCATGTATCTAATATCGAAGAGAAATAGTAGTGTCTGATTGAAGGAACATTTAGACCCCTTGAGGAGAGGGGTTTGTACAAGATATTTGCTTTCACCCTAGGTTTAAGTTTACCCCAAATATGATGATTAATTAATGTTTGAAGTTTTGTTAGGAAGAAGTTGGGGATTGTAATTGGAATATTACAGAACATATAAATTATTTTGAGAAGAATAGCCATATTTCAGTAGGAAGGCCTCAATCAATATTTGGTCAAAACAGGTATATTTAACCTCTTTTGTGGAAGCATATACACTCACCTATAAGAATATTAGGAACACCTGTTTCTATTTCTCATTAGGGAAATTATCTAGTCAACCACTCACATGGCAGTTGCTTCCATGCATTTAGGGGTGTGGTCCTGGTCAAGACAATCTCCTGAACTCAAACTGAATGTCAGAATGGAAAGAAAGGTGATTTAAGCAATTTTGAGCATGGCATGGTTGTTGGTGCCAGACGGGCGGACTGAGTATTTCACAATCTGCTCATTTACTGGGATTTTCACGCACAACCATTTCTAGGGTTTACAAAGAATGGTGTGAAAAGGGAAAAACATCCAGTATGCGGCAGTCCTGTGGGCAAAAATGCCTTGTGGATGCTAGAGGTCAGAGGAGAATGGGCCGACTGATTCAAGCTGATAGAAGAGCAACGTGGACTGAAATAACCACTCATTACAACCGAGGTATGCAGCAAAGCATTTGTGAAGCCACAACACGCACAACCTTGAGGCGGATGGGCTACAACAGCAGAAGACCCCACCGGGTACCACTCATCTCCACTACAAATAGGAAAAAGAGGCTACAATTTGCACGAGCTCACCAAAATTGGACTGTTGAAGACTGGAAAAATGTTGCCTGGTCTGATGAGTCTCGATTTCTGTTGAGACATTCAAATGGTAGAGTCCGAATTTGGCGTAAACAGAATGAGAACATGTATCCATCCTCTGATGGCTACTTCCAGCAGGATAATGCACCATGTCACAAAGCTTGAATCATTTTCAAATTGGTTTCTTGAACATGACAATGAGTTCACTGTACTAAAATGGCCCCCACAGTCACCAGATCTCAACCCAATAGAGCATCTTTGGGATGTGGTAGAATGGGAGCTTCGTGCCCTGGATGTGCATCCCTCAAATATCCATCAACTGCAAGATGCTATGCTATCAATATGGGCCAACATTTCTAAAGAATGCTATCAGCACCTTGTTGAATCAATGTCACGTAGAATTAAGGCAGTCTGAAGGCAAAAGGGGGTCCAACACCGTATTAGTATGGTGTTCCTAATAATTCTTTAGGTGAGTGTATATCGCACGCCTCAATCAATATTTGGTAGAAACAGGTATATTGAACCTCTTAATCGTATTTTGTGTGAGCAGGTATATTGCAGGCCTTAATCAATATTTGTTGAAAACAGGTATATTGAACCACTTAATCAGTATTTTGTGGAAGCAGGTATATCGTAAGCCTCAATAAATATTTGGTGGAAGCAGGTATATCGAACCCCTTAATCGTATTTTGTGGAAGCAGGAATATCGTAGGCCTCAATCAATATTTGGTAGAAACAGGTATATCGAACCCCTTAATCAGTATTTTGTGGAAGCAGGTATATGGCAGACCTCAATCAGTATTTTGTGGAAGCAGTTATATCAAACCCTTTAATCAGTATTTTGTGGAAGCAGGTATATCGCAGGCCTCAATTTATATTTGGTAGAAACAGGTATATCAAACCCATTAATCAATATTTTGTGGAAGCAGGTATATCGCACCCCTCAATTACCCCTTATCTAAAATTTGGTGGAAACTGGTATTTCGAACCCCTTAATCAGTATTTTGTGGAAGCAGGTATATCCTAGGCCTCAATCAATATTTGGTGAAAACAGGTATATCGAACCCCTTAATGAGTATATTGTGGAAGCAGGAATATCGCAGCCCTCAATTATTATTTTGTAGAAGCAGGTATATCAAAACACTTAATCAGTATTTTGTGGAAGCAGGTATATCGCAGGCCTCAATCAATATTTGGTAGAAACACTTATTTCGTACTTCTTAATCAGTATTTTGTGGAAGCAGGCATATCGTAGCCTTTAATCAGTATTTTGTGGAAGCAGGTATATCAAACATCTTAATCAGCATTTTGTGGAAGCAGGTATATAGCAGGCCTCAATCAATATTTGGTGGAAACAGGTATATTGAACCCCTTAATCAGTATTTTGTGGAAGCAGGAATATCGCACCCCTCAATCAATATTTGGTAAAAAACAGGTATATTGAACCCTTTAATCAGTATTTTTATGGAAGCAGGTATATCGCAGGCATCAATTAATATTTGGTGGAAAAAAGGTATATCGAACCCCTTAATCAGTATTTTATGTATGCAAGGTATATCGTAGGCCTCAATCAATATTTGGTATGGAAACAGATATATGAACCCCTTAATCAGTATTTTGTGGTAGCAGGTATATCGCAGGCTCAATTAATATTTGGTGTAAACAGGTATATCAAACCCCTCAATCAGTATTTTGTGGAAGCAGGCATATCGCACCCCTCAATCAATATTTGGTGCTAAACAGGTATATCGAATCGTTAATCAGTATTTTTGAGGAAGCGAGAATATCGCAGCCTCAATTATTATTTTGTAGAAGCAGGTATATCAAAACACTTAAATCAGTATTTTGTGGAAGCAGGTATATCGCAGGCCTCAATCACTATTTGTAGAAACACTTATTTCCGTACTTCTTAATCAGTATTTTGTGGAAGCAGGCATATCGTAGCCTTTAATCACGTATTTTGTGGAAGCAGGTATAAGCAAACATCTTAATCAGTATTTTGTGGAAGCAGGTATATAGCAGGCCTCAATCAATATTTGGTGGAAACAGGTATATTGAACCCCTTAATCAGTATTTTGTGGAAGCAGGAATATCGCACCCCTCAATCAATATTTGGTAAAAACAGGTATATTGAACCCCTTAATCAGTATTTTATGGAAGCAGGTATATCGCAGGCATCAATTAATATTTGGTGGAAAAAAGGTATATCGAACCCCTTAATCAGTATTTTATGTATGCAGGTATATCGTAGGCCTCAATCAATATTTGGTGGAAACAGATATATTGAACCCCTTAATCAGTATTTTGTGGTAGCAGGTATATCGCAGGCCTCAATTAATATTTGGTGTAAACAGGTATATCAAACCCCTCAATCAGTATTTTGTGGAAGCAGGCATATCGCACCCCTCAATCAATATTTGGTGTAAACAGGTATATCGAATCCGTTAATCAGTATTTTGTGGAAGCAGGTATATCGCAGCCCTCAATCAGTATTTTGTGGAAGCAGGTATATCAAACCGCTTAATCAGTATTTTGTGGAAGCAGGTGTATCGCAGGCCTCAATCAATATTTGGTGGAAACAGGTATATCAAACCCCTTAAACAGTATTTTGTGGAAGCAGGTATATCGTAGGCCTAAATAGATATTTGGTGAAAGCAGATATATCAAACCTCTTAATCGCTATTTTGTGGAAGCAGGAATATCACACTCCTCAATCAATCTTTGGTGGAAGTAGGTATGTCGAACCACTTAACCAGTATTTTGTAGAAGCAGGTATATCGTAGCCCTCAATCAGTATTTTGTGGAAGCAGGTGTATCAAACCTCTTAATCAGAATTTTGTGGAAGCAGGTATATCGTAGGCCTAAATCAATATTTGGTGAAAACAGATATATCAAACCCCTTATTCGGTATTTTGTGGAAGCAGGTATATCGCAGGCCTCAATCAATATTTGGTAGAAACAGGTATATCGAACCCCATAATCATTTTTTGTGGAAGCAGGTATATCGCAGCCCTCAATCAATATTAGGTGTAAACAGGTATATCGAACCCCTTAATCAGTATTTTGTGGAAGCAGGTATATTGCAGGCCTCAATCAATATTTGGTGGAAGCAGGGATATCAAACCCCTTAATCTGTATTTTGTGGAAGCAGGTATATCGCAGCCCTCAAACAGTATTTTGTGGAAGCAGGCATATCAAAACCCTTAATCTGTATTTTGTGGAAGCAGGTATATCGCAGCCCTCAAATAGTATTTTGTGGAAGCAGGCATATCAAAACCCTTAATCAGTATTTTGTGGAAGCAGGTAAATCACACTCCTCAATAAATATTTGGTGGAAGCAGGTATATCAAACCACTTAACCAGCATTTTGTGGAAGCAGCTATATTGCACCCCTTAATCAATATTTGATGGGAGCAGGTATATCGAACCCCTTAATAAGTATTTTGTGGAAGCAGGTATATCACACCCCTCAATTATTATTTTTTTCCTCAACAGTTATATCATACCACCCTGTTTATTTGGGGTAACGGGTTTATCGCAGCCCTCAATCAGTATTTTGTGGAAGAAGGTCTATCACACCCCTCAATCAATATGGTTTAGTCTAGTGATAGGAACCATTGCCACACTGAGATACCTTGCGGTGGTGCAAAAGTGCTCTGATGTGTTCCTGAAAGTAATAGATTGTCTAAAGTCTCAGTTCTCAACATAATCTTGAGGGATTAGCCAGTTTTGTCAGTTGCATATTATCGTGGTGCACCTTTCGCAGTGATTTATGATACTAAATTATTATAATAATATAATAAAGATTATTATAAATAATCCTGACTCTAGTTACTTTGCAGTTTAATGTTCTTCATGTTAGCCTAAAATTGGCAATTTTGAACTGGGAAGAGGATGTCTTTAGTGTCCTTGAATGGAATTATTGACAGGACGCACAAAACAATATCTTCCACACTGATAGGTATTGCACATCTTTCAATAAATGTCGCTGTTTGCAATTAGTATTCCTTTTGCACATCTGTAAAGTAGTTCTGTAAATTAATTTCAATACTCCCCTAACATCTGGAGCTAAACTTCAAATGTATTTTAGCTCAATGAATGAAGACCTAGTAAAGTTAGTCAGGACATCAATTATTACTGCTGGAGCAGACATGTATCATCAGGGTAAATGGGGTAAGACTGACACCTGAAAGAATCTTCTCACTCTCTGGAATTTGTGAAAATCTGTAGAAGGATTTTGCTGCAGGAGATATCCAGGAACTGTCTGTTAATATAAAACAGCCATTTGTAACATGGTAATTGCAAACATCACTGCTGCATAGAGATGAGCAAATCAAGTTTGGATACTTCTAATCATGTACAATTTGTTGCAGAAATTTCAGCAACTTGTCTGTATAGGGCATGCAGAAATTCAAACATATTTTGGAAATGTCCACATACAGATGCATCCAACTGAGTTTCAGTGGCCGATATTTTCGCAACATATCTTCTGTATGTCAATATACTCCTTTCTCTAACATAGACATTCTTCACTTAGGCATTATGTACACCGCCATTGTGTGGCCGTTCCATATATTGGGGACTGCAATTTGCGGTCCCCAATGCACGGGCAGCGTCCATGCGGCGGCCGGGACGAATCGAAACCCATGTTCTATTTTTTTTGCGGGCGGAGGCACAGACGCAAACACCATGGAAGCACTCTGTAGTGCTTCCGTTGGGTTTCCATGCTTCAGTTCCGCACCGTAGCTCCGGATTGCAGACCCATTCAAGTGAATGGGTCTGCATCTGTGATGCGGGGAGCACATGGCCGGTGCCCGCATATTGCGGACCCGCTGTTTACGAGCCGCAATACGGCCACGACCGGACAACGGCCATGTGCATGAGACCTTATAGGTTTGAGCCTGTTCTTTGTGCTTAACCCCTTAAGGACTGGGCCAATTTTCACCTTAAGGACCAGACTGATTTTTGCAAATCTGACATGTGTCACTTTATGTGGTGATAACTTTAAAACTTTTTTACTTATCCAAGCCATTCAGAGATTGTTTTCTCATTACATATTGTACTTCATGACAGTGGTAAATTTGAATCAAAATATTTCCATTTTATTTATAAAAAAATACCAAATTTACCCAAAAATTTGAAAAATTCTCAACTTTCCAAATTTATCTGCTTTTAAAACAGATACTTCATGTTTGGATCATTTTGTGAATGCCATTTTATTTTTTGGGGACGTTAGAAGGCATATAAGTTTAGAAACAAATCTTGAAATTTTTCAGAAAATGTCCAAAACCCACTTTTTAAAGACCAGTTTAAGTCTGAAGTCACTTTGTGAGGCTTACATATTAGAAACCACCCAAAAATTACCCCATTTTAGAAACTACACCCCTCAAAGTATTCAAAACTGATTTTACAAACTTTGTTAACCCTTTAGGTGTTCCACAATAATTAATGGAAAATGGAGATGACATTTCAGAATTTCACTTTTTTAGCAGATTTTCCATTTTTATATAATTTTTTCCACTAACAAAGCAAAGGTAAACAGTCAAACAAAACTTGATATTTATTGCCCTGATTCTGTAGTTTACAGAAACACCCCATATGTGGTCAAAAACTGCTGTATGGCCACATGGCAGTGCGCAGAAGGAAAGGAACTAGGGTTGAGGAACCCAAACTGTAAAGTTCGGGTTCGTACCAAACTTTAGGATTTTTGGACCCCGGGCCCGAACCCGAACATTTCCGTAAAAGTTCGGGTTCGGTGCTCGGCGCTTTCTTGGCGCTTTTTGAAAGGCTGCAAAGCAGCCAATCAACAAGCGGTTAACTGTCTGACCTAAGAAGCCATCACAGCCATGTCTACTAATGGCATGGCTGTGATTGGCCAGAGCAGCATGTGACCCAGCCTCTATATAAGCTTGAGTCACGTAGTGCTGCACGTCACTCTGCTGTTACAAGTGTAGGGAGAGGATGCTGCTGGACTTGTGATTTCAGGGAGAGAATAGGCGAGAATCTAACTCAGCGATCTACAGAGAAATAGTTGTGTGGGTGCAGGACACAATCGTTTTACCCTGCCCTGAGGCCATTGACCAAAAAAAGAAAAAACTTTTATAATTCTGTTACTTAAGTGGGCGGCGGCGGCGACGGCCATTTTATGCAAGCTCAGTGCACCAGCACTGCATCTGAGCTTTTGGGACATTGAAAATCAAAAAATTTTGGGCAAACTACAACATCTGGATTAGTCAGTGTGCAATTTAAGGTAGAAATACACCCATCATTTTCTGGGGTTTTAAAAACACACTTTTTTGCCAAAACATTGTATTTTCCTTATCTGCAAGTGTTAAATTCAAGTTTAATATATACAGCTTTAATATTCTGTTACCAAAAAAAGACTTTTTGGGCAATCTACAATATCTGCATTAGTCAGTGTGCAATTTAAACTAGAAATACACCCATCATTTTCTGGGGTTTGAAAAACACACTTTTGTTTTCAAAAAACAGTATTTTCCTGTTCTGCAAGAGTTAAATTCAAGTTTAATTTATACAGCTTTCATATTCTGTTACCAAAAAAACACTTTTTTGGCAATCTACAACATCTTGATTAGTCAGTATGCAATTTAAGCTAGAAATACACCCATCATTTTCTGGGGTTTGAAAAACACTTTTTTTTTTACAAAAAACTATATTTTCAGGCCTTGCAGCATCAGCACGTGTGAAATTACAGGCTTATATACTGCTGTAAAATTCAGTTGTTAAACAAACACTCGTTTGGGCACAAAAAATTTATTTGGCAGCCTTTGATGCAGATGTCATTGTGAGATACACCCTTAATACATTTGGATTACATTCAGAGATTGTAAATACCGCCATTTGGTGCACCAATATTGAATTCAGGCCTACACTGGTTCAGGCCCTGTGAGATAATCCCTCTACATACAGGGGTTTGATTCAGGGATTTGAAATACAGCCATTTGAAATACTGCCATTTTGGGCAAAGAAATATTTACTTCAGGCCTACACTGGTTCAGGCCCTGTGAGATACTCCCTCTACATACAGTGGTTTGATTCAGGGATTTGAAATACAGCCATTTGAAATACAGCCATTTTGGGCAAAGAAATATTTACTTCAGGCCTACACTGGTTCAGGCCCTGTGAGATAATCCCTCTACATACAGGGGTTTGATTCAGGGATTTGAAATACAGCCATTTGAAATACAGCCATTTTGGGCAAATAAATATTTACTGCAGGCCTACACTGGTTCAGGCCCTGTGAGATACACCCTCTACATACAGGGGTTTGATTCAGGGATTTGAAATACAGCCATTTGAAATACAGCCATTTTGGGCAAAGAAATATTTACTTCAGGCCTACACTGGTTCAGACCGTCTGAGATACTCCCTCTACATACAGGGGTTTGATTCAGGGATTTGAAATACAGCCATTTGAAATACAGCCATTTTGGGCAAAGAAATATTTACTTCAGGCCTACACTGGTTCAGACCGTGTGAGATACTCCCTCTACATACAGGGGTTTGATTCAGGGAGTTAAAATACAGCCATTTGAAATACAGCCATTTTGGGCAGAGAAATATTTACTTCAGGCCCACACTGGTTCAGACCGTGTGAGATACTCCCTCTACATACAGGGGTTTGAATCAGGCATTTGAAATACAGCCATTTGAAATAATGCCATTTTGGGCAAAGAAATATTTACTTCAGGCCTACACTGGTTCAGGCCGTGTGAGATACACCCTCTACATACAGGGGTTTGATTCAGGCATTTGAAATACAGCCATTTTGGGCTCAAAAATATTTTATTGATGCCTAGTCTGGTTCAGGCCGTGTGAGATACACCCTTTACATACTGTCGTTCTATTCTACTATTAATTAAACACCCATTTAGGGCAAGATCCTAAATTTGAAAAATATGAGGAGAGCATCACATAAGGGACATGGCCCAGTTCGTGGTGCTGCTGGTGGAGCTCCTGTTGCAGGGAGAGGATGTGGTCGATATGTGCCAGCTACACGCACAAGTGAAACCCCTTCCTCAGGTGCGAGTAGGCAACAAAACCTGCAGCGGTATTTGGTCGGGCCTAATGCTGCTCTACGAATGGTGAGGCCTGAACAAGTACAGGCGATACTAGATTGGGTTGCTGACAGTGGATCCAGTTCCTTCACATTGTCTCCCACCCAGTCTCCTGCTGAAAGACCACAGTTGGCACCTGCAGCCAATGCCCATCAGTCTTTCACTTCACCCCCTTGCAAATCAGCCAAGCAGTCTGAGCCCCAAGTCATGCAGCAGTCTCTTCTGCTTTTTGATGACTCTGTTAGCAGGGTTACCCAGGGCCATCCACCCTGCCCTGCCCCAGAAGTGGAAGAGATTGAGTGCACTGATGCCCAACCACTTATCTTTCAAGATGAGTACATGGGGGGACCATCGCAGCACATCTCGGATGATGACTAAACACAGGTGCCAACTGCTGGGGCTTTCGAAAGTGTGCAGGCCGACAAGGAAGGCAGGGGTGAAGACTGGGTGGAAGATGATGTGGAGGACAATGAGGTCCTCGACCCCACATAGAATCAAGGTCATGCGAGTGACCTATGTAGTTCGGAGGAAGAGGCGGTGGTCACACAGAGCCAACAGCACAGCGGAAGAGGGAGCAGGGTGCAAAAGCGGAGCGGCCGTCCTTTAGACAGTACGCCTCCTAATGCCCACCGCAGCAAGGGACCGAGCACACCAAAGCCAGCTCCAAGGAGTTCCCTGGCGTGGCAGTTCTTCAGACAATGTGCTGACGACAAGACACGAGTGGTTTGCACGCTGTGCAATCAGAGCCTGAAGCAAGGCATAAACGTTCTCAACCTGAGCACAACCTGCATGACCAGGCATTTAAGTGCAAAGCACGAGCTGCAGTGAAGTAGACACCTCAAAAAAACCAAGAAAGGTCTCTGGCTCCTCCTGCTTCCTCTTCTGCTGCAGTTGCGGCCTCTTCATCCACCTCTGGAGTGACAGTGCCACCTGGCACCCCTCAAACAGAGGATCTGCCAGCAACACCAACACCTGGGTCACCAAGCATCTCCACAATGTCCCACGGAAGCGTTTAGCTCTCCATATCCCAAACGTTGGAGAGGAAGAGGAAGTACCCCCCTACCCACCCGCAATCCCTAGCCCTGAATGCCAGCATTTCTAAATTACCGGCCATTGAAATGCTGTCATTCCGTCTGGTGGAGACAGATAGTTTTAAAGGCCTTATGGCGGTGGCTGTCCCACAGTACGTCGTGCCCAGCCGCCACTACTTTTAAAGGCGAGCCATCCCTTCACAACCAAGTAGGGGACAAAATCAGGTGTGCATTGCGCAATGCCATCTGTGGCAAGGTGCACCTCATTACGGATACGTGGACCAGTAAGCACGGTCAGGGATGTTATATCTCCATAACAGCACAATGGGTAAATGCAGTGGAGGCTGGGCCTGAGGCGGATAGCAGTTTAGCGCATGTCCTTCCACCACTGAGGATTGCAGGGCGCTTCAGTTTGCGTCCTGTTGCTTCCTCCTTCTACTCTGCTTCCTCATCCTCTACCAGCTCCTCATCCGGTCAGTGTAACACCTTCACCACCAACTTCAGCACAGCCAGGGGTAAACAACAGCAGGCAGTTTTAAAACTTATCTGTTTGGGGGACAAACCCAACACCGCGCAGGAGCTGTGGACGGGCCTTGAACAACAGACTGAGGAGTGGTTTGTGCCAGTCAGCCTCAAGCCCGGCCTGGTGGTGTGCGATAATGGGCAAAATCTCGTAGCAGCTCTGGGACTAGCCTGTTTGACGCACATCCCTTGCCTGGTGCATGTGCTGAATTTGGTGGTGCAGAGATTCCTTAAAAATTACCCCGATATGTCAGAGCTGCTGCATAAAGTGCGGGCCGTCTGTGAGCGCTTTTGGCGTTCTCACCCTGCTGTTTCAGCTGCAGCACGCACGGGTGAGTCGCTCGGCGGAACAGCACCACTTCACCACCAATGACTGGGCCTCCATGCGAGACCTGTGTTCCTTGTTGCGCTGTTTCGAGTACTCCACCAACACGGCCAGTGCCGATAACGCCGTTCTCAGCGTTACTATCCCACTTCTATGCCTCCTTGAAAAAACCGTGATCGTAAGATGAGCGAGTAAAAGCGCACGCTGGTAGACGCGCTGCTGGTGGCATTCCCACCTGACAGCGGGAGCACAGTGGAAGCAGAAGGCGAAGGCAGAGGATGAGGAAGAGGTCGCCAACGCAGCTGGGGCACCGTCAGCACCTCAGAAGGAAGGGTTAGCATGGCCGAAATGTGGAAAAGTTTTGTCAGCACGCCACAACAACCAGCACCACCAGCTGATATGGAACGTCTTAGCAGGAGGCAGCATTTCACCAACATGGTGGAGCAGTATGTGTGCACACGCCTACACGTACTGAATGACGGGTCTGCCCCCTTCAACTTCTTGGTCTCCAAATTGGGCACATGGCCTGAGCTTGCCCTTTACGCCTTGGAGGTGCTGGCCTGCCCTGTATCCAGTGTATTATCTGAACGTGTGTTTAGCACGGCAGGGTGCGTCATCACAGACAAGCGCAGCCGCCTCTCCACAGCCAATGTAGACAAGCTCACGTTCATTAAAATGAACCAGACATGGATCCCTCAGGACTTGGCCGTACCTTGTGCAGAATAGACATGTATACCGGCACTAAGCAGCCATTATTATACTGCAGTGCAATTGCTTATGTTTGTATTTTGGATATTTCACACTCTTTTGGAGTGTACCTTAATTTTACAAAATTAAATTAAAACCAAAAACCTGTGTTGGCTATCTCATCCTCCTCCACCGCCGCTTCAACCTACTCCGCTACGTCCACCGCCTCCTCAAACTCCTACTCCATATGGAACTCCACCTCATAAATCCATTTTTATTTTCACTACTTTGTCATTAACATTTTCTGGTGAAATTAACCAATTTTTGGGTGTATAGTACCACTGCTATATCTAGTAGGCCGGTTAACAAAAAATATATATTTGTCAGTTACATTTTCAGTTGAAATTCAACAATTTTTGGGTGTGAAGTACCACTGCTATACCTAGTAGACAGGTTAAACAATAAAAAAATGGCTGTTACATTTTATGGTGAAATTCACAAATTTTTGGGTGTGATGTACCACTGCTATACCTAGTAGACCGGTAAAAAAAATAAATGTCAGTTACATTTTCTGGTGAAATTCAGCAATTTTTTGGTGTGAAGTACCACTGCTATACCTAGTAGACCGGTAAAAAAAAAAAAAAAACATTTGTCAGTTACATTTTAGGGTCAAATTCTGCAATTTTTGTGTGTTATATACCCCTCCTCTACCTAGTTGACAGCTTAATAAATTTCAATAATTTTTATTTTACATTTTCGGGTGACAATAAACAATTGTTTTCTGTCATAGACCCCTGCTCTACCAAGTAGACAGGTTAATTAATTTCTGTAATTTTTCTGTTACATTCTTGGGTTGACATTATACAATTTTAGACGTGAATAAACCCCTGCTCTGCATAGGTGACAGGGAATAAAATTTCTGAAATGCTTCTTTAATTGATGCGCGCCACCTCCTTTGATTCAATGCTTAAACTTAAACAAGTTGTACCACATTTAAGCTTCAATACTTTGTCCAACATTTCCGCTATACTCTTTTGGCTAACATTTGCGCCTCAATAGCTTTTCCCACAATTCCACTTGATTCTTTTGGACCACATTTGGGCTTCTGTAATTTGTCCCACATTTGCGCCTCAATAACTTTTCCCACATTTCTTCTCGATCCCAATTTTTAAAAATAAATTTATCTCCCTTAAATTTGGTCTCTTTTTCTCACGCTCCCTCTCCGGCCTGGAACCCTGATTCCCCGCCACCCGTAATCACCATGGTAGGCGCATAAAAGAACATCGAAAGTTGATAGAGCAGATATCAAATTGGATCGTGAACATCACGGGGATGTGCGACATGATGGGGCAGTAAGAATGCACACGCAACTAACTGACAGGGGTCAGCCTCTGCAACTTCTGGGTCTCCAAATTGGGCACATGGCCTGAGCTTGCCCTTTACGCCTTGGAGGTGCTGGCCTGCCCTGCAACCGGTGTATTGTCTGAACGTGTGTTTAGCACGACTGGAGGGTTATATTTCCCAATATTTTGGGGTGTACCCTAATAAAAAAATAATAATATTTAAACCAAAAATCTGTGTAGGCTACCTCCTCCTCCTCCACCGCCACTTCCACCTACACCGCCACATCCACCGCCTCCTCAACCTCCTACTCCATATGGACCTGGTCCTCCTAGATCAAGATTATTATTTATTATTTTTACATATTTTATGTTATTTAAAGTCATTTCCCTATCCACATTTGTTTGCAGAGCACTTGCTATGCTCTTAACCACATTTTGATGACATTTGCAGCCCTCTAGCCCTTTCCATGACATTTTTACAGCCATTTTAGTGCTCAAAAGTTTGGGTCCGGATTGACTTCAATGGGGTTCGGGTTCGGGGTCAAGTTCGGGTCCCGAACTCGAACTTTTTTCCGAACTTCGGCCGAACCCGTCAAACCCGAACATCCAGGTGTCCGCTCAACTCTAAACGGAATGCCCTATGGTTTTTAGAAGGCAGATTTTGATGGACTGGTCTTTTGACACCATGTCCCATTTGAAGCTACCTTGATGCACACCTAGAGTAGAAACTCCAAAAAAGTGACCCCATTTTAGAAACTATAGCCCTCAAGGTATTCAAAACTTATTTTACAAACTTTGTTAACCCTTTAGATGTTCCACAAGAATTAATGGAATATGGAGATTAAATTTCAGAATTTCACTTTTTTGGCAGATTTTCCATTTTAATTTTTTTTTTTCCGATAACAAAGCAAATGTTAACAGCCAAACAAAACTCAATATTTATTGCACTGATTATGTAGTTTACAGAAACACCCCATATGTGGTCAAAAACTGCTGTATGGCCACACGGCAGGGCGCAGAAGGAAAAGAAAGCCATATGGTTTTTGGAGGGCAGATTTCACTGGGATAATTTTAACTTGCTATATCACATTTGAAGCCTCCCTGATGCACCCCAGAGTAGAAACTACAAAAAAGTGACCCCATTTTGGAAACTACGGGATAAGCTGGCAGTTTTGTTAGTACTATTTTAGGGTACAGATGATTATTTAGTTGTTCTATGTTACACTTTTTGTGAGGCAAGGTAACAAAAAAATAGCTGTTTTGCCACTGTTTTTATTTTTTGTTATTTACAACGTTCATCTGAGGTTAGATCATGAGCTATTTTTATAGAGTCGGACGCGACAATACCAAATATGACTTTTGGTTGTTTGTTTCAGTTTTACATAATAAAGCATAAAAAAAAGGATTTTTTAGGCTGGGCTCACACGGGTGTTGCAGGTGCGTTGAGGGAAAAGATGCGGGTGCGTTGTGGGAACATGCATGATTTTTCCCCACCAGTGCAAAGCATTTTAATGCGTTTTGCACGCGCGTGAGAAAAATCGGCATGTTTGGTACCCAGACCAGAACCCGGACTTCTTCACAGAAGTTCGGGTTTGGGTTCAGTATTCTGTAAATTGTATTATTTTCCCTTATAACATGGTTATAAGGGAAAATAATAGCATTCTTTAATACAGAATGCTTAGTAGAATGTCAATTGAGTCTAAAAAAATAAATAAAATCATCTGAGGTTAGATCATGAGCTATTTTTATAGAGCAGGTTGTTACGGACGTGACAATACCAAATATGACTTTTGGTTGTTTGTTTCAGTTTTACATATTAAAGCATTAAAAAAAAAAATATATAAGATTTTTTAGGCTTGGTTCACACGGGCGTTGCAGGTGCGTTGCGGGAAAAGATGCGGGTGTGTTGCTGGAACATGCACGATTTTCCCCAGCGAGTGCAAAGTGTTTTAATGCGATTTGCACGCACGTGAGAAGTTCTGGTTTGGGTTCAGTATTCTGTAAATTTTATTATTTCCCCTTATAACATGATTATAAGGGAAAATCATAGCATTCTTTAATACAGAATGATTAGTAGAAGGTCAATTAAGGGTTAAAAAAATAAAAAAATTGCTCACCTCCTTCAATTGATCACGTAGCTGCCGGTCTCCTGTTCTTTCTTCAGGACCTGTCAAAGGACCTGGGGTGACGTCACTGAGCTCCTCACCTGGTCCATCACCTGGTGGATCATGTGATGTATCATGTGATAAGCACAGTGATGTCACCACAGGTCCTTTGACAGGTCCTGAAGAAAGAACAGGAGACCAGCAGCTACGCGATCAATTGGAGGAGGTGAGTTAATTTTTATTTTATTTTTTTAACCCTCAATTGTCCTTCTACTAAGCATTCTGTATTAAAGAATGCTATTATTTCCACTTATAACCATGTTATAAGGCAAAATAATACAGTAAATAGACTTTCATCTTAGCAACCATGCATGAAAATCGCACCGCATCCGCACTTGCTTGCGATTTTCACGCAGCCCCAGTCACTTCTATGGGACCTGCATTGCATGAAAAACGCACAATATAGAGCATGCTGCGATTTTCACGCAACGCACAAGTGATGCGTGAAAATCACCACTCATGTGCACAGCCCAATAGAAATCAATAGGTCCGGATTCAGTGCAGGTGCAATGCATTCACCTCATCTTGCCCGTGTGAACCCAGCGTTAGGCCCCTTTCACACGTGCGAGTATTCCGCGCGGATGAGATGCGTGAGGTGAACGCGTTGCACCCGCACTGAATACCGACCCATTCATTTCTGAGGGCTGTTCATATGAGCGGTGATTTTCACGCATCACTTGTGCGTTGCGTGAAAATCGCAGCATGCTCTATATTCTGCGTTTTTCACGCAACGCAGGCCCCATAGAAGTGAATGGGGTTGCCTGAAAATCGCAAGCATCCGCAAGCAAGTGCGGATGCGGTGCGATTTTTACGCATGGTTGCTAGGAGACGATCGGGATGGAGACCCGATCATTATTATTTTCCCTTATAACATAGTTATAAGTATGAATACAGAATGCATAGTAAAATAGCGCTGGAGGGGTTAAAATAACTCACCTTAGTCCACTTGTTCGCGATGCCGACATCTCATTCTGTCTCCTTTGCTGAACAGGACCTGTGGTGAGCATTAATTACAGGTAAAGGACCTGTGGTGACATCACTCCGGTCATCACATGATCCATCACATGATCTTTTACCATGGTGATGGATGATGTGATGACCAGAGTCATTATTTTTTTTTAACCCAGCGCTATTTTACAGTCGTGGCCAAAAGTTTTGAGAATTACATAAATATTGGAAATTGGAAAAGTTTTTTTTTTTTTTTTTTCTTAAGTTTTTATAATAGCAATTTGCATATACTCCAGAATGTTATGAAGAGTGATCAGATGAATTGCATAGTCCTTCTTTGCCATGAAAATTAACTTAATCCCAAAAAAAACTTTCCACTGCATTTCATTGCTGTCATTAAAGGAACTGCTGAGATCATTTCAGTAATCGTCTTGTTAACTCAGGTGAGAATGTTGACGAGCACAAGGCTGGAGATCATTATGTCAGGCTGATTGGGTTAAAATGGCAGACTTGACGTGTTAAAAGGAGGGTGATGCTTAAAATAATTGTTCTTCCGTTGTTAACCATGGTGACCTGCAAAGAAACGCGTGCAGCCCTCGTTGCGTTGCATAAAAATGGCTTCAAAGGCAAGGATATTGTGGCTACTACGATTGCACCTCAATCAACAATTTGTAGGATCATCAAGAACTTCAAGGAAAGAGGTTAAATTCTTGTTAAGAAGGCTTCAGGGCGTCCAAGAAAGTCCAGCAAGCGCCAGGATCGTCTCCTAAAGAGGATTCAGCTGCGGGATCGGAGTGCCACCAGTGCAGAGCTTGCTCAGGAATGGCAGCAGGCAGGTGTGAGGGCATCTGCACGCATAGTGAGGTGAAGACTTTTGGAAGATGGCCTGGTGTCAAGAAGGGCAGCAAAGAAGCCACTTCTCTCCAAAAAAAACATCAGGGACAGATTGATCTTCTGCAGAAAGTATGGTGAATGGACTGCTGAGGACTGGGGCAAAGTCATATTCTCCGATGAAGCCTCTTTCCGATTGTTTGGGGCATCTGGAAAAAGGCTTGTCAGGAGAAGAAAAGGTGAGCGCTATCATCAGTCCTGTGTCATGCCAACAGTAAAGCATCCTGAGACCATTCATGTGTGGGGTTGCTTCTCATCCAAGGGAGTGGGCTCACTCACAATTTTGCCCAAAAACACAGCCATGAATAAAGAATGGTACCAAAACACCCTCCAACAGCAACTTCTTCCAACAATCCAACAACAGTTTGGTGAAGAACAATGCATTTTCCAGCACGATGGAGCACCGTGCCATAAGGCAAAAGTGATAACTAAGTGGCTTGGGGACCAAAACGTTGACATTTTGGGTCCATGGCCTGGAAACTCCCCAGATCTTAATCCCATTGAGAACTTGTGGTCAATCCTCAAGAGGCGGGTGGACAAACAAAAACCCACTAATTCTGACAAACTCCAAGAAGTGATTATGAAAGAATGGGTTGCTATCAGTCAGGAATTGGCCCAGAAGTTGATTGAGAGCATGCCCAGTCGAATTGCAGAGGTCCTGAAAAAGAAGGGCCAACACTGCAAATACTGACTCTTTGCATAAATGTCATGTAATTGTCGATAAAAGCCTTTGAAACGTATGAAGTGCGTGTAATTATATTTCACTACATCACAGAAACAACTGAAACAAAGATCTAAAAGCAGTTTAGCAGCAAACTTTGTGAAAACTAATATTTTTGTCATTCTCAAAACTTTTGGCCACGACTGTACTATGTATTCTGTATTCAGAATGCTATTATTTTCCCTTATAATTATGTTATAAGGGGAAATAATACAATCTACAGAACACCGATCCCAAGCCCGAACTTCTGTGAAGAAGTTCAGGTTTGGGTACCAAACATGCGCGATTTTTCTCACGCGAGTGCAAAACGCATTACAATGTTTTGCACTCGCAAGGAAAAATCGCGGGTGTTCCCGTAACGCACCCGCACATTTTCCCGCAACGCCCGTCTGAAAGAAGCCTTAGTGTCTCCATATTCTGAAAGCCATATATTATTATTTTTTTTTGGGCGAATATCTTTTGTAGGGGCTCACTTTTTTCAGTATAAGATGACGGTTGATTGGTACAAATTTGGGGTGCATATGACTTTTTTATCGCTTGCTATTACACTTTTTGTGATGTAAGGTGACAAAATGTTTTTTTTTTTTTTTTTAACGTATTCACCTGAGGGGTCAAAAATGATATTTTTATAGAAAAGGTTGATACGGACTCGGCAATACCTAATATGTATACTTTTTTTATTTATTTAAGTTTTATACACTAATATCATTTTTGAAACAAAAAAAATTTTGTTTTAGTGTCACCATAGTCTGAGAACCATATTTTTTTTATTTTTTGGGCGATTCTCTTAGCTAGGGTATCATTTTTTGCGTGATGAGATGACGGTTTGATTGGTACAATTTTGGGGTGCGTATGATCGCTTGCTATTACACTTTTTGTGACGTAAGGTGACAAAATGGCTTTTTTACACATTTTTTATGATTTTCTCTCCGGTCATTTGAAATTTTTATTGAGAAGGTTGATAGGGACGCGGCAATATCTAATATGTATACTTTTATTAAATTTTTTTACATTTAACACAATAAATGCATTTTTGAAATAAAAAAAATCATGTTTTAGTGTCTCCGTAGTCTGAGAGCCATAGTTTTTTTTTTTTTGGGCGATTGTCCTATGTAGGGGCTCATTTTTTGCGGGATGAGATGACGGTTAGAGTGATGTAAGGTGACAGAAATTGCATTTTTTTAATACAGTTTTTATTTTTTATGAAGTCTACCAGACGGGGTGGATCATGTGATATATTTATAGAGCAAATCGTTATGGACGCGGCGATACCTAATATGTGTGTTTTTTCATTTTTTTTCTATTTTGTATTATAAAATCAGGGGAAAGGGGCGTTTTTTTTTTTTACTTGAAACTTTATTTTTTTAATTCAAAACATGGGGGTCTGATCCCCTCTTAAATGCATTACAATACATCTGTATTGTAATGCATTGCTAGTTCGTGTACTACAGTGAGTAGTAAACAAACAGGTTGCCTAGGAGACCCAGCCTGAGGCTGGATCTTCTCAGCACCCGTAGAAGGCAGGTCCCAATACCGTGCAGGGCATTGGGCAGCCTCTGCACGGCATTGTACTGCCTTGTCACACATCAGGTCCCCGCCACAGGAGCGCGGAGACTCGATGCGCTGCTTCACCTGCCGCAAACCACTTCTATGTAGCGGTCAGCGCGGACCGCGGCATAGAAGGGGTTAATCCGCCGGCATCGCTGTTTACAGCGATGCCGGCAGATACAGCAGGGGCCCGGCTACCAGGGACTGCCGGACCACTGCAGTGGTGGGGCGCGCACTGCTCCGGTGCCCGCCCGATCTTTCCGCCGTGCATGTACGGCGGAATGCATTCTGGCAATGCATCCCCCGCCGTACATGCTCGGCGTTCTGCGTTATGGGGTTAAAAGCATATGTCTATCCTCGCATACTTTAAAAACAAATAATAAATATTTTTATGTCTAATATAAAAAAAAGGCTTTGAAAAAAGGTTTTGATTCTATATACCTCACCAGCGCTTTGGATTGTGAATAGTTCTGACCTGACTTCTGACTTTGGCTACTCCTTTTGACCCTGATTCTTGGATTATGAATTGACTTTTCTGCATCTCCTGGTTTGAACCTGGCTTGGTTCTTGGACTCGCTTCTGCTTGATGTATGTGGACTTGATGGCTCATGTATAACCTTGGCTTGGTATTATTTATTGATCTGCTTTCTGATTTGGCATCATTGTTCTCTCTTGGTTTTGATCCAACATGTTTGACTCTACTTTTGTTCTTAGTTGTTCTCAGTATTTGTGTGCCTGCCTGTTGCTTTATTTATAGTTTTTTCCCCTCTGCTTTTCCCTGGTAAGCCCCAGCACGTAAATAATCAGGGACCATAAAGCATTTGAGGTCCACCACTTAGGGTGGTCGTGCAACTAGACATGAATAGAATTGCGGGTAGAATTTAGGGTTCACTTGTTTCCCTTATGACAGTGAAAGGTATCGAATGCAGGTAGGCCAGTTCAGCACCTGGAGTCTTCTTCTGCAAACAGTGATGGTCAGTTCGCAGTGTTCGCCAGCGAACACATGCGGGCTGCCATCTTGACTCACCCTTCTGGCGATGCACAGGTAAACCCTTACCTGTGCCTGTGCCGGGAGCCGGTCTGAAATCAAATGCGGTCACTGGGAGCAGGCAGTTCCGAGAACAGCCGCCGGGGGCCTTCACCCGGCTGTTCTCAGAACTGAAATAAAGTGGCCTAAATGTTCAGCACGTCAGCATTGAAGCTGCCCACGCCATAGGAACTAATGCAACCCCATACCATCAGAGTTGGAGGCTTTTGAACTATGTGCTGACAACAAACTGGATGATCCCTTTTTTTCTTGTGTCTACAGAACATGGCATTCACAGTTTTCAAAAATAATTTAAAATTTTGACACATGCAGAGGAATTGCTCCCCGGTTATAAACACGCCACAGTGTTTGGGTTTTTGAGCATTTCCTCCCATTTAGGTTACTTTATTTCAGTTATAAAACTTTACAGGCCCAAAAGTCCTTTTAAGGACTATTGTGTGTGGCAGCAATATTTATTTTTAGCGCATCCTGCACTAAATAGCATGCAATAGTTAGGCCGCTGCAGACAGGACATTCTCTGCGCTACATCTCCTGTGTAACGTTTCCATTTGCCAAATACCTGCGACATTCCCAGTAAGTTTATATTAGCCGCTGGTGACATCAGCGACATTATCTGCGGTATTTCTCCTGTGTAACGTTTCCGCATCCCAAATATCTGTGACATTCCCTGTAAATTGTTATTAGCCGCTAATGACATCAGCGACATTATCTGCGGTATTTCTCCTGTGTAACGTTTCCTCATCCCAAATACCTGTGACAATCCCTGTAATTTTATATTATCTGCTGCTGACATCAGAGACATTATCTGAGGTATTTCTCCTGTGTAACGTTTTCATATCCCAAATAACTCTGACATTCCCTGTAATTTTATATTAGCCGCTGGTGACATCAGCAACATTATCTGCGGTATTTCTCCTGTGTAACGTTTCCACATCCCAAATACCTGTGACATTCCCTGTGATTTTTTATTAGCCACTGCTGACATCAGCGACATTATCTGAGGTACAGTTGTGTTCAAAATTATTCAACCCCCACTGAAATTGAGTGTTTTTGCCAGTTTGACATTGATTTTGATAATTTCAGTCATCTTGTTTACAATTAAATCAAAGAGGCACTTGTAAGTCAGACAAATATAACATAACATTTATAATGAAATAACCACAAATGTCTTTTCTGTGCTCACATCATTATCAGTTTTATTCAACCCCCAAGTGACATTCAATCTTAGTACTTAGTACAACATCCTTTTCCAGTTATAACAGCTTTTAAACGTGAAGCATAGCTTGACTCAAGTGTCTTGCAGCGATCTACGGGTATCTTCGCCCATTCTTCATGGGCAAAAGCCTCCAGTTCAGTCACATTCTTAGGCTTGCGTGCTGCAACTGCTTTCTTTAAGTCCCACCAGAGGTTCTCAATCGGATTTAAGTCTGGTGACTGCGATGGCCACTTCAAAATGTTCCAGCCTTTAATCTGCAACCATGCTCTAGTGGACTTGGAGGTATGCTTGGGATCATTGTCCTGTTGAAAGGTCCAATGTCTCCCAAGCCTCAGGTTTGTGACGGACTGCATCACATTTTCATCCAATATCTCCTGGTACTGAAGAGAATTCATGGTACCTTGCACACGCTGAAGCTTCCCTGTACCTGTAGAAGCAAAACAGCCCCAAAGCATGATTGACCCCCCGCCATGCTTCACAGTAGGCAAGGTGTTCTTTTCTTCATAGGCCTTGTTCTTCCTCCTCCAAACATAGCGTTGATCCATGGGCCCAAACAGTTCTAATTTTGTTTCATCAGTCCACAGAACACTTTTGTGGTTTGTCCACATGACTTTTGGCATACTGCAGTCGACTCTTCTTATTTTTTGGAGACAGCAAGGGGGTGCCCCTGGGAGTTCTGGCATGGAGGCCTTCATTACGCAGTGTGCGCCTTATTGTCTGAGCTGAAACTTCAGTACCCACATCTGACAAATCTTTTTTCAGTTCCTCAGCAGTCACACGGGGACTTTTCTCCACTTTGTGCTTCAGGTAGCGCACAGCAGTCGAAGTCAGCATCTTCTTTCTGCCATGACCAGGTAGCGTTTCAACAGTGCCCTTTGCCTTGAATGTGCGAATGATGCTTCCTATGGTGTCTCTTGGTATGTTTAACATCTTTGCAATCTTCTTATAGCCATTGCCCTTCCTGTGAAGAGAAATCACCTCTTCTCTTGTCTTCCTGGACCATTCTCTTGACTTCACCATGTTTGTAAACACACCAGTAAATGTCTAGAAGGAGCTGAGTATCACAGTCCTTTTAAATCTGCCTAATTGGTGCTTATTATGCTTGATTGCTGCTCCTTGACATCCACAGGTGTTTTCAATACCTGATCGAAAACACTTGAATGAACCTCTGTTCTTAAGAATGGTAGTCTTTAAGGGGTTGAATAATTGTGTCAATGAAGAAATCACAAAAAAACATTTAATACTGTATTACAAAAACAATTGATGTCATTTTAGTTGCATTTGGTTCTTTAAAAAGTCCTTGTAAGATTTCATTCTGAACACAATTACAAATGTACACTAAATTCCCTAAAACCCTTTACAGCATTGGGGGTTGAATAATTTTGAACACAACTGTATATCTCCTATGTGACGTTTCCACATCCCAAATACATTACAAATCCTACGCTACTGTAAGTGTGACATACTTTCAAGCATAAATAACATTTAATATGAAGAAGGCGAGCAGTAAGGGACAGGGAAGGGCCGTGATGTTGATGGTGCACGCAGAGGCCGTGGCCCTGGGCGCGTTGAAACTGTGCCTGCTGCCAGAGCACAAGAAAAACAATCATCCACAATCAGGGCCTTCTTTAGTATAGATAGGACCCTGGGCAAGAATTTACTTGGGCCCCCTGGATTCCACCTTCCCTTACCGTAGCATGCATTGATTCGGCCGTCGCCACGACCCTTATTGCCTGCACTATGCCAAGTCCGCTCCATGTCTGCAACAATAATGTTTGATGCCTGCAATAATGATGTCTGAATAAAGAAGCTACATTTTTGTCGAGTGCCACCCACATTTGTTTTCTCCTTCGTGACATAAGTTGTGATTTGGAGGCAGAGCACCATCTGTAGTGAGGAAAATCCGGCATCGGAGGTTTTTTGTGTCTTGGGAGAAAGTTTTGGGCTGTGCCACCCTGTTGTGCTCTTTAGAAAATTTTACTTTGTTAATTCAGACATTAGTGCCGGCCACACGACAGATCATCCAACGCCACCTTCCAATCCCCCCTCCTCCCCAAGTATGAAGCCGGTGTGTGCATTATCCATTCTTTCTTTCTGAATTCAGAGTTACTGCCGGCCGCACCACAGATCCCCCAATCATCGCCCCCTTCCCCCTCGAGGTGAAGCCGGTGTGTGCATACATTGACAAAAAAAATAACTACTTAACTACCGCTAACTACTTCTTACGCTCCGTACTTGCGGGCTGCCAAGGCATGAGTTTGTTGAGCAATCCCGTCGGGAGTTCACAGGTCTTGCGGGATTGCGCAACAAACTCACGCCTGGGCAGCCTACAAGTACTTAACGTAAGAAGTAGTTAGAGGTAGTTAAGTAAGTTTGCTGACATTGAGCGCAGCGCATCCGCACTTAACTTTTAGGGAGGCCCGCCGTCGCACTTGCCAGTCGCGCAGTGGACAGCGGGGCTCAAGAGGCAGCTGCCTTGGGCCCCCCAGGAGCAACTGGGCCCAGGTCAGCTGACCCTTTTGTCCCGCGTTAAAAACGGCCCTGTCCACAATACCTAACTTCATGTCCCAGTTTGCAGGGCGGCGCAGGACAACGCTTTCAAAGTCAGACCAGTGCGACCAAGTGGTTGGTTGGATTGCAGCAGATAATGCTTCCATTCGGTTAAGCACCACCCTGTCTTCCACCAAGTCCAGTCTCAGTGGCCAAGAGTCTGGTTAACACAATCCTCACCCTGATCCTCCTTCCTCGCACCATGGAGAGTCTTGTCAAAATAGTGATCCCACACTTGGATATTCCAAGGAGCTCTTTTCAGCGCCATTCCTTCATTTGGGTCTCTCAACAAGCCCACTTGAAGAGGTACATGAGATCTTGTGCCCTGATTGCCAAATTCTTGAGCATCCACAGTCACAAGAAGATGACGGTGGGGAACCCCAGGCATTTGAACGCAAATACCCAGCCACCCACCCACATGCCATAGCACTAAATGCGCAACTTTCCAAATTACTTGCCCTGAAACTGTTGCCATTTAGGCTTGTGGACATTGAGGCCTGCCGTGTTACGCAGTCCCCAGCCGCCACTATTTTTCACTGTGTGCCGTGCCCGCCTTACACCAGCATTTGTCCCGTAACATCACCCGTGCCCTGACCAACCCAGTTACTGGAAAGGTCCACTTAACCACGGACACATGGACAAGTGCTTTTGGTCAGGGACACTACATTTTGGTGAACGTTGTGGAGGCTGGGAGCAAGTCGTACCCTGGGATGGCAAAGGTGCTACCGACGCCAAGGATTGCGGGCCCTAATTCCATCAGGGTTTCCGCCACCACCTACGTTAGTGGCTCCAACCCCCACTTCGCCTCCTCCGCCTCCTCCTCCACTTCCACCTCAGAATTATCCTCTTGCAGCATCAGTCAGCCATCAGTCGATAGCTGAAAGCAGTGTAGCACTGCAGTGGGGAAGCGTCAACAGGCCGTGGTTAAGCTGATCTGCTTAGGTGACAAACAGCACACCGCCGCAGACTGAGACCAGACTGAGCTGTGATCTCGCCACTCAACCTAGAACCATGCCTGATTGTGTCTGATAATGGCCGTAACTTGGTGGTGGCTTTGGAGCTCAGCAAGCTCACACACATCCAATTCCTAGCCCACGTCTTCAACTTAGTGGTTCAGCGGTTTCTCAAAACCTACCCCAATTTGCCTGAGAATCTGGTGAAGGTGCATCTTGTATGTGCCCATGCCCATTTCCGCAAGTCATTGACAGAATCCGCCGGTCTGTCAACAGCTGCAGCAGCACTTACAATTGTCAGCTCTCCGACTGTTGTACGACGTGAGCACGCGCTGGAACTCAACGTTCCACATGTTGGCCAGGCTTTGTGAGCAGCAGAGGGCAGTAGTAGAATACCAGCTGCAACATGGTTGTCGCCTTTCCAGTCAGCTTCCGCTCTTCACAAGCGAGGAGTGGGCATTGATGTCTGACCTCTGTGAGGTTTTAAGAAACTTTGAGGAATCGACACAGATGGTGGGCAGCGATAACGCTATTATCAGCGTCACCATCCCACTTCTGTGCCTACTCAAACGCTCACTGCTCACAATTAAGGCCGACGCTTTGCATGTGGAAGAGGTGGAAATGGGGGAAGACATTACACAGGGTAATAGCCAGACCACCCTCAGTTCGTCTTCTCAGCGCAAATTGATGATGAGGAGGAGGAGCAGGAGACGTTGCCTCCGATACAGAGGGTAGTACCCATGGAAGTTTAATTCCATCTGTTCAGCATGGGTGGGCAAAAGAGGAGGAAGAGAATGAGAAGATTGAGAGTCATCCTCCTGATGACGACAGCAAAGTTTTGCCTGTTGGGACTCTGGCACACATGGCTGACTTTATTTTAGGCTACCTTTCCCACGACCCATGCGTTTTACGCATTTTGGACAACACTGATTACTGGATGTTCACCCTTCTCGACCCCCGCTACAAAAATAACTTCTCATCTCTCATTCTTGTGGTGGAGAGGACGAGCAAAATGGTGCAATACTATAAGGTCCTTGTGGAAAAATAGCTTGAAAAATTTCCATCTGACAACGCTGGCGGCAGAGTACGTAGTTCCTTGGGCAACCAAGGAGGGGACACGAGGGGAACACACAGCAGTTCCAACAGAGGAAGGGCAACACTCTCCAAAGCCTCAGACAGTTTCATGACACCCCGCCAGCACCCTCACCCTTATGCGCGGCCTAGTGTCACAAGGAGGGAACATTTTTGGAACATGGTGAAGGAGACCATGTCAGCGTCCTCAATGATCCCTCTGTGCCTTACAACTACTGGGTGTCCAAGCTGGACTAGTGGCACGAACTGGGGCTCTACGCCTTGGAGGTGCTGGCCTGCCCTGCCTCCAGCATTTTATCAGAGTGGGTATTTAGTGCTGCTCGAGGCATAATAACTGATAAACGCATCCACCTTTTAACTGAAAATGCTGACAGGTTGACTCTTATATAAATGAACAAGGCCTGGATTGCCCCTGACTTCTCTACTTCACCAGAGCAAAGCGGCTGAACATAAAGGCACTTTAAATGTGTTTTTTTTTATAATGTACTGAATACACTGTATTCTCATGCACCCCTTCCACCACAAAAAAGGGTATATGGTTCAATCTTCCTTTTCTCTTCCTCCTCCTCCTCTTCCATCATATCAACATGCTTATTAGTCTGCCCTCACTGCTAATGTTGTAGAGGGTCAGCTCACCAGCAGCTACAATCTTTTATAGACTCAGCTCACCAGCAGGCCCTCACCTACAATCTTTTAGAGGGTCAGCTCACCTGCAGGCCCTTGCATATAATGTTTTAGAGGGTAATCTCACCACAGGCCCTCACCTACAATCTTTTAGAGGGTCAGCTCACCTGCAGGCCCTCGCATACAATATTTTAGAGCGTCAACTCACCAGCAGGCCTTCAGCTACAGTCTTTTAGAGGGTCAGCTCACCTGCAGGCCCTCACATGTAATGTTTTAGAGGGTCAGCTCACCAGCAGGCCCTCACCTACAATCTCTTAGATGATCTGCTCACCTGCAGGCACTCACATGGAATGTTTTTGAGGGTCAGCTCACCTGCAGGCCCTCAACCATGTTTTACAGGGTCAGCTTACTAGCAGGCCCTCGCCCATAATTTTTTCAATGGTTAGCTAGGCAGCAGGCACTCACACATAATTTTTTAAATGGTCAGCTCAGCAGCAGGCACTTGTCCACAATTTTTTCGATGCTCATAGCAGCACGCACTCGCCCCTAATGTTTCATAGAGTCAGCTCTGCAGCAGACCCTCACCCCTAATGTTTTAGATGGTCAGCTTAGCAGCAGGCCCTTGCCCATAATGTTTTTGAGGGTCACCAACAGGCCCTTGCTCCCAATGTTTTTGAGGGTCACCAGCAGGCCTTGCTCCCAATGTTTTTGAGGGTCTCCAGCAGGTCATCAATCATAATTTTTCAAGGATGTATGTGTAATAAAGGGTGTATTGGAGTGCCAGTTCCTTGTAATTTTTGGAAACCCTTTCACTTAGTGCATAGGCTTTATGAGTGTAGGAGTCGCACTACCTGAACAATTGTACCACAATGTGAATGAGGCCCTCCATTATGTGACATACAGGTTGTATCAGAGTACCTCTTCCTTGTAATTTTTGGCAGCACTTGCACTTTATATATAATTAAATATTGTGAGGATTCGCTCTGGTAGGCAGGGTAAGCGGACGCAGAACAGAGGCAAGAGAAACAGTTTGTAAAACGAAACTTCAGTGTTTATTCACACAGGAGAAATAAAACAAAGCAACATTAGTGTTCGTTCACACAAAGGAATGTCCAAAGCACAAAAACAGTCACCTTGTTAGCAGGTTCTTTCAGTTTCCACAACAGGCTTTAGGGGGCCTGTTTCCCCGAATGCGGCTCTCAGACCTCTAGTACGGCACCATGCCTCAGATCCGAAGACAGAGATTTTGATCTGAGCCCAGCTGCCAATTTAAAGAACAGCCAGGTGCTGCCAAAACCCGGACTGGCACTTAAACTCTGGTCCGGTATTTGATCTCACCTGGCTGGAAATCAGCTTAACCGCCCATATTGGGAGGAAAATACCTGCCTTCCCAAACAAAACCCCTTGCTATGTCACAATATATAGGAAATAATTTTTCCTAACAATTTTTCCTCTAAAATCGATATTATCTTTGGTTTTGTGCGTATTATTGTCAGTCTATTGTCAGCATACTACTCGGACAACATCATTCCCAGCAGCAACCTGGGAGTCTAAGATGCATCCAGTCATCCTCACCATGCTGTTCCCGAACCATTTCGGTGGTGTTTCCATCAATTTCTGACCTTTTCTTATGAACCGAGGTGTTCGACCCGAGTACTTTGGTACTCGATCAACACTAAAAATGAGACACTCCCAAATCTAGATGATCTATGGTGAAATATGAGGCTGATATCATTTGTAGATTCATCTACACCAGGGATGCTTAACCTGCGGCCCTCCAGATTTTGAAAAACTACAACTCTCAGCATGCCCTGCTGCAGACTGATAGCTGTAGGCTGTACAGGTATGCTGGGAGTTGTAGTTTTGCAATAGCTGGAGGGCTGCAGGTTGAGCATGCCTGATCTACACAATTCTAACACCATCATTATTATATTAGTTTTATATCTTCATTTCTTTGTCACACTGTCTGTCCAGACCTGTAGTTTTCCTGACATTTCAATCAAAGTCCCTCTGGGTGAGTAGTGTTGAAGGAATTAAAGTTCACAAAGTGGAATTTGATCCAAATTTCAGGAAAATTTAGAATCTCTGCAAAGCTCAATTTCCTTATGCTTCATGGAAGTGAATCAATTTTCCCAGAAATGATGGTAAAAATAAAAAATAATTCTACTTTCCTCATACATTCAAGAACAAGGAGGACATCTGCAGCTATCTTGCTTGAAGATCCCTAGCGAAATCTTTTGTGTGGTGACGTATGATGTCACCACGCCGGTCATGCGCCACAAGAGATTTTGCGCTGGATCCGCAAGCAAGATGGCCCTGGCGCCCCCTTCGCGATCAAATGGATAGGTTAAAATATGAATGTTTTTTTCAATTTGCCAACAGTAAAATGCTTTAATATGGATCTCAGATGCTGCGATCAGCGATGAAGGCGGCATCTGAGTGGTTCAATGACGGTGAGGTGGCGCGATCACCGTTCCCTGCACTCTCTATTTACAAAGAAATGCGCTTTGTAATTCTTTGCGAAGCAATTTTTTCTTTGTAAAATTCGGCGAAGCAGCTGAATCTCTATTGGTGAGTTATCACAACTAGGTAATGTGTTTTGACTGTGACTGTTAACTCTGCTACATCTGTATAATGCCATTTTGAGCCACTTCTTTACTTTGGAGACACTCTTGACACTCTTGATTTTTACAGTTCTGAGCCACCATGAAAAAAGCAATTCTGATATATTATATCTTTAATGTTATGTTATATATAAGATACACTAATAAACTACAATGCCATTCTCACTCTCTGGATGGTAAAAACTAGTAATCCATTTATCCATTTCGCTCTCAGAGGATCTGAAAGGGTTACAAATATCAGCCGGCTCCGTTACATCATGTTGATTGCTGGCATATGGTAAGTAACGTTTCTAGAATACTCTGTGGACCACATTTATGAGTGCTGCTTAATATTTAGACAAGGTAAACTTAGTCCAGGCAGTCACCAGATAACTGCTATGTTTTCTGTTTTTCAGCATGTTCTGGAAGAAGAAAATTACATTTAAAAAAAACTCTGAGGAAAAGTCAGTATAAAGTCGAACAGTCAAGCACCATCCTATACTACTGCCAACTGTCAGAAAAGAAAAAACAACAAACAACCCAAAGTGCAGAGGGGGCATCAATTGCAAAGATCAATGCCCCTGTTGCTCCTAGAGGCTCATTTGCATATATGCACATGTAGCGGGTCAGACAGTTTCATAAGTGCAAATCTGCTGACAGATGCCCTTTAATCCCACTGCTGACATCTTCTCCTTTCCTCCTCCTACTTCTGGAAGACTTGAGATCCTCTTTGTCAGCTGCTTCATTTTTCAACTGCCCGCTAATTCAGATGCAAGTAAAAACTAACATTGTTATATGCAAGAGGAGCCTGCCGTGCTTTGGGAATTAGTCTTACCTTCCAGTGGCGGATTAACCATAGAACTAACAGGTAAATTTCCCGGTGGGCCGATGCCCAGGGGGTGCCTGGGACCTCCTCACGGCCGGCCACTGGAAGTTTTTGGGGATGTATTTTGTGCTGTTGGTAGTATTTTGTGATGGACTGTGGTATTTGGCTCTGTTGGGGTGGTATAATGTGCCACAATATGGTATTGCTGGCCCTACCTTTTATCAGTTTGGACACAACTACAAAACTGGGCCACTTTTAGTCGTTTTTCCAGGGCCACTTTAAGTTCCCAGTCCACCATTGCTCCTTTCAGTGCCAGGATCTTTGGCAGGGCTAGAATGAAACAATGGTGGGCCGGATTTAGCAGGGGTGGGCTAGGTTTCCCACTTGGAAGCGGTACACTAAGAGCCTGTCCAGTAGGGCAGATTGTTAGTTGGGGCCAGTAATATACAGTAGTAATATAATATGTACATGGTACAGTTATAGTACCCTTCAAATCCCATGTATACAGCTATACTTTATCACATAGGCCACTGCTAGTGGTTAAAACAGACATATTCTATAGCAATTTATGTGATTTGATATATTCCTGATGTTCTCTCTGGCTTACGGTATGTGATTTGCATAGAAAGTACCGTTATAAGTTTAAAGGGAAACTGTCACCACAAAATGAAGTGCAAGCATGTTATAGAGCAGGAAGAGCTGAGCAGATTAATATATATACATATACAGTACAGACCAAAAATTTGGACACACCTTCTCATTCAAAGAGTTTTCTTTATTTTCATGACTATGAAGGCATCAAAACTATGAATTAACACATGTGGAATTATATACATAACAAACAAGTGTGAAACAACTGAAAATATGTCATATTCTAGGTTCTTCAAAGTAGCCACCTTTTGCTTTGATTACTGCTTTGCACACTCTTGGCATTCTCTTGATGAGCTTCAAGAGGTAGTCCCCTGAAATGGTTTTCACTTCACAGGTGTGCCCAGTCAGGTTTAATAAGTGGGATTTCTTGCCTTATAAATGGGGTTGGGACCATCAGTTGCGTTGAGGAGAAGTCAGGTGGATACACAGCTGATAGTCCTACTGAATAGACTGTTAGAATTGGTATTATGGCAAGAAAAAAGCAGCTAAGTAAAGAAAAATTGGGAAAACTTTGAAAGTAAGGGCTATTTGACCATGAAGGAGAGTGATGGGGTGCTGCGCCAGATGACCTGGCCTCCACAGTCACCGGACCTGAACCCAATCGAGATGGTTCGGGGTGAGCTGGACCGCAGAGTGAAGGCAAAAGGGCCAACAAGTGCTAAGCATCTCTGGGAACTCCTTCAAGACTGTTGAAAGACTGTTTCAGGGGACTACCTCTTGAAGCTCATCAAGAGAATGCCAAGAGTGTGCAAAGCAGTAATCAAAGCAAAAGGTGGCTTCTTTGAAGAACCTAGAATATGACATATTTTCAGTTGTTTCACACTTGTTTGTTATGTATATAATTCCACATGTGTTAATTCATAGTTTTGATGCCTTCATAGTCATGAAAATAAAGAAAACTCTCGGAATGAGAAGGTGTGTCCAAACTTTTGGTCTGTACTGTGTATATATATATATATATATATATATATAATTGTAGGAAAATATTTAGTAAAACTTCTAATTTATACACTTTCTGCCTTTATTGTACACAAGGAAGAAGTTAACAGTGATTGAAAGCATTCTCTGTGTAAGTTTGTATACAGAGATAGCTGTCTGTCACTGGTGTGTACAGGGGTAGACTTAATTATAGAAAAAGAGCAGAGGTTTAAATATATAAAATACAATAATACAGAATCTTTTCCCACAAAACTATATGGCTTCTCCAGCTCTATAACATGCTGCCTGCAGATGGCACTGCATTTCATGGTGACAGGTTCTCTTTAAATATAGGTTGCAAACTAATCAATGGGTTACTCCAGCCTCTGATATGCTTTCTAGAAGGAAGGAAGCAAAAACAACATGTTTGAGGAAAGGCCGGGTGTCAAAAAGTTGCTATTTTTGCTTTGGTGCTGTAAAGCAGTAATACTTTTATTTAGTGTTTTTGACTCTTTTTCACATTAAAAGAGGAGGTATACATTTGGAAAAAAATATGTTTGCTTAGTTTCTTCCAAAAACTGCCACTCTTGTCGGTTATGTTTGTTATTGCAGCTCATGCTTATTAACCACTTTCCGTCCGCCCATAGGATATAAACGTCCTATGGGTGGACCTCTATTTCTGAAAGCACGTTTTAAAACGTCCTTTCAAAAATAGCAGCTGCACGCTAATCGTGCAGCTGCTGATCGGGTTGCCCGCTGTCAGTGACAGCAGGGCAACCCAGAGAGAAGGCGGGGACAGTTCCCAGGTGTCCCTGCCTTTTGGATCGCTGCATACACAGCTATTTTCTTCCTGTTCCGGCCCGGCGGTCATGTGACCGCCGGGACCGGAGAGTGCAGAGGCTGTGTGAGGTCTTTCACAGACCTCGATCAGCCCTGCTCTGAGGCTGTACAGCGCAGAATTATGCTGTACAGCCTCTCTGGGGGGTGCATTTCTTCTGTAACTGGGGCTACTATGTCAGCCCCAGTTACAGGAGAAATCAACAGTGAAAAAAAAAAGAAAATGTGAAGTAAATGTCCCCCAGAGGTCTTGTATGACCTTCTGGGGGACTAAAAGTGTAAAATAAAAAAAATAAAAATAAAAGATTGAAACTAAAAATATAAAAAAGTTTCACATGTAAAAAAAAAAAAGTCCCCAAGTAAGGAATGAAAAAAAAAATGTTAAAAATAGAAAAAATAAAATAGACATATTTGGTATTGCCGCGTCCGTAAAAACCAGCTCTATAAAAATATCACATGAGCTAACCGCTCAGGTGAACACCGTAAAAAAAAAACTGTGTCAAAACAAGCAATTTTTGTCACCTTGCATCACAAAAGGTGCAACACCAAGTGATCAAAAACGCGTATTTCCCACAAAATAGTACCAATAAAACCGTCACCTCATTCCGCAAAAAATGAGCCCCTACATAAGAAAATCTCTCAAAAAATAAAAAAACTATAGCTCTCAGAACATGGACACATTAAACCATAATTTTTTTGTTTCAAAAATGCTATTATTGTGTAAAACTTTAATAAATGAGAAAAAGTATACATATTAGGTATCGCCACATCCGTAACAATCTGCTCTATAAAAATGTCACTTGACTGAACCCCTCAGGTGAACGCTGTAAAAATAAATAAATAGAAACTGTGCTAAAACAACCAATTTTTGGGTCACCTTGCCCCATAAAGTGTTATAATGAATGATCAAAAAATCATATGTACCCAAAAATAGTACTAATAAAACTGGCACCTTATCACCTAGTTTCCAAAATGGGGTCACTTCTTGGGAGTTTCTACTGTAAGGGTGCATCAGGGTCTTCAAATGGGACATGGCATCTAAAAACCATGTGGAGTTCCTTTTCTTCTGCGCCCTGCCGTGTGCCCATACAGCAGTTTATGACCACATGTGGGGTGTTTCTGTAAACCGCAGAATCTGGGTAATAAATATTGAGTTTTGTTTGGCTGTTAACCATCCATGTGTTAAAGAAAAAAATTGATTAAAATGGAAAATCTGCCAAAAAATGAAATTAAAAAATTTGATCTCCATTTTCCTTTAATTCTTGTGGAACGCCTAAAGGGTTAACAAAGTTTGTAAAATCGGTTTTGAATACCTTGAGGGGTGTAGTTTCTACAATGGGGTCATTTATGGGGGTATCCACTATGTAGGCCCCACAAAGTGACTTCAGACCTGAACTGGTCCTTAAAAAGTGGGTTTTGGCAATTTTCTTAAAAATTTGAAGAATTGCTTCTAAACTTCTAAGCCTTCTAACGTCCTAAAAAAATAAAATGACATTTCCAAAATGATGCCAACATAAAGTAGACATATGGGGAATGTTAAATAATAAATATTTTATGAGGTATCACTTTCTGTTTTTAAAGCAGAGAAATTGAAATTTAGAAAATTGCTAATTTTTCTAATTTTTGGGTAAATTTGGGATTTTTTCATAAATAAAGGTGAAATATTTTGACTCAAATTTATGACTATCATGAAGTACAATGTGTCACATGAAAACAATCTCTGAAGGACTTGGATAAATAAAGGCGTTCCAAAGTTATTACCACATAAAGTGAGATATGTCAGTTTTGCAAAATTTGGCCTGGTCAGGAAGGGGGCAAATGGCCCAGATGGAAGGTGGTTAACATGAATCAGACTGAGCTGCGATAGCAAATGGACCAAAATCATGCTGTGGTTTTTCAGATTACCGCAGTGTTGAACGTTATAATGGGCTTTCAGTGCCAAATAATGCAAAATGATCCACACAGCACACAATTTTATAGTAAACATTTTGTACAACATAATTGTGCTAAATAAAGGTAAATTACTCAAAATGACACAAAGAGGTACAACTTTATAGGAAAAAATATAAAGTCACAAACTTCATAAAGGATTAATTCCTATACATTGTCACAAAATGGTGCAAAATTAAGCAAATTCAAACAATACACCAGATTCACTAAGGGATATGAGACAGTGGACAATGAACTTGGTAATAAATAAGCTACATATGCAACCCTCTTCTCCCACTCTTCACGCACTGATAGCAACACTGCAGGAGAAATGCTAGCACAGGCTTCCAGTATCCGTAGTTTCAGGTGCTGCACATCTCGTATCATCTGAAGGCAATCGTCTATGCTGTGAAGACACGACATGTGCAGCACCTGAAACTACGAATACTGGAAGCCTGTGCTAGCAGTTCTCCTGCGGTGTTGCTATGAGTGTGTGAGGAGTGGGAGAAGAGGGTTGCATTGACAATCCAACACAATGGGCAGCACATTGAACACATTTTATAAGTGGTCAGAAACTTGTAAATAACTCATGAAAGAATAAAGTTACGTTAAAACCAACCAACCATTGTTTTTTTTGTGAAATTCCCAATAAGTTTGATGTGTCACATGACCCTCTTCCTATTGAAAAAACAAAAGTTGGATTCAAAATGGCCGACTTCAAAATGGCCGCCATGGTCACCACCCATCTTGAAACGTTTCGCCCCTCACATATACTAATGTGCCACAAACAGGAAGTTAATATCACCAACCATTCCCATTTTAGTAAGGTGTATCCATATAAATGGCCCACCCTGTAGTCTAATGGGCTATGAACTCCTTAGGGGGCCTTTTTTAAGATTTAATTTTACTCATTTTGATCTAAAAATCATTTTTTCAATTGTTCTTTATAAAAATGTTTCTGCAGTTTTTGTAATACAGGGGTTCACTTACTGTTCACATGTGTATCTCCCATCTTTAATCTCCTGACCTCATAAACACTCATTATAGCTAAATTCTTATCAAACTGATAAGAATATAGCGTAGGCTACTTTCACAGTTGCGTCATTAATTCAGGTATTGAGAGCCGGCAGATGATCTCTGTACCGTAATTTAACGGATCCGTTTTAATTTTACACATCAGGATGCATCCGTTAGGATGCGGTTGAGTGAAATCAAAATGAAAAAAATAAATAACGGATCCATCACTAAATACATTGAAAGTAAATGGGTGACTTTTTTAGACTCTATAAAAAATGGATCAATTTTTTTTCCCGTTTCTATGACCGGACACAGAACCGCAGCTTACAGCAGTTTTGTGTCTGGTCACAAAACGGAATGCTGCCGGAACGGAAGACATCCTGAATGTATCTCTTTTTATTCCGAATGCATGGGCTAAACGGAAACTTTTTTTTTTTCCTGTATTGAGATCCTCTGGAGGATCTCAATACGGGAAAATAACAACGCAAGTGTGAAAGTAACGGAAAATAAGTGTTTATGAGCTGCCATGAATCCAGAGATAAGCTATCAGGGGCAGCTTCTATCTGACAAGAATCACTGTGAACAGAAAGCCTGCTAGTCTGCAAAAAGAGAGACTCACATCTATACAGAGAAAAGGGATGCACATTTTTGAGTAAAGGCCGATTAAAAAAAAAATTTGTAGGCCCCAATGAGTAGAATACAATAATATTAATAATAAAAAATTGTCCCCAAAGGTAATCATAGCTTATAAAGATAGACAAAAATTGCTAAATCTGGGCTGCAGTCTTTGCTATGTTTATGATCCATTGCTGACTTTGATGTAAAAAATTGCATCAAACAGCTGGACGTGGAAACCCAGCCCAAAGGTTAAAGCTAGCAGCGGTCTATAGATATTTACAGCTAGTTTGCAAGTGCACAGAAAGAAAATCCACTACATTCCAGCACAGACTATTAAATAGCCTTTCTATGTGCAGATTCCTATTGAATATTCTTTGTTTAATGTTTAATGTAATTAGATTTGCAATTATTTCATTAGATGCAAAATGTGCAGCTTGACTGAAGGCATTCATATACGATCCAGATCTGTCCATAGACATCAGCAGCATCAGCGGCACCTGCAGGCTACTGACAGGTACTACATTAATAATGAGGAACATTTTAGTGGTTTATACAGTAACCACATTATGGTTCCCATTACGTTTTAGAGTAAGAACTGCATTAGCACAATTGCCATTACTTTCTGCATTATCTACAAAAATGTGTTCAAACCTGGACAATGCATTTGTAGAGATGAGCACTGAAGCATGAACTCACTGCAAACTCATTGCTGGGTCATCGCTCTGGCATTGGGATGATCGATTCGAATGGCTCTATGTATGACGTGGCAACATTTCAATGACACTATGCCTGAAATGGGCAGATACATTTCCAATGGCTTCTATATTTCAAGCGGGGAGATTCCGAATGGTTCCTCTACCTCAAATCTGATCCAGGAGTCAGAATTTCTTCAGATGCAATTGAAAATTAGACATTTTTGAGAGATTACTTAGGCATGTAAAGAACTTTCGATTTGGGTAGAATTAATTTGCACCCAAATAGAATTTTTGGGACAATTCGGATACATAATTGGACATAAACAAATTTTAGGAAATGTCTGAATTGGGCAGGTTCCAATAGTTCTATTCCTCAAGAATGCACATTCCATTGTCTCCTATGCCTCAAGGGAAAAGATTAATTCCCCCCCCCCACACACACACACCTTAATACTAGTCATGTATTTATCGGAGGCTAAGGGGAGTTCACATTTTCTATTATTCTAGATCCTCTATGTCAATTATACACATTTCGCATCCGTTTCAGTCATTTCTGTCTGAGATCCATTTTTTTAGATGAAAAAAAGTACTTCATGCAGGACTTTACTTTTTGTCTAACAAAACAGATCTCAGATAGAAATGGCTCAAACGGATGACAGATATGCATAACTAATGCACAGGATCCATGTTTTTCCAGGATCCTGCTGTTTTTTTTTTTTCTGTTCTCCTGGCGGATCAGAAAAATGGATGTCACTGTCCAAGGGGCAACTGCGGGTGTCACTGTCCAAAGGAGCACTGTGGCTCTCACTGTCCACCAGGGCACTGTGTCTGTTACTGTACAAGGAGGCACTGAGGCTTTCATAGTACATGGGATACCGTATGTACTGACACTACAGAAGTAATTACCCCCCATGGCGACAAAATAAATTCATGACTAGATTTAAATGTACTGTATATCCAAATACAGAAGAATTTCGACTTGTCTTTGAACCAAGGTCTGAAGTTGTGAAACTTGGATGTGATATAATTTAATGTGCACCTGTTTGGTAGAAATTAATCTGCATACAAAATCTGCCAAGTTTGAAAAGGCTTTGATTATACCAGTAAAGTTTATGCAAGGTGCTGAATCAAAACTATGATTTATAGAAAATGGGTATGGTGAAACCAAATAAATTACACAAACACGTTGCACGTGTAGGAGGTTAACAATGTTTATTTTATTGAATAGGGTTTTCCAGAATTTAAAGGGATTTTCTGAGATTTTTTGTTTACTGAAGACCTGCGGCCTTCTCTCTGCTTTTCCTAGGCCAGTGATGACATGTTCATCGATCACATGGCCTAGAAGCAGATCAGCCCTATTCAAGTGAATGGAGCTGAGCTACAATACCAAGCAGCCGCTACACAATGCATGACGCTGTGCATAGTTAGCTGAGAGAAGGCCGCAGCCCTCACCTGAGCGCTGCTGCCTTCTCAAACAGCTGATCGGCGGGAGTCCCTGGTGTCAGACCCCCATCGATTAGATACTAATGACCTATCCAGAGAATAGGTCATCAGTAAAATATAAAATCTTGGAAAATCCATTTAAATATTGATGAACAATCCTTAGGATGAGTCATCAGTATCGGTTCTGCTCCCTGCACCCCTGCCGATAAGCTGATTTTAGGAGCTGCTGTGCAGAAACCCGGGCATTGGAACTCCACAGCTCCATTCACTATGTACTGCAGCTCTGCTCCCATTCACTTGATAAGGAATGGCCATCATATAGTGTATGGAGCCGTAAAAAGCTGATCAGACCCCCACTGATCTCATATTGATGACCTATTCTAAGAATACACATTATTCTGTTTTGGCAGAACAAAAGAAATTAGATCCAAAGACTTTACCTGAAAGCTCAAATGCCGTACAATAGGACATGTATGATGAAAGAAGACTCCAACTGATGATGGAATATTTAAAGAGGCCATCCAACGAGTTAACTATTTTTTTTTTTTATAGAAACCAGCTCTATGATCAGCCAGTCGTCAGGAGTTTTGAATTTCTCTTGCAGTGGTCAATGATGTAACACCAGATCGGCCAGGTCCACCATACTGACAGATCCGTTCAATGGATTGAATAATGATACAAACGGAAAATATATTGTTTCTATCTGTCATTCAAACAAATCAGGATTAAAAGGGATCTGTTTTTGTTTTCAATTTTCTGTTCCTCTGATGAAACAGAATAATGAAAAATGCAACCTTGATGTGAACACATCCTACGCCTGTGCTAATTATCCAATTATTTTTATGTACAATTTATGTAGAGAAGCTTCATTTTTATTTATTTTATTGAACAAGAAAGTAACACTGCAAAAAACACATTTCGGTGTTCAGATGCAATAAAGATTAAAGCCATATGCGACCAGATAAACGTAATGATTGCTAAGCCTCCACCATTCAACTAAGCAGTCATATTTGAGATGCATGTAGGTGTCCTTTTCATATAAGATAGTTTGATTTCTCTTAGACAGACAAAATGTTTAAATGTTATGAGATGAGAAGAACGGCGCCACTCTTGTATGTGGGTTGTGTGTTGAATTGCAGCTCAGACTCATTCAGGAGTCTAATGATTTCCATAGTTCAAAAATGTGGTTTTCGGTTGACACAATGTCGGATTTCAGAAACAGTGATGAGAAAGGTAGAGCAGAAGATGACAGCTACCTCTGGAAAGAAGGACCACCAGGGAAAATGGAAAATGGATCTTATCATTATGTTATATGTATCTAGACAGCATGAAAATGATACTTGTGTATTGCAGACATCAGGTAAAGAAGAAGGATCCAAACAGGCACAATATTATATATTGCAAGTTTTATAGATTTATAGGCAAGTTTCTAAAATACTCTATATCCAGCTGTACACACTACTGTATATCAAGCCATTTGCTACAGTTTTGTGGACTATATTTTTTTAGCTCACATCGGCTTTGTACAAATATTGTGACTGATTTATGGCACTTTCATCACTTTTCAAAAAAGTTAGTGAGCTTAGTGTGAGCGTAAGGCCTCCATGCATTTGACAGATTTACTATAATTTATGACAGAAACGAACCTAAATTATACCACAAAAGAGGTAATAGGCTTTTCTAGTGCACAGACTGCCGGAAGATGCTCCAAATTTATTAAAAGGCCTTGGCCTCCAAGCAGCAAGATATAAATGTTTGACAAGATTTTAAGTTTATCTTCCAAATTATAACATTTTTAGGATGTCTATATTTGTAGAAATGTTAATATGAAGCTTTTATGAGGTAGGAGCTCTGTTCACCTTGCATGGAGAGCTGATACCCTCTGCTCGCAAAGCCAAATAGAAAAAAAAAATCACTGATGCATTTTCATTGCCTTAGGAAAGTGAAAAGACACTTCGAGACACATAAGATTTGTTGTTCTCAAATTATGTCCAACAAAGTGTAGTCATGCATTATATGATATTGCTAGTGGGCATGGACGACTATCAAATTTAGTAGTAGTAGCAGTAGTAATAATATCAGTAGTAGTAGGAGCAGCAGTAATAGTGCTGGTAGTAGAAACAATAATAGCAATATTGGTGGTGGTAGTAGTAGTTGTAGCAGTAGTAATAGTAGTTGCAGTAGTAGTAGTAATAATAGTAGTAGCAGTAATGCTAGTAGTAGTGCTGGTAATAGTAGTAATAGTAACAGCAGTGGTAGTAGTAGTAGTTGTAGCAGTTACAGTAGTAGTAGTAGTAGTAGTAGTAGTAGTAATAGTAGTAGTTAAAGTAGCAGTTGTAATAGTAGTAGTTGCAGTAGTAGTAGTAGTAGTAGTGCTGGTAATAGTACTAATAGTAACAGCAGTGGTAGTAGTAGTTGTAGCAGTAATAGTAGTAGTAGTAGCTGTAGCAGTTACAGTAGTAGTAGTAGTAGTAGTAGTAGTAGCATTAGAAGTTGCAATAGTAGTAGTTGCAGTAGTAGTGGTAGTAGTAATATCTAGTGTTGACTAATCATGCTTAAGTCTCCTCCCCGCACGTTTCTTGGCTGCTACACAGCCAATAAACGTGCGGGTAAGTACTGCCCTCACTGTAATGCCAGTAGCCATGGCTACTGGCATTACAGTGATTGGCTGGCCGGAACGCGTCATAGGGTGCTATTCGTAGTCAGGGAGAGCTGAGCATAGGAAAGGACAGGGAGTGTAATTGAATATTATTTTTGTACAAAAACGTTTCAGAGACCCAAAAGTCCCTGTGTGTGACAGCAGCAATATATGTTTGTAGCGCAACCTGCACTAAATTGCTCAGTGTTAGGGAGAGCTGTGCATAGGAAGATACAGACAGTATAGGGAGTGTAATAGGAAGATTTTTATACAATTTTTTTTTCAGAGACCTAAAAGTCCTTTTAAGGACTATTGTGTGTGACAGCAGCAATAAATATTTTTAGTGCATCCTGCGCTAAATACCGTGTAATAGGCAGCTGCGGACAGTTAAATTATTTGTGCCACATCTCCTGTTTAAAGTGTGCGCATCCCAAAAATACCAGTGACATCCGGTGTACTTTTTCCGTAGACAGTGTCTGCTGCGGACAGTTAAACTATCCGCGCCACATCTCCTGTTTAAAGTGTGCGCATCCCTAAAATATCAGTGATATCCAGTGTACTTTTTCCATAGACAATGCGAACAGTGACATTACCTGTGATACCTGTCCTGTATAACGTTTCCTCATCACATATACCTTTGTAAAAATTTTTGCGCATACACTTTCAAATCCTACGCTACTGTACGTGTGACTTACTTTCAAGCATAAATCACATTTAGAATGAAGAAGGCGAGCAGTAAGGGACGTGGAAGTGGTCGTGATACTGATGGTGCACGCAGAGGCCGTGGCCCTGGGTGCGGAGAAACTGTGTCTGCTGATAGAGCACAAGAAAAACAATTATCCACGATACCTAGCTTCATGTCCCAGTTTGCAGGGTGACGCAGGACGACGCTCGCAAAGACAGCCCAGTGCGAGCAGGTGGTCGATTGGATTGCAGCATATAATGCTTCTAGTCGGTTAAGCACCACCCTGTCTTCCACCAGGTCCAGTAGCCAGGAGTCTGGTCAATACAATCCTCACCCTGATCCTCCTTCCTCCCACTACGCACAGTCTGGCCAAAAAAGTGATGCCACACTCATTTCGAGGACCTCATTTCATCACCATTACTTAATTTGGCCCTCTCAACAAGCACGCTTGAAGAGGGACATGAGATTTTGTGGCTTGATTCCCAACCTCTTGAGCATCCACAGTCACAAGAACATGACAGTGGGGAACGGCAATTCGTGTTTAACCCCTTAAAGACTTAGGGCGCACCGGTACGCCCTATTTCCTGAATCCTTAAGGACTCAGGGAGTACCGGTACGTCCTAAGTTTAAATCGTGATTGTGACGCCGCGGGGGTTAATCCGAACAGGATGCCAGCTGAAATCATTCAGCCGGCATCCTGTCACAACGCCAGGGGGGTCATGTGACCCCCCCGTATCGGCGATCGCCGCAAACCGCAGGTCAATTCAGACCTGCGGTTTGCTGCGCTTTCTGCAGTTTCTGATCCCTGCGGTCCCTGACCGCGGGGATCAGAAACTTTAAAATGCCCAAAATGTTTTTTGTTGTTTATGTTTTTTCACCCCCCCTGCACCACTGAATGATTTTATGGCGGCGGGTGGTGCAGGGGGGGGTTGCGGGCGGTGCGGGCGGTGCGGGAGGCGGGCGGTGCGGGAGGCGGGATTGCGATCCCCCACTTGCCTCCACTTGAAAATTCATTGGTGGCCAGTGGGTATACCAGAGTGTCAGCACATTGCTGACACTCTGGTATAAACGGCTGACATCTGTGCAGATGTCAGCCGTTTAACCCTTTCCATAGCGCGGTCCGTACGGACCGATGTATGGAAAAGGTTAACAGTCAGGGTCAGGGAGCTCCCTCCCTCTACCATCGGGGGGCTGCTGTGCATTTGCAGCCCCCAGGCAGGATGGGGTGACAGAGGGAGGGAGCCCCGTCTGCTCAGGCATCCTGCTGTCCATGGTGCTGGACAGATCTGTGCTAAAGGCATAGACCTGTTCAGACAAAGTGTAAGTAAAATACAGTACAATACACTATACAGTGTACTGTACTGTAATATACAGACATCAGACCCACTGGATGTTCAAGAACCAAGTGGGTCTGGGTAAAAAAAAAAATAAAAAAAAGTGAAAAAAGTAAGAATAAAAAAAAACACATTTATCACTGTATAAAAATTTTAAAAATAAAGTACATTACACATATTAGGTATTGCCGCGTCCGTAACAACCTGATCTATTAAACGGTCATGTTACTTTCTCCGCACGGTGAACGCCATAAAAATAAAAAAATAAAAACTATGAGAAAATTGAAATTTTGCCCACCTTACTTCCCAAAAAAGGTAATAAAAGTGATTTAAAAAGTTGCATGTACGCCAAAATAGTACCAATCAAACCGTCATCTCATCCCACAAAAATCATATCCTACCCAAGATAATCGCCCAAAAACTGTAAAAACTATGGCTGTTAGACTATAGAAACACTAAAACATGATTTTTTTTGTTTCAAAAATGAAATCATTGTGTAAAACTTACATAAAGAAAAAAAAAGTATACATATTAGGTATCGCTGCATCCATATCGACCGGCTCTATAAAAATATCACATGACCTAACCCCTCAGGTGACCACCGTAAAAAAATAAAAATAAAAACGGTGTAAACAAAGCAATTTTTTGTCGTCTTACGTCACAAAAAGTGTAATAGCAAGCAATCAAAAAGTCATATGCACCTCAAAATAGTGCCAATCAAACCGTCATCTCATCCCACAAAAAATTAGACCCTACCTAAGATAATCGCTTAAAAACTCAGAAAACTATGGCTCAGACTATGGAGATACTAAAACATGATTTTTTTTGTTTCAAAAATGAAATCATTGTGTAAAACTTACATAAATAAATAAATTGTATACATATTAGGTATCGCCGCGTCTGTGACAACCTGCTCTATAAAAATACCACATGATCTAACCTGTCAGATGAATGTTGTAAATAACAAAAAAAAACGATGCCAAAAAAGCTATTTCTTGTTATCTTGCCTCACAAAAAGTGTAATATAGAGCAACCAAAAATCATATCTACCCTAAACTAGTACAAACAAAACTGCCACCCTATCCCATAGTTTCTAAAATTGGGTCACTTCTTTGGAGTTTCTACTCTAAAGGTGCATCAGGGGGGCTTCAAATAGGACATGGTGTCAAAAAAACCAGTCCAGCAAAATCTTCCTTCCAAAAACCGTATGGCATTCCTTTCTTTCTGCGCCCTGCCGTGTGCCCGTACAGCAGTTTACGACCACATATGGGGTGTTTCTGTAAACTACAGAATCAGGGCCATAAATAATGAGTTTTGTTTGGCTGTTAACCCTTGCTTTGTAACTGGAAAAAAAATATTAAAATGGAAAATCTATATGTATCTCTATTTTCCATTAAATCTTGTGCATCACCTAAAGTGTTAACAAAGTTTGTAAAATCAGTTTTGAATACCTTGAGGGGTGTAGTTTCTTAGATGGGGTCACTTTTTTGGAGTTTCTACTCTAGGGGTTCATCAGGGGGGGGCTTCAAATGGGACATGGTGTCAAAAAAACCAGTCCAGCAAAATCTGCCTTCTAAAAATCATACGGCGCAGCTTTCCCTCTACGCCCTACTGTGTGCCCGTACAGTAGTTTTATGGCTACATATGGGGTGTTTCTGCAAACTACAGAATCGGGGCAATAAATATAGTATTTTGTTTGGCTGTTAACCCTTGCTTTGTTACTGGAAAAAATGGATTAAAATGGAAAATTTGCCAAAAAATCTAAATTCTGAAATTTTAACACCATTTGCCATTAACTCTTGTGGAACACCTAAAGGGTTAACAAAGTTTGTAAAATCAGTTTTGAATACCTTGAGGGGTATAGTTTATAGAATGGGGTCATTTTTGGGTGGTTTCTATTATGTAAGCCTTGCAAAGTGACTTCAGACCTGAACTGGTCCCTAAAAATTGGGTTTTTGAAAATTTCTGAAAAATATCAAGATTTGCTTCTAAACTTCTAAGCCTTGTAACATCCCCCCCAAAAAATATATCATTCCCAAAATGATCCAAACATGAAGTAGACATATGGGGAATGTAAAGTAATAACTATTTTTGGAGGTATTACTATGTATTATAGAAGTAGAGAAATTGAAACTTGGAAATTTGCAATTTTTTACAAATTTGGGGTAAATTTGGTATTTTTTTATAAATAAAAATGATTTTTTTTTACTTCATTTTACCAGTATCATGAAGTACTCTACAGGGAGTGCAGAATTATTAGGCAAGTTGTATTTTTGAGGATTAATTTTATTATTGAACAACAACCATGTTCTCAATGAACCCAAAAAACTCATTAATATCAAAGCTGAATATTTTTGGAAGTAGTTTTTAGTTTGTTTTTAGTTTTAGCTATTTTAGGGGGATATCTGTGTGTGCAGGTGACTATTACTGTGCATAATTATTAGGCAACTTAACAAAAACTAATATATACCCATTTCAATTATTTATTTTTACCAGTGAAACCAATATAACATCTCAACATTCACAAATATACATTTCTGACATTCAAAAACAAAACAAAAACAAATCAGTGACCAATATAGCCACCTTTCTTTGCAAGGACACTCAAAAGCCTGCCATCCATGGATTCTGTCAGTGTTTTGATCTGTTCACCATCAACATTGCGTGCAGCAGCAACCACAGCCTCCCAGACACTGTTCAGAGAGGTGTACTGTTTTCCCTCCTTGTAAATCTCACATTTGATGATGGACCACAGGTTCTCAATGGGGTTCAGATCAGGTGAACAAGGAGGCCATGTTATTAGATTTTCTTCTTTACCCTTTCTTGCCAGCCACGCTGTGGAGTACTTGGACGCGTGTGATGGAGCATTGTCCTGCATGAAAATCATGTTTTTCTTGAAGGATGCAGACTTCTTCCTGTACCACTGCTTGAAGAAGGTGTCTTCCAGAAACTGGCAGTAGGACTGGGAGTTGAGCTTGACTCCATCCTCAACTCGAAAAGGCCCCACAAGCTCATCTTTGATGATACCAGCCCAAACCAGTACTCCACCTCCACCTTGCTGGCGTCTGAGTCGGACTGGAGCTCTCTGCCCTTTACCAATCCAGCCACGGGCCCATCCATCTGGCCCATCAAGACTCACTCTCATTTCATCAGTCCATAAAACCTTAGAAAAATCAGTCTTGAGATATTTCTTGGCCCAGTCTTGACGTTTCAGCTTGTGTGTCTTGTTCAGTGGTGGTCGTCTTTCAGCCTTTCTTACCTTGGCCATGTCTCTGAGTATTGCACACCTTGTGCTTTTGGGCACTCCAGTGATGTTGCAGCTCTGAAATATGGCCAAACTGGTGGCAAGTGGCATCTTGGCAGCTGCACGCTTGACTTTTCTCAGTTCATGGGCAGTTATTTTGCGCCTTGGTTTTTCCACACGCTTCTTGCGACCCTGTTGACTATTTTGAATGAAACGCTTGATTGTTCGATGATCACGCTTCAGAAGCTTTGCAATTTTAAGAGTGCTGCATCCCTCTGCAAGATATCTCACTATTTTTGACTTTTCTGAGCCTGTCAAGTCCTTCTTTTGACCCATTTTGCCAAAGGAAAGGAAGTTGCCTAATAATTATGCACACCTAATATAGGGTGTTGATGTCATTAGACCACACCCCTTCTCATTACAGAGATGCACATCACCTAATATGCTTAATTGGTAGTAGGCTTTCGAGCCTATACAGCTTGGAGTAAGACAACATGCATAAAGAGGATGATGTGGTCAAAATACTCATTTGCCTAATAATTCTGCACGCAGTGTATGTGACAAAAAAAAAACAATCTCTGAATGGCCTGGATAAGTCAAAGCCTTTTAAAGTTATGAGCACTTAAAGTGACACTGGTCAGATTTGCAAAAAAGTCCTTAAGGTGAAATAGGCCCATTAGAGTCCTTAAGGGGTTAATGAGGTGGATGATGATGAGACACAGTTGCCAATGAGTCAACCGCAATTACTGTCTCAAGAGGTTGATGAAGAGGATGAGATACAGTTGTCAATCTCTGAGGTTGTGGTTAGGTAAACAAATCAGGAGGATGATCAGAGCGAAGAAGTGGAAGAGGAGGTTGTGGACAATATGGTCACTGACCCATCCTGGGAAGGTGGAAAGCCAAGCGAGGACAGCAGTACAGACGGGGAGAGATCTGCAGCACCACAACAGGCTGTAAGAGGCAGTGGGGTGCCAAAAGGGAGAAGGTGGGCCACATCAAACAGGCCTGCAACTGTTTCACGGAGCACCTTCTTGCGGGAATCTCCCTTGCCAAGGGGTAGATGTTCCGGAGTATGGCGCTTTTTTGAGGACAGTGCAACAATAAAAGAATAGTAGTTTGCAACCTGTGCCATATGAAAATGAGCCGGGGCATGAACACTAGCAACCTCACCACCACCAGCTTGATCCGCCACATGGCATTCAAGCACCGTAATAAGTAGGACGAGCTGCTGGGTCGACAATCTGTGTCAGCGGGTCACACCACTGCCTCCTCTTCCCCTATGTTACGTGCTGGCCAATGCCCTGTCGAAGGCGCAGGCCCGGATGCCTCCCGCCCTGCACCTGGACCTTCGCAAGCACCATCAGCGGCCACATCCACTTCCGTGTCCCAGCACAGCATCCAAATGTCCTTACCCCAGCCACCCACCCACAGGCCATAGCACTAAATGCGTAGCTTTCCAAATTACTGGCCCTGGAAATGTTGCTATTTAGGCTTGTGGACAATGAGGCCTTCCACAGCCTGATGTCAGCGGCCGTCCGGCGTTACGCAGTCCCCAGCCGCCACTATTTTTAAAGGTGTGCCGTGCCCGCTTACACCAACATGTGTCCCGTAACATCACACGTGCCCTGACCAACCCAGTTACTGGAAGGTCCACTTAACCATGTACACATGAACAAGTGCATTCGGCCAGGGACGCTACATTTCCCTGACAACACACTGGGTGAATGTTGTGGAGGCCGGGAGCGAGTCGTACCCTGGGATGGCACAGGTGCTACCGACGCCAAGGATTGCGGGCCCTACATCGATCAGGGTTTCCACCAGAATTTACGTTAGTGGCTCAAAACCCCACTTCTCCTCCTCTGCCTCTTTCTCCAATTCCACCTCCGAATTTTCCGCGTGTAGCACCAGTTAGTCATCAGTCAGTAGCTGGTAGAAGTGTAGCACTGCAGTGGAGAAGCGGCAACAGGACGTGCTGAAGCTGATATGCTTAGGGGACAAACAGCACACCACAGCAGAGCTGTGGCAGGGGATAAGAAACCAGAATGAACTGTGGCTCTTGCCACTCAACCTACAACCAGGCATGGTTGTGTCTGACAATGGCCGTAACTTGGTAGCGGCTTTGGAGCTTGGCAAGCTTAGACACATCCCATGCCTGGCCCACGTGTTCAACCTTGTGGTTCAGTGGCTTCTCAAAACCTACCCCAATTTTCCTGAGCTACTGGTTAAGGTGCGCCGCATGTGTGCGCATTTCCGCAAGTCATCAACAGCTTCAGCCGGTCTATCAACGCTGCAGCAGCGCTTGAAATTGCCAGCTCACCGGCTGTTGTGCGACGTGAGCACGCGCTGGAACTCCACGTTCCACATGTTGGACAGGCTTATGAGCAGCAGAGGGCAGAAGTGGAATACCAGCTGCAACATGGTCGTCAACTGTCCAGTCAGCTTTCGCTATTCACAAGCGAGGAATGGGCATGGATGTCTGACCTCTCTGAGGTTTTAAGAAACTTTGAGGAATCAACACAGATGGTGAGCGGCAATAACGCTATTATCAGTGTAACCATTCCACTTCTGTGTCTACTGAAACGCTCGCTGCTCACAATTAAGGACGACCCTTTGCATGTAGAAGAGGTGGAAATGGGGGAAGACATTATACAGGGTGATAGCCAGACCACCCTCAGTTCGTCTTCTCAGCGGGAATTGGACGATGATGATGAGGAGGAGCAGGAGACGGTTCCCTCCACTACAGATGGTAGAACACATGGAAGTTTAATTCCATCTGTTCAGCGTGGGTGGGCAGAAGAGGAGGAAGAGGATGAGGAGATTGAGAGTGATCCTCCTGATGACGACAGCGAAGTCTTGCCTGTTGGTAATCTGGCACACATGGCTGACTTCATGTTAGGCTGCCTTTCCCGAGACCCGCGCGTTATATGGATTTTAGACAACGCGGATTACTGGCTGTTAACCCTTCTTGACCCCCTCTACAAATAGAACTTTTCATCTATCATTTCTCTGGTGGAGAGGATGAGCAAAACGGTGCAATACCAGAAGATCCTTGTTGAAAAATTGCTCCAAAAATCTCCATCTGATAACGCTGGCGGCAGAGTCCGTAGTTCCTTGGCCAACCGAGGAGGAGAGACGAGGGGATCACACAGCAGTTCCAACAGAGGCAGGGCAACACTCTCCAAAGCCTGAGACAGTTTGAGGGCACCCAGGTAGCACCCTCACCCTGATGCGTGGCCCAGTGTCAAAAGGAGGGAAACATTCTGGAAGATGGTGAAGGAGTACATAGCAGACCGTGTCAGAGTCCTCAGTGATCCCTCAGTGCCTTACAACTAAAGGGGGTCCAAGCTGGACAAGTGGCACGAACTGGCGCTCTACGCCTTGGAGGTGCTGGCCTGCCCTGCCGCCAGCGTTTTGTCTGAGCGGGTATTTAGTGATGCTGGTGGCATTATAACAGATAAGCTTATCCGCCTGTAAACTGAAAATGCTTACAGGTTGACTCTTATAAAAATGAACAAGGACTGGATTGACCATAACTTCTCGACTCCACCAGAGGAAAGCCGATAAACATAGAGGCACTTTAAATGTGTTGTTTATAATGTACTGAATACACTGTCTTACCATGCACCCCTTTCACCACAAACAAGGGTATATGGTGGAATCTTCCTTTTCTCATCCTCCTTCTCCTTTTCCATCATATCAACACATGCTTATTCGTCGCATATAATGCCCTCACATATATGTTCTTGGCATATAATGTTTTACAGGGTCAGCTCACTAGCAGGCCCTCACCTACAATGTTTTGCAGGATTAGCTTACCAGCAGGCCCTCGCATATAATTTTTTAGAGGGTCAGCTCACCAGCAGGCCGTCGCATATAATGTTTTACAGGGTCAGCTCACTAGCAGGCCCTCGCATATAATTTTTTAGGGGGTCAGCTCACCAGCAGGACCTCGCATATAATGTTTTACAGGGTCAGCTCACCAGCAGGCCCTCGCATATAATTCTTTAGAGAATCAGCTCACCAGCAGGCCCTCGCATATAATGTTTTAGAGGGTCAGCTCACCTGCAGGCCCTCACCTACAACCTTTTAGAGGGTCAGCTCACCAGCAGGCCCGCACCTTAAATCTTTGCAGGGTCAGCTCACAAGCAGGCCCGCACCTAAAATCTTTTACAGGGTCAGCTCACCTGCAGGCCCGCACCTAAAATCTTTTACAGGGTCAGCTCACCCGCAGACCCTCACCTAATTATATCTAATAGGTAATTTGCGCACATGCTGCCTTGCTTGGATGTGGTAGCCGTAGCTGTTTCTCAGGCTCCCTCTCCGGAATCGAACCATGATTCCCCTGTTACCCGTGGTCACCATGGTTTGCACTGAAAATAACATCGAAAAAAGATAGGGCAGACATCCGAATGAATTGTCATCACAGGAACGTGCGATCGGCCCCAGGTTATCTAGAGTCTCCAAAGCGGAAAGCAGGCCCTCGTCCATAATGTTTTAGATGGTCAGATCAGCAGGCCCTTTTGAGGGTTACCAGCAGGCCATCAATCATAATTTTTCAAGGCTGTGTATGATACCCTCCTTTATGTGTAACAGAGGGTGTATTGGAGTGCCGGTTCCTATTGGAGTTGCCTAATTTTTGGCAGCCCTTTAACTTAGTGCATAGGCTTTATGAGTGTAGGAGTCCCACTACCTGAACAATTGTACCACAACGTGAATGAGGCCCTCCTTTATGTGATATACAGGTTGTATCGGAGTGCCTCTTCCTTGTAATTTTTGGCAGCACTTGCACTTTATATACAAGTAAATATACAGGAAAGAATGTTTCCCAACAATCTTTCCTGTAAAATCGATTTTATCTTCGGTTTTCAGCGCATTATTGTCAGTCTGTAAAAGTGGCGTACTACTCGGACAACATTGTTTCCAGCAGTGACCTGGGAGTCCAAGATGCATCCAGACATCCTCCCCATGCTGTTCCCAAACCATTTCGGTGGTGTTTCCATCATTTTCTGACCTTTTCCTATGAACCAGACAACCTCCCCTCTTCAGAGCAGGGGGTGCCTGGTTTAATGCTCTGGTTCTCCCATTGATTTCCATTATACTCTGGTGCTCGGTAGAGCACCCAAGCATCCTGATGTGTTCCGCCAGAGCACCTGAGCACCCGAGAACTTTGGTGCTCGATCAACACTAGTAATATCCTCCAATTAACATAAAACTGGTTCAGTACACACATCACCTACATTTATTAATAATCAGGCCATAATGCTATAATATATATATAATCAATGCTAGACTAACTGAATTATCCTTAGGATGAGTCATCATTATCAGGCTGGCAGGGGTCTGACTCCAGGCATGCCCGCCGATCAAGCTGTGCTGCAACATCCAGACATAACCACTACACAATGTATGCAGCTGTGTTCTTCTTGTGCCTGATTCTGGAACTAGAGATCATTAAAGCAGGTGAGTCTGCCTGGAGTTGGACCACAATGATTTGATCTTGATGATCTATCCCTGTGGAAGGTGGGAAATGTTGTTGTTGTTTTTTTAATAGTCAAAATGGGTTAGAAATATAAATAAAAATAATCATTGAAAACCCCATCAATCCACTGCTGCTGCTGTTTTGACTCCTTTCTGCTTCTTTCTCCACTGTTCACTAATTCCTGGGACCTACAGTAGCTTATCACAGAAAAAATTGATGGAAATGCCCTCTCATTCAATCATGGGCTGAGGTGGGTCAAAGCTGTGGGCAGTAATTGGCTTTTTAAGCCATTTCCTGTATGTTGATCATGGTCCAGGAAGTTCAGAGCAGCAGAGATTGGAGTACCAGCAGTGGAAGGAAATTGGTGAATTGAGGAATGCTTATTCCCCTGACAACCATTGTAAGGTTCCATTGTATTGAGTGACAGGCAATCTGTGTGCTGCCATACTAATTCCTGCACACATAGCCAAACAGGGCCAAACTTCCTCATTGGGCCAGATCCCTTCTTAGACATGCATATGGGCCATACAATATATATTATGTAATAAAATGTGAAACAATGGCGTTTGGGTGAAGAAGAAGAGCACAACTGGCTAATGGAAAGCACATTAGACACCTCTCATGAAACCCATGGTGTGCTCCATCACCATCCTTCTGGTGCAGACTGGTTCTTCCCCATCTGGTCTCTAAAACCACAACTAGATTAAAACATCCAGTTGTGTATTAGGTGCAAATGAGCTCCTTACATGCTTTGAATATACAGTTCTCATCTAAGAAGCAGTGAGCCAATGAAGTCTAAGATGCTTGTTCCAAGTTGTCTCTATGATTACCATAGACTACAGTGGAATGGAACAAGTGCATCTGCGTCCACCTCTTTATTTGATCGTAACAGAGGTTCAGGAGGGTTCTGTTTCATCGCTAAAATTGGGCCTCTTACAAAATTTTTTGCTGAGTGACCTCCACCAACTTTAATCTGTCCCAGGAGAAGGGTTATTACTTCTATATACGTAATGCTGTGCAATTTATTGTACATACGTTTATCACATCCTTGTTCCAGCTTGCATTAGATACTGCATATATCATCATTAGCTTCGTGTACAATATTCCTCAGCTAGGTCATTGCAACATGTAGCATCTGACAACTATTTAGCAAGGAGGCCGTGTTGGATTTTGAATAGAATCGGATGATATCGCCCTATGGATAAAAAACAACATTGATCTCTGTGATCAGCATTTGACAGATATCCAACAGTCGGAATAAAGCAATTATTTCTCCAATGTTTCTCCATTTATTATGTGTGTTTGTGGTGATCCAACATAAATCATTGTGACTTTCAAAGTGTGGGTTTATTAATCAATAAAAACAGGTGCTTTTTATATGTTTGGAAATATGTCTCCTCTCTTCCATTTACCAAGATAAACTGTGGTAATTCAGTGAAATGATGCAACTTCAGCAATTTATTTATTAACTCACTTGAAATTCTCATTTATCAAACATTAATTTCTTGTTCCAAAATAATTTTCTTTTATTCATGTGCACTTTCTGTGCAGACTGTTAAGATCAATTGTACGTAAGTCCTGGGATGATTGAGTAACTAATATATTTTTTATATTGCTTTAAAGCGGTCTTGAGCAATAAAGAAAATTGAAACAAATAAAACAAAGTGAGAAAATTGGATGGAAATCACTTCCTACTGAATAATAGGTTCTACTGTGATCATGAACATGTTTCGCTGCATATTAGACGTTATTTATAACATATGGAATACAATTCTTCACTGCCTTAATTTTTGCCAGCATGTACATGTTCTATAGAGCGTTCAGAATATGCAAGTTTGTCTGAGCACAATGTGGAGTGGGGATCCTGCTGAGAAACTATTAATTTATCACACTATTAGGAGATTGAAAATAGAGAAAGGCACTGGTAGGTAAATAAAACCTCAGGTGAGTATCAAGGGAATGGAGTAAGGCACAATAATGCACTTTGGAGTCTCCATTGTAGAGATAGGTGTGGCTCACAGTGGTGGGACCCTCACCTTTCTGACATTGATGACATATCCTATTGATATACCACCAATCTTCTAGGTGACTACACCTATATAAAACAGGCTTAATACACCATGAATTATAATAAGGTGCTTATATGTGTAACAAAGACCTCCAAAAATACACAACACAACAATCTGAAAGATAAAATGCAGTACCCCAGAACAGGCACTACCATTCCTACAACCTGCTACTGTTTCTAATGCCTACTCAATGTGTGACACCACTATGCCTTTTGGTTCCAGGTCTGTTCAGAAAGTGCTATGTAACTGTTATTTATTGTATTTCATGCACTGTGCCTGGTTTACCAGCAGGTGGTGGTGTGTCTGGCAGTGAGTTATAGGTAGAATGGAACTAACCATTCCATTCTCTCTCCCTCCTTAGAGGAGTGGGCTCACCCCATTCTTCCAAGGGGAGGGGTGTCTTGCCTGTTGAGAGATAGTTGAGTTCTGGTCCTAGCCAGAGGCTAGAGAAGTAGTGCAGTGAAGCCCAACATGGAGCACAGCAGGTAATTTGCAGCCAGAGTCCTCCCTAACCAAGGGGTTGTAAGAGTTGCAACTGAGACCCAACAGTCTATCAAAGTGTGGTCAGAAGCCCACTGGGCATTGAGCCTGCTATCAGTAGCCTGTAGCCCAGATGAAAGAGGCCTCTACCAGATACCAGACAAGAGGTAGAGTTCAGCACAGTGGTAATAGAGGAAATAACCCAGTTCACCTGCCACTGCACTCTAAAACCTGCTGGAGCCAAGAGTCTGGACCTTACTCATTTCACTTCCTGTCAATTATGAACTTTCCGTGTCGTCGCTACGTGGCCTGACCTTTGGGAGTCAGATCTAGGTAGGAGCACTGTGACACCCCTCATAGCCACACCACCGCTTGGCATCCTAACCTTGGAACTAGTAGAGCCTCTGGGGACCAGCTCACTGCTCGCTGCAAAACAGTAATCATCTTTATTATAACATATTAAAATTAAAAGACTTAAAATTGGAACCACACAAATACAGGAGACCATATCAAGGTATCTCTACATGTGAACAATAAGAGGCAATAATCATACACAATAAGCAATTAAAGATATCACAGATGTGTCTAAATATTAGGGTGTATTGTGCACGTACAAGCCAATAAAATATATTCAGCAAAATACCGACCACAATGGCTCCTAAAACACCAATACCTTTCACAGTCACTTCTTCCAGGGAATCTAATATGTTCTGGGGGATTTTAATGTATTTCTAAAGATGATGAGTGTTTTATCTTTCAGATCAATGTTCTAGGTGAGACAACCCCTTTAAACCTGTGATTTCTGGAGTGTTGAAAAAATCTGGAAGAAACACACAGTTGAGGAGAACATACAAATTTCATGCAGATGTTGTTGACTTGAAATACTGTAGAACAATTTATATAGCCAGGGACATAACTGCCCGAGCCCACCGCTAGATATCACTAGACTACTCAGGGATAACACTTAGCCCCATCATCTATATGGGATGCAAAAAGGGCCTCAATTTAATTCCGAAGTTATAACTACAATACTTTCAATATTTCACAAAAGGTATTTCTTTTAATTATGTTTAAATAAGCCATCCCATACAATCTTCCAACTTAAGGTTAGTTGAAGTGCGTTCAAAAACCCTTAAAGAGGACCTTTCACCACTCCTGACATGCCTGTTTTAATAGCTTCATGCATTCCCCATGTAATAACAATTCTGGAGCCTCTATTCTTATGGGTCTGTGTTGTACCATTCCTTTATTATTTCTACTAGAAGTTATGGATGAATTGCTAGCAGCCTGCAGTAAGGGCACAGAGGGGTGGTAACCAGTTGGGGGGGGAGGGGTACCTGCACAGTCTGAAAATGGCAGCACTGATTGGATAGAGTAAGTCTGTGTAGGTACTCACCCCCAACTGATTACCACCCCTCTGTGCCCTTACTGCAGACTGCTACCAATTCATTCATAACTTCTAGTAGAAATAATACAGGAATGGCACAACATAGAGCCGTAAGAATAGATGTTCCAGAATTGTTATTACATGGGGAATGCATGAAGCTATTAAAACAGACATGTCAGGAGTGGTGAAAGGTCCTCTTTAACCATGTCCAAACTCCTTTCTATGTCAAATAGATTCAGACATTTGGTCGCCCTCCCAGAAAATAAGGCATCAATTGCCAAATCTACTATTTTCCTATATATAGGAGAAAAAAATTAGATTTCAGAATCTCTATCTCTAATTAGATTTCAGAATCACCTGAAAAAAATAGATGCATCTACTCAAGTTTCTCCAATAGGTGTTGTCAACCAAAAAGGCATAATCCTCCATCACTTCTGGCAATGCTCCAAACTAAATTTGATTACTTCAACTCATTCCTATAAAAGGATGATCGTCTTTAAAGGTAATTTGGAAATTGATGGCCAAAGCTTACCCTCACCGATCAGTTGATCCCTTATTGTAACTAAGCTTTGTCTATTAGAGTTTAAGCAGGATATCTAAGTAATAAGCAGAGTGAATCCTGACTGAACTCCTAGGAGGGATACTAAGAGTCCTGGTTACCCAGCACACACACAGGATGATTAACAGTCTTCTGTGTAATCTAGAGATGAGCGAAGTTTACAAAACTTCGATTCAGCTGCTTCACTGAATTTCACAATGTAGTTAGGGGGGGCAATGATGGGGGATGACTATTGTGCCGCCCACCTGTTATTGAAGATAAAAAATGAGGGATTCAGGGGTTAATTGGTTAAAAAAAAAATATATAATACTCACTTTATGTATTTGAGCGTGAAGAGGCCGCCACGGCCATGTTGATTGAAGATCCCGCGGGAAATTTCTGGCCGGCATGGTGATGTCATACATCACTGAGCATGAGATTTCTCGCAGGATCTTCAATCAAGATGGATGCAGCAGTCTCTTCACACTCATATGGATGAGGTATGTTTTTCTTTTTCTTTAAGCCACCATTTCAGGCAAAATTGATTCGCTACCACGAAGCACGAGGAAATTCGGCTTAGCAGCGAATCGAATTTTCCATGTAATTCAGATCCAAGTCCACTTCGGATAATTTAATTCGCTCAACACTAGCGTACATGATACAGGGGACACTATCAATCATCCTTTGTAGGCAGAGTAATCAGGACTCTCACTGTATTGCCTAAAGCCTCATTCACACGTCCGTGTCCGTGCTCAAATCCGTGAGCAGGTGGTCAGTGATGCATTCGTGAAGCTGTCCGTGTTGGGGCCGTGTGTCTGTTTTTTGCTGTCTGTGTTGCATCCGTGTTTCACTGACACTAAACGGCTGAAAAATAAATTTTCAAAGCATCTCTTCTTAATGATCCGTGAAACACGGACGTAACACGGATGGTATCTGTGTTTTTCACGGACCCATAGACTATAATGGACGTGATGGATCCTTGAACACGGACAAAATAGAGCATGGATCCGTGCTAAAAATACTGACCCACAGACCGTGCAAAAAAAATGTCTGAATACACACATTACAATGAATAGGGACGTGTGCTGTCCGGGGAGAACACGGACAGCACACGTCTGTGAAACACTGACATGTGAATGAGGCTTAAGAGTCCAGTTAGGATTTACTTAGTTACATCATTAGCGGAGTTGAAAAAAGACATACTGTATGTCAATCAACATCAAACAGGGATTGGGAAGGAATAATGAGGGAAGAGGGAGTACCAAAACAGACCCAACTTTTTAGACAGACATCTCCCAATCATATAAAATGATATATCACCGAGCTGAGCTTCTCTCCCCCTACCATACCATGCTCTCAGATAGGGCGGCAGAAATCGCCCAACACGTTAGCTTTAAACAAGATAACAAAATGAGATAGCAGTGCATATAAGGTTGACTGACATCAAATGTTCAGAAGTACATCCCCATCACAATGACGATCAACCACAAGCAAATCGGAGGTGATCCAACTTTGAGGGCTAAATAGGTACATTCCTAAAACGAAATTAAAACAACAGTAGCATAGTAGCCATGGTTAAACCACAGTTTCATTTTTAAAGGGAATGTGTCACTAGAAGCTTAACTTTTTAACATCTAGTTCTTATGTTAAACATATTTTTGAGACTGTTTGTGAGTTTTTATTTTATTTTTATTTATTTTTAATGTCTGTTGCCACTATCTATATTAAAGAAAACACAGAAATCCAACAGTTTTTGCACTGGCCACTAAGCCTAAAAAATGCCAATAATTCTGTAGTTTTGTAGAGATCACTTCTCAGAAATCACCTTTATATCATCACAGGTAGGATTACAATCACAGATAATACCTATATATAGATAACACAGGTCCCACAATTCAAGTAGGTGATGGTCAGTCTTTGCCTCCTTTGCATCTCTGGACAGATCACAGAGCATACCCACAACACTCTCCCATAGAAGTCAATAACGTATTTCCTGTCTATTGTGCCTGTCTATAGCCTATGTGGCTGCTGTAAAGCATCAACTTTCATACCCCTTGGGCTATAAATGTGTTTTTCCACTACCACTAATTCATTTCAAACTACATATTCATTATTAAAAAAGTAGTTTAAAATTAATGCTAGTGGAAAAATACAATTGCAGCCCAAGGCATTTGGTATTTGTATCTTGGCTTATTATCTGGCCACCAGCTTATGGGCCAAGTAGAGCTGTGGTTTGCTGTAAAGCATATCTCTAAATGATGTTAAGAGCAGCTCAGGAAAGATGGCTTCTCCCATAATCATGTAGAAGAAATCTGAAAGAAGTTGATGTGGAAAAAATGCTGCTAAGTAAGAATGCTTTAAAAAATAGCAGTGTTAATAGTTTCTTTTTATCAATCAACAAAGTGTAAAGTGAATGAACAAAAGAGAGATCAAAATCCAGTCAATAGTTGGTGTGGCCACCCTATGCCTTCAAAACAGCATCAGTTCTTCTAGGTACACTTGTAATACCCCAGAGTGGTATTACCATTACTATACCCTGCGACTGCCTCTAATAGGCTAATACGAATGTCATCTGTGTCCTTTATTCCAGGTCCTTTTACACTGTGCATTCATAATGTTGCTATGAAACTGTTATGTTCATGCAATGTGCCTGGTTGTCCAGCTGATGGTGGGGTGTATCTGGAAGAGCGAGAGAGATCTTTAGATAGATTGGAACGTTCCAAAGTCACCAGAACAGCCCTAAAGTCCAGCAAGAAGACTAGAGCTGAGTTTAGCACAGCAGAGCGATAAAGCAGAATAAGAGAAAGCCTGAATATTGTACGGATGCAGATTGATTCAAGTAAAGCTGTTGAACGTTATAAAAGTCTAAGCTCGACTATTTTTCCACCTCCACCATTACTCTTCCCTTTATTGCTTCAGAGCCTGACCCGGGGAGGGGGGTACGGTATCCAGGTAGGAGAACCACGACACACACAGAAAACTAGTGAGGCCGCATCACACCACTCAGCATTCGGATAAACCTAGGACTCCCACAGAGGTTGTTCCAAACATCTTAGAGAACTAACCACAGATCTTCTGTGGATGTAGTCTTGCTCAAATAGTTCTGTCTCTTCATGTAATTCCAGACAAACTGGATAATGTTGAGATCAGGGTTCTTTGGGGGCCATATCATCAGTTCCAAGACTCTTTGTTCTTCTTTACACTGAAGTTCTAAATAACATTGGCTGTATGCCTGGTGTTGTTGTCTTACTGCAGAATAAATTTGGAGGCAATCAAACGCCTCCCTGATGGTATTACATAATGAATAAGTATCTGCCTATGTTTCTCAGCATTGATGACACCATTAATTATTCCTGACCAAATCCCCAACTCAATTTGCCTAAACTTGTAAAGAACTTCCACCATGCTTCACTGTTACCTGCAGACACTCATTGTTCTACCATTCTCCAGCCCTTCAGCGTAGAAACTGCCTTCTGTTGCAGTCAAATATTTCAAATTTTGACTCATCAGTCCAGAGCACCTGCTGCAATTTCTTCCTAAACCTTATTTTCTATGTTTTTCAACTATGCATTTATTACATCCCCTTTAAGACAAACATAAAGAAACAATTAAAGTAATAACTTACCATCTGCTCCTCAAGTAAAAACAAAGAACATTCAAACTAAGGAATTAATTGTTCACAAAAAATTGGCAAGTGCAGGGTTTTTCAAATAAAAAAGAATGTGTTAACTTTAACCCCTTACAAGGCTACTGCAGCCAAGTTCCTATGGAGAGCCTGCATGTGGCAGGTCTCGATAGGAACATAATGTAATCTTCATAGACTCCAATGCTAATGCATTGGGGTCTATAAGAGAAGCAATCTGATGATTTCTTGTTAAAGTTCCCTATGGGAATATTTTACAATATAAAAAAAAAAAAAAAAAAATGCAAATCACCCCCTTCCCCAAAATCTAAATACATAAGTAATTAAAAAATAAACACCATGGGCATCCCCACATGCAAAAACGCCCCTACTTTTAAAATATTAAAATATTTATCTCATATGGTTGCTTCATCTTCCACAATAAAAAATATATAGATCCTCAGCATCTGGATAGATCATCAGCATCTGATCGGCGGGGGTCCGACATCCGGGACCCCTGATGATCAGCTGTTCGAGAAGGCGGTGGCCTTCTCGCTGTTTACCGCAGGCCCAGTGACATCACAACTAGTATCGATGGCCTAGGCGGGGCTAAGCTCCATTCAAGTGATCAAACATCTGATCGGAAGGGGTCGCGGGTGTCAGATCCCCGTCGATCAGATGCTGATGACCTATCCAGAGGACAGATCATCAATTTAAACAAACTGCAGAACCCCTTTAACATAGCCAAGATGGATCCGTCATGAACTCCATTGAAAGTCAATGGGCGACGGATCCGCTTTCTATTGTGGCAGAGTTAAACGGATCTGTCCCCATTGACTTACATAGTGGGTCATGATGGATCCGTCTTGCCCCGCATCCCATGACGGAAAGAAAACTGCAGCTTGCTGCAGTTTACTCTCCGGTATGGGAACACAACCAAACGGAACGGAATGCTTTTTGGAGCATTCAGTTCTGTTCAGTTACGTTTCGTCCCCATTGAAAATGAATGGGCACAAAACGGAAGCATTTTTCTCCGGTATTGAGATCCTATGACGGATCTCCATACCAGAAAATAGAAACGCTAGTGTGAAAGTTGCCTAAAAGGTTTTCCTGAGATAAATAAATAAATAAATAAATAAGGAAATACCATAAAGTAAGAAAATACTCATACTCACCTGATAAATAGTGATGAGCGCCAGGGGCAATATTCAAATTTCGCAAATATTTGGTAGAATATTCGTCATATATTCGCAAATTTGAGATCGTGAAAAATTGGCAATGTAATATTCACGTGAAATACAGGCGTGGGTCACTATAGCTACATTTTCCAAGCTGCTAGAAGTTTCCTGAGACTGGAGAAAATGGTTGGCACGGCAGAGGATTACAATAGCTGTTTATGCAGATAGAGTGCTCCAATATATTTGTAATTGCAAAATCAGCAATTAATGATGCAAATATTTTGGCGCAATACATGCAAATTCACATTTTAACAGGTCTGACTACTTATTAGTGATTGGTGCACTAAGTATTGTTGTGAACTTGTGACATCACAGCGCTATGTCTGCAGCATGTATGTATGGCTACACTATATCACTATCTAACCTACACTGACTATCTCCCACTAACTATCTGTATTATATATATAAGCTAACTAACTATCTAATGTAATGACACAGGAAAGCAGAGAGCACAGCAATAACACTGCTGACTCTCTCAGATCTGCCAAATACTGCATACAAGGGCTGCTGGGGAGTAGGCAAGAGTAGTAAGGGGTAGGCAACTTCCCTATTGGTTGCTAGGGATGTTGCTAAGCTCAGACAAAGACATTGCAGCCTTCTCATTGGCCCACAAGCAAGAAGGGAGGTTACTGATGAAAAAAAATCTAGAATATCCGCAATTATGAATATATAGCACTATATTCTAAATATTCGCAAATTCTCAAAGTGCCGATATTCGCGATTAATATTCGCTATTCGAATATTCGCGCCCAACATTACTGATAAATCCAACTGTTATAGTGATGCAGCTATATGATGAACACCTATAAAATTTTTCTTTCTTTGCATTCTATCTCTAAAGAGTTTCACTGTATTATTAAGATTGCCTTTTTTTGTCAGATGTATTATTATGTTTTCAGCTATTTAGCTATTATGTAGACTTATATGCAGTATGTAAGTCATGAAGCATAATAACTAGACTAAGGATTGCAATGTGGAGTTAAACCGGAAGTATTGGCAGAAAATGTCCAACATAACTGAATATTTCTGTATTAAGTAGTCTAAAAATATAAAATTCCTCATAAGGGAATTTCTGTCTTTTCACTTTGTGAGGAGGCAACATATGGTTTGTAAATGAAAAGCCTAATAGCATTAGTCCATTAATATAAACAAGGTACTGGCTATATTTCATTATTAGAAGGTCTATAGCACACGACACAAAGCAGAAGAAGTAAGATTTTGTAATGCTCTTCCCATATTAGTGTCTAATTGGGCTGCACATCTGCTCCATTCATCACTAATGATATCAGTGCTGTCCAGCAGAGGGCAAGCTCAGTCTATCATTTTCCTGTTTTATGAAGTACAATTAATATTTCTTTGACTTTCTTCCTTTGCATTAGTGTCACAGTGAAGAAGAAGTGGCGTTTAGCATACAAAAAACCCTTACTCCTTGCTGTATAGTTGATGCAACTGAAAGAATGCAAAGCATTTGCTGCAAATAGGAATATCTGTTTACCTGGACCCTGCCAGTTCAGAAGCAGCAGATTAATTGAAAAGATCATGCCATGCATGTAAGGTTTGCAAAATTCTAATGCACATGCTGTAGAAGCATTTCCGTTCACCTGTACAATATCAAACAGGATTTTTAGTCGTAAAAATCTCTACAACAAATCAGTGGGAGTCACGTGGGATCGTACCCTAAGGACTCTTTTACAGTCCCGAAAAGGTGCTCCAAGTAATGACTGCATTTTCCATACCGAATGTTCCTCCTTTGATCCAAACTCATAAAAATAAAAATTTTATGATGCGGTGAGTTCAGTTCATAAGAACAAGGTTTGGCTCAGGAAATACGGCCATTACAAGGAGCGTGTTAGCCAGACAGAACATACTCGTATGAAAGAGGTCTAACTCAATGTCACAAATTTAGAATTGTGGCTGAAACTAAATTCTGCAGTAATTTGCCCCAATAGTTAGTACAATTTGCTGCCTCTCATTTGAAAAAAAGAAAATTTAAGGAAGCAAGTAGGCAAAAGGAAGGATACAATAGCTCAGATTTATGCATAAATTGAGCCAAAATCTGGATGCATTTCGCTCAACAGAAATTATATGCAACTAGAGTGAAAGAAATGTGTCTTACCCAGAAAGGATCATGGCTTTGTGATTTAATGGACATCTGTCAGCAGATTTGTACCTATAAAATTGGCTGACCTGCTGGCAACTAAAGGCATCTGTGTTGGTCCCATGTTCAAATGTACCCGCATTGTTAAGAAAAATTATGTTTTAATATATGCAAATGAGCCTCTAGGAGCAACGGGGCGGTTACTGTTACACTTGGAGGCTCTGCTCTCTCTTCAGATGCTAGGCCTCTTGATTGAAAGGGCCAGACAGGTGTGATTATGTCTTCACTGCCTGGCCCTGTCAAAGTGCAGAGGCAGTGGCAGTTGCAGAGAGAGCAGAACCTTTAGGTGTAACAGTAACGACCCCGTTGCTCCTAGAATCTCATGTGCATATATTAAAACTTAATTTATCTCAGCAATGAACATGGGACCAACACTGATGCGTTCGGCTGCCAAGAGCACATGCAACAGGCCAGCCAGTTTCATAGATGCAAATCTTCTGACAGATACCCCTTAAGATTCAAAATTTTGCACCAAAATTGCATCACAAAGTAAGCCAACCAATATTTTTTCAGCCTGATCTACTGTGATACATTTGGCACATCTTTGGACTATCTGATTAATAAATCTGTTGCACTGTGTCTAATCATATATCATATTAAGAATAAAATGTACGTTCAGCAATTTACCCAAATGGAGATCCTACCAGATGTCCATGAAGGCACAATATAGTCATAGAACGTTGAAATAGAGTTGAGGGAGGGGGTTGTACAGTCGTGGCCAAAAGTTTTGAGAATGACACAAATATTAGTTTTCACAAAGTTTGCTAAACTGCTTTTAGACCTTTGTTTCAGTTGTTTCTGTGATGTAGTGAAATATAATTACACGCTCTTCATACGTTTCAAAGGCTTTTATCGACAATTACATGACATTTATGCAAAGAGTCAGTATTTGCAGTGTTGGCCCTTCTTTTTCAGGACCTCTGCAATTCGACTGGGCATGCTCTCAATCAACTTCTGGGCCAATTCCTGACTGATAGCAACCCATTCTTTCATAATCACTTCTTGGAGTTTGTCAGAATTAGTGGGTTTTTGTTTGTCCACCCGCCTCTTGAGGATTGACCACAAGTTCTCAATGGGATTAAGATCTGGGGAGTTTCCAGGCCATGGACCCAAAATGTCAACGTTTTGGTCCCCGAGCAACTTAGTTATCACTTTTGCCTTATGGCACGGTGCTCCATTGTGCTGGAAAATGCATTGTTTTTCACCAAACTGTTGTTGGATTGTTGGAAGAAGTTGCTGTTGGAGGGTGTTTTGGTACCATTCTTTATTCATGGCTGTGTTTTTGGGCAAAATTGTGAGTGAGCCCACTCCCTTGGATGAGAAGCAACCCCACACATGAATGGTCTCAGGATGCTTTACTGTTGGCATGACACAGGACTGATGGTAGCGCTCACCTTTTCTTCTCTGGACAAGCCTTTTTCCAGATGCCCCAAACAATCGGAAAGAGGCTTCATTGGAGAATATGACTTTGCCCCAGTCCTCAGCAGTCCATTCACCATACTTTCTGCAGAAGATCAATCTGTCCCTGATGTTTTTTTTGGAGAGAAGTGGCTTCTTTGCTGCCCTTCTTGACACCAGGCCATCTTCCAAAAGTCTTCGCCTCACTGTGCGTGCAGATGCGCTCACACCTGCCTGCTGCCATTCCTGAGCAAGCTCTGCACTGGTGGCACTCCGATCCCGCAGCTGAATCCTCTTTAGGAGACGATCCTGGCGCTTGCTGGACTTTCTTGGACGCCCTGAAGCCTTCTTAACAAGAATTGAACCTATTTCCTTGAAGTTCTTGATGATCCTATAAATTGTTGATTGAGGTGCAATCTTAGTAGCCACAATATCCTTGCCTGTGAAGCCATTTTTATGCAACGCAATGATGGCTGCACGCGTTTCTTTGCAGGTCACCATGGTTAACAATGGAAGAACAATGATTTCAAGCATCACCCTCCTTTTAACATGTCAAGTCTGCCATTTTAACCCAATCAGCCTGACATAATGATCTCCAGCCTTGTGCTCGTCAACATTCTCACCTGAGTTAACAAGACGATTACTGAAATGATCTCAGCAGGTCCTTTAATGACAGCAATTAAATGCAGGGGAAAGGTCTTTTTGGGATTAAGTTAATTTTCATGGCAAAGAAGGACTATGAAATTCATCTGATCACTCTTCATAACATTCTGGAGTATATGCAAATTGTTATTATAAAAACTTAAGCAGCAACTTTTCCAATTTCCAATATTTATGTAATTCTCAAAACTTTTGGCCACGACTGTACATTGAATATGACAGCCAGCAGAATTAGATTACTGGTTATTGCAGTGGGAGGGGGTTCTTAACAGTGGTATGCCATTATTTTGAAAGCCCTTAGTGTTCCTCGGTCAACTGTGTAAAGTCTTCTGTCTCGTGACAGAAAACGAGAAGGTACAAGTATCCTTAAGGCTTTCTTCGCTTCTGCATTGTTAATTTCTATTGTTCTGCTCCATCTTAAGGGCAGATGACAGTCTCTAACAGCTGTAGTGGGGTCCATTAGGTTTTCATCATGATGCCCATCATCTTACCAGACCTAATAGCTATT